>NC_135899.1:94566908-95252946 GCF_964194155.1 Cetorhinus maximus | reverse complement strand
GAATAAAAGAATAGATAATTAACTAATAGGTAGTTGTGAGTGGGCTGAATAAACTACCCAATAAATGATATTTACTAATAGAGGACTAAGTCTTGAATATATAATTGGACAATAATAATACTTTGTGCATATTTCCAAGGCAGATTGTAGAAGTCAAAGACTCATGCACATCCCTCTCTTATTCTGCATGTCTTCAGTTTAGCAAAATCAGTGCACTTACACATCCATTATTACTGAGGATATAAAGTGTTTGATTATTCTTTCCAATTTGTGAAGGAAAGGAACCAGTACAGCCTGAACCACGTTTTGCCGTAAGTGATCCAGTGGTGTGTTTTAATGAGATCTATACCATGACACTGTAAACAATGTTTGGCAAACACGATACTCTGAAGCCAGTGTCACTTTAAATCAAGAGCTCAGTAACTGTAGCGTGTGTAAGATTGCCTCACACATCCTCTACACTTCAAACTGTCAGGAAACAGATGCCTCTTTCGTTGAAAAATAACTTGCTAGATTTTTTTTCCATTTGTTTTCCAATAGCCTCAGTCTGTAGAAAATTTACACTCAGAGCAAGGTTTTGAGGCATTAATCTACTTACATATGACTTGATCTATTCTGGTTAGGGACATATTAGGAAGCATTTTTTCACATTTGTTAGAACATGGAATCTTTAGCATTAGTGACTATTCAGTATTTAAAAGGGAAGAACTATTTGAAGAAGATGACTACAAAAAGAATGTGGGAAGAAGCAGAAAAAAGAACTCAAGTATATAATTACTTTAAGATTAATCACATAGGCACAATGGACTGAATGGTCTCCTTCTGTGCCATAACTTCTACAATTAAAATAATAAAAGGCCTGGATAGGTCAGGCAGAGTTCCTGAGAAATAGAAAACTGATTATGTGTATTTCTTGTAGGTGAAGGCCAGATATATGTTGGCACTGAAGGTATAAGGGTCTGGCATAGAAAGTGTTAACATGGGACTGAGTAGTACCGCTCACAATGCGATGTAAAGGAAAATATGACCCAAGTCTAGAGTACTGGACAGAGATGTGTGTAGAGGCAAGCATGGAGACAGCTCCTAGCTTAGACCTTATACTTCATATATTACATAGTTATGGGTAGTTACTAAAAACTTACTGTTAAACTATACAAGACTCAGAACCTCTTCATGAGAACTAATGAATGACACACAACATCTTACAACAGGTAGCTTGGCAATTCCATCATCCAGACTTACATTGATATGATTTCATACTGGTTCTGTGAAATATCCAGATCACCACAACACAGAAGCCTCTATTGTGGGTCCTTTAGAGACATCAGGATGTTAACACTTTCAAAAATGGGAAAGGAAATCAGCCTAAGATCATCCCAAAAGTCAGATCTCATTGTTTTAAGGATAAGTTGAGGATCTCTTTTAAGATCTTTCCAGATCATACCAATGGAGTTGGGAACTAAAATGTTGTAACGCATGACGTACAAAATCAGAAGAAATTTCCTAACGATTTGAAATTTGAACATGATTTTTTGGGGGGAGATAAAGGAATCATGATAAAAACATTCTGAGCATCAAGAGCGATGGAGATAGGCTGGTGGAATGGACAAATAAGACAGAATTCAATGATAGTAAAAGGGAGATAGTACATTGTAGTAAAAATAAAAAATAATAATGATACTTGTTGGGTGATGTGGAAGAACAGAGGGATTTGCCAGTTCAGGTTCACAAAACATTTAAAGCAGAACCTCAAGTGGATAAAGTCATAAAAAAAACTACTGTTAAAAAAGCTGGATTTATGGAACAAGATGGAATATGAAGGTAATGGTGACTCTGTACAGGACCTTCATGAGAGTTTAGAACCTTTTCCATTATCACCTGAAATATCTGCTTGATTTTGGATTTGTGCAGGCTGCATATTGTGGAATTTATGTTGGAGATACAAGTCTTCCAGTTTTTGCCTTCCTTACTCAAATCATATGTGGGGAAAGTTGGAGTATTGTGTGCGGCAGGTGTTGGGCAGATTTGGGTATATTAAGAACTTGATTGGTTCAGCTTGGGATGGCTCACTACATTTTAGGTGCCACATAAATACAAGTTATTGCAGGAAGAATGAAAATAAACTGAGACATTTGGTGAACAATACAACTGATGCTGAGATTAGCTGAAATTCGCAATGCAAAGAGGTTTGAATTTTTAATTAATTTGGGTCAGTACTGGCCTCCAACATTACCTCTAAGCTGCACGGGTGCACAGTAGTGCAGCAATAGTGCACTAGTACACAGTAGTGCAGCAATCCAGAACACACAGCAACAAACAGGCCACACAAAGAAAATTAGAGGGAATGGTGACATTTACCATTACAATTTTGGATAAATATGAGGAAAAAAAGTATAAGATGTGAATGAAAGTCAAGTGTTGCCAATGCACAACAGATTGTTTAGCATTTAAAAAATATACATTAGGGGTATAGACCTTCAACTCTGATGAAGGAGTTCAAACTTGTAATATTAACTTGCCTTTTCCTGTCACAGATGTTGACAGACCTGCTCTGCATTTCCTGTGTTTTCTATTTTTAGTTCAATTGTTGAACATATTCAGTTTTTAAATTTTATCTCTGAACTCGTATCTTTGGAAATTTGAAATTCTCTGATAAAAGCAGGAACAGAGCCAACATGAATCTTTTGCGGGTAATTGTAACTTTGTGTTGACAATAAGTGATCAGACATTGGCAGCCTAATTCGCATCCATTCTTGTCTTTATTTCCATTGATTTCATGAGATAAAAAAGAAATGAAAGATTTCTAATCTTACCTCAGATTCATGAAACAGAGCTGGGTCAAGAAATCCCTGGGCTTTTCTGTATTCTGTCCGTAATCTCAATTTGAAGTTTGTATCGTGGGTTTTGACCAATGCCTCATGGAGAGTTTTCTGCAGAACGTGGTCTGTGTCTTGAACAGCCCACATGTAGAGAGAGATGGAATGCAGGAGACTGTTCCCTTCTCCTGTCCAAGAGGAAGTATGTTTATAAACATCATACAAATGCAATTATTAAACTATTCATTTGTAAAGGCACAGGAGGATTCAGTGAGTTATAATGTTGCCCTTTTACCTGTGCCAAATTCTGGCAAATGGTTTGAAAGTCACCTGTCTATATTGATAATGATAACTCCTGATAAACAAATTGGATGGCATCAGAAAAAAACCTGGTAGCCCATTGGCTGGTCCCAAAGACTCCCTTCCGGTGGCTGTAAACCCTCAGATCTAGGACTAAATGCACTTACGTCTGATGTGTCAATCTACTTATCAATGTATGGACAATTCCTGGGTCTTTGTAAACTTGTAGCTCAGTCACAAACATTCCACAATTCTGAATGATGGGATTATTTGTGCCAATCTGGGTTTGGAGTTAGCTGAATACCTGATCACCCAGCTTAGTTAGAGAGAAGAATCTTATCAAGCTGATGTAAGATGATAAAAATTTTGACATAAATCAAAATTTAGTACATATGTCAGATAAAGAATGAAATGCTTGAAGATGCACAAATGGCTGGAACAGTACCCTTTCTCATTGTGTGTGATGTGGGATTGCATTGAGTCAATGGAACTATTGTCACTGATAAGGAAAACCTTGCATAAAAACTGAAAAGTTGTGGTGATATTGTTTATTGGTATGAAAAAGATGCCATCTGGGATGACCACAAACGCACTGTTTTGATCTATGGAATAATGCAGAGCACAGAGACTGCTGAACAGTACAAAGAATGAGAAATTTAATGAGATGGATGACTTCACCAACTGGGTTCAGTTCCCCTTTGAGTTCTTCTTGTTGCTAAGCAACTGAAATTATATTAGACGTAGTGATTTAGGACAGTTTCCCAAGAACTCACATGAGTAACTTCTCAAACTCCAGTTAGGTAATTCTTTACTTCACTTTTCCTCATTCTTTTTCTTTTCCAGATT
Organism: Cetorhinus maximus; assembly: GCF_964194155.1. NCBI lineage: Eukaryota > Metazoa > Chordata > Chondrichthyes > Lamniformes > Cetorhinidae > Cetorhinus > Cetorhinus maximus. Next base: position 95,248,984 of record NC_135899.1, on the reverse strand, counting down.
TATATTTTCAATTTCACTTTGAATAGTGAGTGGCTGAATTTCGTGTGCCAAGGCCAGACATCAAGAAATTGGGACCCATCCCTACCAAACTTGGCTGTTCTGGTTATTTCAATGTTGTCTATTTTGTATGTGTATGTGTTGAAGAAATAATAAACTAATGCACATGACCAATTAGTGGACTTGGCCTTTGCTGTCACAAAAAAGACTTGCAGACTTCATCATATCAAAGTGAAAGAGATTTGACTGCTTATCCTTATCATTCATTAGCCTAAAATATCTGCCCAATATCCACTTGCTGCTAAAGTTCTGACAGCGATAAGCAATAACTGGTTACAGACTGTGATTATTACTTCAATGTTGATATCTGGTGCTAAGATACAGTACATGAGGGTTTTTTACAGTACACACACTCATATGCTGTTACCTCAGGGGCTTCCATGAAAGAAAAAGTATGGATAGTGAAAGAGGGAGAGATTATAGAAAGAAGGAGAGATGAACAACTGAGAGAAAGACAAAGACAAGTAAAAGAGAGAGAAAAGTCAGGATAGAGAGAAACAAGTAACTATCTTCAAGAGGGATGAATGGGTTAAGCAACATCACATTCAAAAATGAGTTCCCACTGTGGTATCTGAGACCTGTTGATTCCCAGGTGCAACTCTGTGCTAATGAAACCAAACATTCTTGATACGTATTGCCAAATAGAAAATAGGTATTTGTTATCAATATCTGTGTTCTACTGAGCAAAGTTGTTCAGCAAACACAGATTTACTGTAGTATATGGTACCAGAAACTTTAATTTTTAACATGAAACACACATTGTATGAATGTGACAGAACATTAATAAAACAGCTGCTTGATACAGAAGATCTTTTAAATTACAATGCCGATATTTTAATCAGTAATGTACTTCTTCCTAGCAATTCTCTCAAACAGCCTCCAAATGCTTACTTGGGAACTTTTTGTAATCTTGATTGTGTTGGGGTTGAAATTCCTCCCATCTCAGGCATCAGTGTCAGCATCAAACACTGTCAGCACAACCAGATCCAGAGAAACACTCTCGATACTCAGTCCCAACAAAATGTCTCAGCATCAACATCGGAGAACTCTTCATTTTATCAGGGTGATATTTGTAGCATCTCCCACACCAGCTATACTGTGGCTTCCTAGACATCCAGTGACCAATCTAATTGGCATCTCTTTATTCAAATCTAGATCAGATATTAAATTATTTTGACTTACACAGATGTATAGTAATAGTTTTATTTATAATGAAAGGCAGCCAGAAATCCATTAAGAAGGTAGCCATTTCAACATTGTATAGAAACACACCTCTTAATAAAACCTAAAAAATAGTAGGAGTTGGCCATTCGGCCCTTCAAACCTACTCTGCCATTCAATAAGCTATACCTGTTGAATGGTGTTGGATACTGTCCGGTAGGTCTTAATGAAGTCCTTATAGTCTTAAGTAGGTTAACTGTGTGTATTTGTGAACTACAAGAGCTATATAGATATATACAGTAATGTACATATATACAATAAAGTATTCAAGCCAGGAGCTGTCTCCATGCTCTGTCCAACACTAGACTGGCCCCTAGGGGCAGGTCATGTGTTCTTTTACATCACTGTGTGTGTGGTACTGTACTCAGTCCCACATTAACCCTAGTTAACCCTATAAGTGCAGACCCTTATACTACACCTCCCCCTGCCAATCTTTATCCAATGTATTTCAAGTTATTCTAGTTTACCCCTTGTAATTACATCCTTATTACTACCCCATCTCCCCCCTTCCAGTCTCTGAGCTCAGGCGGTCTGGAGGCCTTGTAACTCTTCCATATCCTGTTTGCATTACTATCGGAGGAGCGATCGGTTCTTTGCTGCAGGTAAAATCTGTTGATTTGAAGGTTGTTCTGGTATCTGGGTATTTTTTCATTCTCTTTTTTTCCATTCCTTGGCATTGAACCACTCTTTGTCGATTTGGCAGGTGTTGGTTTGTGATAGGCAGGTGTTGATTTGTCCCACATTTTCTGGGGTGGGTGAATGCTGTGCTCACCCCCATAGCGTTTTCTCCCTCTTTCATCGTGCAGCTCACCATCACACATATAGAAGTTAACGTTTCAACAATGGAACCTTCATTCCCACTGATTTCACAATTTTAGCCAAATTTTGATTACTTTCTTCTTTTCTGGTTGTTTCCCGTGCTTATGAATCTTTTAATTCAGCTCAACAACAACTCTGGTAAATTGAGTGTTTTTGTTTCAGAGTTATCTGTGGAACTCTTGTGTAAGTTTAACAACTTCGTCTCGGCATTCAGTTATTTTTGGAATCTTTCTTCCATGGTCACTGACTGCTCCTTAGATTCTTTCCATTCATTCATTAGATCTTCAACCCGTTCCATAGAATTCACCTTTTCTGCTTTTAAAGTCTGGATATGCTCTTCCACGCTGCACATCTCATCCTTCATGTTGTTCACATTGGATCGAACATCCTTCATGTTGTTCACATTGGATCGAAGTTCAAGACGTTAATCAGTCTGGGTTGTTAATTCTGCTTTCAAGCAACTGTTCTGTTATCATCAGCGATTCCTTCTCCTGTTCCCAGCATTTTGCACAATGCTTACTGGAGACTTCTGATGCTTGAAGTTCATCAAGTTTTAATTGAAGATCCATTTTTGTTGAATTTGTTTAATAATTTAAGCATTTCACGTCCTCTTTCAAGTGATCTACTTCCTCTGAGCAACATTCCAGCGTGCTCTTTAGTTCTTGTTTTTTCTTATCAAATGTATGTTTCGTGCATGAAAGTTGATTCTCAGTTTTCCCTTGGCAGGGTATAATTCCTCTGTGCTATCATTCAAGCTCTCGTTCTGTAATTGTACTTCTGCTAATTGTTTTTGAGTCTCCTCATGCTTTTTTGTGAGAACTTTGACTTTCTCTTGCCATTCTAGGTTCTTGATTTTCATCTCTTCATAAACCTCCTTGGAAATGTAATGTTTTTCCAAGTTTTCTTCTAAATGTCCAACAATTTTCTTCAGCTCTGTAGTCTCTTTCTTATACCTCTGTGACACCTCAACATTTTGTTTAATATAAAAGCAAAATACTGCGGATGCTGGAAATCTGAAATAAAAACAGAAAATGCTGGAAAAACTCAGCCAGTCTGGCAGCATCTGTGGAGAGAGAAACAGAGGCCAGGATTTCCCGGTCGGTGAGCTGGGGGCAGGGCCCACTCGCCGACACGTAAAATGACGCGGGATGACATTGGGCGGAACTCCCGATGTCACTGCGCCCCATTTAAATTTTCAGGAAGGCGGGAGTGCAACATAACCAGCTGTACACCCGCCGACCTGTCAATGGCACCGTCATTGAAGCAATTAATGGACCTGCCCGTCCAACCTTAAGGTTGGTGGTCAGGCCGGGAGCCCTGGCGGGAATTAGAAAAAACATGAAACCTCATCCAAGGGCAGGATGAGGTTTCATGTAGGTTTTAAAAAACGTAATTAAACTGAATTTTAGAAGTGATGGACATGCCCCAACGCATGTGACAGTGTCACATGAGGAGACATGTCAGGGAAATTTTTTTTCTCTATTTTTAACACTTTTTACTGTAGAGCTAGTCTCCCTGAGGCAGCACTTAGCCTCAGGGAGATGAGTGCACTCTTTCATGCATGTGCACTCTGGGATCCCTGGCATGCTCAGGGATTTCCCACCCCCCCACCCTCGCCTGCACAGGGAGCGCATAGCACTTCCGTGCGGACGTCACGCTGTGCGGGCCTTAATTGGCCCGCCCACGTAAAATGGCGGCGCACCCCCGATTGGGGGCGCCAATCGGAGGCACGCCTCTGCGCGCCTGCTCTTCAACTTCCCCCCCCCCCCGGCCCACTGATGGGGGGATAATTCTGCCCAGAGCTAATGTTTCAAGTCCATATGACTCTTCTTCAGAACTAACGAGAAGTAGAAAAGTGATGGATTTTAAGTGCATTGATGAATCCTCAGCCAACTTTTATGGAATATTAAAGGCCATTGACCAATAAAATTCAACACATTTCTACTTCTCTTTAGCTCTGAGAAAGAGTCATATGGACTCAAAACGTTAACTCTGTTTCTCTATCCACAGATGCTGCCAGAACTGCTGAGTTTTTCCAACGCTTCCTGTCAAAGTTATGTTTGTTCAGATCTTGAACAGTTTGGTCCATTGATGACTTTAGTGACTCATGCATTTCAAGGATATATACTTAGCTTGAATCTTTCAAATCTTCCAATTCAGTTCTGATATGAACGTTTTTCAACCTTAATTCATTTTGCTTTTGCAGAGTTTGTCTATTTTGGGTTTCATCAGATAGCTTTCCTTTATTCACAGCCAGCTGTAAGCTCTTCACTGTCACCAGCTGTTGCAGTCAGGTAACGTGTAGGGTTTTGCAAAAAGATATATTTTTTAGACTTCCAGAAAGTTCCTTTCCCCTCTGGCACCCTTGTGTGGTTTACTCGAATATTGCCTTTCTCCTTTTGGCACTTTACTGGGAGTTTTCTGTGCCATTTTTAAATCTCTGTGCACTCCACAGCTTGAAGATTAAAATATTCATCAAAGCAGGTTGAGGATTCATCAATGCACCGCATTAGGATTACTTCATCAGCAAGTTCACCAAGCCAGCATAAAAAGGTATTAATCTGGACGTTTTCTGATTTTCTACTTAGACCTGATGTACTCCGTAAGTCTCTTTTCCAGAACACTCAATTTTCTGTTAGGTTTGGCCCTTGGATGAGTCCAAACTAATCTGGTAAATTGGATTTTTGATCCATGGCTAAAAATTTTAAAGTGTAGTTTCAGCTTTATGAAGTTGCTGAAATTCAAGATAACATCGCTGTTCATTTGAAGACAAAGGGTTTACCCTTTTCTGATTTTTACCCGTGCTTGCTGGTTTTGGCGGGCTCCCACTGCAATGGTGCTCAGCCTCCAAAAAATTTTAAACAATGGCTGCTTGAATCGACTAGCTGCAGGCTTCTCCATTTCAGCACTATGCTTTAGGGTCAAGAAAGTGTCGAATCCTGGCCTTTGTTGGTTTTAAAAGATGATTCTTTGGTCATGATTCTTCTGAATTGATTAATCAATTTTTTCCCCTTTTTTGGAGCAAGTTTGGATGCCACGTGCTTGGGTGCCGACTTGGGAATTTGGTTTTCCAATGGAGTTTTTAAATGGAAATTTTTGACCACTGAACTATTTAAAAGTTTCTCGAGACTCGTTGTATCCTGGAATTTTAAAGTTTTAGCTAACCCCTGCTCAGTCTGCTGACTGCACTCTGGGAATTGAAGCTGGACTTCCGGGAGATCCTATGGAGTCTTCTGCTGCAGTGAGGAACTTTAAATGCTTCCAAGCCTTTTCTTTGGAGCTTTCCCATGGTGATTTTTCTCTGTGTGTCTGCTTCTTGAGCTTTTCTTCAGGTCAGAATGCTTCTTTGAATTTTTCGTTAGTCTTGCAGGATTTTAGTTTTTCTGTGCATTTTTTGCGAGGTTTTGCATTTTTCCATTCACTGCTGCCATGTTGAATGATGTTGGATACCATCTGGTAGGTCTTAATGAAGTCCTCATAGTCTTAAGTAGGTTAACTGTATGTATTTATTAATTACAAGAACTATATACATATATAAAAGGTTCAGACTAGGAGCTGTCTCCATGCTTGCTTGTGCACATGGCTCTGTCCAACACCAGACTGACCCTGGGTGCAGGTCATGTGCCGTTTACATAACTGTGTGACCGATACTGTACTCAGTCCAACATTAACCCTATGTGTGCCAGACCTTTATATTATCCACACCATCCTCATGTCCCTTAATTCCTTTAGTACCCTAAAGTGTATCGATCTCTGACTTGAATATACTCAATGACTGAACATCCACAATCCTCTGGGGTAGACAATCCCAACCCTTTGAGTGAAGAAATTTCTCCTCATCTCAGTCCTAATAGCCACTCCTTGGTTTACAACACCTAGGGCTGAATTTTGCCCTTGGTGGGCGTGCGGGCCCCACCGGCTCGGTGGTGGGTGGACAGCCAACCTCCGCCGCCAAAACGGGGCCCGCCGCCATTTTGAGTGGGTGGGCCAATTAAGGCCCACCCAGCGGGCTGCCCGATGGGAAGCGCTATGTGCTTCCTGTGCGAGGGGGGGAGGGAATCCCCAGCTGTCAAAGTGCGATAGTGCGCACTGCTCCCTGAGGCAAAGTGCTGTCTCAGAGAGATTAGTGACACTGTCAAAAATGTAAAAAAATAGAGAAATAAAAATATTATTAACATGTCCGTCTCATGTGACAATGTCACACGAGATGGGACATGTTAATAAATATCACATGACATTTATTAAAGTTTTTAAAAATGGACATGAAACCTCATCCCGCCAGTGGATGAGGTTTGATGTATTATCAGAAGCCACTGGGGCTCCTGGCCTGCCCACCAGGCTTAAGCTTGGACAGGCAGGGCCTTTAATCACTTTAATTAGCCTGTCAATGGCCTCGATTAGCCATTGACAGGTTGGCGGGCGGACAGCTGATTTCGCTGATTCAGCTGATTGGGAAAATTCAGGCCCTAGTTTTAGACTATGGGAAACATCCTCTCAGCCTCTACCCCATCAATACCTTTAAGAATTTTATATATTTCAATGAAGTCACCTCTCATTCTCCTAAACTCCAGGAAATACAGGCCTCAATTTCACCACATATGATAAATCCTTAATACCAGGAACCCGTTGGTGAATCTTTGTGGCACTCTCTCTAAGACAAGTATGTCGTTCTTTGGTCAAGGAATTAATCTGATGATTAGTCAAGGATTGCAATGTATTTCCAATTTTCATCTGCATTTACATTTTCCTGGAATCAGGATTATCCAATAAATTTATTTAGAAACTATGCTTTCATCTCATCGAATAACTAACATTCTTTACTTGCAAAACTCAGTGGGAAATGATTTCTGAGCTGAATTAAAAGACCTTTAATGCTATCCCCTGGAAATAATGGATAATTTTAGTATTTAGTAGTGGAATATATCACAGCAGTAAATTATTACTTAATGCTCTTTATTCCTTTCAAATGTATAAAGGAATGGCACAACTGCCATATAATGTTTTACTAACACTCTTTCCCATATATGACCGCCATGATTATCATGCCTATGGCATGTATGAGTTATTCCTCTCCCATGCTTCTTGAATAACATCATTTGTTTCTCGGTACATGTCCCTATGTAACAGCAGTTACAGCTATTTAAGGAGGGGATAAGCAATTGCATAAAGATGGTTGTCCCTTTTTCTCTTTTATCTGTGACTTAACACTCTTAAAACAGAATAAAATAACATCCAAAGTAAACCCTGGCTAACACTAGTTATGATATTACAATAGTGATCACATCCAGTCTCTATCTAGGTCATACATCTGGCACTGGGGATGCAGACACTCACTTGAAGAGGTGTTTTCATTAGTCAATTTTTTTTATTCATTCATGGGCTGTGGCCATCACTGGCTAGGCCATCATTTATTGCCCACCCCTAATTGCCCTTGTTCAGAGGGCATTTAGGAGTCAATTCTGTAACCTTTTGTGACTCATGCACTAGGATACCCAGGTCCCTCTGAATCTCAGAGCTCTGCAATCTCTCACCATTTAGATAATATGCTTCTTTATTCTTCCTGCCAAAATGAACAATTTCACATTTGCCCACATTAGACTCCATTTGCCAGATCTTTGCCCACTCGCTTAACCTATCTATATCACTTTGTAGCCTCCTCATGTCCTCTTCACAATTTACTTTCCTGCCTATCTTTCTGTCGTCAGCAAATTTAGCCACCATTCCTTCGGTCCCTTCATCCGAGTCATTTATACAAATTGTAAAAAGCTCGGGCCCCAGCACTGATCCCTCTGGCACACCACTCATCACATCCTGCCAACCAGAAAAAGATCCATTTATGCCAACTCTCTGCTTCCTGTTAGCCAGCCAACCTTCTATCCATGTCAATATGTTACCCCCTACACCCTGAGCTTTTATTTTCTCCACCTTTAATGTGGCACTTTATTCATCTTTAAAATATATCACAATTGTCCCTATTGGAACTGCATCAGTGTTCTGGACAGTTCCTGGATGTATATATTTCATTCAAATAAATTATCTTCTAACATTTATTTTTAAGATGACTTTAATCACCCTATGACAACGTGCTATGGTGCTCAAGTTAACTGCAATAAAAGCTGTTCATCATTATAACATGGTCATAGACATTTTAAGAAGTTAGTAATGTTTTTAAAAGGACTCAGTTTGTTTTTACCCACAATATTTCTGCAAAACGTTTAAATGTTAATCTACATTTCTGAATGAAAAAGGAAATGGACAATTTACAAGAGATTTAACATGAATTCCCGCCGAATACATGGATTTATATTGTACGTGTAAATACCTTCACCGTGTAAACCATTTCCTTTCTTTTTTTCTTACCAGAAACCTTGAGTGGAAATTGCTTCCTGACCTCTTTACACCAGTTCAGCGTCTTGGCTTCTTGGAAAGCTTTCCAGACAGTCACATCCAACAACTCCTGTTCCAGGATCCTCCGGAATTTGGACGCGAAGCCCCTGGTGCTGAATAACTGCATCGTGTGCGTGTGCAACTTGCTCAGGTGATGGATAAAGGGGTTGGCACCGGTTGGTTTAATAATATCTTCATTAATTAGACCTCGCAGTCTGACCGCTTTGATTAAATTGCTGTCGGCCAGTGTGTTCGGTAGGATCCCCTTCTTCTCCATATCAGCCGATCAGTACACAGGAGCTCTGCAAACTATTACAGACAAGTTTCATTAACACACTGCGCCAAGTCTGTCCCAGAACTAACTACTGCAGGAAACCGAATGTCAATCCGAACGCACCTTGATGATCCCCTCTCCCCCCATCCACCTTCCTCAACCTAGTTATCCCTTGGTCCAGTTTAACCTCACATTATCAACCTGAGCGATTCCATTCCCTTTCCAAACATTCAGAAGCTGTCCTGTCGGGTACTCACCCAGTGTCTCACTTGTCTACACTAATATGGAGCTGTGAATGATTGAGATGGGTGTGAGATAGGGACTTTCCGCCGGTTAACCCTTAACCCTTTGCTCACCACAACCTGCTGCTGGCTTTTCCACTTCCTTCACTCCACAGGGTTTACAGGGGAAGAGGGTTGAGGCTGTTCCGTTCCAGTTGCTTGTTACGTTTGTGACATTCAGAGTAACAATACAGGGACTGAGTGGCTCTGCCGCTTTTCCCTCGCACACGCATTTTCCTGACGCTGTTTTGCCATGAAAAGCCACTCACGGCTGCACATGAAGTTAACTGAGTTACTAATTCACCTGGAGTTTACCGAGCCCTCGCTCATTGACCTTGAATAAGATTTTTTAAGCTAAAATTCATAGTCATTCTTGACTCTAAGATCACAGCGGCTTTATTGCGGCAGGAATTGTCCGCTGGCGTGTGGCTGTCACAGGTAAACATTGCTTGAAAGCGGTTGGTGCCTGTTTTAATTATTTAATTATCTTTTAATTATTGTACAACTGCCGTATTCCAATTTCAATATAAAACTGAAAGATGCGGGGCCCTAACCCCATAGTAATTGCTTAGCACCGACAGAAAATAACACGCCCAGAGCCCTTTTTGGCTTTGATTAATAATGATAATGATGATTGTATTATATTATTAATAATAATTAAAGGCTACATTTCTAACCTGGACAGTTCCGATGTCAGTTTGCTGACCGTTGAAAGAATCATTTGCAAACTAGCTGATAGCGTCAGAGCGAAAAGGAAACTTCATTTAAAACAGTTGTGATATTTCTTGCTCACTTCTCCCCTTTGGATTACACTCGGGTTTAATCTCGAACAGTTTAGATATAGGTTATATTAAATAATTTAAGAAACCAGTTCTATTTTACGAAGGGTGACATCAGAAAATTGGGGATTTTCAGCTCTTTCATTGGTGACTATTGTCAAACTCGGTCAACCAGGAAAACACTATTAATTCTCCTGATTAAATGTTTGTCCTAAACACAGAATATCCACTGGAACACTCCCACCAACTAAAAGGACCAAGTTTAATCCTAACCCCGGAAGTTCTTTATCAATACGTTCGAAATGCATAGTCTTTTTTACATCCTGCCAATTCTCATGATGTAACAATGTCAGCCACGTAGAAGATATAAACGCTCATGTACACAGTACACATAAATACACATGCACACAGTACACATAAATACACATGCACACAGTACACATAAATACACATGTACACAGTACACATAAATACACATGTACACAGTACACATAAATACACATGCACACAGTACACATAAATACACATGTACACAGTACACATAAATACACATGCACACAGTACACATAAATACACATGCACACAGTACACATAAATACACACGTACACAGTACACATAAATACACACGTACACAGTACACATATATACACACGTACACATAAATACACACGCACACAGTACACATAAATACACACGCACACAGTACACATAAATACACACGCACACAGTACACATAAATACACATGCACACAGTACACATAAATACACACGTACACAGTACACATAAATACACACGTACACAGTACACATAAATACACATGTACACATAAATACACATGCACACAGTACACATAAATACACATGTACACAGTACACATAAATACACATGTACACAGTACACATAAATACACACGTACACAGTACACATAAATACACACGTACACAGTACACATAAATACACATGTACACATAAATACACACGCACACAGTACACATAAATACACAAGCACACAGTACACATAAATACACACGCACACAGTACACATAAATACACACGCACACAGTACACATAAATACACACGCACACAGTACACATAAATACACATGTACACATAAATACACATGCACACAGTACACATAAATACACATGCACACAGTACACATAAATACATATGCACACAGTACACATAAATACACATGCACACAGTACACATAAATACACATGCACACAGTACACATAAATACACATGCACACAGTACATATAAATACACATGCACACAGTACACATAAATACACATGTACACAGTACACATAAATACACATGTACACAGTACATATAAATACACATGTACACAGTACATAAATACATGCAGCATATATAAATACACATGTACACAGTACATATACATACACACAATAGATAGTACATAAATACACAATACATATAAATACACATGTACATGGTACATATAGTATATGTAAATACACATAGTACATAGTACATAAATACAGATAGTATATATAAATACACAGTACATATAAACACACATGGTGCATATAAATACACATGTACACAATACATAAATACACGTACATATAAGTACACATGTACATAGTCCATATAAATACACAGTACATATAAATACACATGTATGCAGAACATATAAATACACACAATAGATAGTACATAAATACACAATACATATAAATACACATGTACATGGTACATATAGTATATGTAAATACACATAGTACATAAATACAAATAGTATATATAAATACATAGTACATATAAATACACATGGTGCATATAAATACACATGTACACAATACATAAATACACATACATATAAATACACATGTACATAGTCCATATAAATACAGTGCATATAAATACACATGTACGCAGTACATATAAATACACATGTACATATAAATACACATAGTACATATACATACATATGGTACAGAGTACATAAATACACATGGTGCATATAAATACACATGTGCATATGAATATACATGTACATAGTACATATGAATACACATGTACACAGCACATATAAATACACATGTACATAGTACATATAAATACACATGTGCATATGAATACTCATGTACACAGTACATATGAATACACATGTGCACAGTACATATGAATACACATGTGCACAGTACATATGAATACACATGTGCACAGTATATGTGAATACACATGTACACAGTATATGTGAATACACGTGTACACAGTACATATGAATACACGTGTACACAGTACATATGAATACACGTACACAGTACATATGAATACACACGTACACAGTACATATGAATACACACGTACACAGTACATGTGAATACACACGTACAAAGTACATATGAATACACACGTACAAAGTACATATGAATACACACGTACACAGTACATATGAATACACACGTACACAGTACATATGAATACACACGTACACAGTACATATGAATACACACGTACAAAGTACATATGAATACACACGTACACAGTACATATGAATACACACGTACACAGTACATGTGAATACACACGTACAAAGTACATATGAATACACACGTACAAAGTACATATGAATACACACGTACACAGTACATATGAATACACACGTACACAGTACATATGAATACACACGTACAAAGTACATATGAATACACACGTACAAAGTACATATGAATACACACGTACACAGTACATATGAATACACATGTACATTGATGTTTTGCTGATTGATGTGTTGGACTTTGTTCTGTTTGAAACATATTTGTCGTAGTCTGGCTCGGTGCTACCACCGACCAACTTTTTATGAATTGGTCTCCATTTCAGGTCAAGGGGGCAATGGAATCGTAAACTACACAGCTTCGGCGACAAAAGGTATTTTTAAAATGTACATTATCAAGTATTCCTGTTTTCAGTATCTTTTAACTGGCTTGTGATCTTAGTCAACCGGACCTTCTCCAGCACTGAACAGCCATTTAAACCATTCTGTCTGATGCTGAACATGATGTTGTCCCTGTGCACTTTAAATATCATTTTATCCCACTCATTTTAAACCACTTTTAAGCAATGTTTATTTGTAAGAGTTACAAGCCATTGTACAATTTCCACAGCAATAAAGCCGCCGTGATCTCAAGAGTCAAGAATGTCAATATGAATTTTAGTTTAAAAAATCTTATTGATGAGTGAGGGCTGGGTAAACTCCAGGTGCTTGTCAGAGTTGAGAAAGAGGAGTATGGATGACACTGATCGAATATTTCTTCCAAAGAGCCGCTCAGAGGAGGTTGGGGAACATTAAAAAAAATAAAGAATTCTTTAGAGAATGTCTTACCTCAGGAAACTACAAATAAAAGCAAACGTTTAAATAAAAATAAAAACCGAAAATATATTTTCAAAAATTTGCAACTCTACATTCCTCGGCAATAGGAGGTTTGCTGGTTTTCGGATCGGCAATGGCGATTTGGCTAAATTCATCTGTTAATTAAAAACTCTATGAATAGGAATGACTGGCGTCCAGCGGAAGGTTGGTATTTAGTGCTGGAAGTTTGTGAGAAGCTACATGAGCTGTGTGATATCCCACTTTACTCCAACTGGCACAAACACAGGAGGAGGAGGGATACAGGATACTTTCAGGATGGTTACCATTGCAAACTTCATCTCATCCAAAAGAAATCGGATAATATTTACCAGTTACTCCCCGCTTGTTTCTGACTCGCCCCCTGACCAGGTACATACGCTGCTTTCCAACTTACCCCCTGGAAACGGAGACAAGGGAGGTTTGAAAGTAGCAGCAGAAAGTGAAACGGAAGGTGTTTTACCGGAGTGAATTACACCCCGTCCTCAATCTAGAATCCACTCCAACCCAATACCTCTACACGGTAATGCTGACTCCTGGCCGGTTATAACCCGCAATGTTAAATTTCAGCAATTTATTTCTGTGGAGTCACAGTTGGAACTGGGATCGAGTTCCACCAGCCGACTCGGACTACAACAAAATATCGACAGGAACAGTTCAACATCTTCATACAGAGAAACAGACACAGCTAAAAACCCTGGGCAGTTCACAGAAAAATCCCCAGGAATCCAACAATCACATCCACATTGTAAAGATCATTACAACCACTGAATAACACCAAAATATTAATGACATGAAAATATGCCCCAGGTCTCTCTCTGGTTGTTTCTTTGTCCCCTCTATTCCTCTCTGCCTCTGCCCTCTTTCTCTTTCCCTCTCTATCTCGTTCTCTCTTTCACTTGCCTCTCTCCTCTCTCTCCCTCTCCCTTACCTTCTTTGTCCTTCCCCATCTCTCTTTCTCACTCCCTTTCTCCCTCTTTTCCTGGCCCTTTCTCCTTCCCTCACTCTTCCCCTCTTTTTCTATTTCCTTCTCTTTCTCCTCCCTTTCTTTTCCTCTCTCTTTCTCCCCCTCTCTTTCTCTCATTTCCCTTTTATCTCTTCTCCCTCTTTATCTCTCTCTTTCCCCCTTTCTCCTTTCTTTTTCCCTTCCCTTCCCTTTCTCACTCTCTTTCTAACCCTTTCTCTCTCCCCCTCTCTCCCTCCCACCCTCTCTTTCCCTTCCCCTTCTCTATCGCTCCGTTTCTCATTCTCTCTGTTTCTTATTCTCCCTCTTGCTCCCTGTCTCTCATTCTCTCTCTGTTTCCCATTCTCTCTCTCTGTTTCTCCATTTCTCATTCTCTATTCCTCTCTCTGTTTCTCACTCTATCTCTCTCTGTTTCTCTTTCTCTCTTTCTCATTCTCTCTCTTTCTGATTTTCTATTGTCTCATTCTCTGTTTCTCTCTGTGTTTCTCATTCTCTCTCTCTGTTTCTCTTCTTTCTCTTTCTCACTTTCTCTCTGTATCTCTCTCTCACTATGTGTCACATTCTCTCTCTCTGTCTCTCTCTGTTTCTCAATCTCTCTGTCTCTCTTTCATTCTCTCTCTGTTTCTCTCATTCTCTCTCTCATTCTCTCTCTCTCTCTGACTCTCTCTCTCTCTCTTACCTCCGCTGATATTTTCCCTTTGAAGAAACTGGAAATCCCCGAGCCTCAGGGTAAAGACTGGGTCACACGGCGCATGCTCAGTAACATTACTCAGCCATGACACGGCGCATGCTCAGTAACATTACTCAGCCATTACACGGCGCATGCTCAGTAACCTGACACGGCGCATGCTCAGTAACATTACTCAGCCATTACACGGCGCATGCTCAGTAACAGGCTGGGATTTTCCGTCCAAACAGAATCTAAAAGAAGACTCCGCTGAGCGATGAGCTTCCATTGAGAGAGGGGTTGACAGTGACTGAGTTTCAAAGCTTTTAGGTGGAGTAGTCATTGTTTTATTAAGTGATTTTCATATTAGCACCATAGAGATAAACAGGGGAAATGCTGGTGGTTCTGGGAGGGTTAACTCCCCCTCTCCCCACACAACCTGCTGAATTATTTCACTGTTCTCTGTTTATATTTACAGCATCCGCTGGGTTTTGCCTTTATCCCAGCGGGAATAAGACTAGGGGTATGTTCACCCAACATTGTGGCCTGTTCATACCCCAGGCCCAGCACTGACAGACTAAATGGTCACTGGACAAGTCACCATGGCCTGTTTTCCAGGCCAGTCCTGAACCTTTTAAACAATCAGAGCAATTTGATTGGCCCATGTTGTGTGTTAAATGTGGCAATGAAATTAGCTTTACCTTTCAGGCTGAGTGCCAGTGTGGATGGTGGCAGGGTCGGCGGTAAAGACCAGAAAGTGGCCACCCCGCTCACCGTTGAGGGATGGGCAGAACCATAGTCCCAAGGAGAACACAGTTCAAACAACACAAACCCTTTCTTGCCCTCGACAGATGTCCCCAGACAGGCTCTTGATGCATGGCCAGACCGCTGGACACTGACCAGGAATCAGAATTGCTGACTCACTTTTCCTTCCCTTGGTAATTGTAGCATTTGCACTATTTTTTTTCCAGAATCACTCTGAAGGAGAGCTGCTCAATCAGCAGGAGACTAGTGGCCGACCTGGGTCTCTGTTGCTGTTATCTCTGGAGAGACAATACATTTATCAGTCTGATATTTCCATGTTTTTGACCAGATAAACTGCTAAATCTCCAAAGACCTGCCTCATAAGGGACTTAATGGTGTTTTTTGTTTATATTCTTCAATCGGATGTGGGCTTCGCTGGCTGGGCCAGCATTCATTGCCCATTCCTAGTTGCCCTTGAGAAGGTGGTGGTCAGCTGCCTTCTTGAAACGCTGCAGTCCATGTGGTGTAGGTACACCCACAGTGCTGTTAGGGAGGGAGTTCCAGGATTTTGATCCAGTGACAGTGAAGGAATGGTGATATATTTCCAAGTCAGGATGGTGTGTAACTTGGAGGGGAACTTCCAGGTGGTGGTGTTCCCATGTGTCTGCTGCCCTTGTCCTTCTAGATGATAGTGGTCGTGGGTTTGGAAGGTGCTGTCTAAGGAGTCTTGGTGAATTCCTGCAGTGCATCTTGTATATGGTACACACTCCTGCCGCTGTGCGTTAGTGGTGGAGGGAGTGAATATTTGTGGATGTGGTGCCAATCAAGTGGGCTGCTTTGTCCTGGATGGTGTCAAGCTTCTTGAGTGTTGTTGGAGCTGCACTCATCCAGGCAAGTGAGGAGTATTCCATCACACTCCTGGCTTGTGTCTTGTAGATGGTGGACAGGATTTGGGGAGTCAGGAGGTGAGTTACTCGCCGCACTATTCCTAGCTTCTGACCTACTCTTGTAGCCACAGTATTTATATGGCTAGTTCAGTTCAGTTTCTGGTCAATGGTAATCCCCAGGATGTTGATAGTGGGGGACTCAGTGATGGTAATGCCATTGAAGTGAAGGGGCGATGGTTGAATTCTCTCTTGTTGGAGATGGTCATTGCCTGACACTTGTGTGGCACCAATGTTGAGATATTTTACAGGTTTGGGGAAGTAAATTTGGAACAATATTTTCAGAAACACCAGGATATCAGGACAAAAAGGCAAACATAATATAGTTCTAGAACAACTTTCAAAAAGTCTGATTACATAAAGCAAGAAAAATCTCATTAAGGAGAAAAGTCAAAACTAGACACAGAGAAAAGAAACTGGAGAAAACATACTGGGGGAACAATGACATTTAAATAAGATAAATGAAAATGTTTAAAATAAAAGTGAAAAAAGTGAAGTGAGAAATGCAAAGTGATAAATGGAGGCAAAAGGCTGGTTGCAAATCTCGAAAATGCCTATAAATTATGCAGAAAATTAAAAAGGAAGAAATTGTGGGGAAATGAAGAACTGAAAACCATGTTGCATCAGGTGGACAACACAACACAAAATGGGTGTGGGATAAAAAGACTGACAATTTGCTTCAGAATGAAAAGTGGACCTTTTCACAATGTTATAAATGTTTATTTATAATTGTATTAGCTTACAGTCAAACGTGAATAATATGGGTCTCTCCAACATTAAGGAAATTAAAATAATGTCCAGTCAAAGATTACAAGATCCCACAAATGAACTTTTTAATGGGAGAAATATTAACAAATTCATTGAGATGTGCTGTTAAGAGGTTTGTTTCATGGTTTAATTCTAAGGGCATGATACTTTCCCATTTCAGCCAGTAGGTGACACTCTTAGTTATTAGACAGTGGGGGCGGAATCATCCCAGATTTGCACAAAGTGCGGTAGTGGGTGGGGAAAAGGATGTTTTACCCACTGGCTGCAATGGAAGGTTTTCATGTTGTATTGTTCCATTCCCGGTGCCTCCCGCCTCATTAATTTTGCATTCCCGGGAAACACACCGGGTCACTGGCAGGGCTGCCTCTGATCCACCCTCACCTCAGGCCTTCAGTAACCCGGGCGCCATGTTTAAAGGCCGCCCCTGCACAGAGCTCTCTCTCTCTCTCAGGGATCGGGAGCTGCTGGAAAGTCATGGCTGCCGAAAGTGGGGAACCATGCTGCCCCCAAATTTAGCGACACCTTCCTCGGGCACCTACTGGACACAGTGGAGGCCCCGCTGTAATGTCCTCTACCCTCGCTCTGAGTGAAGACCAGCAAGCAAGGTCATCGATTCAGCGTGGGAGGAGGTGGTCAGCACCAACACCCTGCAGAAGAGGAGAGCCACCCAGTGCAGGAAGAGGATGAATGATCCCCTCCGTTCCACCAGGGTAAGTCACTCTTCTCATCACTCTCAACTCTCACACTCACAAACCCATCACACATCAACAGGGCTCTCACTCACTGCTAGTTCAAGGGACATCACCATTCACTCTCTCACTCACATCTCCATCTTCCCTGTGGATCATGTCCTCATCCCATCCATGGGCCACTCACCACCCATACGTGCCAGGCACCCTTATCATCTGGCCTGGCAGACATCCTGCCTACACTCTCCCCATCTGTCTTCATGTAGGACAAGCTGGCTCACAACAAGAGGGAGAGATCGTAGACTGGTGGAGGAATGTCCGACATCAAGGTCCTCACAGACTTTGAAACAGAGCCACCCAGCTGGCCAGCGATGATCCGGACCATTCCTGTGCTGACGGTGAGGTTATCGGTGCTCAACCAAGTGAGGATCCAGCAGCGCAACATCCATTAGACAACCACACTGTGAGTGAGTTCCCCTGTTCCACAGTCCCTGCCAGGCACTAATTATCTCCTTGTTTTCACTGGCACATCTGGGAAGCAGCTGAGGGGTCCACAGGCCAGGTCCTCGACTCAGCCCCGAAGACACCTCGGACAAGGAATCTGATGACTCCCTAATCGAATTCCCATCACAGCGTCACCCACACCCTCCACCAGCGCAGAGACACACACCTCGCTGGGACCTGGCTTTAGAATAGCCTCAGGATCACAATCTGGTGAACACATCGTACTGTCTGATCCACAGCAGGCGGAGGCAGAGATTTCCCAGGTCCCCGGCACTCGGAGGGTTGCTGGAGGCCAGAACGTTGCTGAGTTCGAGTCAGATGAGGAGCCTCTGGACTCGGTCATGTCACAGTTGCTGGAGCTGCAAAGGCAAACTCGGGAACACCAGGAAGGGATGTCCACTGCACTCCTCAGATTGCAAGGCACGATGGAGGAGTCCGTCCGCCTTCAGGCTGAGATGATAGCACCAGCATTGCAACACACCGAGGTCAACACTGGCAGGATTGTGGCTGCCATGGAGACCTTGGTCCAGGTCATCGCTCCTGCATTGCTGCACGGGCTCAACTCCATCGCTGACACCATACTTGGCCTGGTGACTCTGGGAGTGATCGGCCCATCTGACTCCCCTCTTCCTGTGACCTCAGCAGCTCCAGCTCCACAGGCCGAGGAGGGGGCCACTGTCACACAGCAGGATCCCCAAAGCAGGCCGGGGCCCTCCAGGTCTCAGCCCTCCAGAGGACACCCGCCAAGGTCATCACAGACAGGGCGTAGCCTGTGACTCCTTGTTCTGATGAGCAGTGTTCTTGTCACTCAGATGTGAAATCTTTCTGCATAAGATAAAGGCAGGTGTCTCAGTCCAGGGCCTCTTCCCTGTGCTCTGTGCAGCCTCAGACCACAGTGATGGTCCAGCCTCACGCTCACTGGACACATTACTGATGCCTGCACCTTGGCAGTGCTGGTCATTGCTGACAGAATGTCGTGGGCAGGTGTCACAGGGTTCCTTACGCTTTAGTAACCACGTTCTCAACCTGTCCATTCACTTTCAATGACTTATGCACATGTACCCCCAGATCCCTCTGCTGGTGAGTGATGGCAACTTATTTAGTGCAGCTGAGACTGGGTCTGGTCACTCAATATTGATAAGGGGAGTGGAATATGGGTCAATCGCTCTCCCCTGTAAATCACTGAGATTTAATAGCATCTCTGTCTATCCTGGCCATAGTTTGCTGACTCAATGCAGTGTGGTGATTGAACCTGAGATCTCCCTGTGCATACACTCTCAGTTCTTTACTGGCTAAACTTGCTGAGGTGTGGGAGAACTACAGATGTATTTCAAACTATAGTCCATGTTCTACCATGAGGTCTGCAAGAACCGAGCATTGTCTCCCCCGTAACTTGTCTGTAATGACACCCAGGAAGAGCTCTAATATGAATGGAATTGTCAGGATTTATTGAGCTGGTTTTGAATTGCTGACCAGGAAGCACTGCTTTAAAAAGACTCTTTAGAAACAGTGGGCATTTACAGCAGAGCTGCTGGTTTGTGTGATATTACAACGTGGGAGTGTTTCGGATAGATGAGTGCAGCTAAGAGTGAATAAGACCATCCGGAGTTAGTGAATGAAAGGGTAAAGGAATGCTCGTGCAGAATATACTGGAGGATGTGCAAGCTAAGGAAAGCAGAGTCTGAAAGAACAGACAAATGCAAAAAGCATGAAGCAGAAATAATGGCAGGAGAGAGAGAATCACTGAAACAGATGGAAGTAACTTGTGTGAAAAGACAATGCTCAAGTGACTCATGCAAGTAGGGAAAGCGATACAGTGAGACTGACAGAAAGCACTTCCTACAATCTGGTCCCAATTTACCTAGCTATAATATAAGAGGAAACTGGAAGTATGTTTTCTGTTTAATTCATAACTTCTTGTGCCAAAATGATGTATTTTTTTTCCAGGATTCCTCAAAACCTTTCCAGTGCTATATGGTTTTGCTGAATTCATGTTCCTTTGGAATATTTCCCTGCTGACAGTTGGAGCAGAGAAGAGTATAGAACAGAGTGCAATTGTGTCTCGATGATTAAATTAACACAACCACCCTTGCAAGAACAAATCCTTAACAATTACAATTCACTGGCTTTCCCTAAACTATTAAATGGACATAACCTTTAAGAAGCAGGATTATTCCAAGATTCTGAATTGATGCACTGTGCATTTGTTAATGTTTTAACAGCCCTTAATGTTGTTTCTAATACGTATTTAACTAGTTCTTTCACTCATTTGTTCTCACTGCAGCTCTGAACAGAACAAACATGAAGAACAGTACAAGGGAACAGAACAATACATTCCCATCAGTGATTATTCTTCCTTTGCAGATCTTATAGGCATCAATATTCAAACTGTATTGCCAACAATGGTCAGTCACGTCTATGCAAAACAGATAAAGCAACAACATTCTATTAGTGAGATAGAAACTTCTGACTGATTTAAATTTAAGGAATTAATCACTGAACTCCAAGGATGACCAATGGATTACACATTCATTTACATTTGTTCTGTCCTAGCTGAAGACTGATGCACAAGGGAGACAAAGCTTAACTGCCTTTATTTCCAGCTTAGACCATAATGAACTGGTTCAATGTCTACAAGAATAATTTAAGTGAACGCAACTGACATGTTAAATAATACAAGAAAGGGCTTGAGAGGCCTCATGCTCTCTGTTCCCTGTACAAAAGGGTTCAGCCAAACTTTGCTCTGCTTTATTTTGTACAACCTGTTACTCAGAGTACTGCCCATTCTAGATGACAGCGTTATGTGGCTGTACTGTTGCATAATTAAGGGATTCACGATTTCATGAAATTTCTTCACTTGGTCCTTCTCATCTCAACCTCACTGTGTTAAAACCAAGAATCACTGCACCACTTCCAGCTCAGTTCTTATAATACTTCTATTCTATTTTTTATTTATCTTGGCTTTTCTCATATTTTCTCCGACCAGTGGACGGGCTGCAACACAGGCTTATACCAAATATAAGGGGTGGGGAGAAGGGGTGGGGCAAGGGCTGGGGTGAAGGGGTGGGGCAAGGGCTGGGGTGAAGGGGTGGGTGAGGGGGCGGGGCGAGGGGGCAGGGTCAGGGGGCGGGGTCAGGGGCAGGATGAGGGGTGGGGCACAGGGGTGTTGTGAGGGGATGTGGAGGTGGGGTGAAGGGGTGGGTCGGTGGATGGGGTGGGTGGGTCAGTGGATGGGGTGGGTCGGTGAAGGGGTGGGTCGGTGAAGGGGGTGGGTGGGGTGGGTCGGTGAAGGGGGGGGTGGGTGGGGTGGGTCGGTGAAGGGGGGGGTGGGTGGATGGGGTGGGTCGGTGGATGGGGGTGGTCGGTGGATGGGGTGGGTCGGTGGATGGGGTGGGTCGGTGAAGGGGGGGTCGGTGGATGGGGTGGGTCGGTGGATGGGGTGGGTCGGTGGATGGGGTGGGTCGGTGGATGGGGTGGGTCGGTGAAGGGGTGGGTCGGTGAAGGGGGGGGTGGGTGGGGTGGGTCGGTGAAGGGGGGGGTGGGTGGATGGGGTGGGTCGGTGGATGGGGGTGGTCGGTGGATGGGGTGGGTCGGTGGATGGGGTGGGTCGGTGGATGGGGTGGGTCGGTGAAGGGGGGGTCGGTGGATGGGGTGGGTCGGTGGATGGGGTGGGTCGGTGAAGGGGGGGTCGGTGGATGGGGTGGGTCGGTGGATGGGGGTGGTCGGTGGATGGGGGTGGTCGGTGGATGGGGTGGGTCGGTGAAGGGGGGGGTGGGTCGGTGGATGGGGTGGGTCGGTGAAGGGGGGGTCGGTGGATGGGGTGGGTCGGTGGATGGGGTGGGTCGGTGGATGGGGTGGGTCGGTGGATGGGGTGGGTCGGTGGAGGGGGGGGGTCGGTGAAGGGGGTGGGTCGGTGAAGGGGGGGGTGGGTCGGTGGATGGGGTGGGTCGGTGGATGGGGTGGGTCGGTGAAGGGGTGGGTCGGTGAAGGGGGTGGGTCGGTGAAGGGGGTGGGTCGGTGAAGGGGTGGGTCGGTGGATGGGGTGGGTCGGTGGATGGGGTGGGTCGGTGAAGGGGGTGGGTCGGTGAAGGGGGTGGGTCGGTGAAGGGGTGGGTCGGTGGATGGGGTGGGTCGGTGGATGGGGTGGGTCGGTGGATGGGGGGGGTGGGTCGGTGGATGGGGGGGGTCGGTGAAGGGGGTGGGTCGGTGAAGGGGTGGGTCGGTGGATGGGGTGGATCGGTGGATGGGGGGGGTCGGTGAAGGTGGGGGTGGGTCGGTGGATGGGGTGGGTCGGTGGATGGGGGGGGTGGGTCGGTGGATGGGGTGAGTCGGTGGATGGGGGGGTCGGTGAAGGGGGGTGTGGGTCGGTGGATGGGGTGGGTCGGTGGATGGGGTGGGTCGGTGGATGGGGGGGGTCGGTGAAGGGGGGGGTCGGTGAAGGGGGGGGGTCGGTGGATGGAGTGGGTCGGTGGATGGGGTGGGTCGGTGGATGGGGTGGGTCGGTGAAGGGGTGGGTCGGTGAAGGGGTGGGTCGGTGGATGTGGTGGGTCGGTGGATGGGGTGGGTGGGTCGGTGAAGGGGGGGGTCGGTGGATGGGGTGGGTCGGTGGATGGGGTGGGTCGGTGAAGGGGGGGGTGGGTCGGTGAAGGGGGGTGTGGGTCGGTGGATGGGGTGGGTCGGTGGATGGAACAATTTTGCAATTCATCCAATTACTTTTGCAGAAGTGATTTTAGATTGGAATATCAATCACCCCATCTCAAGTAATTTTACCAAAAGAATTTAAATTAAACATTTAGCTATTAAATTGTAACTGCTGGTACTGACAGTAATGATGTAAGATCATCAGTTAATGAATACTCATTAAAGTGTTATCCTGTCACTGTTCTCTTATTAATAGATAAATGATAAATTATCTATTTGTAAACTACGATCATTGACACCATGTAAGTGTATGCAAGGAATTTGCTGTTAATATTTTGGGTGAAAAGATATTGTGGCACAGGATGAATTGTAACACGTCTGAAACTAATTTTGTGTCTATGCCGTGTTTTTAAAGTTGTTATATTCTGCCTTATTGTATCAGTCTGAGGTATTTCTATAGACAATGCAGCAAATACAAGTCAGGGAGGCAACTTTTCACACTCTTTCCTTTACACTAACACAGGCTGAAATGTTGATATATTTTGCCTGACTGAATAACATTAATGATAACCCAAATTTGTAGCAGGACTTTAAAGATTTAAATGAATTAGAACCTCTTGTTTTCTCCTTACATTGGTTTTCTTGCAAAGTGTCCTGATGGGTGCAAGATGAAAAACTTTGACATGTCTTTTCTCAGCAATAACCTGTGTTGGTTTAAGGAAAAGTGTGTGAAACGTCAATTTGCTGCCTTCCTATATTGGAACCAAAGGTTAAAGGAAAAACAGCTCCAGTTAACCCTTTCAATCCCCTTTTCTGATATGGCTCTTGAAACATATAGTGAACTCAATGCAATTTAATATCACAGTCAATGTTAACTCATGAACTTCCACAGTCCCTTCATTATCATGAGTGAATTGGCAGTGTAAACTCCTTCTGAAAAGCTTATGTTTCTAACCATCAGTTCCATAGATCTATTTTACCCCCACTAGAGCTGTACTTTGAGTGTCCTGTCTTCCATTCTTAATTAGCACTTTTCTTAGACAAATATCACCACCTTCAACACCTCTTTGATCCTTTTGTCTGTGACATCTTTTGATTATCTGCTCCTATCACTGCTTGCTTATCTCCACAATCACCCCACCCTCAACTTCTCTCTCCCCCCGCCCCCCCACCTTAAACCAGCTTATATTTCTCCTTTCTCCTAACTATGCTTCAGTTCTGCCGAAGGGTCGTGAAGGCTCAAAACGTTAACTGATTTCTTCTCCAAGGTCTATTAAGGCCCGTTAAAAACTAATTAAAATAATTAAATGAACTGCCCGTCCAACCTTAAGGTTAGCGGCCAGGCAAAGAGCCCAGGCGGCCTTCGCATTTTTCATGGAACCTCATCCATCAGGCGGGATGAGGTTTCATGAAGTTTTTATAGATTAAATAAAGTTTTTCTTTAACGTTCTTCCACCACGGAGGTGCCTCAGGGAGATTAGTTAAAGTTTTTTAAAAGCTAAATAAAGGAAAGAAAATATTTTTGTGCATGAAAGAGCGCAGGCCCCGACTCAGGGAATCCCCATCCCCGCCCGCACAGGGAGCGCTCAGCGCCTCCGGGTGGGCGTCACGCTGGGCGGGCCTTAATTGGCCCTGTCCACATAAAATGGCGGCGCACCCCAATCGGGGGCAATCACCAAATGCTGCCAATGTACGTAAAAGACATGAAACTTCATAATATCATTCTATGGAGATTTTGAGTCACATTATATAACATTGAGTGCACTTGGCAACTGTACAGTGTAAGGGATCTGATTATGAAGGTTCTGAACCTGAAAGGTCTATGTCTGCGAGTATAGGTTAGAAATAAAAAACTTGCATTTACATAGAGCAGTCCTTTAGAATGTCCCACAAATTGTAAATGGGAGAAATCACTGACTAATCTGCTTTTGGCGGTGTTGTTTGAGGGAGCAAAACTAGTCTTCTATTATTCAAATAATGCAAATAGCTGGAAGCCATATGTGATGTGGGAGGGGCCTCATGGGGACGCTAAATTAACAATCCCCTCAGGTGGTGGATTTGAAGGAAAACATCGAATTCAAATTCAGTTACTGGCCTTTAGCACTAAGGCTTGAGATAACGTTTAAAGAAAGATGATCATTTCAAGGGATATATTAACATGAAAAGGTGAGAATGTTGTGTTGCTTTTTGGGTAAATGCTGCAGTGTACTGATAAGAGGTTTCAGTCAGAAAACATTCATTAAGTCAACAATTTAGGGCAATGTTGCATTTAGATCAAAATTATGCACTTAAAACAATGACTACTACAGGAATTCTATAAATTCTAAATCGATATAAGAAGATAAATTATCCATTAATATTGGAAATTAAATACTCTCTTTCCATTACTGATATCCACTTTCTTCAGTAACTCTGACAGTCAGAGCTTTAACTGCTGAATGGCTGAATTGACCATATGGGCAGCATTCTGTTCCTGGCTGACATGTGGGCCCTGCTGCCAATACCCCTCCCCCATTTCCAAACCATAAATACAGCAGATTGCAATGTCTCCTCTCCGCACCCCCTCACCATCCCATTTTCTCTTTGGAACTGGAGACCCACAATAGCCACAATGCTGTGGCCCAGTCATGGTCCTGAGTGAAAGAGGGGACATGAGGAGGTGGAGATAGATTAACGTCCTCTAACTAGCTGCTTCAAATCCTGCCTTGTCAGAAGAAGTCTACATGGGATGCTCCCTCTGCAATTGCTCCTGTTATTGTGGGCATGTCATTTGCTCTTTTGTTGTGCAAAAGAGAACTGCTGTCATAAAATTCCAAACTGCTTAATTGCTGCACCATAAAATTAGCATATCTGTGATGTGGAATTTCATTGCTGAATAGCAGCTGCTTGTGCAAAGGTGGAAGGAGAAACAAGGCAGGATAAAGGTCACTGGTTGGGATCATTGCATCTGAAACTGAATTCTAATCTGAAGCAATTAGCAGTTGTAATTCAGACTGGTTAATACGGTCGGTGTAAGTAGACACTCCTGACCTTAACAAATGCATTGTCTATTAGGAGGCATCATTAGAGATAAGGCTCTCATTAGTACCATGGTGACAGTATTAAAAGTGTTTTATACTGCCACTAGATAATATAATTGCCACAGGCCTATGAGTCTCTAAATACATTCTAATTCTTATTTTAAATATAAAAAATAACTACAATAGCCACAATTAGAGGTCAGGAAAGATCATGTTAGTTTATAACAAATATTGCAATTGCACATTGAATACCTCAATTAGTATAATTAATACTATTTATTAAATGGAAAAAATGGTTTAATTAGACTCATATAGGACATTCAAGCCTACAAAAATGTCTCTCTATTGTTGGGTCTCTTCAGTCTCCCTCAGTTCTCAAAATTAATGGGCATTCAGCATTAACTCTTTTAATGCTTAATACCACTTACAGCTTTCAAAATAATCACACACACACAACACACACACA
The DNA here is from genome assembly GCF_964194155.1 of Cetorhinus maximus. Lineage (NCBI taxonomy): Eukaryota > Metazoa > Chordata > Chondrichthyes > Lamniformes > Cetorhinidae > Cetorhinus > Cetorhinus maximus. The sequence continues at coordinate 95,222,374 of NC_135899.1, read as the reverse complement.
CACAACACTGTTCAAAATAATCTCTCACACACAATAATGTGTTCAAAATAATCTCTCTCACACACACGGAAAGGAAGGATAATCAATTTATACTGATGACAGTTGCTTGATTGAAGGGTAAGTTTTTGAATTGTTCATTCAGCTCTTAGCTCAGTTACAAGATTTTGTATCTCTTTTACCTAATATTATATCATCCGTACTGCATTCTGTTTGACCATTTGTCCAATCAATAAAAGGCAATGGTGTTGTTATTAGCCGACAGCACAGAATGAGTTCAATTATCGTTTAAAGATGCTATTGTTGGTGTTGGGAGTGATAGTGGCAGACAGGAGTTACTCTTCATTCCCATCGCATTGTAGATTCGCTGTTGGTGCAAAATTTTAAATCAGTTTTGAGGTTTAATTGTCTCTTGGATATTTTTTAAATATGCATTTAAAATCTGTAAATTTCTAATGTGTTTTTACAAAATGGATTTATGGGATGCACAGGACGACATAATATTAATTTAAAGGAATCTGTAAAACTACTCAGATGTAGTTTCGGTCATCCAATAGTTAATAAGTTATAAGGTTAAGGAGGGTTTCCAGAAATAAAGCTCGTGAATTAACTACCCTAGCAAAGCAAAATGTTTGACTTGTCTGTCCAGTGACAGATATATGTTCACTGGCTCTCAGGAGACACTGAGTTTGCTAACAGAGATCAGTAAGTGACTGTCATGATCTCCAAGAGGAGAACATGAGTCTGCTTAGAGACTGGGAGGGACCTCTTGTCACAGTCCTTTCACTAACCTCACTTGGTGGACATTGTTAAGACCATCAGGTTCCGGGACTTTAAATGAGAGAGGGTGAATGTGATTGGCAAGTGAATTCGAAGGTCAAGCCCTTTGCTTTGTGGTCGTAAGCAGAGTTCCTTCACCACTACATGTCCAAACACTATCATATAATGGCAGTTTTGTCATACCGGAAAAATTAAGTCAATTCTGATTCTAATGATTAAACCTCTAGCTGAAAACTGGGAAGTTCTATGGAACAATAAAATAATTCGTATGCAAACTCACAGAATAAATAAAACACCTCAAAACTACCAAATTTTGAGTAGGCCAGAAACAAAACTAACTTTCATACAGTGTCAGGCCATCCAAATATGTACTCTGGATTTTATATAAAGATTTAAAAGATAAATTCCCACAGTGTCTGATTCTCCAGAAGCAGCCCATTTTACAGATTAACCTAGCACAGGTTTAATGTGCAGATTCCTCCAGTGAGTTTACTGTGGATGTCAGTGTATAAGTGGACCTTTGAAGCCTTGAAAAATCCTTACAAAAATGGGGTTGACTTATACACCGAGTATATAAGTGAACTGTGGGTGTGGGTGGTCACCATCTTTGTTGTTCATGGGGTCTGCTCTGTGTGGGGCGTCTGAAAGTCCCGCAGGTCTTCACCTGCTTGATCCCTTCTTCTGGTTTCCCTGCTGATTCTGCCAAGCCCGTTCCCTTGGCTGTGGTTTCACTAGATAGTAGGTAGGGACAGTGGGAATCTCGTTCATCCATTCATTCACTAATTAGATGATGAGACATTTGGCTATTTTACTACACCCGGAGGCGTCCATTCCGAGTTTTTACGCCGCTCTTCGATGTTCGAACTACCTCCTAAATTGACCACAACCTGGTGGGGTGCAACGAAGAGGAGTTCATGGGCAGAATCTTCGGGACCTGCTCGCCGAGGTGTAAAATGACACGGGCTGATTCAGCTGCGCACCCACCGAACTGTCAAAGGCTTATTAAGGCCATTTAACAATCAACTAAATCATTGACTTGAGCTGCCCGTCCAACCTTAAGGTTGTCGGGCAGGCGAAGAGCCCAGGCGGCCTTCGCATTTTTCATGAAACCTCATCCACGGGCGGGTTTTTAAAGTGTTGCAAAAATTTTTATTAACATTAATGGACATGTCCCAACTCATGTGACAGTTTCACATGAGGGGAAATGTCCTTAAAAAATTTTTTTCTCCCTTCATTCAATGTTTTATACATGAAACTAATCTCCCTGAGGCAGCTCTGTGCCTCAGGGAGATTTCTGCACTCTCACACATGCATGCACAAAGGAGCACACTCCCCGACTCTCCCTCCTCCCCCCGCCCGCACAGGGAGCGCTCAGCGCTTCTGGGTGCGCGTCACGCTGGGCGAGTCTTAATTGGCCCACCCATGTAAAATGGCAGCACCCAGCCGATTGGCTGCACGCCCGCCCGCGCCTGCCCCCACACAACCCTCCCCCATGTGTTGATCTTAACATCATACGACCATTAATTCAGTGGGATCAGCCAAGCAAGGAATTCAAGCCACAAAGAAAGAGTCAGTTCAGGTTAGCTTCTAGAATGTCCGGAGATGTCTACCCATAATTACATCACCTGATTGTCATATTTTATTAGTTAAACAAACAACAGGAACAAACAATTATCAAAGTAATATAAGATACCCAACCCAACGCACCTGGGGATCAGGTAGATCTCTGTAAGTCCTTATCCAACCCTTTGGGGCTCCGACTAACATGTTACGTTTGGAAAAAAGTCTCTTGGTTCCCACGGATTGATCCTTGTCATCATCACCAGCGATTCCACTCCCTCGCTGAGTGCAGCCTCAGGGAGATCGGTGCCAAATTCAAAAATGGTGAAGGGGCAAAAATAAAATTTCCCCGGCATGTCTCCTCCTGTGACACTCTCACATGAGTTGGGACGTGTCCATCACTTTTAATCAAACTTTTATTACATTTTTTAAAAACCCTCATGAAACCTCATCCCGCCCGTGGATGAGGTTTGATGCTTTTTCTGAAGCCCGCCTGGGCTCTCGGCCTGACCACCAACCTTAAGGTTGGACGGGCAGGTCCATGAATTATTTCAATTAGTCTTTAAATGGCCTCAGTTGGCCGTTGACAAGTCGGTGGGGGCACAGCTGATTCTGCTGAGCCCCCGCTGACCTGACAATGGAAATGACGCGGGAGTTCCGCCCGACATCATTTTACAGGTTGGTGAGCAGGCACCCCCCCCACCAGCCGACCTAAAGATCCTGGCCATAGACTAGTTGGTGGAATGGGTGGAGAGGTGACAGATGAAGTTCAATGCGGAGAAATGTGAACTGATTCATTTTGCTAGAAAGAACATGGGGAAACAATACAAAATAAAGGGTACAGCTCAAAAGCGGGTGCAGGAGCAGAGGGACCTGGGTGTATATGTACATCAATCATTGAAGGTGGCAGGACAGATTCAGAGAGCAGTTAATAAAACAAAAAGTATCCTGGGGCAGAATTTTTCACTTGACATTCAGGCGCACACCTGACATGCTTGAGCATAAGGTAGCGTGCGATGATGTTGGGTGAGCGTCCCAACGCCATTGAGCACTCGCTCAGTGGGTGCCAGCAGGAGTTGGAGCTGTGCCCGCCATTGATTGCGAAGGCAGTTAAGGCCATTAAGCTGGATTTTCTGACGCCCGTACAATTTTGCGCTTGTTGCATGGGCAAAACAGGCTGACAATTTCAAAAACCTCATCCAAGGGCAGGATAAAAAAGGTCAGCAGCATTGTCAATGTGAGTAGTGAGAAGATAGAATGAGGAAGTTAGGACTGTTTCCCTTGGAGAAAAGGAGGCTGATAGGAGATTTGATAGAGGTATTCACAATCATGAGGGATCTGGACAAAGTAGATAGGAAGAAAGTGTTCCCACTCATGAAGAATGAAAGGGCACAGATTTAAAGTAATAGGCAAAAGAAGCAAACGCAATACAAGAAAAACTTTTTCACGCAGCGAGTGGATAAAACCTGGAATGCACTACCCGAGAGTGTGGTGGAGGTAGGTTCAATCGAAACATTCAAAAGGGAATTAGACTTGTTATCTGAAAAGGAAGAATGTGCAGGGTTACGGGGAGAAGGCAGGAGAATGATACTAAGTGAATTGCTCATTTGGAGAGCTGGTGCAGACATGAAGGGCTGAATGGCCTCCTCCTACACTGTAACAATTCGATATTCTGTGATTCTGCTCTGTGATTTTGTGATGCATTAATGTAGACACAAGGCTGGCAAAATGTTACATTCAAATGGAAAAATTGGCACAAAATTGTATTTGTTTCCCAAGATTGGATTGCTGCTTGGACTTTGCACTAGCTTAGTTTAGGTCACATGAGGTTTGTAAGATTATTATATTTTGGACTGCAGCTTTAAATTTAGGGTAATTGAAGAGGGTCATGTGACCTGATCGAAGTCTGCCTGACTGTAAGCCTTGGATGGTTTGATTGTTAGAGATCAAAGGGAGGCTTAGGTTATTCTACTGAGAAGAAGGTTTACACCTGGAGACAATGGCAGCAGCTCTGAGTTTACCATGAGTATACTCCTGGGTCTCCTAAAGTCCAGAAAGGTGTTGTAGGTATCGGGTTGTAAACGTTTGTGCTGTAAACTGTCCATTTACTTCTAAGATAAAACAGAATTAGAGTCAAGAATAGCTCATCAGCATTTCTACCTGGATAATGTGTTTCACGTTGCCATGGTAAAAAGAGGTATGAGGCCCTGAAAGCAGAATATAAGGAGCTAGGAAATAAATTGAAAAGCAGGGCCCCAAAGTTAGTAATCTCAGGATTACTCCCAGTGCCACGTGCTAACGAAATCAGGAATAGGAGAATAGATCAGATGAATGCATGGCTGGAGAGATGGTGTAGGAGGGAGGGATTTAGATTCCTGAGGTATTGGGACTGATTCTGGGAAGATGAGACCTGTACAAGCTGGGTGGGTTGCACCCCAGCAGGACCAGGCCCAATATCGTCTTAGGGGTTTTTGCTAGTACTATGGGGGAGGGCTTAAACTAGTTTGGCTGGCGATGGGAACCTGAGCGGGAGACACAAGGGAGGGAAACAAAGATAGAAATGAAAGACAGAGAAGTAGAAAGCAAAAGTGGAAGGCAGAGGAAACAAGGGCTAGCAGCAAATAGTCATCGTACAAAAAAAGGTGTGTAAAAATGTTAAAAGGACAAGTCTAAAGGCACTATCTGAATGCATGGAGCATTTGCAATAAGGTAATTGACTTAACAGCGCAAATAGATGTAAATGGGTACAATATGATTGCAATTATGGAGACATTATGGTGAGGTGAGAGTGACTGCCCTTGACATCAAGGCCAATTTTGACCGAGTGTGACATCAAGGATCCCTAGCAAAAGTGGAGTCAATGGGAATCAGGGGGAAAACTCTCCGCTGGTTGGAGTCTTACCTGGCGCAAAGCAAGATGGTTGTGGTTGTTGGAGGTCAGTCATCTCAGCTCCAGGACATCACTGCAGGAGTTCCTCAGGGTTGTGTCCTCGACCCAACCATCTTCAGCTGCTTCATCAATGACCTTCCTTCCATCATAAGGTCAGAAGTGGGGATGTTCGCTGATGATTACACGATGTTCAGCACCATTCACGGCTCCTCAGATACTGAAGCAGTCCATGTCCAAATGCAGCAAGGCATGGACAATATCCAGGCTTGGGCTGACAAGTGGCAAGTAACAACTGTGCCACACAAGTGCCGGGCAATGACCATCTCCAACAAGAAGGAAATAAATGCTGACCCAGCCAGCGAAGCCCACACCCCGTGAATGAATAAAAAGAAAACATGGCTGCAGAGTGACCAAGGCTAGAAACGGAATATCCAAGGGTACTCAATACTTAGGACAGTCAAGCAAAAAGGAAAATGAGGTGGCATGGTGTTGTTAGTTAAGGATGAAATCAGTGCAATAGTGAGAGAGAATATTAGCTCAGAAAAGCTTGATGTAGAATCAGTCTGTGTGGAACTAGAAGCAACAAGGGGTGAAAAACATTAGTGGGAGTTGTCTATAGGCTTCCAAACAGTAGTGATAAGGTAGGGGACGACATTAAACAGGAAATCAGAGATGCAAGGGTGCTACTGTAATCATGGGTGACTTTAATCTACATATAGACTGGGGAAACCAAATTAGCAATAATACTGTGACGAATGAATTCCTGGAGTGTGTACAAGATTGTTTTTTTAGACCAGTATGTCGAGGAACCAACTGGGGAATAGACTATCCTAAATTTGGTATTGTGCAATGAGAAGGGGTTAATTAATAATCTTGTTGTGTGGGGTCCTTTAGGGAACACTGACCATAACGTGATAGAATTCTTCATTAGGATGGAAAGTGAAGAAGTCCGATCCGAAACTAGGGTCCTAAATCTAAATAAAGGAAACTACAAATGTATGAGGTGTGAGTTGGGTAAGATAGATTGGGGAACTTCATTAAAAGTCATGACAGTGGATAGACAATGGCTAATACTAAAGGAACAAATGTGTGCATTGCAACAGTGATACACTCCTTTCTGGTCCAAAAATCACCACAGGAAAAGTGGCCCAACCATGGCTAACAAAAGAAATTAAGGATAGTATTAGATCCGAAGAGCAGTCATATAACGTTGCTAGAAAAAGTAGCAAGCCTGAGGATTGGGAGCAGTTTAGAATTCAGCAAAGGAGGACCAAGAGATTGATTGAGGGGAAAAACAGAGTATGAGAGTAAACTTGCAAGGAACATAAAAGCAGAATGTAAAAGCTTCTATAAGTATGTAAAAAGAAAAAGATTAGTGAAGACAAATGTAGCTCCCTTACAGTCTGAAACAGGAGAATTTATAATGGAGAACAAGGAAATGGCAGAGCAATTAAACAACTACTTTAGTTCTGGCTTCACAGAGGAAGACACAATAACTTCCCAGAAATGCTAGGGAACCAAGGGTCTAGTGTGAAGGAGGAATTGAAGGAAATTAATATTACTAAAACAACAGTGCTGGAGAAATTAATGGGACTGAAAGCCGATAAATCCCCAGGGCCTGATAATCTACATCCCAGGGCACTAGAGGAGGTGGCCATGGAAACAGTGGATGTGTTGGTTGTCATCTTCCAAAATTCTGTAGATTCTGGAACAGTCCCGACAGATTGGATGGTGGCAAATATAACCCCACTATTTAAGAAAGGAGGGAGGAAGAAAACAGTGAATTACAGACTGGGTGGCCTAACATCAGTAGTAGGGAAAATGCTAGAGTCTATTATAAAGGATGTGTTAACAGCACGCTTAGAAAACATCAACGGGATTAGACAAAGTCAATATGGATTTATCAAAGGGAAATCATGTTTGACAACCTACTGGAGTTTTTTGAGGATGTAACTAGTAGAATAGATAAGGGAGAACCTGTGGATGTGGTGTATTTGGATTTTCAGAATGCTTTTGATAAAGTCCCACATAAGAGGTTCGTGTGTAATATTAAAGCACATGGGATTGGTGGTAACATATTGACATGGATTGAGAATTGGTTAGCAGACAGGAAACAGAGTAGGAATAAATGGGTCTTTCTCGGAGTGGCAGGTGGTGACTAGTGGGGTACCACAGGGATCAGTGCTTGGGCCCCAGCTATTGACAATATATATCAATGATTTGGATGAGGGAACAAAATGTAATATTTCCAAGTTTGCTGTTGACACAAAACTCAGTGGGAGTGTGAGTAGTGAGAAGGGTGTTAAGAGGCTTCAAGGCGATTTAGACAGGTTCAGTGAGTGGGAAAATACATGGCAGATGCAGTATAATGTGGATAAGTGTGAAGTTATCCAATTTGGTAGGAAAAACAGAATGGCAGAGTATTATTTAAATGGTGATAGATTGGGAAATGTTGATGTACAAAGGCACCTGGGTGTCCTTGTACACCAATCACTGAAAGCAAGCATGGAGTTGCAGCAAGCAGTTAGGAAGGCAAATGGTTTGTTGGCCTTCATTGCGAGAGGACTTAAGTACAGGAGCAAGGATATCTTACTGCAGCTGCACAGGGCCTTGGTGAGACCACACCTAGAGCAGTTTGTGCAGTTTGGTCTCCATACCTAAGAAAGGATATACTTGCCATAGAGGGAGTGCAGCGAAGGTTCACCAGACTGATTCCTGGGATGGCAGGATTGTTGTATGAGGAGAGATTGGGCTGACGAGGCCTGCATTCACTGGAGTTTAGAATGAGAGGGGATCTCGTTGAAACATATAAAATTCTGACAGGGCTGGACAGACTGGATGCAGGGATGATGTTTCCTCTGGCTGGGGGATCTAGAACAAGAGGTCACAGTCTCAGGATACAGGGTAGGACTGAGATGAGGAGAAACTTCTTCACTCAGAGGGTGGTGAACCTGTGGAATTCTCTACCACAGAGGGTTGTGGAGGCCAAGTCACTGAATATGTTTAAGAAGGAAATAGATAAATTTCTAGACTCTAAAGGTGTCAAGGGGTATGGGGAGAGAATGGGAGTATGGTGTTGAGATAGAGGATCAGCCATGATCATATTGAATGGCGGAGCAGGCTCGAAGGGCTGAATGAGCTACTCTTGCTCCTGGTTTTTAGGTTTCTGTGGGGAAGAGGGCAGAGGAAGCAATCTTTGAGATCAGGTTACAGACTTTCCCACAAATCAGTGAATATCACAGACAGACAGCAAAGGTTCTGTGTGTTCAGCAAAGACTAGGGGCAGGATTTTACCGTCGGCGAGCGGGGGCGGGGCCAGCTCGCTGACACGTAAAATGACACGAGATGACATTGGGCGGAACTCCCAATGTCACCGCGCCCCATTACATTTTCAGGAAGGCGGGGGCGCAGTAAAATCAGCTGTGTGCCCGCTGACCTGTCAATGGCCAATTGGGGACATTGACAAATCCATTGAAGTAATTAATGGACCTGTCCGTCCAACCTTAATGTTGGCGGGCAGGCCAGGAACCCTGGTGGGAAGTAGAAAAACATGAAACCTCATCCACAGGCGGGATGAGATTTCATGTAGGGTTTTAAAAATTTTAATAAAGTTTTGATGGAAATTATGGACATGTCCCAACTCATGTGACATTGTCACATGAGGGGACATGTAAGGGAAATTTTTTTTCTATTTTTAATATTTTTGCACGTTCAGCCGATCTTCCTGAGGCTGCACTTAGCCTCAGGGAGATGAGTGCCCTCTATCGTGCGCATGCGCGAAAGAGCGCACTCTCGATTTTAGGAATCCCCCCCGCCCGCACAGGGAGTACATAGCGCTTCCCCGCGGACATCACGCTGGGCGGGCTTTAATTGGCCCGCCCACATAAAATGGCGCCGCGCCTCTAATTGGGGGCACTGATCGGAAGCGCGCCCGTACATGCCCGCCCATCAACTTCCCACCCAATGGGGGGAAAATTCAGCCCTAGGGATTTGACAAAAAGACAGGGAAAAGCATGGGGACAAATAACGGAAGAAAATCTGGAACTTCATTCTCTGAACCCCTCAGCCAATGGAAATCAGTCCAGACGATCCCATTAATTGCATCTACATTAACTGTTAAATGTACAATTCAGAATATTGCCCATTACAATAAAAAATACAAAATTTTGCACAGCTAAATGCATACATTAATATTTTAACATGGCTCTGTGATAATAAACACTCCTGAGTAATATTTTAACATGGCTCTCTGATCATAAATGCTCCTGAGTAACATTTTAACGTGGCTCTGTGATAATAAACACTTGTGAGTAATTGAGTTGCAATCTCTGAGAAAAATGAACAATATGACTGTAGTGTAACTTGGCCTGATATTAATTCGGATCAGACAGGACCAAGAGTAAAGGTGCACTCTCCACCATGTTCTCCTGAGAGATTCTTTCAGGGCCTGAGGTAAGGAGAAAAAATAATTATAAAAAATAGAAACAGTTTTGATTTTGGTGTTTTTGGATCTTTTTGAATTTCTTTCTTCCTTGTTGGCGATCCTCTATTGTTCTGCACTCAGTCAAATGAAATGTGATACATGCTTTGTTAATGCAGCTTTTGAATTTGCTCACACCTCTGGTTGTCTAGATGACTGAGGACGAAGACTCCACAAATCTGCTTCAGAGAAGGCGCTAAAGGAATGGTCAAAGATGGTCAGCTGTCCGGAATACGGGTGAAAGCTGGTTGAGCATAGGTGATCAAGCTGAGCCAGGAAGCAGCAAACTGGCTTATATCAGAGACTATCTCAGCTGCCTCTTTAATCTGGCCTGAATCCCGTTGTGGACCTGGTTCAATGAAGTTTGCATCTACTTTGGACCAGTTGCAAGAGTTCCCAGATTTTACTGATTCAGTTAATAAAAAGAGCCATTTTGTTCCTTCCTAACAATGTAGCACAAAATGGGTGATGGCAAGTAGGCAGTCTGTGTTATACTCTTCCCCAGCTTCCTGTGCCTCAAGGGAAAAGTGAAGAGTGTAAGGCAGGCTGCCCATTTGCTCGCACATGTTTTGTGGTTTTACCCAAGGCAAGTTTCCACACACTGGCTGGAATTTTCCAGCCCCTCACGCCGATTGGATCTTCCAGTCCTGCCGAGGTGATTGGAGGTTTCAATGGTTCACTGGCCTGGCACGGGAGGCAGGGGAGGCTGGAAAATAGTGGCCACTGGCTCTCACTGGCTATACAGCTCCATGACCCTGGCTGCCCTCTAGTATTTTAACTGTTGGTTATTGTTCCACTCTGGTGGGTATCTCAGCCAAACTGGATGATGATCTCACTTGGTGTGCCTGATATTTATACACAGAATCTATAAGCAGGAGTTGAAATCAGAAATATGAACACTGTCTGACTTTACTCCTTCCTCACATTTAAGGTTGCAAAGTCCAGTCATAGCTGATTCATCTCCACAATCCAATTGTGCAATACTTTTTAGAGAACTGAAAGTGTGTTGTTCTGAGCCATGGGAAGGACTCCTTCCATACTGCCTCCTTCTATTAGCTGTTTGCCAGCTCTGTTTTCTCCTCCCAACCCCGCCCTCCTCCTCCTCCTCGTCCTCCTCCTCAAAGAGTGGGAGTCTTACAAAGACCCCCATTCAGAGATAACTACAATGCCAGGAAACCCTTAACAGTTGAAAATCTAAGCACTTTCAAATCATTTAAGGTCAAACCCCCACAAGCTACAGCAAGGAAAATGTCTCCAAAAACCTGATTCAATGTTACTTGAGAACAGCCAAGGGACCTTCTCAATAGTGTTTGAAATGGCTGCATTAGGACTTGGACCATTCAGGATTGGGAGTGTCAAGAACATTAACCCGACCGTGAGACCCCAGATTTGGGCTGAGGGAAATTAATGTTTTTAAGGTGGGGTTAAGGCTTGTGCTGAGGGTTAATATTGGGCTTAATCTTAGGGTTAAGGTTGAGTCTGTGGTTTTGATGGCTCTTTCAGAGGGAATATTCCATTGAAGGAGAGTACTTTTTCCCAATGGGAAATAATATATGAAATGGATTTGCTGATAGCCCATCATTTTTCATGGGATTGGTCCTATCTTTAGTCACTGACTGCACTGGTGCTGTTCCTTGAGTTTAAAGGGGAGAATCAATAGCTGTAAATGAAACTATCAGGGGAGTGGACTCAAAGATACATAATGGAGAGGTAACCAGCTGAAAACTGACTAACCTTGTTAGAAGTAGGAAGCAATTGATTAATTCTTCACAAAAATTCTTGTAATTCTTCTGTTCACCTAGTCTGTAAAGTACAGTAAACACTAACCACCAATTTCTGATTATTTCTTGGTTTAAATGGGGTGGGGGGAAGCGTGGGGGGGTGGGGAGGTGGTGGTGGTGGGACAGGTAGAGCTGGATAGAGGGCCAGTGATAGGTGGAGATAACCAAAAGATGTCATAGACAAAAGAACAAAGAGGTGTTGAAGGTGGTGATGTTATCTAAGGAATGTGCTAATTAAGGGTAGAAAGCAGGACAAGCAAGGTTCCTTCATCTCCGTCGCATCTGTTATGATGATGCTACCTTCAAAAACAATTCCTCTGACATGTCCTCCTTCTTCCTTAACCGAGGTTTTCCACCCACGGTGGTTGACAGGGCCCTTAACCGTGTCCGGCCCATCTCCCACGCATCCGCCCTCACGCCTTCTTCTCCCTCCCAGAACCATGATAGGGTCCCCCTTGTCCTCACTTATCACCCCACCAGCCTCTGCATTCAAAGGATCATCCTCTGCCATTTCCGCCAACTCCAGCATGATGCCACCACCAAACACATCTTCCCTTCACCCCTCCTGGCGGCATTCTGCAGGGATCTTTCCCTCCGGGACACCCTGGCCCACTCCTCCATCACCCCCTATACCTCAACCCCCTCCCACAGCACCTTCCCATGCAACCGCAGAAGGTGCAACACCTGCCCCTTTACTTCCCCCCTCCTCACCGTCCAAGGGCCCAAACACTCCTTTCAAGTGAAGCAGCATTTCACTTGCACTTCCCTCAATTTAGTCTACTGCATTCGCTGCTCCCAATGCGGTTTCCTCTACATTGGAGAGACCAAACGCAGACTGGGTGACCGCTTTTCAGAACACCTTCGGTCTGTGCGCAAGCATGACCCAGACCTCCCTGTCGCTTGCCATTTCAACACTCCACCCTGCTCTCATGCCCACATGTCCGTCCTTGGCTTGCTGCATTGTTCCAGTGAAGCTCAACGCAAACTGGAGGAACAGCACCTCATCTTCCGACTAGGCACTTTACAGCCTTCCGGACTGAATATTGAGTTCAACAATTTTAGATCATGAACTGTCTCCTCCATCCGCACCCCCTTTCCGATCCCCCCCCATTTTTCCAATAATTGATATAGATTTTTCTTTTCCCACCTATTTCCATTATTTTTAAATGTATTTCCATCCATTGTTTTATCTCTACCTTTTAGCCTATTTCGATCCCTTCCCTTCACCCCACCCCACCCCCACTAGGGCTATCTCTACCTTGCTTGTCCTGCTTTCTACCCTTATCACATTTCTTAGCTAACATCACCACCTTCAACACCTCTTGTCCTTTTGTCTATGACATCTTTTGGCTATCTCCACCTATCACTGGCCCTCTATCCAGTTCTACCTGCCTCAACGCCCCCCCCCAGCTTATATTTCACCTCTTTTCTGTTTTTCCTTAGCTCTGTTGAAGAGTCATATGGACTCGAAACGTTAACTGTGTTCCTCTCCACCGATGCTGCCAGACCTGCTGAGTTTTTCCAGGTATTTTTATTTTTGTTACAAATATGACATACTCTCTAGCAGTAAATAACATAAACCTTTAGAGATGATAAAAATGTCACACTGACCTACTGAACCACGTAATAAGCAAAATGGCCATGTGGAGCTTCTGAGGGCTGGATAATGTTACATTATGTTACAATAGCAATGAAGAGCTTATAACAAAGGTGATGATTGCCATTGGTGATATTTTGAAGGTACATATATACGATAGCACATGATGACTGAGATACATGGATCTTATGAGACTATATTTTGATAATATAATGTACAACATAACATCTGAGCACTCCAAGAAGTCCAAAACAACAATAGGCCAGGCACAATCTGTGGAGAGAACAAACAGCTTTAACATTTCAGGGAAAGTGGATCAGGCAACAATGGCTCAGAATCCTGACAGAAGAAAAAAAAAGCAGGTTGACGCCAAGAGTACAGACCACCCCAGGAGCACAGTATTCCCACAGAGAATGATTTCCTATAGCAAGCAACACCAGTTCCTCCAACCATAGAAACTCCATCTCTAGAAATGCCAAGAAATGTAGATGGATTTGGCCGACTCTTTAATTTCGAGATAGGTTCTTTGAAAAGTTATGACCAACCTTTCATTTCAGCTCACAGTTGGTTTGTAAGATTTCATTCTGAATGAAACACTGAAATGAAACTGTTGCCAGTGACCACAATGACTAAAACCTAATGTCATTGAAAGTGGTCGAGTTAATTGGTTAACAATACGTTAAAAGACAGAAGTGGCCACCAACATTAGATGTTTGTTCTTTGTGACCTCAGGGCAAGGGATGAGTAGCTGAAAACAGTTAAAAGAGTTGGCCTGAACAATGGACATATGCCAGGCCTGAATTGTGAACCATCAGCTCCGATCACAGATGGGTGTCTCGTTGCTCTGGAAAGTGAAGGGATGTGGAGCTAAACTTGAAACAATGAGAGTTGAATGAAAGAGGCTGTGAAGAGGGGACAGCATTCTTTCATAGTTAATACTGTAGTTTGTTTTTCTGATAGTGATTGTTCAAACTGCAGAAGTGTGTGGATTGAGAGAACACACTTGAGTAAGTGCCAGCTGTTCTTTTAACATTTTATTTAAATAGATGAATATTGAATGGCTGCACGTTATAAACACCACAAACACAATGTTTATATTGACATTATAATGGAGAACAGAATTCGCTGTCCTTGACAAATCAAAAGTGATAGATTTTGGAATAAAAGAATAGTTAATTTTTATTAAAAATTAAATTACTATTGTTGCTGAAGAGCTGGTAGGAGGTTGTTATAATTTACAAAATTATTTTCTGTTCATACTATATTTAATTAAAAAATTGAAGTTTTCTTGAACTAAACCAAAATGACACAGCCATTCATTGCCAGTATCTGTTTCTGGTGTTTTTAAGCTTAACCTGTCCAATGGCTCAGGAGTAAACACATGGCACTATTAGTTATTGTATCTCTCTTACAGCAGAAGTATGCTGGAGTATCTGAACAATTTCATTGTCTTAACATTTACAATTTTTAAAAAAATGCTTCAAATAAATAGAAGAAATTCTTGAAATAAAATTGTTCAAATTTTGAAAAGTCCGAAATTTACAGGTGATGTTCTTTCAAGTTGAATCATTTTGTAACAATGTCCGGGATTTTACAGCCCTGCAGCGCACAGCGTGTCTCCCCCTGGCTGATGCGGCGAGTCATTAAATCTCCATTCAATTTGGCGGGAATGTAATATCCCGCCAGGTGGGAGGGACTGTAAAATCCTGGCCAATAACTATTGAAACAGTAAAGATGAAAAGATACAAATTAGAATAATCTTTTGTTGTTTGATATATTTATTAAGCTTTCCTGTAAAAATACATTCTAAACAGGCTATAAAAATAAAGAGCTGCTCCCCACACCACATAGCAAGAGTTATATTTTCAGTTGTTTATGCAATTATGGTACATGAGGAGAAATGCATTCATTTATTTAATTATCTGCAGTGGTTAAAGGACACATTATTTATTTCCCAACAGCCAAATTACTTTCCAAATATGAACCTCTTCCCCGTTTCTCTGTCCCCCAATCCCCCCTGCAACAGTGTCACAGAAGATGTGCTAGCACTATAGATATATTTATTTAGAATAATTTTATTTAATAGTTATAATAGTACACTTTGCTCCTGCTAAAGAATGGATATGTGCTGTTTGACATTTAGACTAGCGAGATTCTAGTGCTTAATGAAATAAGCAGCATTAAACTGACAATTACACATTAACATTTGGGAAGGTGAGATGGACCAAGCCCTTTACTTCACAAACATTCTTTCTGTGTATTAATGGCAAAGCTTTGAGTTAAAACAAGAATTATTATTATTGCCCTAAAATAATCCATGCAAGGGGAGCTTAGTTTGGAATTTATCAAGAGGAGCCTACTTTAATAAACAGTGCATGACAAAATGACTGGAATTTAAATAAAACAATTAAGTGGACTTTGACTTGTTGCTTCTAACTCATTTTTTATTTCCTGTTTGTTATTGGAGATCACACATTTGGATCTCATAACATAACCATGTTCATATGGTAAACAGTAAAATATCAGGCAGCCAACGCTATATCCCTTTATATGAGAACTTAATGATAACCAATTGAATTTTGGGAAAACTTGCTTTAAATGTTATCAGGGTAAAGGCCAATTGAAATTTTTAAAAGTTCCACAAGTCGGAGAGAAAAGGGACACGTCAAAGATTTTCGGATTGCACTCATCAAAACACTTAGCAAGAATAAGGAAAAAGCATCAATTTATACTGTATGAGAAGAGACTGCTGACTGGTTGGCAAGTGGACTCTGATTGGTAGAGGCATTGCCATGGAGAATGCACTAATTCATGGTGACTGACAGTTAACTTCCAAGCATTGTTTGAAATTTAAACCAGGCAGCTTGACTCTGATTGATTAAGGCATTGCCCTAAGAAATGAGTCAGCAAAAGGTGGTGAATTATTTTATTTAGCTGAAATAGGTGCAATGTGTGTACATGTTTTTTTCTGGCTTCAAGTAACAGGGTCCTGTGTGTTAATATATTTAGCTTCCAATACACGCAAATATGCCACACTGCAAGCCTGACTGACAACCTTAAATTGGTGGTCTGTGTAATTCTTAGCACACTGAGGATTATTTAGCTAATGTTCTCTTCTCATACAGTATAAATTGTTGTTTTTCTCTTATATTGATATTCTTGTGAAGTGTCCTGGTGAGTGCAAGACAAAAAGCTTTTTTTTCAGCAATTCTCAAGTTCTGTACTACCAAAAACTATAAATCAGAGAGAGTAATATTTGTACATTCTCTGATTTATAGTCACACTGCTTTTTCTCTTATTTCTCTTTAATATTTGACTTTTCATAAAACTCTAGTATGTATATTTAATTACACTTCAGCATTTCTCAGTTTCTTTTCTCAGTAAAAGGACATTTAATTATTCTGTGATTTTTTTTTTGCCACCTTCCCTGAGCCTCAGTTAGATTTTCATTATGGTGCCAAGTAGCCAAATTCAGAACCAGACTGAAGGATAACAGACACTGAGATTTCTTCACTGGAACATTGCAGCAAGCCAAGGACAGACATGTGGGCAAGAGAGCAGGGTGGAGTGTTAAAATGGCAAGCGACAGGGAGGTTTGGGTCTTTCTTGCAGACAGACCGCAGGTGTTCTGCAAAGCGGTTGCTCAGTTTACGTTTGGTCTCTCCAATGTAGAGGAAACCGCATTGGGAGCAACAAATGCAGTAGATTAAGTTAGGGGAAATGCAAGTGAAATGCTGCTTCACTTGAAAGGAGTGTTTGGGTCCTTTCCAACGCAAACTGGAGGAACAGCACCTCATCTTCTGACTAGGCACTTTACAGCCTTCCAGACTGAATATTGAATTCAACAACTTTAGATCTTGAACTCCCTCGCCCATCCCCACCCCCTTTCCGTTTCTTCCCCCTCCCCTTTGTTTTTTCCAATAACGTATATAGATTTTTCTTTTCCCACTTATTTCCATTATTTTTAAATCTATACCTTTTATGCCCTGTCAGTCTTTCCACCCCACCCCCACTAGAGCTGTACCTTGAGTGTCCTGCCATCCATTCTTAATTAGCACATTCTCTTAGATAATATCACCACCTTCAACACCTTTTTGTTCCTTTATCTGTGACATATTTTGATTATCTGCTCCTATCACTGCTTGCTTGCCCCTACAACCACCCCACCCCCCACCAACTTCTCTTCCCCCACCCCCACGCCACCCCCCCCCCCCACCCCCCGCCCCACCTTAAACCAGCTTATATTTCACCCCTCTCCTATTTTTACTTAGTTCTGTTGAAGGGTCATGAGGACTCGAAACGTCAACTCTTTTCTTCTCCGCCGATGCTGCCAGACCTGCTGAGTTTTTCCAGGTAATTCTGTTTTTGTTGTGAAGGATAACGGTGCTCAATTTCAAAGTCTGGAGTTAAAAAGGGGCAAAGTCTTTCGATTTGGGAATAAAATCTAACTTCACTTGAGCCTGAACTGAGTCAAGTTTGGCTCCCAAATCTAACTAAAGTGTAGCTCTGATTTTCCGGATCAGTACTGGTTCATGAAAGTAAATTTACATCTGATATCTGATGTTGTAATTTTCCCCCTATAGGTTATTGAAATAATGAACTGAATCTTGTTGGAAAAATAACATTACACAATGCATATTATTATTAAGGTGCAAATTGACTATCAGATTTAGGAGGTTAGGAGATATGCCTTGAGTTGCAAATTTCCAGAAGCTGCTGTTTGTTTTATGCTGCTCCACCATTTGCTTTCCATCTCACCCTTAGCTTCACTGTTATTTTTAAGAACTTGCAGGATTGCACATTAAACCCATTGTCGGAAGTTAGGGCTAGTAATTAAGTGGTTAAGTACACTTTTAATTCATAATTTAATGCCAACCATCCTACCTAGTCCATAACGGGAACAATTTAAATTGTTTAGTTTCCTACCTACATAGTAAATTCCTTTTAGAGGTATTTTTAAAATTCTAATTTTATATTTTTTAAATCTACTTTTTCTTTCTGTCTCTTTTTTTCTCTCTCGCAACCCAATCTTTATTCCTCTTTCTTTATTCCTCTGCACTGACTGTAATTTCCCCCTTTTTCTGTTGTTCCTGTTTTTTTCATCAATCGTGAAATTTCATTGGTTAAGGAGATAGACTATTGGTCCCATTGTTTCACTGTCATTAAGTTACAGGCAAAACATTTTTGAGCTGACAGGTTCAGGTAAACATCAAAGTGGTGACGCTTACCAAAAGATGGCCAGCTGCTGCAGGATCTGGTCCATTATGACAGCTGTGTGACAACTAGAGAGCAATTTTGTATGATTTTTTTTAGTTTTATTCCCATATCTTGTATCTGTGTGTAGTCTGATAGGCACTAATTCAGAACTGGTGGAATATTACATCAGTAGCACTGGTTAAATATATAGGAACAAAAGGCTTAAAATGTCACTAGGATATTTGTGATTTGATAAATTGTCTCAAGTCAGTTTTCCGACTGAAGTTTGTGTTTTCTGATTTTCATTTTTAGACAAATTAACAGGCACACATTAACACTTATTCACTGATGCTCATTTATTAAATGCCAGAAATATTAAACCTTTAGTTTCAGATCCTGATCATTATTATGCTAATGTTACAGAAACCAAAACGTGAAAAGTGTTAAATATAATCAAAGATAAATTATATTCTACTTCATGAAATTGGCATTAACTGAGTACTGCACATCTCGATTATGTACTTGTTTTCACAGAAGCTTATTCAGACAAGAAATTGACATTGCACCAAAGGAGGGGACACGAGGAATGTGACCAGTCAATCCGCTAAAAATAAGAAAGACTTGCATTTCTGTCGCGCTTTTCATGACCACCGGATATCTCAAAGTGCTTTGCAGCTAATGGAGCACTTTTGAAGTATAGTTACTGTTATAGTGTAGGAAACGGGTCTAGTGTCCTTGGCCCAACCATCTTCAGCTGCTTCATCAATGACCTTCCTTCTGTCATAAGGCCAGAAGCAGGGATGTTCGCTGATGATTGCACAATGTTCAGCACCATTTGCGACTCCTCAGATACTGAAGCAGTCCATGTCCAAACGCAGCAAGACCTGGACAATATCCAGGCTTGGGCTGACAAGTGGCACGTAACATTCACACCACACAAGTGCCAGGCAATGACCATCTCCAACAAGAGAGAATCCAACCATCGCCCCTTGATGTTCAATGGCATTACCATCACTGAATCCCCCAATATCAACATCCTGGGTGTTACCATTGACCAGAAACTGAACTGGACTAGCCATATAAATAGTGTGGCTACAAGAGCAGGTCAGAGGCGAGGAATTGTGTGACGAGTAACTCACCTCCTGACTCCCCAAAGCCTGTCCGCCATCTACAAGGCACAAGTCAGGAATGTGATGGAATACTCCCCTCTTGCCTGGATGAGTGCAGCTCCCGCAACACTGAAGAAGCTGGACACCGTTCAGGACAAAGCATCCTGCTTGATTGGCACCACATCCACAAATATTCACTCCCTCCACCACCAACACACAGTAGCAGCAGTGTGTACCATCTACAAGATGCGCTGCAGGAATTCACCGAGGCTCCTTAGATAGCACCTTCCAAACCCACGACCGCTACCATCTAGTAGGACATGGGCAGCAGATAGATGGGAACACCACCACCTGGAAGTTCCCCTCCAAGTCACTCACCATCCTGACTTGGAAATATATCACCGTTCCTTCACTGTCACTGGGTCAAAATCCTGGAACTCCCTCCCTAACAGCACTGTGGGTGTACCTACACCACATGGACTGCAGCGGTTCAAGAAGGCAGCTCACCACCACCTTCTCAAAGGCAATTAGGGTTGGGCAATAAATGCTGGCCCAACCAGCGAAGCCCACATCCCGTGAATGAATTAAAAAAAACACAGCAGCCAATTTGCCCTCAACAAACTCCCATAAACAGCAATATGATAATGACCCAGATAATCTGATTTCCTGATGTTTTTATGATTGGGAATAAATATTGGCCAATACCCCAGGGATAACTTCCCTGCTCTTCTTCAAAATAGTACCATGTGATTCTTTACATCGACCCACATGGGCAGATGGGGCTTCGGTTTAACACATTAGTCGAAGGACAGTGCAGTCTCCCTCATTACTCGGTCAGCCTAGGTTTCTATGCTCAAGACCTGAAGAGGGACTTGAACTTTGTGGCCCAGATTCTCCGGGTCAGGTTCGTAGAGTCAGGAGATTTCAGTAGATTTGGGCTTAGTGAAACCAACCTTTAAAAATGCCTGCCTGCAGCTCAGATTCTCAGTTAGGGAAAATGGGCTGAAATAGGACTAGGGGCAGGCAACCCCAGAACAAGTGTGCTTAAATTAAAAAAGCACCTCTCCAGCTCTCATCCTTCTCCTCATCACCCCCACATGCTCCCTATGATTCATCCATGCCAAACTATGCCAAACCATGACCCCCACCTACTGCCCCATGGCCCATCATACCCCCTATGCCAACACATGCTCCTCTACTCACTCCCCATGGCTCCTCTTCCCCATGCCAACTTAGCACCATCTCATGCCTACCCATGCTCCTACACACCAACCATTTGCCCTTACTCCTCCATGGCAACTCACCTAGTATCCTTGGACACTTCCTGGACAGCTTTGACATTCCCCGGACAGTTGGACAGTTCCTTGACAGTTCCTTGGTAACTGGACAGTTCCAATGAGTTTGTGTGTAAAAAGTGCATAATCATGTTTAATTCTAATCCCAAAGGGTGCCTTACCCATCCCAAAGATGTCCCGGGACCCTATTCAAAGAGCTACCTTACCTCTCCTGGCTATCCAAAGAATCCACCAAGTTCAGGCCTCCCCTTACATGGGCTGCTCTGTGCATTCCAGGATTCATGCAGCTAGAGCTCAAACATCAGCAGTCAGTGGAGAAAGCTGGTGATTTAAATGGCCAGCAGCCTCTGCGATTTGCGCATGCACAAACACCGGTCCGACTCCAGTCCCACCCCTGCAAAGATGGGAAAATTCTGGGTTCTTGGGCGGGACTTAGAAAATTTGGCCATTTCTGGGATTTTCGCCATGATGGAGAGCCTCTCCGTCAGAGCGAGAATCTGGCTGTGATTCCGAGGTGTGTATGCTACAAACTGAGCCATGGCTGACGCACCAATCAGATTATAACAAGGCCAGGCAGTTGAAACTCACCGGGTCTTGTACCCATGACACCTTTTGGATGTGCCACCCACATTGCGACACCCCCCACCCCCGCCCCCCTCAATGCAAAGTTGAAACTCAGCCCCATTAGCTTTTTCTAAACAAAAACCTGGAGTGAATCTGCTTGTTCTCCTTAAGTGTTAATGATTAGATATAAATCCTGCTGAGGTAATAATTCAATCTATGTAGCCAAAGGGTTAACGTCTCTTTATTAGTTAATGCAGAGGAAACACTGTGAAATGAGATTGTATGTATCCAACTTGTTTGCCTATTATATCCATGTGTCACAACCAGGCCACAGTTATAATCCATATTTAACATTGTCAGTAAATCGTTTTCAGCTGTGAACTTTTACAGGTACCTTAAAAGGCACCCTTCCAACAAAAGGTCATCTCACTGTTGTAACCAGGTTTAATGATTACAACAGAAATAACGTAAGAATAAAGCAGCCTTCAGACTCTCTTGTAAATTTTATTGTTTCTCCTCAAAGGATTCAGAAGGCTTTGTGTCCAGTAATAAACTAGAAAACCACTATGTCTTTTTACTTTTTAGCTTTACTTTCTACTTTGCTGATGTAATGAGAGGATCCTTTAATCAAACAAACAATGCAGCAACTAAGATAAATGTTCAGTTCTGAGTCTATCTCTGCATTTTACTTGGACTATATAATAGGTTGAATTCTTGGTTAATGCAGACAGCTTACATCTTGATCTTTTCTTACTTTCTGTGAGGCTGTCCTGCATTAAACACTTTATTATCTGGTTACATGAACACTTTTGGAGTGAATGAACCACACAAACATGACCAAACAAAAACAAAAGAGAGAGTGTTTCAGAAAGAAAAAGAGATTCAAAGGACAAAGAAAGAGCAGACAAGACACCATTGTATTGGAGAAGTTTAAACTGCAAACAGGATCAGAAGTGATTCAGTAAAGTATGCTTGCTTCAGCCACTGGGAGAACAATGTATTTAGGAACAAACTGGATTTTCCCACTTTTATGTTTTTGTCACATTGACTAGTTCACGCTCGAACATTTTGCTATATACATCTCTGTCAAAGTCTGAGACAGCATTAAGCCAACTTTTTCCATACTTTGTGTGGCCAGTATTATTTGACACATTGGATATTTTCAAACCAAGCTCATATGCATTGGATGAAAATAAACTTTGTTTCAGAGATAGTGATGTCCTGAACCAATATTCAGATTTGATTTCTTTTTTTAAACTGCAGCATGTTTGATATTTGATTTAAAATTTACTAAAGTAACATTCTGATTATACAAAATTATTGAAATGGAGAAGAGAAGATTTATAGGGTTTACAAATCCATAATACAAACTCCACCTAAACCCTGTACATTTTTTTCACAAAAGCTATTAAAATATTAAATATATCTCTGAATTAAGTAGCATCAGTCTGAGACAATGTCCAGGAAACCCATTCACATGTAACATTGACCATGTTCCTGCTGCATTGCCAGGTAATTGGACCAACCTCAAGAACGTTTTACCCTTTCCAGTTATAGCGTTCAGACTAAAGGGAAGAAGCAATTTCATTCATCCCACAACTCACAGGCCTTTACTTCATAGTATGCTCACAAAGCTGAACTCAAGGGTCTTTGAAGGTCTTTTTTTCTGTAATTTTCACTTGAATTCTGTAAGGACAGCAAACCACTTGAGACGGAGAGAAAACCTTCATCCCTTTTCTTTGGATCAGTTAGTAATAAGTAAATATACCCGACTACTTACATTAACTTAGAGTGCATGCAGATCTAAAGCCTTCAATTAATAGTGACTGGCAGAAATCAACAACTTTCCTCGAGGGTTAAAAGCAGGAGATCATGTTGTGTGAAAAAACAGCAGAGAGAAGCTTCACCAACTTGTTAGTTATTTGATGAGTTAAATTACTGTTCAATTTCCTCCCTCTTACCCATCAGTTTTTGGACTGTACAGATCCTCTTGGGCTTTGAATAACTTTCCTTCTTCCTCTGTCATGATGATGCAATAAGAGGCAAAAATTCACTGAGTATCAGGTTAATGGCATCTCACTTTGCAGGATACAAGATGCAGGATCTCCAGGTTATTCTGCTTTTTTAAAAGGTTGCAGAATTATTCATTCTTTTCCTGATTTAATGATTTAAAGGAATTAGTGCTGGGAACAAGGATTAAAGGTATACTTGTATTTTGAATCAAAAATAGAGGTTAATTTGTACCCAAAATTCCCTTTAGGGAAAATATTTCTTCTATAAAGATGTGCAGTGCTTAGTGAAATATTCTTTGGAGCGTGTCATAAAAGTAAAATCAAGCTCAGTGCTCAAGGAAGTCACGAGTTGTGGGCTCTACAGCAGTGATATTGCTATAAATGTCTTAGGGGACTTGACAGGGTAGATGCTGGGAGGATGTTTTCCCTAGTTGGATAATCTAGAACCAAGATCATAAGATCTAAAGAACTAGTAGCAGGAGTAGGCCATTTGGCCCCTTGAACTTGCTCTGCTATTCAATAAAATCATGGCTGATCTGACTGTGGCTTTAACTTCACTTTCCTGCCTGCACCCCCCATAACTGACTCCCTCGTCACTCAAAAATCGAACTCAGCCTTCGATATATTCAATGGCCCAGCCTCTTCTGCTCTCTGTGGAAGAGAATTCCAAAGACTAACGACTCCCTGAGAGAAGAAATTCCTTCTCGCTTTTATCTTAAATGGGAGACCCCTTATTTTTAAACTGTGCCCCCTAGTTCTAGATTCCTGAGGGAAACATCCTCTCAGCACCTACCCGCTCAAGTGCTGTCAGAAACACGTATGCTTCAAAAACTCATTTCTCATTCTTCTAAACTCCAATGGTTTGGGCCAACCTTTCCTCATAAAACAACCACTTCATCCTAGTGAACCTTCTCTGAACTGTTGCCAATGTAAGTATGTCCCTCCTTAAGTAAGGAGACCAAAACTGTACAGAGTAATCTAGGTGAGGTCTCACCAATGCCCTGTACAGTTGCAGCAAAACTTCCCTACTTGTATATTCTAACCCCCTTGCAATAGAGGCCAACATACCATCTGCCTTCCTAATTACTTGCTGTGCCTACATGCCAACATTTTGTGATTCATGTACCTGAAGCATCCAGATCCCTGTGTACTGCAGCTTTCTGCAGTCTCTCTCCATTTAAATAATATTCTGCTTTTCTATTCTTCATGTCAAAATGGGCAGCCTCACATTTTCCTAAATTATATCCCATCTTCCAAATTTTTGCCCACTTACATAACCTACCTATATCCCTTTGATATCTCTTTGTATCCTCCTCCTCATGTTGCCTTTACCACCATGCTAAATGGGATAGATCAGGTCTAGCAACTCAAGACTGGGCATCCATGAGGTGCTGTGGGCCATTAGCAGCAGCAGAATTGTACTCGAACACAATCTGTAACCTCATGGCCTGGCATATCCCCCACTCTACCATTACCATCAACTCAGGGGATCAACCCGGGCTCAATGAAAAGTGCAGGAGGGCAGGCCAGGAGCAGCACCAGGCATACATAAAGATGAGGTGTCAACCTGATGAAGCTATTACACAGGGCTACTTT
This sequence comes from Cetorhinus maximus, assembly GCF_964194155.1. NCBI lineage: Eukaryota > Metazoa > Chordata > Chondrichthyes > Lamniformes > Cetorhinidae > Cetorhinus > Cetorhinus maximus. Next base: position 95,197,517 of record NC_135899.1, on the reverse strand, counting down.
TGTGCCAAACAACATAAGCAGCAAATGATAGGCAGAACTTAGCGATCCCACAACCAAAGGATCAGGTCTAAACTCTGCAGTCCTGCCACATCCAGTTATGAATGGTGGTGGACAATTAAACAACTCACTGGAAGAGGAGACTCCACAAATATCCCCATCCTCAATGACGGAGGAGCCCAGCACATCAGTGCAAAAGATAAGGCTGAAAGCCTTCATAACAATTTTCAGCCAGAAGTGCCGAGTGGATGATCCATCTGAGCCTCCTCAGGGGTCCTCCGCATCTGCTGTCTTCAGCCAATTGGATTCACTCCACGTGATATCAATAAACAGCAGAAGGCACTGGATATTGTAAAGGCTATGGGGCCTGACAATATTCCACGAATAGTGCTGAAGACTTGTGCTCCAGAACTTGCCGCGCCCCTAGCCAAGCTGTTCAGTTTGGATTCTGCTAGGGCCACTCAGCTTCTGGTGGACAAAAGAGCTGAACTCCTGAGGTGAGGTGAGAGTGACTGCCCTTGACATCAAGGCCGCATTTGACCGAGTGTGGCATCAAGGAGCCCTAGCAAAACTGGAGTCAATGGGAATCAGGGGGGAAACTCTCCACTGGTTGGAGTTATAACTAGCACAAAAGAAGATGGTTGTGGTTGTTGGAGGTCAATCATCTCAGCTCCAGGGCATCACTGCAGGAGTTCCTCGTGCGATAAGTAACTCACCTCCTGACTCCCCATAGCCTGCCTACCATCTACTAGGCACAAGGCAGGAGTGTGATAGAATATTCTCCACTTGCCTGGACAGTGCAGCTCCAACAACACTCAAGAAACTTGACACCATCCAGGACAAAGCAGCCCGCTTGATTGGCACCCCATCCACAAACATTCACTCCCTCCACCACCGATGCACAGTAGCAGCAGTGTGTACCATCTACAAGATAACTGCAGGAATTCACCAAGGTTCCTTTGACAGCACGTTCCAAACCCACGACCGTTACCACCTAGAATGACAAGGGCAGAAGATACATGGGAACACCACCGCCTGGAAGTTCCCCTTTAAGTCACTCCCCATCCTGACTTGGAAATATATCGCCGTTCCTTCACCGTCGTTGGGTCAAAATCCTGGAATTCCCTTCGTAACAACACTGTGGATGTACCTACACCACATGGACTGCAGAGGTTCAAGAAGGCAGCTCACCACCGCCCTCTCAAGGACAACTAAGAATGAGCAATAAATGCTGTCCCAGCCAGTGAAGCCCACATCACGTGAATTAATAAAAAAGAGGGTTGTGCCCTTGGTCCAACCATCTTCAGTTGCTTCATCAATGACCTTCCTTCCATTATAAGGTTGGAAGTGGGGATGTTCACTGATGATTGCACAATTTTCAGTGCCATTCGTGACTCCTCAGATACTGAAGCAGCCCATGTCCAAATGCAACAAGAGCTGGACAATATCCAGGCTTGGTCCGACAAGTGACAAGTAACATTCATGCCACACAAGTACCAGGCAATGACCATCTCCAACAAGAGAGATCCATCCATTTCCCCTTGACATTCACTGGCATTACCATTGCTGATTACCCCACTATCAACATCCTGGGGGTTACCAGAATTGACCAGAAACTGAACTGGGCTAGCCATATAAATACTATGGCCACAAGAACAGGTCAGAGACTAGGAATCCTGCGACAAGTAACTTACCTCCTGACCCCCCAAAGCCTGCCTACCATGTACTAGGCACAAGGCAGGAGTGTGATAGAATATTCTCCACTTGCCTGGATGAGTGCAGCTCCAACAACACTCAAGAAACTTGACACCATCCAGGACAAAGCAGCTCGCTTGATTGGCACCCCATCCACAAACATTCACTCCCTCCACCACCGATGCACAGTAGCAGCAGTGTGTACCATCTACAAGATGCACTGCAGGAATTCACCAAGGCTCCTTCGACAGCACGTTCCAAACCCACGACCGCTACCACCTAGAATGACAAGGGCAGAAGATACATGGGAACACCACCGCCTGGAAGTTCCCCTTTAAGTCACTCCCCATCCTGACTTGGAAATATATCGCCGTTCCTTCACCGTCGTTGGGTCAAAATCCTGGAATTCCCTTCGTAACAACACTGTGGATGTACCTACACCACATGGACTGCAGTGGTTCAAGAAGGCAGCTCACCACCACCTTCTCAAGGGCAACTAGGGATGGGAAATAAATATTGGCCTGGCCAGTTAAGCCCACATCCCATAAATGAGTTAAAATAACTTGCTTTCCTACTTATCTTTGTATCATTAGAAAATTTGGCTGCAATACAGTTGGTCCCTACATCCAAGTCTTTAATATAGATTGTAGATAGTTGAGTTTCCAGCACTAGTCCCAGTGGCCCCCCGTTAGTTAGTTTGTCAACCTGAATATGACCCAGTTATCCCGACTCTGTTTTCTATAGAGTCATAGAGCCATAGAGGTCTACAGCATAGAAAAAGTCCCTTCGGCCCATCGAGTCTACACCAGTCAAACAAGTACCTAACTACTCTAATCCCATTTCACAGCACTAGGCCCATAGCCTTGAATGCCATGGCATCGCAAGTGCACATCCAAATACTTCTTAAATGTTATGTTCGTTAGCCAATCCTCTCTCCACGCTAATACATCACCCTTCCACACTCAGAGTAAACAAGAACAATCTCAGGATGCAATACAATCCCCATGAAAGAAACACCAACTAAAGAGGAAGTTTAAACCTATACCCTTGACTTTGGTTTGTTTTGCCATATTTCCACCTCAATTTGCCAGTCACTAAAACTCTCACTCCATTTCTGAGCTTATTTCCTTTCCTGCCACTCATTAATTTTACTTCCTACGTTTCCTTCCATTTATTGCCCAGATGTTTTACTACTTAAACTCCACCACATTGTGCTTCTTTATGATCTCTTTCAGTGAATTGTCATTTGATATCCATCTCCATCGCATGATCTCACTGACCTATTTCATTCTGACACCATATTGGGTTAATCCTCTTTAAATCCTCCTTTATTTTCATCATTAAAAAACCCAGAAAGTAACTTTTAAACAAGTAGAAATCTAAACTGGTTCCTTGTAACAGGACATTTTTTACAACTCATTGGTTTCATCGTTTCCTTGTCTTTTGCATTTTATGTAGTTGTTGACACTCATTGTTTAAAAATTATATGACATATGACTAGTGTGATATTGCTAAGTGTCAATTTCATACATTTACATTAATTTCAACAGAATAAACTACAGGTTTTAATAGGTGAGGAGAGTTAGTGTAAAAATCAAAAGTAGGATTTAAGCTCAAAATTACTGTAAATCCATCAAAAAATTAATCTAAAGTTCAGGGTCCTAAAATCCTGTCAGGAAACATATGGTGTTATATTCATGAAGGCTTTCAATTGAATCGTTGTGGTTAAGATTTTCAATTCCACTGTCTATAGACACTCTAATACATGAAGTGTATGTGCAATGAGTTTCACAAGCCAAGATCCTGATTATTAGACTGGTTTGTTCATGAGCAGCACAGCAGCCAACCTGATCTCCGGGGAAGGAGAAACTGATCAGCCATTCTCCTTAACAACAGGTGAATTTCCTGTCCGTGGAATATAGAATTGCTTTGATGATGGAAAGCCCGAAAGGGGCCTACCACCCACGTTTTCATCATCTCGAAGGAAAGTTGATACACTGAAGTAAAAAGCCCTCAAGAGAAAAAAGGAAACAAATCATAAAGTTATTACACAGCCCTACAGGAGACCAGTATATGTGAGTGAAAAGTCTAATGATATTTCCTGTGTTTAAAGAGTTCCCCTCATTTTTGAATGAATCCATCTTCTACAAACATCAGCAATAAGCTGACATTTACTCCTTTGCTTCATTTGTTAACATTTTGGTTGCAGAAAATTCCACCATTATTTCGATGACAACAGCTTTCTCACTGACTAATTCTGAGTTAAATTAGAGATTAACAAAGCTAGTAGTTTTATCCAGAAGTGTCATTCAGGAGGAAGTGGGAGAGATAAAGGGGCAAGGGCAAAGTACCAGTGCTCTACTGGTAACTCGTAGGTTTATGTCCATAGTTGTCATACAGTAGATCACTTAGTAGAGACACCAAGCAGAGAATAACTACTTCCCCATAAAACTGAAGAGCGCAAGTCAGACAATTTTCATCCATCTCCTGATTATAGCCCAAGCATTGGAATATGGAACAACACAGACATGGTAAGAGGCCTAAAGGAGAAGGGAATCTAACTAAAAATGTGAAACAAAAATTAATAAAATAATATCTTACTATGCAACACCTTTCCATGCAAGCACAAGAGATGTAACACCTGCCCTTTGACCTCCCCTTTCCTCACTGTCCGAGGCCCCTAACACTGATTCCAGGTGGTTACCTCTTTCAAGCTGATCTGCTGTGTTTGCTGCACACAATACGCTCTCCTCTACGTTAGGGAGACCAAATGCAGATTGGGTGACTGCTTAGCCGAACACCTTCATTCAACTCACAAGCAAGACCTCGAGCTTCCTTGGGCCTGTCATTTTAATTGTGCACTTTGCTCTCCCACTGACATCTCTGTCCTCAGCCCACTGCAGTGTTCCAATGAAGCTCAACACAAGATCGAGGAGTAGATCCGCATCTCTCGATTCGGCACTTTACAACCTCTGGACTTAACATTGAGGTTAACAATTTCAGACTGTAATCTCTGACCCCATTTCTTTGTATTTTTTGTTATTAATCATTTTTCAAGTTGTTGTTTTTGGATGGAAGCTGATCATTATTCTGCCTTTCACACCTCCTCTGGACCCATCTTTTGTTTCTTTACTTGTCCGATAACGCTCTGTGGATCTGGCCCAACCAAATCTTTTGTCATTTAATGTCTCCCATCTTCAGTGCTTTCACAGACCTTCCCTTTTGTTCTTTTTCCACCCTTGCCCGTTTGCCTTAAAACCCATTACGTTTTTAACTTTCGCCAATTGTGATGAAAGCTCATTGGCCTGAAACATTATCTCTGCTGGAATTTTCCGCTCCTGGGCTGTTTGGCAGTGTGAGCAAACAATGTGGCGAGAAGGCCAAAAATCAGTTTTACACCGTGGTGAAATCAGTTGGCAATTGTCTGCTCCACCCATCAATGGCGGGCTGAGTTTACGCCAACCAATGTCAGGAACTTAATTTTAATGCATCGCATCATTGTGCCTGCTTACCGGAATCACCCCCCACTTCAAACTTACCTCCTACACTGGCATGACTTCAGAACCGTGTGATTTATGACTGCCTTTAAAAGGCGTGCACCTGGCAACCTGAACTTTGAGGGGAACTGAGAGGTGAGTGCACATAACCTTGCCACGCGTTCATGAGCATAGCACATGGAACATCGAGGAAGAAACGCTGTGCATTCGTGGGTCACTTTTTCCAGGCTGGTTTTCAGTGCGGTGCCGGGACAAGGGCTCCAGTGCTGGTCAGACCTGGAGGCTGGGTGCTAAAGTAGCACAGCGTGATGGAAGTGCACAGGGACATGCCAGGGGGTGGGGGTCAGTGGTGGGGGTGGAGGTGGTGAGGAGGTTGAGGGAAGCAGCCACACTCCTGGGAAAGCTTGTCAAAGTGAGCATTCTTCCAGCGCTGAGACTGTTCAGCAGCAGCTCCATTGACAGGCTTGGAGTCCGGCCTCTGAAGCGTCTCTGCCCACTCCAGCAACGCAAAAGCATGAAAGTGACACCAACTGCTCCAGAACCTTTCACCCCTCGGGCACAGACTGCAGATTAATGTGCGTTTTAGGAGGCAGCAGAATATTTGGCCGACTGTGATTATTAGCGGATGCAGAGTACCTTGACAGAGGGATCCTCACGCGGATGATTGCCACTGACCTCACCGTTGCCGCAGGAACGGTCCACATCCTCTCCGGCCAGCTCCAACTCGCGGCTCTTGAACAGAGTGAAGACCTTGATGTCCGGCACTCCACCCCTGGCCTTGGGCCTCTCTCTGTGATTGTGCGCAATCTTGTCCTGCATTAAGACAGATGGAGAGAGTGTGAACAAGGCACATGCCAAGCCAAATAAGAAGGGTGCCAGGCGCGTGTGTATGCTGAGTGGAGCCATGGACGGGATGAGCAGGCGATCTGCAGAGTAAATGAGGCCAGATCGAGGTGTGAGGGTGTGTGTGAGAGAGTGAATGGTGATGCACCTTGAGATAGCAGCCAGTGAGATGCCAGTTAATGTGGGCTTGTGAGCGGGTGAGTTGAGAGTGATGAGCTGATTGACTTACCCTGGCAGCACAGATGAGATCATTCACCCATTTTCTGCACTGAATGGCCAACCTCCTGTGTGCAGCATTGGCACTGATGCCCGCTGCCGTTGCCTCCCAAGCCGGACTGGTGAAACTGATGGCCCTCCTGCGGCCAGGATGGGGGTAGAGGACATCACAGTGGGCCTCCACAGTGTTCAAAAGGCATTCCAGGGATGCGTCACTGAATTGGGGGTCTGCACTCTTCTTGTCTTTTGGGGCTATGTCTTCCCTGGAGCAGGTCCTGGGCTGCAGACATTGAGAATTGTGCATGAGGCTGCAGTTTAAATATGGCGCCCAGAGTGAGGAAGAGGCAAGGTAACAATGCTGAGCTTAGACAGTGGGAAAACCGAAGGTTGTGTGCCAGCGAGAGGCCATGTTTCCCATGACTGCATCATTTATGAGGTGGGAAGGGGATGATACAGCGTGAAAATCTGCCATTGTGGCTGGTGGGTAAAACGTTGTTTTTCACGCCCGCTGCCACACTTACTGCAATTCTGGTACGATTCCGCTCTCTGTTTCTGACTTCACAGGTGTCTAACCTGCTGAATATTTCCAGCATTTTCTATTTTTATTTCAGCTTTCCAGCATTTGCAGTATTTTGCTCTTATATATTTGAGGCTGGTCTGTGTTGTACAAATGAACATATGAAATAGAAGCAGGAGTAGGCCATTCAGCCCATCGATTCTGCTCTGCCATTCAGTAAGATCATGGCTGATCTGTTTTGAATTCCACATTCCCATTTAACCCCGGTAACCTTTGATTCCCTTGCCTAATAAGAATCTATCTACCTCCGCCTTAAAAGTATTCAATGACCCCCGCCTCCACCACCTTCTGAGGCAAAGAATTCCAAAGTCACACAACCCTCTGAGAGAAAAAAATATCCTCATCTCTGTCCTAAAAGGGCGACCCCTAATTTTAAAACAGTGCCCCCTAGTTCTGGACTCACCCACAAGAGGAAACATCCTTTCCACGTCTACCTTGTCAATACCGTTCAGGATCTTGTAAACTTCAATCAAATCACCCCTCACTCTTTTAAACTCCAGTGGAAACAAGCCCAGTCTGTCCAACCTTTCCTCATAAGAAAACCCACTTATTTCAGGTATCAACCTCTGAACTGCCTCCAATGCATTTACATCCTTCCTTAAATAAGGAGACCAAATCTGCTCACAGTATTTGAGATGTGGTCTCGCCAATGCTCTGTATAACTGAAGCATAGCATCCTTACTTTTATGTTCAATTCTTCTAGTAATAAAGGATAGCATTCCATTAGCTTTCTTGATTACTTGCTGTATCTGCATACTAACTTTTTGCGACTCATGCATGAGAACACCTAGATCCCTCTGCACCTTGGAATTCTGCAGTTGTTCTCTGTTTAAGTAATACACTGCTTTTTTATTCCTCCTCCCAAAGCGAACAACTTCACATTTTTCCACATTATACTTCCTCTGCCAAATTTTTGCCCACTCACTCAACCTATCTGCAACCTCCTTATGTCCTCTTCACAACATACTTTCCTATCTATCTTTGAGTCATCTGCAAATTTAGCTACCATGTTTTCGCTCCCCTCATCTAAGTGATATAAATTGTAAAAAGTTAATGTCCCAGTACAGACTCCTGTGGGACTCCACTCGTCACACCCTACAATCAGAAAAACCCATTTATGCAGACTCTGGGCAGAATTATCCCCCCGTCTGGGGGGAAGTTCAGGAGCAGACGTGTGGAGGCGCGCCTCCGATTGGTGCCCCCGATTGGGGGCGCACTGCTATTTTATGTGGACGGGCCGATTAAGGCCCACCCAGCGTGACGTGACGTCTGCCAGGAAGCGCTATGCACTCCCTGTGTGGATTGGGGGTGGGGGGGGTGGAATTCCCTGAGCCAAAAGAGTGCACTCATCTCCCTGAGGCTAAGTGCTGCCTCAGGGAGGTCAGCTCCAAATGTAAAAATGCTAAAAATAGAAAAATAAAATTTCCCTGACATGTCCCCTCACATGACACTGTTACAAGAGTTTGGACATGTCCATCACTTTTAGTTAAACTTTTATTAAATTTTAAAAAACCTACCTGAAACCTCGTTCCGCCCATCGATGAGTTTTGATGCCTTCTCTGAAGCCCACCTGAGCTCCCGGACTGACCGCCAACCTTGAGGTTGGACGGGCAGGTCCATTAATGATGCTAATGAATTTGTCAATGGCCTCAATTGGCCATTGACAGGTTGGTGGGTGCACAGCTGATTCTGCTGAGCCCCCGCCAACCTGAAAATGGAAATGATGCGGGGGTTCTGCCCGACATCATCCCGCCTCATTTTACGCGTTGGAGAGCAGGCCCCGCCCCCCCGCTCGCCGACTGGGAAATCCTGCTCTCTGTTTTCTGCCAGCCAGCCAATCCTCTATCCAGGCTAATATGTTACTCCCTACACCGTGAGCTTTTGTTTTCTGCAATAACTTTTGGTGTGGCACCTTATCAAATGCCTTCTGGAAATCTAAGTACAGTACGTCTACAGGCTTCCCTTTATCCACAGCACAACTTACCCCTTCAGAGGACTCCAGTAAATTGGTTAAACACGATTTCCCTTTTACAAAACCATGCTGACTCTTCCCAGTTACTTTGAGCTTTTCTAAGTGCCCAGTTATAACCTCCTTAATGATCAATTCTAGCATCTTTCCCACAACAGACGTTAAGCTAACTAGCCTATAGTTTCCTGTTTTCTGCCTCCCTCCCTTCTTGAATCGAGGGATTATATTTGCTACTTTCCAGTCTGATGGAACCTTTCCAGAATCTAGCAACTTTTGGAAAATTAACACCAACGCACCTACTACCCCCATTAGCGCCTCTTTTAAGACCCGAGGGTGAAGTCCACTAGGACCCGGAGACTTGTCAGCCCACAGGTCTAACAGTTTGCTCAGTACTGCTTCCCTAGTGATTGTAATTTCACAAAGTTCCCCTCTCCCTTCCACCTCCTGATTTATAGCTATTACTGGAATGTTTTTTGTATCCTCTATAGTGAAGACAGAAGCAAAATATTCAGTCACTTCATCCACCATTTCCTTATTATCTACTACTAACTCCCCAATGGTTAAAGACGATTTCCCTTTCACAAAACCATGCTGACTCTTCCAGATTACTTTGAGTTTTTCTAAGTGCCCAGCTATAACCTCCTTAATGATCAACTCTAGCACCTTTCCCATAACAGACGGGGAATCCTCACTCTCTAGAAGACCAATACTTACTTTACTTACTCTTTGCCTTTTTAAATGCCCGTATAAACTCTCGTTATCCATTTTCACATTTCTAGCTAGCTTCCTCTTGTACTCTAATTTCTTTCTCCTGGTTAACCTTTTACTCATTCTCTGCTGTTCTTTATATTCTGACCAGTCATCTGTCCTGCCACTCATCTTTGTGCAGTTATATGCTTTTTCCTTAAGTTTGCTGCTTTCCTTAACTTCTTTAGTTAACCACAGATGGTGGGTCCTCCCCTTAGAATACTTCTTTATAGTAGGAATATACTTATTCTGAACACTCTGAAATATCCCCTTAAATGTCTGCCACTGTTCTTCTATTGATCTATCCCCTTGCCTAGTATCCCAGTTCACTTCAGTTAGCTCAACTTTCATGCCCACATAGTTGCCCTTATTTAAGTTTAAGATACCAATCTTAAACCCACTCTTCTTCCTTTCAAACTGGATGTAAAATTCAATCATATTGTGGTTGCTGCTACCTAGGGCTGCCTTTGCTCTGAGGTCATAAATTAATCCTGTGACATTACACAATACCAAGTCTAATGTAACCTGCTCACTGGTTGGTTCCAGAATGTGCTGCTCTAAGAAACTATCTTGAAAACATTCTATGAACTCCTCATCCAGGCTACTACTGTCAATCTGATTTTTCCAGTTTATATGTAGATTAAAATCACCCATGATTATTGCTGTCTCTTTACCACAAGCATTCAATATTTATTCTCGTATACTTTGTCCTACATTGTGGTTACTGTTAGGAGACCTGTAGACCACTCCCACCAATGATTTCTTTCCCCTATTATCCCTCAACTTCACCCAAACCGATTCTACATCCTGATCTCCTGAACCAAGGTCATCTCTAACTATTGCACCAATGCCACCCTTGATTAACAGCGCTACCCCTCCACCTTTACATAGCTTTCTATTTTTCTTGAAGGGTATATACCTCTCAATATTCACCGCCCCCCGCCCCAGGTCTTCCTGCATCCATGTCTTCGTATTGGCTATTAGATTATATTTATTTACTTCAATGTGCGCTATCAATTCATTTGCTTTGTTATGTATATTACGCGCATTCAGATACAGAGCCTTTACTTTAGTCTTTTTGTTATCTTTGTAACACCTAGTCTTGATTGTTGGTGCATTCTTATGTTTTTTCTCTCTTTGCCTTCCTCCCATTCTCCGACCCTCATTTCCCATATTACTATTTTGTCCTCCTGCTTTGACTCTACCCCATGATTTGCAACATCTACCCAAGCTTGAACCCTCACCCCACCCCCGACTTGTTTAGTTTAAAGCCCTCTCTACTTCCCTAGTTATGTGGCTCACTAGAACACCGGTCCCAGTATGGCAGGCAACATGGCCATCTGGATTCTCGCTCTTTGTTGCAGAGAACAGCGTCAATCCCCATCACTACACTGTCCCCTACTACCACTACATTCCTGTTTGCTCTCCCCACTTGAATGACTTCCTGTACCATGGTGCCATGGCCAGCCTGCTCATCCACCTTGCCGATCTCACCTTCGTCCACACAAGTTTTGAGCACCTCAAACCTGTTTGACAATTGCAAAGCCTGAGGCTCCTCCTCTCCTGTCTGCTCAGTTCCTTTATGTGCCTCACTCATCATCACATCCACCCGTCCCTCACTTGGCTATGAACACACTATCCCTTACACCAAGCACTTACTGGCCAATCAGCTTACTAGTTTCCTGTGATGTCACAGTTGGTTTTATTATTCAGTTTCTTCAGCAGTTGAGTTGCCACCTGCCAACTCCCAACTTCCCCTGTTCAGCTCCCAGGTAGGAAAGGCCGTGCTCTGATTCCCAGGCTCCATTTATGCCGCTCCTGACTCCTGACTGCCTCTGTCCTGCTCCCAGGTAGGAAAAGGAAAATTAAATTCATATTTCCAATTTATTTATTCTCCCGTTTGTTTTACCGGTCGCTAACTGAGGTCACTAACTCGTGACCTGCTTCTGACCTACGTCTTCACTCAATATCTGCCCTGGGTTCTTATGGCTAAGCTAATAGTTCAGAATTCCTACCAAGGGAACTGTAGGCAAAAATTTGCGTCCTAACTAGTCTGTGGCACAATATGAATAAAGAAGTAAGCTGCATTTATATCAAACTGTTTGTCATGAAACTATATTTCGTTTCATAATGTTATTGTGGTTTATTGTAAAGTATTTTTAAGGGTGTGAGTGTAGATGGTTCTGTCTGTGTGATTTAATTGAATTAGAGTCAGACAGGCTGCAAGCTTGAAATTATCAAAACAAGTTAGGGGCAAAAGGCATTTGAAATGCTAATGGGTAAACATGGACGAGGTCTGAGCATGTAGGGTGTGAAGGAAATTTGCATTTTTATATAAGTGAAGGAGTTGTTTGGGTTTCAAAGGATGGTAGGATGTTTACAACCAACAAGATAAATAGGGAAAAGTTATTACGTTTATTTTTCCCAAAAGGTAGTGACCATATTGGGAACATGAAAGATTTTTATATTGTGGGAAAAGTACATTTCCAAAGACATTCAGAATAATAGATTTTACAGATTAAAGAGAAACATATATAAAGAAGGAAGGAAGGTGATGTGGGGCCATATAATAACTAAGAGGAGTGTGCAAAACAGCCTTGGGGAAGCCTCCAGACATGTTTGCAAAAGTCAGCTGTGTCCAATAACTAAAGTTGGAGAAAAGCCTTTGGAATTCCACTGTCGAGTGGGTGCTGTGGTAAATCTGCTGGCTTGCTATTTAAATTTAAAATCTATTTTGGGCTGTTGCCCTAAAGGAGGGGTGTGTTGTTGGGAGTCAGTTTAATTAGGAATTTGGGGATTTGTTATAATATTAAGTAACTGTAATCTTATGTATGTGCTTGAAATCTTTTATTTTGTTAATACATGCTTTAATTTAGTTTTTAAAACCCCTAAAGGTGTTAGTGGACTCATTACTTCTGAATTCAGTGCCCAAACCTTCTCGTAGTAAATGCAAGTTGCAAAACTGTTGTGAAAGCATGGCCAAGTTTCCCTTATGGATTTGGTCCACCTGGCACACATCACCTGCCACGTCTTAACACGTTCATCCCTGAGTGCCCAAGAGATCTTTATATACAGTCAGAAATGTAACTATCAATTGGCACACAGCAAGGTCCCAAAAACAAAATGAAATACATGGTGTGATGATTGGCATCTGGGCGTTGGTTCATGGATAAATGCTACTTTCTGATTTCCATGTTTAACTTTCCGTGTGAGGATGCTGGAAGTTGCTGTTCAACTTAATCTGCTGGTCTCATCATTACACTAAATGCAAAACCTGGGCCATGTTGGTCCTAATTTGCATTTGCAGTGAGTTTTCAATAGAATTATAGCAAATGATGTAACATTTATTCTAATCAAATTTTAATTGAAGGATTCCCATCATTTGATCTAGTGGCTATAAATTAGGAGATTTAGACCAGACCAACTAATCAGTTAGGCAAATTTCCTGATGATCACAATGAGTAAAAGTATCAGATGAGGGCATCAACATCTCTTCAATAATCTTATGGCCAAGGGAAGACAGTTCAGAGTAAAAACTGTGACCCTGGGATTAAAATCAGCTGAAAATATGGGGTTATCCATCAGGCTGATGTAAGAATATCAATACAGTTTCCATTCCATACCCTGAGAGTGACAGCAGGATACTCACTCTACCCTGACCTAAATTAGAATGGGAGCAATGCAACTGCTGCAGGCTGACTGAAACTAACTCCAATTGGGATCAGAGTGAAAGCTGGCTATATGGTACACTTACACTGAGGAATGGAACTACTTTATTGTTAACAAACTCAAAAATAGCTGGAAAAACTCAGCAGGCCTGACAGCATCTGCGGAGAGGAATATAGTTGACGTTTCAAGTCCGTATGACTCTTCATCAGAACTAAGAAATATAGAAATGAGGTGAAATATAAGCTGGTTGAGGGGGGTGGGACAGGTAGAGCTGGATAGAGGGCCAGTGATAGGTGGAGGCAAAGAAGAGATTGCCAAAGATGTCATAGACAAAAGGACAAAGGGGTTTTGACGGTGGTGATATTAGCTGAGGAATGTGCTAATGATGACATTAAGGGTAGAAAGCAGGATGAGCAAGTGACAGATGGCCCTAGTGGGGGTGGGGTGGGGGGAAGGGATCAAAATAGGCTAAAAGGTAGAGATAAAACAATGGATGGAAATACATTTAAAAATAATGGAAATAGGTGGGAAAAGAAAGATATATATAAATTATTGGAAAAAGGGAGATCAGAAAGGGGGTGGGGATGGAGGAGAGAGTTCGTGATCTGAAGTTGTTGAACTCAATATTCAGTCTGGAAGGCTGTAAAGTGCCTAGTCGGAAGATGAGGTGCTGTTCCTCCAGTTTGCGTTGAGCTTCACTGGAACATTGCAGCAGGCCAAGGACGGACATGTGGGCAAGAGAGCAGGGTGGAGTGTTGAAATGGCAAGCGACAGGGAGGTCTGGGTCATGCTTGCGGACAGACCGAAGGTGTTCTGCAAAGCGGTCACCCAGTCTGCGTTTGGTCTCTCCAATGTAGAGGAAACCGCATTGGGAGCAGCGAATGCAGTAGACTAAATTGAGGGAAGTGCAAGTGAAATGCTGCTTCACTTGAAAGGAGTGTTTGGGCCCTTGGACGGTGAGGAGGGGGGAAGTAAAGGGGCAGGTGTTGCGCCTTCTACGGTTGCATGGAAAGGTGCCGTGGGAATGGGTTGAGGTGTAGGAGGTGATGGAGGAGTGGACCAGGGTGTCCCGGAGGGAACGATCCCTGCAGAATGCCGCCAGGAGGGGTGAAGGGAAGATGTGTTTGGTGGTGGCATCATGCTGGAGTTGGCTGAAATGGCAGAGGATGATCCTTTGAATGCAGAGGCTGGTGGGGTGATAAGTGAGGACAAAGGGGACCCTATCATGGTTCTGGGAGGGAGATGGGCCAGACACGGTTGAGGGCCCTGTCAACCACCGTGGGTGGAAAACCTCGGTTAAGGAAGAAGGAAGACGTGTCAGAGGAACTGTTTTTGAAAGTGGCATCATCAGAACAGATGCGACGGAGGCGAAGGAACTGAGAGAATGGGATGGAGTCCTTACAGGAAGCGGGGTGTGGGGAGCTGTAGTCGAGGTAGCTGTGGGAGTCGGTAGGCTTGTAATGAATATTGGTGGACAGTCTATCACCAGAAATTGAGACAGAGAGGTCAAGGAAGGGAAGGGAAGTGTCAAAGATGGACCATGTGAAAATGATGGAAGGGTGGAAATTGGAAGCAAAATTAATAAATTTTTCCAGGTCCAGACGAGAGCATGAAGCAGCACCGAATCAATCATCGATGTACTGGAGAAAGAGTTGTGGGAGGGGGCCGGAGTCGGACTGGAACAAGGAATGTTCCACATACCCCATAAAGAGACAGGCATAACTGGGGCCCATGCGGGTACCCATAGCCACACCTTTTATTTGGAGGAAGTGAGAGGAGTTTAAGGAGAAATTGTTCAGTGTGAGAACAAGTTCAGCCAGACAGAGGAGAGTAGTGGTGGATGGGGATTGTTCGGGCCTCTGTTTGAGGAAGAAGTGGAGAGCCATCAGACCATCCCGGTGGGGGATGGAGGTGTAGAGGGATTGGACGTCCATGGTGAAGAGGAGGTGGTTGGGGCCAGGGAACTGGAAATTGTTGATATGATGTAGGGCGTGAGAGGAATCGTGGATGTAGGTCTGCAAGCATGACCCAGACCTCCCTGTCACTTGCCATTTCAACACCCCACCCTGCTCTCATGCCCACATGTCCATCGTTGGCCTGCTGCAATGTTCTGATGAAGAGTCTTATGGACTCGAAATGTTAACTGTGTTCCTCTCCGCAGATGCTGTCAGACCTGCTGAGTTTTTCCAGCTATTTTTGTTTTTGTTTCAGATTCCCAGCATCCGCAGTATTTTGCTTTTTACTTTATTGTTAACTTCAGTCAAAGCAGCCGGTTTGGGAAGGATACCATCTGAGTCTCTCAAACATTTTAATAAATTAAGAAACAAGCAGAAATAGATACTTTGAAACTTTTATTGCCTTTTCTTTCGAGAGACAGATACAAAATGTAGAATTATTTGATAGATAGAATACAAATACAAAATGTCCATTTAGCAAACTAATATACTTACATGATGAAGAAATAGTGCTGGGGGTGAGGGATCTTCTAAACATGTGTTTGTCCAAAACAAAACAAAAAAACGTTAAATGGACACATTAAAGAAAAATCCTTGAGCTAAACAATGCTGACTCTAAACGAAATTTCTATCGCATCAGAAAACATCTGAATCAAAATGCTGATTATTCAGGTTGGTGTAATCAGTCCATTCAATATTCATGATTTAGATTGACAATTTAGTTGTGCACATTTTCCTGGTTATGTTCCTAAAATATAACAATAAAAAAAGACTCCCTCCTGAGAGAGGTCTTTAATATTCTGTTCTTGTTTTCTATTGAACAATCTACTAAAGAGGAAGCAGCAGATGATTTGATTCTGGAGTTACCCAGGCCGCTCTCCCTGCCACAAAGCCATGTTTATTTTTCTATTTTCTTATATTTGTATAACTGAAACTTTCCTAAGATTCATTCCTCAGGCTGCTGAAATTTCCAGCGGGTGATCTGTTGAATCTAATTCCAGTAAATAGAACCCAGTGAATATAACCCAAATGTAAATATACGATAACCCAGTAAATAAAACCCAGTCAATATAACCCAAATATAATTATAAACTAGTTAATATAACCCAGTAAATATAATCCAGTAAATATAGCCCAAATACAAATACAATATAACCCAGTAAATATAGCCCAAATATAAATACAGTATAACCCAGTAAATATAACCCAGTAAATATAACCCAGTAAATCCCGGACGAGACCTTTGATGTTGTTTCCTGTCGGCCAAATGCCAGGTTGTGTTTTTCCAAGGCAATTTGGTAAATTGGATCCAGAATTGGCTGAGTGGCAAGAAGCAGAGGGTGATGGTCGAGGGGTATTTTTGTGACTGGATGCCTGTGTCCAGTGGGGTTCCACAGGGATCGGCGTTGGGTCCCTTGCTGTTTGTGGTATATACAAACGATTTAGACTTGAATGTAGGAAGGTTGATCAGTAAGTTCGCGGATGACACAAAAATTGGTGGGGTGGTAAATAGTGAGGAGGATAGCCTTAGTTTACAGGAGGATATAGACGGGCTGGTCAGATGGGCTGATCAGTGGCAAATGGAATTTAATCCGGATAAGTGTGAGGTGATGCACTTGGGCAGGACAAACAAAGCACGGGAATACACGATGAATGGTAGGACCCTGGGAAGTACTGAGGATCAGAGGGACCTTGGTGTGCATGTCCACTGGTCCCTTCAGGTAGCGGGACAGGTAGATAAGGTGTTAAGAAGGCTTTTGGGATACTTGCCTTTATTAGCCGAGGCATAGAATATAAGAGCAGGGAGGTTATGCTGGAACTGTATAAAACACTGGTTAGGCCACAGCTAGAGTATTGTGTGCAGTTCTGGAATCCACATTATAGGAAGAATGTGATTGCACTAGAGAGAGTGCAGAGGAGATTTACCAGGAGGGGACGTGAGGAAGAATTTTTTCATCCAGAGGGTAGTGGGAATCTGGAAAAGGGTGGTAGAGGCAGAAACTCTCACAACATTTAAGAAGTATTTGGATGTGCGCTTGCGATGCCATGGCACACAAGGCTATGGGCCTAGTGCTGGGAAATGGGATTAGAATAGTTAGGTACTTGTTTGACCGGCGCAAACCCAATGGGCCGAAGGGCCTTTTCTTGTGCTGTAGACCTCTATAACTAAATATAACCCAAATATAAATACAATATAACCCAGTAAAATCTCTATTCTCTGCTGCCTCCTGGTTTGTTGGGTGGATCTGGGGGTTTTAGTTTTTGCGATTGGGACAGTTAAGGGTTAAAGGGACCAGTGAAAAGTGCAGCGTTAATGATTGGATGTGAGAATAACTGGCTCATTATACATCACATTGTTCCTTTGTCAATCCCTGGGTGATTCTGTATAAATAACGGATGCACAGCAGAGTGTGAGAGGGGAGGGGAAACCCACTGGAATCCAGGCAGATCCTTGTAGAGATCCAACCGCAGCCACTTGCCGGACTGGCTAAAGTGCCATTTGCCCTGGCCGGACATGGATTCAGACACTGGGTCAGTTTGCAGTCGGGCATCATCTCCGGACATGGAGACTGTTGGCGGGGGCGCTTTCCTCTCCGCCAGGCACAAACCACTCATCCCGAATTTCCTGAGCGAGCAGGAGGATCCGAGCAGGGAATTCCCCAGAAACACCCCGGCCAAGGGCAAGTGGAAGAAACCCATGTCTGAGTGTGAGAGCCAGGAGCTGCGGCTCAAGGTGAACGGCCGGGAGCGCAAGCGGATGCAGGACCTGAATGTGGCCATGGACGGTCTCCGGGAGCTCATGCCCTGCGCCCACGGCCCGTCCGTCAGGAAACTCTCCAAAATCGCCACTTTACTGCTGGCCAGAAACTACATCCTGATGCTCAGCAGCTCACTGGGTGAGATGAAGAAGCTGCTGAGTGAGGTTTATGGGGGGCATCACAGCCACTGCCACCCCCAGCGCTGTGGGCAGCTTGGACAAGCAGCCTCTGCCCAGCTGGGTGCCCAGGTGCTGCCTCCCATGGCCGCTCTGCCCAGCGGCTGCTCCGCCCCATCGCTGCCCCTCGGCTTCCTGGGCGGCAGCCCAGCTCCCGCCGCCTTGTTAAAGAGCCCGGCCCCGTGCGGCTCCCGGCACTGGAGGGCAGTGCCCTGTCCCTTCACCTTGTGCCAACCTGTCCCGCAGCACCTGCCCGCCCACAGCCCCGGTCTGAGCTGCTCCTCCAGCCACAGGTAAAGCGGGACAGGGCGAAGCTGCTGCACAAACCACCCCCCTGTCCTTCCGGCAGCTCCGCCTGAGGCTTTGGAGCTTTTCAAGGTCAGAGGAGAGTTTGAGGAATTTGTTCCAGTTGCTGCCGGGTTTATGGGGGAGAGTTTGGAAGTTTAAATTCACTGTCCGTTCATCACATTGGGAGCCCGGCCGGTGCTGACGCCGCTTCCAGGAACCCGATGGGCTGATGGACAATATTTGAAGCGAGAGAGAGAGAGAGAGAAGTTCCTCTCTGCTGTTGGGAAGAAGCTTGCGGACTGTCTGCAGATTCTAGGGTTTAATGAAATTAAGATGCTTAATGGACACATTTGAATACATTGTAAAAATGGTGAATAATGTTGAAAAACTCTTCGCTACGCGAATTCTGCGGTAATCTAGTTATAACATCGGAGTCAGAACAACCCAGTCTGTGTAACTGAGAACATGTAAACTGCAAAAAGTAACAGGGCCACTTGTTCAGACAGAACTAGGAGCCGCAGAATGGAGGAGATTAGAGAGTGGCTGAAAGTTACCAGGTGACCATTAAAGAGCTTATTTGATTCATGTTCCTGTAAATGCTGAGTTTTATTTTTTGACAAGGGGCCAATGTAAAATAAGCAAAGATTGAAGAATGTGAACGTGTATAAAACTTCAACATTTCATTTTCTGCGCATCAGACTTTGCCTTTTGTTGCCAGATGTGTAAATCTCACATTGGCCATGTTGGCCATTTGCTGCATGTTTACCAGTGGATTGGTTTTTGGGAGGGGGGTAGAGAGAACACAGAACCTAGCACCTAATTCCAGTAGCGGTCCTTTTATTGTCAAATCATTTGGCGGACGATAAAAAGCAACGTGCAACCTTTGAGCTTTTTGTTTTATTCATTCACAGGATGTGGGCTTCGCTGGCTGGGCCAGCATTTATTGCCCATCCCTAGTTGCCCCTTGAGAAGGTCGTGGTGAGCTGCCTTCTTAAACCGCTGCAGTCCGTTATGTGGATGAAAATGGTGTTTTATGAAACGTCAGACGTTTTATATTAAGAGACGCTCTGAGAATGTAAAATGGTTCTCAATAATCTTGCTTTGAAGAGTCAGGTTAACCTTATGCTTCACTTTATTTAATGGATGTTATCTGGTAATTGTGGGAGAAGCACTTTGAGGATACAAGATAAGGCACCCGCTTTGGTTTACCTCCTGAGGTGGTTGGTAGGGGTTCAAGCTTCATTCTAAGATCTGAATATATAATCTGAGCTGGTACTCCAGTGCAGTACTGTGCAAGAACTTTACTGTGTTCAAATCCTCCCATGGCCTCTCCCTCTCTAAGTCTGTAATCTCAGACCCACAACCCTCTGAGATCTCTGCGCTCCTCCAATTCTGGCCTCTTGTGTACCTCAAATGTTAATCATCCCCCCGTTAGTGGCTGTGTTTTTAGCTGCCAGGGCCCTAAACTCTGAAATTTCACCCCAAAAACCTCTCTACCTCCCTTTCCTCCTTTTAAGGTGTTGCTTAAAACCTGCCTCTTTGACCAAGCTTTTGCTCACCTGTCCTAATATCTCCTTATGTGGTTTGGTGTCAAATCTGGTTTGATAATGCTCCTGTGAAGCACCTTTGACATGCAGAGCCATCCCTAGGGTACAATGAATTGGATCAACCACTCCAGGCCCTGCGTACTGACATCACGGAGTGTAAGATGTAATACAGCCTGTAGTATAGACCAGCTGATTCACTGTCTCTCACACTGTAAGCTCAAAATGAGTGTTTACTGGTGGACATAAGTGAATAAGTGAGGCAGGTATCCCCTCTCCAAAACTCATAAAAGGGTAGAGGAGAAAGCTGATTAAAACCACATGAACTGGGATAAATCCCTGAGCGCTGAGGCAGCGGAGTGGGTGACTGGAAACATGGTGCAGGCTCAGCACCATCTGTATCCTCGGAGACAGCAGCGCTGACCTCGGCGGAGTGGATTTTATTCCAACTCTTATTCACTGCAGAAGGGCAAGATGAATTATTCTGAACTAGGTAACGTTTTTAAAGTGGGCGTGTGGCGCTTGGGCTGAATCTTCTGGCTGACGTGCGGGTGGTGGAGCCCACAACTCAGTGCTTAAAATGTCGCGTGCTGACGTCACGCACGGCATCGCGATATTTCGGTCGGCGGGTGTGCTAGGCAGTGCGATGCGCGCCCGCCATTAATTATAGGCCTTGTTAAGGCCATTAACTCTCCAATCGACCAGGATTTTGAGGGGCCCGTGCAAACTTCGGCTCGGCGCACGGGCCCAATGGGCAGGCGGGTAAGTGATTTTTTTTACAAACCTCATCCAGTGGCAGGATGAGGTTTGATATCAGAATTAAAAACGTGTAATAAAATTTTTGTGTATTTCATTAACATATCCCATCTCGTGTGACATATTAATGATATTTTTATTTTTCTATTTTTCATGTTTCATTGCCTTTCAGCGATCTCCCTGGGGCAGCACTTTGCCTCAGGGAGATGTGCGCTCTTTCGTGTGCATGCATAAAAGAGCGCAATCTAGTAGCTGGGGAATCCCCCCCCCCCCGACCCCCCCACCACCCGTACAGGGAGCGCATAGCGCTTCCCAATGGGCGACACGCTGGGCGGGCCTTAATTGGCCGCCCACATAAAATGGCGGCGGGGCCCGTTTCGGTGGCGGCGATCGGCTGCCCGCCCGCCACCGAGTCGGTCAGGCCCACCCCGCCCATCATACGCAAAATTCAGCTCACAATGTCTGACCTGCCAGGTAAGTCACTCACTTGCTGTTTATTATTGGTCCTGGGCAATTGTAACCCTCTGCTCCTTATTCTATTTTTCCTCCAGTACACATTCGCAACTAACATTTGCTTAACGTTGGAAGATAGACAGTCATTTTTTTTTTAAAGTCGAATTATTTATTGCATCTTGTTTGTAATTTTTTAAAAACAAGTTGAACGCAGTGAATGCCCTCCCTCTAACGTTTCAGCCTGAATTTTCCAGCCCCCACCCCCAACCCATGGCGGGGCCCATGAGCCATTGAAATCTCCGTTCACATTGGTGGGACTGGGAAATCCTGCTGGTGTGAGGGACTGGGAAATCCCGCTGGTGTGAGGGGCTGGGAAATCCCGCTGGTGTGAGGGGCTGGGAAACCCCGCTGGTGTGAGGGGCTGGGAAACCCCGCTGGTGTGAGGGGCTGGGAAATCCCGCTGGTGTGAGGGAGTGGGAAATCCCGCTGGTGTGAGGGAGTGGGAAACCCCGCTGGTGTGAGGGGCTGGGAAATCCCGCTGGTGTGAGGGAGTGGGAAACCCCGCTGGTGTGAGGGACTGGGAAACCCCGCTGGTGTGAGGGGCTGGGAAATCCCGCTGGTGTGAGGGGCTGGGAAATCCCGCTGGTGTGAGGGGCTGGGAAATCCCGCTGGTGTGAGGGAGTGGGAAATCCCGCTGGTGTGAGGGAGTGGGAAACCCCGCTGGTGTGAGAGAGTGGGAAACCCCGCTGGTGTGAGGGAGTGGGAATTCCAGCCTTAAAGTTTTCTCCAGTTGGGGTGTGGGGTATGTTAGTAAAAATGTTCTGACGGAATCCCATAGCCTCAACTAAAGGAGAGGCAACAATTGTGTTCAGCCTTGGAAGCAAGCTGTAGTTTTACGTGTGACACGGTTATCACAGTCAATAGTGTATTATGTGCTTGTAACCAAGTGCTCAGTAGCTGGGACACTGCTGAGGCTCCTTTTCACACACACACGCTGGGGGGGGTCCAGCCATCAGAGGAAACTTGTGTAAAAATGTTGCAGGGGGCTCACACAGTGCAATTTGCCCGGGCCCCACACCCACCTAGGGATGGACCTGTTATACAATGTTAAAGGCGCTGTCTGAATCTGTATAAGTACACAATCTTTTTGTTCCTGTTTGAGAACCTGACACTTTGGAAACATGCCCCAAAACTGCAGCATAAGAATGGTGGAAATATTGATTTTAAATGTAAAAGATTAAGGAAATTTACTTAAGTTTTCGTTTATGTCACCTTTAAGTTCCCTTGATTTTTTGGTGGGGGCAGAGGCAATAGCTGAACATTTACCAAATCACTCACACTCTTTAACACAGCTTTGATTCCACCCCTCCCCTAACCCTAAATAGTAACTGATGGGAATTTTCTGCCTGTATGTTAGTTTTCTGTGTGTGTAGATTTAAACCAACAAAAAAAAATTGGTACAGCAGGGACTAAATTCACAAGTTATGGAGCTTTGCATTCCTTTTTTTGCATTGCTTTTTTTGCAATTTCAAAAGTAAAACCCTTACAAAACCTACAATGTATTTTTTTGAATGCACCTTCTTGGCTACAAAAGACTCCACAATTACATCTTCTGGAACATTCTGTGTCTGATGTGCATAAATGACAACTTTAAATTTCAATTTCATGGATAAAGAGTAATTTAAAGAAGGGTCACGGTGTGAGTTTAACACTAGCCTTATTGTTTAAGTTGTTAACACCAGTTTTTCTGTTCTGTGTATACTAATAAGATTGGTGGAGATTTTTACACAAGTACCAGTTGGCAAGATTGAGATATAGACAGGTGTAAATTTTGACATATCCTTTGACTTACACTGGCTCAGGAGAGTTGGGGCCATTACCTTTAGTACATCTTAGAGTACATGAGCGCACAGTGTTATTCGAAGAAGAGCAACGGGGTTTGCTTCCCTCAATCAACAGTAGTGAAAAACAGATTATCTGGTCATTTATCTCATTGTTGCTTATGGGATCCTGTTTTTTACTTTATTCATTCACGGGTTGTGGTCTTCGCTGACTAGACCAGAATTTATTGCCCATCTCTAATTGCCCTTGAGAAGGTGATGGTGAGCTGCCTTCTTGAACCGCTGCAGTCCATGTGGTGTAGGTACACCCACAATGCTGTTAGGGTGGGAGTTCCAGGATTTTGACCCAGCAACAGTGAAGGAAAGGCGATATATTTCCAAATCAGGACGGTGAGTGACTTGGAGGGGAACTTCCAGGTGGTGGTGTTCCCATCTATCTGCTGCCCTTGTCCTTCTAGATGGTAGTGGTCAGGGGTTTGGAAGGTGCTGTCGAAGAAGCCTTGGTGAATTCCTGCAGTGCATCTTGTAGATGGTGCACACCGCTGCTACTGCGCATCGGTGGTGGAGGGAGTGAATGTTTGTGGATGTGGTGCCAATCAAGTGGGCTGCTTTGTCCTGGATGGTGTCAAGCTTCTTGAGTGTTGTTGGAGCTGCACTCATCCAGGCAAGTGGGGAGTATTCCATCACACTCCTGAATTGTGCCTTGTAGATGGTGGACAGGCTTTGGGGAGTCAGGAGGTGAGTTACTCACCACAGGATTCCTAGCCTCTGACCTGCTCTTGTAGCCACAGTATTTATGTGGCTAGTCCAGTTCAGTTTCTGGTCAACGCTAACCATTAAAACTTGACTCACAAGGGTCTGAAACTCTCACAGAGTCAACTCTTTTCTTCTCCGTCGATGCTACCTGCTGAGTTTTTCCAGGTAATTCTGTTTTTGTTTTGGCTAACCCCCAGGATGTTGCTAGCAGGGGATTCAGAGATGGTAATGCCATTGAACGTCAAGGGGCAATGGTTAGATTCGCTCTTGTTGAAGATGGTCATTGCCTGACACTTGTGTGGTGTGAATGTAACTTGCCACTTATCAGTTCAAGCCTGGATATTGTCCAGGCCTTGCTGTATTTGGACATGGGCTGCTTCAGTATCTGAGGAGTTGCGAATGGTGCTGAACATTGTGCAATCATCAGAATACATCCCCACTTTCAACCTTGTGATGGAAGGAAGGTCATTGATGAAGCAACTGAAGATGGTTGGGCCGAGGCCACTACCCTGGGGAACTCCTGCAGTGATGTCCTGGAGCTGAGATGACTGACCTCCAACAACCATAACCATCCTGCTGTGTGCTTATTACCTGCCGCAATTCCCGACAGTGACTCCACTACAAAAATAGATTCATTGGCTGTGAAGCCCTTTGGGACATCCGGAGATTACGAAAGGTGCTATGGAAATCTAAGATCTTCCTTACTTCCTGTGGTGATAAAATCTGCACAATTGTTTTCCATTAATCGTATCATTTCACTTTTTTCTCTATTGTGTAGAGCATTTGACAATAGGTCATAATATAAAATTGAGAAAATACAGTAGAATTAGACATAATACTTATCCAGTAAGAGGGCATGAGCTGAATAAAGTACGTGAACGCCATTATAATAAAAGCAAAAAAACTGCGGATGCTGGAAATCCAAAACAAAAATATAAATACTGGAAAATACCTGACAGTCAGACCTGCTGAGTTTTTCCAGGTATTTTTATTTTACGTGAATTCCATTGTCTTGTAGCACAGGAGAGATAATGATCTCTCTAACGCACACAACAGAAGTGATTTATTGAGCTCTTTTAAATGAACCTGATTTGTGTTCTAAACATGATATTGAATAGTTACAACAAAAAAACCTAACATAAACTACGGGTCTGGATAAACAAATGATAGAAGCACATAACATTTTATGTACTAATATGGCAGAAAATGAAGAAGGGAGCCAATTATTTTAGAAGCACATTCTAAAATATTGTGAAGTCTATAGACTATTTTTCCAGAGAATCACTGTGGAAGTGTGTGTTCTAATATTGGTGCAAACTTACTCTTGGTTAAAATGAATGCAGGAAATTATTGCTGTTAGATTTGGTAAAAACGACAAAGGAGATCATTTTAAATAAATGTTCATATAAAATTTAAAAGCTTGCAATTTATTTTTATTGCATAAATAGAAAGACCCTAAATGAAAAGGGGACTGGGAATTAATCAAGGCAATGACACAGCAGTAAAATGTTTTAATTAAATATGTAATTTAATTCTGTAATGAGGCTGGGTTAATTAGTAATCCCATAGCAAAGGATATGCTGGGAAATATGGATCATAATACAACTGAAATCCATATGAAGTTTGAAAGAGCCATACTCCAATCACAAACTAGAATATTAAACTTATATAGGTATGAGGGGGAGAGATGGCTAAGGGTGAATAGACTAAAAGGTATGGCAGTAAATAAACAGTATGAAACATTTAAAGAAACAATTGAAAATGTTTACCAAATGTTTCAGTGTTCCATTGAAAAACAAAAACTCAGCAAGAACGATCCATCCATGGTTTACTAAGGAGATTAGGGATAATATTAGATTTAAAAAGAGGCTTATACTATTGCAAAGGAAAGTAGTAAGTCTGAGGATTGGAATGTTTTAGAAACCAGCAAAGGGCCTCCAGAAAGTTGATATAAAGGGAAAAAGTAGAATATAAGATTAAACTAGCTAGAAATATCAAAACAGGTTGTAAGAATTTTTGTAAGTATATAGAAAGGAAGAGAGTGGCTAAAGAAAAATGTTGGTGCTTTAGAATAAGAGACAGGAGAAATTCTCATGGGGAACGAGGAAATGGCAGAGAAATCGAACAAAGATTTTGTGTCACAGTGGGAGACACAAGTGGGAGAATGGGGTTGAGAAACCTATCAGCCATGATTGAATGGTGGAGCAGACTCGATGGGCCGATGGCCTAATTTCTGCTCCTATGTCTTATGGTCTTATGGTCTAAGTTACATACTAGGAATAGATGGTAAGGGTGAAGAAAGTGAGGAAATTAATGTAAATAATAACAGCAAAGAAAAAGTACTGGAGAAATCTAAGGGTGGAACCGTCTCAGATTTGCACTAAATTCAGTAGCGGGCAGGAAAAATATTTTACCCGCTGGCTGCAATGGCGTCTTCTCGCACAATATCATCCCAATCCTGCCTTATTAATTATGGATTCCAAAACACACCGTTTCCATGGCAGGCGGCCTCTCCTGCGCCCATCACGCCATCACTTCATTGCTTCATCACACCGGGCGCCATAGTTAAAGTGCAGCTGTGTGCACACCTCTCAGTGCTTTCGGCTTCCTGCTGTGCAGAACACATGGCTCCGAAAGGCAAGAAGACTGCAGCTCCCAGGGTTAATGACGCATCCCTCAAGTGCCTTTTTGAGGCTGTGGGGGCCACCGTGATGTCCTCTACCCCTGCTCTGGGCAGAGACCAGCAATCAAGGTCACCCATACAGCACAGGAGGCGGTGGCAGTTGTGGTCAGTGCCAGTGCCCTGCAAAAGAGGACAGCCACCCAGTGCCGCAACATGATGTATGGTCTCATCCATTCTGCCAGGGTAACTCACTCTTCTCATCACTCTCAACTCACACACTCACAAACCCATCACACAACCACAGGGATCTCACACCTCAAGGGACAACACTACTAACTCTCACACACATCCTTTCATCTCCACCAGGCTCATATCCTCTGGAGCTCATGTCCTCATCCCATCCATGGCTCCGCTCACCACGCAAACATTCCACACAGTGCCATGTGTCCTGCTCACACTCTCTCCATCTGCTTCCATGCAGGAGAAGCTGGCTCACAGCAGCAGGGAGAGATCCCAGGCCGGGAGTGGAGTGGCCCACATTAGGCTTCTCACTCATTTTGAGGAGAGTGTCATCGCACTGACTGGTGAGGATGTGGACCGTGCCTGCAGTGACAGTGAGGTTGGCGGTGAACATCCTCGTGAGGATCCTGCACCACATCATCCCTCTCTCAATGCAACTGTGAGTGCTCTCTCGCTCCTGCTTTTGACTCTGTTGCCATGCATCCATTATCTCTACTTTTGTTCACAGGGAGCTCTGCCAAGTGACTGACACCCTCAGCCAGCCAGTCCCTCAGCTCCATCCACATCCTCATCTCCAGCCAAGAGGACACCTCCTCCATTGAAGAGCTGGAAATAAGCAGCCTGGAAGACCCATCACAGCGCTTACCCACACCCTGCACCAGCGCAGAGACACACATCTCGGTGGGACCTGGATCTAGAGCAGGCTCAGGTTCACAATCTGGGTGGTCACCACATGGACACGTGTCCACAGCAGGAGGAGGCAGGTTCAGCCGAGCTCCCCGGCACTCGGAGAGCTGCTGGGGAAGAGGCATCTGTGAGGCCTGAGTCAGATGATGAGCCTCTGGATTTGGCCTCCCAACTCACCGTGGAGGGTCAGCGGAAGGCAGGGGAACATCACTCAGAGCTGTTGGAAGACCTCAACATAATGGCACGCGAATCGGAGGAGTGAGTCCGCCTGCTCTCTGATGAAGTGGTGCCCACATGTGCGCATATGGAGGTCTTCATGGGGAGGAGGATGGATGCCATGGAGACCCTGGTCCAGCTGAATGCGGAGATGTGTGCAGACCTGCCCTCCGCCGCGGGAGCCATGGGTGAGTTCCTGCAGTGGCAATGCAAAGGGGAAATCGGGCACCTCAACATCCCTCCACGTGCTCCTTCCCCTCGAGGAGTCAGGCCGGGACCCTCGGGCACCCGAAGAGAGGACCAGCAGCAGCTGGACACCCCTGGGTCATCCACTCAGGAATCTCAGAGTCTGTCCCCTCATTCCAGGTCCCCTTTGCCTGTGACCCCCTCAACCTCATCCTCTGTCACTGCAGAGAGAGCAGCTGGCCCACAGGAGGACAGCCAAAGCAGGCCGGGGCCCTCAAGGCCTCGGGTCTCCGGGGGACCCATGTCGAAGTCATCGGAGGCAACAGGAACAACCATTGCACAGGCTGTCTCCACCCCTGCTGTGGATGTCAGGGCAGCAGCAAAAGCCTAAGACTCAAAAGTTAAGAAATTCTGATCATAGTTGGTTGCAGGGTGAACACATTTCATCACTTTAATCTGAAAATATATTCACTTTCACTGAACATTGTGTAATGGTCTGTCTCAGGCTTTGCAAGTCCTCCCACTGAAACCCCCGACTAGCAGTTCAGCTGCTCGCAGCCAGCCCACGAGTGATTCTGGAGGGGGAAGTGTGTGTGTGGCAGGGCCTTTCGGAGCCTCGTGTGAGCCTCTCCCACGTACGTGGAGCCTTCCTGCGCCACACTCATCTCATCTCAATGTCCGGAGCATTTTCAATGCTGCCTGCTGGGGTTCTCTGTCAGTTGCCCATCTGAGCTGAGCTGCATCTCTGCCCACCCACTGACCACACTCCCATGGAGCACCTGGTCTCACCCAGTATGGTGGTACTACAGCTTATCTTTTGCTCCCCTGTTCTTTCCCCTCCCACAGTCACCCATTCCCTTTCCCCCATCACAGTTGACCTCCCTCCCCCAGGCATCACCTTCCACCTCCCCACCATGACCTACCAGCCACAACCCTTTTCTTTCGGTATGTCTAGGTGAACGTGCATGTTCCCTTCCTTTCCAAAAATCCCACACCCATCCACATTAATCTCCTCGACCTCCTTTATCCCAACCCCAGGGTCCAGGTCTGCCTTTGAGTCCCCACCAACCACCCTCACTGTCCTTTCTACTGATACCATCGCACCCTCACCCTCCCACCCTACTGCCTCACTCTGCCCTCAGTCATTCTCACCATTCCCTCCTACTGTGCCCACCCTCAGTTTACTCCGTAGGAGGCAGTCATGGACTCATTGCAGGTTCACCTGGACATCCCCACCCCCCTGGACACCTTCCCCTCTTGCAAGTCCTTCCCTCTTGGAACTCTTTCTCCTCTTGGAACTCCTTCCCCCCTTCTCCCTGGCTCTCCACCGCATTGGCAGTCTTTCCTGTCCCCGGGTTCCTCCACCTTGGACTTCCCACCCAGCCCCCTTGGTCCTTCCCCCTTCCTGACTCCTTCCTCCACTCTTACTTCTTCCTCCACCCTTACTCTTTCCCCTCTCCAGACTCCTTCCTCCCCCTAGACTCCTTCCTCCCCAGACTCCTTTCTCTCACTAGACTCCTTCCACTCTCTGGACTTCTTTCACCCTTCAAACTCCTTAAGTCTTCCTTCCACCCCTTACACCTACCTTCCCCGTTGCCATCATCTCCCAAATACCCAATCCTCCCCATACTCTCTCCCAACCTCACCCCCCTGACGCCTTCATTCCTCTCTCCCAACCTCACCCCCAACACCGCTTCCTCTCCCAGTCAATCCTAGACCTTCCTCCCCTTCCACCCCGGGTACACCTTCCCAAACACAGCTGAACCTTCCTCTCCCCCCCCTCGACCATCATCTGTTGTGAGCAGACCCTTAACAGTCTCTTTCCAACTTCCATGAGCTGCTTCCCAGTGGAGCCGTGTCCATGAGAATCCACCCAACGTGCCATGGACGTACCTCCAGTGTGCCCTTGGTGTCGGGCTCCAGCATCTTCTGCTCCTCGGATGTCCGCAATGTGAGTGAGGCCCTGCCGGTGAGTCCAGACCTCTACACGT
Organism: Cetorhinus maximus; assembly: GCF_964194155.1. Classification (NCBI taxonomy): domain Eukaryota; kingdom Metazoa; phylum Chordata; class Chondrichthyes; order Lamniformes; family Cetorhinidae; genus Cetorhinus; species Cetorhinus maximus. The sequence goes on along the minus strand of NC_135899.1, from coordinate 95,167,836 downwards.
CACAGTTGTCAAGAAGAGTTCTGCACTGGTGTTTTTTCTCCAATGTAGGTGGATGATCCAGTGTGGGAGTATGATTATTATTATTTATATATATATATTATTATTATTTTGATTCTGGCAGGATGGGCTTATAATGATACGCAGATGTATTACCGTGAGGTTCCCGTTGTCCGATGGTGGGAAACATGGCCCACCACTGACAGGCAGAGCGGACAATTACAAACTGGTTTTACAACGTCATGAAACCGATTTTTGGCTTTCTCGCCATATAGTCCATTCGCGCCACTGAACACGCCCGATGCCAGCAGGCGTAGAAAATTCCGCCCTAACGATCTAAAACCCAACAAAGCCCCAGGACCTAATGGCTTACATCCTAAGGTTCCAAAAGAGATAGCTGCAGCGATAGCAGATGTATTGGCTACGATTTTCCAAAATTCCCTGGATTCTGGAACAGATCCAGCAGGTTGAAATTTAGCAAATATAACGCTGCTATTCAAGAGAGGGAAGGAGAAACAGGGAGCTTCAGGCCAGTTAGCCTGACATCAGTTGTTGGGAAAGTGCTGGAATTTATTTTTAAGGAAATCTTTACTTAGAAAATCATTCTATGATCAGACAAAGTCAATATGGTTTTTATGAAAGGGAAATTGTATCCACCCACAATGTAGGTACCAATTAAAGGGAAGCATGTATTTTTCTAATCTGCTCTACATACAGATATATTTATCTGGATTTAATTTCCAACATGTATTGTTTATCGGTTAATTTTTCATATAGAATAATGTTGGCTGGAATACATTAAAAATTTTAATGTAATTGAAAGGTTTGAATTTGCCACAAAAATATGATAGTTTACACCAAATCAGTGGTCATATAATATGTAGAAGTTTTTACAACTTGAATATTGCTGGAGAGAGAAACACATTCCCGAAGCCTTTCATCTCACGCTCATCAGGACAAATGCAAGAATGCCAAATTTCAAATGATCACAACAATTTATTCTACAGGAGAAAAGGGTGCTGATTGGTTGGCACGTCTGATTGGCCAAGGCTTTGCCATGGAGAAAGCAACGAGGAACTATAGGCTCCCCGATCTCCTGGGTAATTCAAAAAAAGTGCAAGGTTTGAACATGTATCTTTGTTTGCAGAAAATGTGTCTGAATGTATGTCACTTCAAGAACTGAGTTCCAAAGAAGGGTCATATTGGACTCGAAACACTAACTCTGTTTCTTTCTTCATAGATGCTGCCAGACCTGCTGAGTTTTTCCAGCACTTTCTGTTTTTATTTTAGATTCCAGTATCTGAAGTATTTTGCTTTTCTCAGGTGAAGCAAGCCATTTCACAATGCTAAGATGCAATGGCTACACGAGTGGCATTTTCTACTAACACGATACTACTGTTTGTCCAAAAGGAAGTTCAGCTTACAATTATTGTGATCGCTTGAAATTTGGCATTCTTTCATTTGTCCTGATGAGCTCATCATGTCTCGTTTTTCAGTAATATACAAGTTCTGTATTACCAAGCAACTGTCCTTTTCTCCCCCAAACTCCATTCCAAAACATTGCAAATTGAATATTACAGGAAGTGCAATAGAATTCAACTTTTATCCATACAGTATGTTCCTCTCTGAGGTGCTGCAGTACAATTTCAATACTCTTGATATTTACAATATACATTGCATGTCAGCCATACAGCCTGAAGGGTTCTACACAGTGTCCAGCCCCTCAGTGTACTTTGGCTGAAAAGCTTTAGACATTTCCTCACTGGGCCTCTGCAGCAGCTGCCCCAAGATTTAATGTGTCCCTTAGCACATAGTCCTAGACCTTGGAATGTGCCAGTTTGCAACACTCACTGGTGGGCAACTCTTTGCACTGGAAGACCAGCAAAATTCAGGCAGACCAAAGAGTGTCTTTCACCGAGTTGATGATCCTTCAGCTGCAATTGATGTTTACCTTGGCATGTGTCCCTGGGAACAGCCCATAGAGCACAGAGTCCTGAGTCACGCAACTGCTTGGGATGAATCTTGACAAAATCACTGCATTTCTCTTCAGACCTTCTTTGCTAAGGCACATTCCTCCTGCTTGTGTATCGAGTGTTCACAGTCATGTCTCACTGACATCTCTGAGCACAGTTACCTACAGGAAGAGCAGAGGATTGGCAGGGGGACATGGTAGCTGAGCATGAGTTTGCTGACCCCAGAAAACATTGAGCAACTCAAAAGGGATTGCAAAGGTTGGAGAACCGCGAAACCCCTCTTTGATTCTCCGATGCGCTGGTGGGAAGCGATCAAAGCAAACATCACGAGGTTTTTCATCCTTAAAGGTGTTCAGACGGCGAGAGAGGTACAGAAAGAAATGTCCCAACTTCAGAAAAGCAAGAGGAATCTTCTCCGGCTGCAGTCGATGGGATTTGATGTCAATTAGGACCTCCAAGAGGTGAAGAGCCTGCAGGCCTCACTCTTTGCTGTAGAGACTTCCAAGATCATCTTCTGGTCCACCTGAGCCTGTTCAGTGGAGCAGGGGGAGACGTGCTCACATTTCTTCTTCCAAAAGGTACACAGAGAGAGCTCTGTGATCAGCAACCTGAAGGAAGAGGATGGCTTGGTATCGCTATTGTACTCTGACATTTTGAGGATCAACAAATCCTTTTCTGCCAAATTGTATGACATGAAGCCCACAGACAGCAAGGCCTCCCAATCCTTCCTGTGCTCTATCATGGACATCTTAGATGACAGTTTGTGGGGGTCTGGAGAAACCACCAACTCTGGATGAGCTGACAAAGGCCATCAAGTCCTTTGAGAAGAGTAAAACTCCCGGAAGTGACAATTTACTGGCTGAGTTGTATTTGGCTCTGTGGGACTGGATCAGCCCAGACCTGCTAGAAGTGTACGAGAGTATGCTCCTGGTCGGCAGTATGTCAGAATCCATGAGGAAAGGCATCATCACCCTCATCTACAAGCACAAGGGGGAAAGGGAGGAAATCAGAAATTGGCGACCCATTTCACTGTTGAATGTAGACTATAAAATTCTGTCCAAGGTCATCGCCAATCTGGAGTTGGTGATCCACCCTGACCAGACCTGCGCTGTGCCGGGCAGGAAGATCTCTGACAGCCTCACGTTGCTCAGGGATACGATTGCCTATGTGCAGGACAGGGGTGTGGATACCTGCCTCATCAGCCTGGATCAGGAGAAGGCCTTTGACAGAATATCGCACACCTACATGGTGGATGTGCTCTCCAAAATGGGGTTTGGGGAGGGAATCTGCAACTATCCAACTGCTCTACACAAACATCAGTAGCACAGTTTTCATCAATAAGTGGGAATCGGAAAGCTTTCCAGTCAAATCTGGAGTCAGGCAGGGCTGATCTTCCCCCATTTGTTTTGTTTGTGTGTTGTATCTTTCCAGCTGGAAGGATCCGGGCATAAGAGGAGTGTCGATCCCAGGCAGTGGAGGCACTCAGGTCAAAGCCTCCCTGTACATGGACGATGTCGCCGTCTTCTGCTCAGATCCACTGTTGGTGCGCAGACTGATCCACATCTGCGACCAGTTCAAACTGCCCTCAGGGGTCAAGGTAAATTGTGGCAAGGGTGAGGCCATGTTCTTTGGAAACTGGGATGACCGATCCTTTGTCCCCTTCACCGTCAGGTCAGATGGTCTGAAAGTGCTGGGGATAAGGTTCAGAGGATCCAGGGAGTGTGCTAAAAACTGGAAGGAGTGTGTAGCTATGGTGAAACAAAAACTGGGCATGTGGGATCGAGGGTCCCTCTGCGGGTAAGAACCTGGTCACCATGTGTAAGGCACTCTCGGTGTTGCTGTATGTGGCGCATGTCTGGCCTATTCCTCACTCCTGTGCTGTGGCGATCACCCAAGCCATCTTCCGCTTTATCTGAAAGTTGAAAATGGATTGTGTTCACAGGGGGATGATTTACAAACCTCTGGATAAAAGTGGAAAAAGCCACTGAAGATCGCTCTCATTTTGTTGGCCATCTTTGTGTGTAGCTGCATCAAGCTGTGCGTAGACCCTCGGTACGCAAACACCAAGTGTCACCACATGCTGAGGTTCTACCTGTCCCCGGTGTTGCGAAGGATGGGTCTGGTCACATTGCTGCAGAGTGCTCCATGCAGTTGGACTGTGCCATACCATCTTTCTCTCATAGAAAGGTTTACACAGAGAAACACATTTGACCACAAGTCTATCAGGCAGTGGTCTGCACGTAATGTCCTCAAGGCTCTGCAAGAAAAGGAGATGGTGAATCCTGTCGGATGGTTCCCTCAGCAGACTGTCAAAGTCATTCAACGGAATGCCTCATCAGCAGAACTCTTGAACAAGCACCAGGATGTAGCTTGGCTGGTGGTGAGATCCTTCCTACATGCCTGGAGTCTCACCCCCACTTCATATTACTTTCTACGTGACTGTGATGGGGAAGAGACCATTGTCCACCAAACAACTGTTTTTACAAATTGTTCATTGGTGAGCGGTCACCTGGGATGTGAAAACTGCCATGCCCTTGGGACTGGAGATTCCTGCCATGTCATACTTTTTAAGAAGTTGACCTATCTCACATCAGGTGTCAATTGCTTAATCACATTTTCTGCTGAGTCATATCGGAGTTGTCTTTGCTACATATATTTGAAATTCTTTGCATGAGCCCCAGTATTGATTTGGATCTTTTTTTCATTCATTCACGGGTTGTGGGCTTCGCTGGCTGGGCCACTATTTATTGTCCATCCCCAATTGCCCTTGAGAAGGTGGTGGTGAGCTGCCTTCTTGAACTGCTGCAGTCCATGTGGTGTAGGTACACCCACAGTGCTGTTAGGGAGGGAGTTCCAGGATTTTGACCCAGTGACAGTGAAGGAACAGCGATATATTTCCAAATCAGGATAGTGAGTGGCTTGGAGGGGAACTTCCAGGTGGTGGTGTCCCCATGTGTCTGCTGCCCTTGCCCTTCGAGGTGGTAGTGGCCATGGGTTTGGGAGGTGCTGTCGAAGGAGCCTTTGTGAATTCCTGCAGTGCATCTTGTGGATGGTACACACTGCTGTGATGGAGAGAGTGAATGTTTGTGGATGTGGTGCCAATCAAGCGGGCTGCTTTGTCCTGGACCGTGTCAAGCTTCTTGAGTGTTGTGGGAGCTGCCCTCATCCAGGCAAGTGGGGAGTATTCCATCACACTCCTGACTTGTGCCTTGTAGACAGTGGACAGGCTTTGGGGAGTCAGGAGGTGAGTTACTCGCCGCAGAATTCCTAGCCTCTGACCTGCTCTTGTAGCCACAGTATTTATGTGGCTAGCACCATTCAATTTCTGGTCAATGGTAAACCCCAGGATGTTGATAGTGGGAGATTCAGTGGTAGTAATGCCATTGAACATCAAGGGGTGATGGTTGGATTCTCTCTTGTTGGAGATGGTCATTGCCTGGCACTTGTGTGGCACGAATGTTACTTGCCACTTGTCAGCCCAAGTCTGGATATTGTCCAGGTCCTGCTGCATTTGGACATGGACTGCTTCAGTATCTAAGGAGTCGTGAATCGTGCTGAACATTGTGCAGTCATCAGTGAACATCCCAACTTTTGACCTTATGATGGAGGGAAGGTCATTGATGAAGTAGCTGAAGATGGTTGGGCTTAGGACACTACCCCGAGGAACTACTGCAGTGATGTCCTGGAGCTGAGATGACTGACCTCCAACAACCACAACCATCTTCCTTTGTGTTAGGTGTGACTCCAACCAGTGGAGAGTTTTCCCCCGATTCCCACTGACTCCAGTTTTGCTAGGGCTCCTTGATGCCACACTGAGTCAAATGCTGCCTTGATGTCAAGGGCAGTCACTCTCACCTCACCTGGAGTTCAGCTCTTTTGTCCATGTTTGAACCAAGGCTGTAATGAGGTCAGGAGCTGAATGGCCCTGGCGGAAGCCAAACTGGGCGTCAGGGAGCAGGTTATTGCTGAGCAAGTGGCACTTGACAACACTGTTGATAACCCCTTCCATTACTTTACTGACCTGTTTATGGACTATACCCAAAAGTCTCATTATTTGTAAATTAGCTCATTTTGATCATTGCTTTGAAAACTGAATTTTCATTAACCACAGACAACATTGCTATGTTTTTATAAAAAGCATTACTGACTATATTACACAAGAAGATGTAAATTTGTGAATTAAAGCACAGATTTCTAAACCTTCCCAGCCGATTTTAGTGGAATTAGGTAACAGATTAACAATATTCAGTGTGATGAGCTCAGAATAATTGAGCACAATGATTTGTTCTGATCAGGATTTGTATTTTTATGTTGGGCTTTGATCAGGAATTCAGGTGTAATGAGATTCACAGGGAAGTGAGGAGAATAGTTTGGGTACTTGTTTGATTCAGCTCAATGCTTTGATTAGATTTGTGTTTACCTGTACTGAATTTGTATTTTGGTGAAACCCGGAGAAATGATTAGTGGTTGAAATTAGATTTAAGGAAAAATGGTTGTGGTAAAGTGGAGTACCATGTACATGTTAAGAGAATGCAAGTGGACTAACCATGTGACAGTACTGACCAATCACTGTACAGCGTGGGCTACTGGTTAACTAAGTCTCGAGCTGGAGGTAGTTGTGGGAGCATGCAAGGATTTAATGTTTTGCCTTCTGTTGCAATAAACAATTACAGTTTGTTCTCATGTCTGTTTCTCTCTGTTATTGATAGTGAGCATCAACTAACAAGTGAATATGAAGGTGTGCAATTCGAGTTTACTTGACTAGTGAACTCATAGACATAAAAATGGTCCTCAATTTAAAGCTGGTGGAATAAATCTTTACAGTGGTTTCCCTCTGCCTCACACCAAATATCCTGATGGCTGGTTGTTGTAGACAATGAATGCAAGCCATCTGTTACAGACAGACAATGCGGGAACCTGCAGGAGCAAATATTACTAATTAAAAAGAAAATAGCAGACCATTCTTAATGTGCACTCTGTGTCCTTGTCCACAATCCTCCCACATGGGGTTTTTTGTACCATGTGCTGGGGACGTTGGGACCAGGTGATGGGAGCACTCATATCCTCTGGAACGGACAGTCGGACTGTCTGAGCACCTGCCACCCCTAGAGCTCTTTAAACATGTCACATTTATTAAGGTGGTGGAGAGAACAAAGAGCTGCCCTCAGACTGACGACACAGCTTAATAAATTACCCTCAACTGGTTTTGTAAAGTGGTTGTCAAGTCGTGTAATCAGACAGGGGTTGTTACCAAGATGAAATATATTTCCAATGGTCCCCCTGATGTTCCGACCACGAGTCTCGCATTGGCAAAGACTTTGCTATTGTCTGTGGCCAGTGCTGTTGCCTGAGCCTTTTGTGCTCTCTGAAGCTTTGCAAACTAACAGTTCTGTTTGGATAAAAGCTGTGTCTTTCTGAGTCTTTTAAGAGACCATATCTCAACTGGTTTAGCATTCTGTGAGAAACAATCCAAGCGAGAATATTATTCAAGTGATTATGTTGCATTAGGATTTTATTACTTCATGAATGTACCATTATTTTCAGGAAAGCAACATAAAAGGTTTTAATTACACTTAATTTATCTCCAAAATTCAAATATCTGGAGTCTTAAAGTCACTCACCATCCTGATTTGGAAATATATCACCGTTCCTTCACTGTCGCTGGGTCACAATCCTAGAACTCCCTTCCTAACAGCACTGTGGGTGTACCTACACCACATGGACTGCAGCGGTTCAAGAAGGCAGCTCACCACCACCCTCTCAAGGGCAACTAGGGATGGGCAGTAAATGCTGGCTTAGCCAGCGACACCCACATCCCGTGAATGAATAAAAAATAAATTAGGGATGGGCAACAAATGCTGGCCAGTGCCTGGAAATTTGAAAGATATTACAAGATTGTAACAATTTATTTTCCTTTCTTGTGGAGAAATTGCAGTGTATTAAGAAGCTGTGCGGGCACTCTTTATTGCTAAATCTGATTGCCAAGTTGTTTATTGACCCTCTCCCTTCCTTGCAAGATACTACTCTTCCATCCTCTCTGCCATGGTTCACAGGCTTGGTTCACACTAGTACAGAACTTCCACCTGTCCATCGATTTATGATGGCACTCTTTTTCTACCTGCAAGTTGTTGCTGTTCAACCTGCATCCTCTTCCTTCTTTCTCACCACTTCATGTAGCCAGGTTTACCTGCCTTAATCCTCACTGCTGCACCTGGCTCTTAGCTGATGCGCCTGCTGGTGCTAAAGAGATTGGGCTGTGCAGACATTCCAATTCACGCCGAACTATTGTGAGATCTGGAATTTCTGCCTATAATACATTCAGTCCCCTTTTACTGTTCTCAGATACAAAGCCAACATAATAAATTCTTTTTTATATCAGGTTTCCAGCATCTGTGGTATTTTGCTTTAATTATTTATAGTAAATTCCTTTTCCTGCCATTTTCTTGCAAGCTGATATTTTCAGTGATCCATGAAACATTTAGGTTGAACCATTTTGCAACAAGCACTGTAAAATGAGTCAGCTACTTTGTATAGTTTGTCTCTAGTTATTTTGGAGAGAGATGTGAAAATTTGACTTTAACTGGCATGATATAACTGTCATAACATGTGCAGGATATTTTGTTAGCTTGTCAAGTGTGTAGGTTTCAAAGTTCTTCAAAGTCAGCTGCTAAGAGACACACTGTAAAGGGGTTGTTTCTATATCAGAGAAATACACTTAGTGAATGCAAGACCTGGTGGCTATTCTCTATTTGTTTCATTTGCTGCTAAACGTTAATGCAGCAAAGAACTCTACCATCCCATGTTTTACAGAAAGAGATGGTAAGATTTTAAGAACGTGCCAGAGGGAGGTGGAGAAATATTGGGTGGGGGATGGGAGCAGGGAGATAGAGGAGGGGGAAACAAGGATGGAAACGAAAGATGGAAAAGTAAAAAGTAAAAGTGGAAGGCGGAAAAAATAAGGGCAAAAACCAAATGGTGTCATAGTGCAAAATAAAGCTAAGATGACTAACAAGGTTAAAAAGACAAGTCTAAAGGCATTGTATCTTAATGCGCGGTGCATTTGCAATAAGCTAGATGAATTAACAGCTGTTATGACTGATGTAGTAGGTAAAGCTGAGTCATTAAAAAATCTCAGAGGGAAACTTTAAACAACTGTCATAACCTATAATTTTAAGTGTTATGTTTGAGATGTGACTCTAAATTCAGGAATCAGACCACCAGTTCTCAAGGTTTTACGTTAGACTAAATGAAACATTTTATTAATTTACACAGGTTAAAATATATATACATATGGCTACAAATTACTACTATCATAACTTTTAACAAATTCCCAAACTAATCTCCATTTTGGCAACAGCAACCCATAGACTTAACCAAACACCAGGCAAAGCATTTTCACCTACAAATTCAAAATGAAGTTCTTTTCACTTTGGTTCCTGTGGATCCAGTTGGAGGCTTACAGCTGCCTTTTGATCTCACATTGCCTCTGCCCTGCACACCCGAAAACTGCTGAAGTTATACTTACCACTACTAATTGAATGTAAATTCTCATTGTATGAACAACCTCTGAACTAAACCTCTGTAACAATAAAACCCCTTTCATAGTGCCAATTTTATTAGTAATATAAACATATTGCTTGGTATCTGCTAGATAGGTATCATTTTTCACCCCACTTCTTGAATACTCTATTCAAAAAAATGCAACTACACGCTATCTCTCTTACATATCAAAACTCGTACACATCAAAGCACCCAGACGAGCTGGCTTTAATCCAATTAAGACACACCCACAGATTAAACCTCTATTTTAGAAGAAAAATCTTTTCCAACAATATTATATACATTAATAGCTTCATGACACAGTGGAAATAGATATAAACAGTTATGATATAGTTGCAATTATGGAGACATGGCTGCAGGGTGACCAAGGATGGGAACTGAACATTCAGGGGTATTCAATATTTAGGAAGGACTGAAAAATAGGGAAAGGAGGTGGGGTAGCACTGTTAGTAAAGGAGGAAAATGCAATAGTGAGGAAGAATATTGGCTCAGAAAACCATGATGTGGAATCTGTTTGGGTGGAGATAAGAAACACCAAGGGGTAGAAAATGTTGGTGGGGGTTGTTTATAAGCCCCCAAACAGTAACGGAGATGTAAGGGAAGGCATCAAACAGGAAATTAGAGACACATGCAATAAGGGTACGACTATAATCATGGGTGACTTTAATCTACATATAGATTGGACAAACCAAACTAGCAATAATACTGTAGAGGAGGATTTCCTGGAGTGTGTACGTGATGGTTTTTTAGACCAATACATTGAGGAACCAACTAGAGAGCAGGCTATCCTAGACTGGGTATTGTGCAATAAGAAAGGATTAATTAGCAATCCTGTTGTGCAGGGTCCCTTGGGGAAGAGCGACCATAAAATGATAGAATTGTTCATTAAGATGGAGAGTGAAGAAGTTGAATCTGAAACTAGGGCCCTGAATCTAAATAAAGGGAACTACGAGGGTATGAGGCACGAGTTGACAATGATGGATTGGGGAACCTTCCTAAAAGGGTTGATGGTGGATAGGCAATGGCTAATAGTTGAGGAACGAATGCATAAATTACAATTATTCATTCCTGTCTGGTGCAAAAATAAAACAGGAAAGGTGGTTCAACCATGCATTACAAAAGAAATTAGGGATAGTATCAGATCCAAAGAGAAGGCATATAAAATTGCCAGAAAAAGCAGCAAGCCTGAGGATTGGGAACAGTTTAGAATTCAGCAAGAGTGGACAAAAAGATTGATCAAGAAGGGGAAAATGGAGTATGAGAATAAACTTGCAGGGAACATAAAAACTGACTGTAAAAGCTTCTATAAAAATGGGAAGAGAAAAAGATTAGCAAAGACAAATGTAGGTCCCTTACAGAGGAAATTATAAAGGGGAACAAAGAAATGGCAGAAGAATGGAACCCATATTTTGGTTCTGTCTTCACAAAACAGGACACAAATAATTTCCCAGAAATGTTGGGGAACCAAGGGTCTAGTGAGAGGGAGGAATCGAAGAAAATCAGTATTAGTAAAAAAAATGGTGTTAGAGAAATTAATGGGGTTGAAGGCTGAAAAATCCCCAGGGCCTGATAATCTACATCCCAGAGTACTAAAGGAAGTGGCCCTGGAAATATTGGATGCATTGATGGTCATCTTCCAAAATTCTATAGACTCTGGAGCAGATCCTACAGATTGGAGGGTGGCAAATGTAACCCCATTATTCAAAAAAGGAGGGAGAGAAAAAACAGGATTACAGACCAGTTAGACTCACATCAGTGTAGTGGGGAAATTGCTAGAGTCTATGGGCAGGATCTTTCCCCCGTCAGGGGGATTTTGCGGGAGCGGACGTGGACGGGCGGGTTCCCGATTGGCAGCCCCCATTGGGGGCGCACCGCCATTTTACGTGGGCTGACTAATTAAGGCCCGCCCAGTGTGACGTCCACCAGGAAGCGCTGTGCGCTCCCTGTGAGGGTGGGGGGGGATTCCCTGAGCATGCGCGTGAAAGAGCACACAGACCTCCCTGAAGCACGGAGCTGCCTCAGGGAGATCGGCTCAGGTTCGAAACATTAAATAGAGACAAGAAAAAAAATTACTGATGTGTCCCCTCATGTGTCACTGGGACACATGAGCTGGGACATGTCAATTTCTTTTATTTAGAGATTTCATATAATTTTAATGACCTCATGAAACCTCATCCCGCCCGTGGGTGAGGTTTCATGTTTTTTCTAATTCCCGCCAGGGCTCCTAACCTGACCGCCGACCCTAAGGTTGGACGGGCAGGTCCATTAATTACTTTAATTACTTTTTTAATGGCCTCAATAGGCCTTTGACAGTTCGGCGGGTGTGCAGCCGACTCAGCTGCTTGCCCGCCAAACTGAAAACCTAAATGACACGGGGTGATGTCGGGACGCACGCTCAATGTCACCCCGCGTCATTTTACGCGTCGGCGAGTGGGCCCCGCCCCCTGCTCGCCAACCAGAAGATGCAGCCCATGATAACAGAACACTTGGAAAGCATTAACAGGATTAGACAAAGTCAGCATGGGTTTATGAAAGGGAAATCATGCTTAACTAATCTACTGGAGTTTTTTGAGGATGTAACTAGTAGAATTGATGAGGGAGAACCAGTGGATGTGGTGTATTTGGATTTCAAGAAGGCTTTTGATAAGGTCCCACATAAGAGGCTAGTGCACAAAATTAAAGAACAAGTGATTGGGGGTAATATACTGGCCTGGATTGAGAATTTGTTGATAGACCAGAAACAGAGAATGGGAATAAATGGGTCTTTTTTCAGATGGCAGGCAGTGACTAGTTGGGTACCGCAGGGATCAGTGCTTGGGCCCCAGCCATTCATGATATATATAAATAACTTGGATGAGGAAACCAAATGCAATATTTCCAAGTTTGCTGACGACACAAAACTGGGCGGGGTTGTGAGTTGTGAGGAGGATGCACGGAGGCTTCAGGGTTTAGACAAGTTGTGTGTGTGAGAAACACATGGCAGATGCAGTATAATGTGGATAAATGTGAAGTTATACGCTTCAGTGTGAAAAACAGAAAGGCAGAGTATTATTTAAATGGTGATATATTGGGAAATGTGGATGTACAAAGGGATCTGGGTGTCCTTGTACACCAGTCACTGAAAGTAAACAGGCAGGTACAGCAAGCATTAGGAAGGCAAATGGTATGTTGGCCTTCATTGCAAGAGGATTTGAGTTCAGAAATAGGGATGTCTTACTGCAGTTATACAAGGCTTTGGTGAGACCACATCTGGAGTATTGCATGCAGTTTTGGTCACCCTGCCTAAGAAAGGATATACTTGCCATAGAGGGAGTGCAGTGAAGGTTCACTAGGCTGATACCAGGGATGGCAGGACTGTTGGAAGAGGAGAGATTGGTTCAACTGGGTCTGTATTCACTAGAGTTTAGAAGAATGAGAGGGGATCTGATTGAAATGTATAAAATTCTAACAGGACTAGACAGACTGGATGCAGGAGGGATGTATACCCTGGTTGGGGAGTCTAGAACCAGGGGCCACAGTCTCAGGATATGGGGCAGGCCATTTAGGACTGAGATGAGGAAACATTTCTTCACTCAGAAGGTGGTCAACCTGTGGAATTCTCTACCACAGAAGGCTGTGGAGGCCGGGTCACTGAGTATATTCAAGAAAGAAATTGATAATTTTTTGGCTATCAGGGACATTAAAGAGTATGGGGAGAAAGTGGGAATATGGCGTTGAGACCTCATATTGAATGGCGGAGCAGGCTCAAAGGGCCGAATGGCCTACTCCTGCTCCTAGTTTCTATATTTCTATGTTTCTTTTAAAAATCACCCCACTTTAAAGTTTATTGATGATTACTTGTGCTGTATAGTACTTATATATTTGTTCATGCACTGGTAAATTAATTCAATCAATAATTCTAGCCTGTACAAAGTGGGTTTGCATTTCTACCTTCCAGGTTGATTGGAGAAATTGTAGGAATTGTTAAATCTGGATTACGTTAATTCAGTTTGCAAAGAGTAAAAGAAATGGATCTCAGACTGTGAGAGATGCAATCTGCTTAGTCACATTTTTATCAGGGAATTTACACAAGAAAAACATTGGAAAATGTCTGAAATGTAACAGAGATATTTCCACAAAGTGACCTGACTAAGAGCTGTCAAAAAATATCAAAAATAGTTGACTGAAGATTCTGAATGTCCTGGGATATTGATGAGGATTTGCGTGGTTGTAAAGTGCGCATGTTAAAGTGCATGTGAGTCAGAAAAATGATGATGACATTATGAAATGTGATGTCAATGTCCCATAACACCAATGTCAAGCTTTATATCAGTACATCTTAAAAAGGAGTACAGGCTGGTATGCCTAGCAACCTACAGCACAGAAACACTTTGAGCTGAAAGATGTAAGAGAAAATCTAACTAACGGTACATGCCACAAGATTCCTCAGTCCAGCAACATCTGGCTCAATATTGTGATTGGCCCAATATTGTTACCTGACCAGTAACACCTTGAAGAAGCCAATGAACTGCCCATTGCTATATTTGTGGAGTATCCGAAGGGAGTGTTGTTCACGTATAGCGGCGCGGGAGGTGGGGCATGAGAAGCTTTCTCAATTTCATTTTGTTTAACTGTAAAAGCTTCCACACAGCAGCTGGTTTACATGTAAAGTGGTGTGAAATTATTTCATTGAAGCTGCCTCAGCTAACTGGGCATGGAACCCATTTTTGGAAAAATTGAAGGACATTGAACTTTGGACATTCTTCCTCCTGAGTTATTTTAGAAATTTTGCAAGATTAATTTGGGGCTGTGAATATGCTATTCGTCAAGAAACCATGCGTCATCGGAGATGTCCAGTGGGAACACCTGGAAAGGGAAGAGACACTTTTACATCTAATTCAACAAAGAATTGCTGTTGCCAGACTGAAGACTCTTGTTGATTGGTTAAAAACACCTGGCCTAAGAGAAGTATTCTCTGAACATGTTAGTCTTTAGAACTCTCAGTCAGTGAGGGAGTATATGTGGGTGCCGTAGAAGCAGGTTGCAAGAAAAGATTCTCTTTTTCCCCTCTCTCTGCCCCCAACTTTGTATTGTATGCAGTTCAGAATGAGTTAAACTTTCCTCACAAACATCAGGATAACTCATCTGTTTTTTGAAAGTTTGCAAAGTTGTGATAAGTAAGGGTCATCAAGGACAGTTTTACCAGAAAAATCTGTCTGAAAGAAGTTCCAGATCTATTGTGACCAGAATTCTGTTAGAGTAACAGTTTCGATATCTTTTCGATTTTTTATCCCATCCTCCAGCCTCTGCAGGGGACTGTATTTGTTTTGCTCTGTTTTGTGTTTATGTGTGAGTGTAGGGGGGTTCGAATATCTGTTGTTTTAAAAAGGGGAAAAATCATTGTACTGCTAAACTACAACTTGTATGTTAGCCAGTTTATTAATTTGTTTTTAAAAAGAAGTTTTTTTAAATAATAAATCAATTATCTCTTTTACTGAAAGAAGCCTGGTTAGTTTTTTTATGTTGGGAATAACAGTATCAAAGGTAAACAATTGGCCAGTTTTGTGGGTGAATTAAACACAAACTATTATTATGACGTGTGGAGAAGTGGGGCTTGAATTAACTGTGCACTCCTCCCATCATGGTCGGTAACATTTGACAGAGTGAGATCTGGTCAGTTTTGCTCATGGCATTGATGTAATTGATGTAAAGCCAAGATTCTTTTCTGTCAAATTAAATTTCAGCCTGAAAAAGCCAAAAAAACGTCAAAGGCATTCACCTAAAAAAGAAACACAAGACAAATTAAATAAACATCATCCCATTACTATGTTGCCAAATTAATGCTGTTCTATTTTGCTATAAATTATAACAGTCAGATGATATATCTGTAGCACACAGCTCCCCAGTCCTATAGCTGCTGGAGAAGGAAAATAATTAATAAAATTACTATGGGAAAGAACTTTAAGAGAGAATGTATATTTTTATTAACTGGGAATTGAACGTTGGATCAAAGAAGACAAGGAGCCAGATATAGAAATAATTCTCCAAGGTGAAACATTTGGGAGCAAAACAAAACAGAAAATACTGGATACTTACAGCAGATCTATCAATATCTGTAAAGGTGAAACACAATTGTAGACATTGTAGAATCATGTTGTAGGTGTAACTCTTCTGAAGTTTTTTGTAAAAAAGTGAACTTTCATTTATCTATATGGCATGCCTCTTAGAAATGTCGCAGTGAAGTTTACATAATAATTCAAACGTGTTGGTGCAGACTTGATGGGCTGAAGGGCCTCGTCCTCACTGTGTGATTCTGTGATTGTCATCTAGGATGAACACAAGTGGAGGCAAAATATTACAGAACATGGGAGATATGAGCAAGAGAATGGGGTTTAAGTAGATTACTCCAGTGTGGTACAAGCACTAGTTTGTGAAATATGGGCTGAATGGACCCTCCTGTGCTGAAATTCCCATCATTCTAAGCCATAGCTAATCAAACAGAGTGCAATTCTTCACCCTGCTAGGCAGTTGCCAGGGTAGCTGGGACCATCAAACTATCTGCCTAAGTGGGATTTAGAAAAGATAGAAAGGATGAAAGGAATAAGTCCCACAATTTTATCCATACATTTTCCAGCAAGTTCCATGTTTTCTTATTAATTAACTGACTAATTAATTAACTCACTAAGGGAATTAAGGAATATGGGGATCATGAGGGAAAGTGGAGTTGATGTAGAAGATCATTCCTGGTATAATGGAATGCAGGAGCATTACATATCAATCCATAGCATAGAGTTAAAAACCTGAAGTCACCCAGGCAGAATCAATGGTTTAATGCAGAGTCAATTGCAATGTCAGAACTAGTTGTGAAGTATTGTTCTTAAACTTGGATTTACTCCAGATATTTGATGTTCATCCATGGTAAATTAGAGTTTGTTGTTTAACTTTCATGGTTCCATTTTAGGTCAAGTGAGAAGCAGGAGAAAAAGCAACTTAACAGCCAAAGAAGCATCTGTTCTGACTGACTTTCAATGGGATGTTATAAGGAGATGCAATGATTATTCAGAATGTATTAATTAACCCTTCAGCTGCTGAAATATCTATTCATGTATCAAAATTACACTGTCCTTTTGGATAAACTGTGCAAAATGCTCTTCTGCTTGTATCGCCATTTTCTGTTTTTGTTACTTCACAATTCATACAATCCAAGGAATCAAAGTTGGTCTCCTTTTACAGGGACTTCTAAGAATATAAATGTATGGACCTGAACATAATGGAATGAACATAGGAACAGGAAGAGGCCATTCAGCCCATTGAGCCTGCTCCGCCATTCATTACAATCATGGCTGATCGAACACTTCAATGCCTTTTACCCACACTATCCCCATAACCCTTTACGTTATTGTTAATTAGAAATCTATCAATCTCTACCTTAAACATACTCAATAACTGAGCTTCCACGGCCCTCTGGGGTAGAGAATTCCAAAAGTTCACAACCTTCTGAGTAAAGAAATTTCTCCTCATCTCGGTCCTAAGTGGCTTCCCCCTTATTTTGAAATTGTGTCCTTGGTTCTAGACTCCCCAAACAGGGGAAACATCTTATTTGCATCTAACCTGTCGATTCCTTTAAGTATTTTGTAGGTTTCAATAAGATTACCCCTCATTCTTCGAAACTCTAGAGAATACAGGCTCAGTTCCTCTAATCTCTCTTCATAAGACAGTCCCATCATCCCGGGAACAAGTCTGGTGAACCTTTGTTGCATTCCCTCTATGGCAATAATATCCTTTCTGAGGTAAGGGGACCAAAACTGCACACAGGACTCCAGGTGTGGTCTAACCAAACTTCTATTCAATTGAAGCAAGACTTCACCACTCCTGTACTCAAATTCTCTTGCGATAAAGGCTAACATTCCATTAGCTTCCTAACTGCCTGCTGCACCTGCATGTTAGCTTCCAGTGACTTATGGACAAGGACACCCAGGTCCCTTTGTACATCTACACTTTCTAATCTCTTACCATTTAGGAAATACTCTGCATTCCTGTTCCTTCTACCAAAGTGGATAACCTCACATTTTTCCACATTATATTCCATCTGCCATGTTCTTGCCCCTCACTAAATCTGTCCAAATCCTCCTGTAGCCGCTTTACAGCTTTCTCACGACACACATTCCCCCCTAGCTTTGTATCATCCGCAAACTTGGAAATATTACTTTTGGTCCCCACATCCAAATCATTGATATATATTGTGAACAGCTGGAGCCCAAATGCTGATCCTTGTGGTATCCCACTAGTCACAGCCTGTCAACGCGAGAATGGCCCATTTATTCCTACTCTCTGTTTTCTGCCTGTTGGCCAATCCTTAATCTATGTCAGTACATTGCCTCCTATCCCATGTGCTTTTGTTTTACTAATCTGTGGGGGACTTTATCAAAAGCCTTCTGAAAATCCAAGTATACTACATCCATCGACTCTCCTTTATCAATTGTGTTAGTAACATCCACAACAAAACTCCAACAAGCTCATCAAACATGATTTCCTATTCACAAATCCATGCTGACTATGTCCAATCAGATCATGATTATCCAAGTATTCATTTATCACATCCTTTAGAATAGATTCTAGTATTTTCCCTACTACTGATGCAAAGCCAACAGGTCTGTAGTTCCCTGTTTTCTCTCTCCCTCCCTTCTTAAATAGTGGGGTGACTTTTGCTAATTTCCAATTTTCAGGAACCATTCCAGAATCTATAGAATTTTGGAAAATGATCACTGATGCATTCACTATCTCTATAGCAACCTCTATCAACACTCTGGGATGCAGAATATCAGGTCCTGGGGACTTATCAACTTTCAGTCCCATTAATTTCTCTAATATAACCTTCTTACTTACACTAATTTCCCTCAATTCCTCATTCTCCCTAATCCCTTGGATCTCTAAATCTGGGAGATTTCCTGTATCTTCCTCAGTGAAAACAGACACAAAATAATCATTTAGCTTCTCTGCCATTTCTCTATTCCCCATTATAAATTCTCCTGACTCTGTCTGCAATGGACCCAGGTTTGTCTTAGCCAAATCTTCCATTTTACCTATAGAAGCTCTTACAGTCTGTTTTTATGGCCTGAATCTTACCCTTGGCAGGCACGCATGATCGGCGGGCCCGGGACTGGTCGGGAAATGGACCCGCGATCAGCCCCCGACTGTGATTTCACACTGGCCAGTTAAGGCCCGCCCAGCGTGAAACACGTCTTCCCAATGGTCTGGAAGGGCCAGGCGGGGGCCTATCAGGCGCTTGGTCCAACAGCCACCAGCAGGCAGTTTAAAAGCGGCACAGGCAGCTCCTCGAAGGCTTCCAAGGAAGAACATATTTGCAGCGTTCTGAACACTGAAGCTATGGCCTCAACCACAGCTGGAGATGGCAGGTGGGAGGGCAGGTCAGGTGGGCACTCTCTCCCCCTCACCCCACTTTTCGGACGAGTGCCTCACTGTCGTCCTGGAGGAGGTGGCTGTCAGGAGGGACACCCTCATTCCTGACCACTGGATCTTACAAAAAGAACTTGGGAGGAGGTGACAGCCGAGGTCAGCAGCCACGATGTGGTGCAGAGCACATGGGTGCCAGTGCCGCAAAAGGTTTAACGACCTGCTGCGCTCGGCAAGAGTGAGCAGCGTGTTGGCATAGATCAGTGTGGAGAAGTGTTAAAGTCTGGCTGTCCCTGCCCAAGGAGCTCAGGGGTGATAGAGTCTGAGTGCCGACTGTCAATGACACCGGAGCTGGCCAAGGGGGTGAGTCTTGGCTACCTTGGAGCTGGAGAGGCTCCATCCACCTCAGTCAACTGGCCATGGAGAGGCTGGGGTGTCAGACAAAGTTAAAAGTGGATCCTGAAGAGCCACTGCTGATGCCAGAGGACCGCCAGACACACCACACAGATCCCCCACTGACCCCTGGAAAGAGCTGGAGGCATTGAAGTTGAGGGTCACTGTGACCTTCAGGGCCACTGGCATGGGGTGTCCACCCACACAGTCGGAGCTGACCTCAGGCCCAATCCTCTAACAGATGGAGGTCACTGTCTCCCTGGAGAGGCAGAGCCTCCTTCGGCATTGCACCTCAGACATATTGAGGTAGCTGCATTGCTGCCTGCAAACACTGGCAGCAGGATAGTGGCATCTTCTGTGGCCCCTTCTGCCTTGGACTAACTGCTGGCCCTGCGCCCCTTGTGCCTGCGTCTCTCCTCCCATAGATTGCTCATCTTGAAGCTGTGTTGGGACATCTGGCCTCCTTTTCTTTCTGCCCCTCTCTTCCTCTTCAAAGGAGGTGCCTCCAGCAGAGACCACAATCCCCATTACCAGGGTAACGGAAGGCTGTCTGATACCTGGAAGGGTTCACGTGGTCCGAATTCTCAGGGGGCCTTGGAGATGCCAATGTTTTCCTGGAATGAAGCCTGGAAATTCTAAGGCTAAAGCTCAGAACTGAGATGAAGCTGTCAAGTTCAAATAAGCAACCAGCAGCAAACTATCTCCTAAACTCCTCACGACTCACACAGGCAATGCTGCTGACCCTTTTTACCCCACCCTTGGGTGTGGTTTTGCCAAATGTGGGCTGCCCGCCTGCCCGTTTTGCCCGTGTGATGAGCGGGAAATTTTGTGGGTAAAATTGGGATCAATTGCCTTTTCAATGACCTTAAGGGGCCTTTTAATTGATGGCGGGCGCGGCTCTGACATCCCTGCGCACCAGTCGACATGAAGATTGCTCGCAGGTGGGATGACGTCCGGACACTCGCCGGCATCTTCTCGCGCTATTTTACACCTGATCAGGTCGGGTGCGTGCCTGACCGCGAGATGTAAAATTCTGCCCTATGTTTTTTGCTAAATTGCATTCATATTCTAGTCTCCCTTTCTTGACCAGTTTCCTGGTCTTCTTTTGCTGTTTCTAAAAACCTCCCAATCCTGAGGTTTACAACTACTTCTGGTAACCTTATAAGTCTCTTCTATTAATCTTATACAATCCTAAACTTCCTTTGTCAGCCATGGTTCACTGACTTTTTTGGGGTTTTTGCACCTTGAAGGAATGTATAGGTGCTGTAAGCTATGTAATAGTTCTTTGAAGACTATCCATTGCCCATATACAGTCATACCTTTGAATGTATTTTCTCAATCCACCTCAGCCAATTTGTCCCTCATGCCTTCGTAATTTCCTTTATTCAACTTTAACACCCTTGCTTCAGAGTGAACTACCTCACTTTCAAACATAATGTAAAACTCTATCATATTGTGGTCACTCATCCCTAAAAGTTCTTTTACAATGAGATAATTAATTATCCCTTTTTCATTACATAATACTAGATCTAAAATGTCTGTCCTCTAGTCGTTTCCTCAACATACTGCTCTAGAAAACCATCCCTAACACACTCCAGAAAATGGTCTTCCACAGCATTAGTGCTCAATAGGTTTACCCAGTCTATATGGAGATTGAAGTCACCCACAATTACTGTATTGCCCATGCTACATGCTTCTTTCATCTCCTGATTAATACCATGCCCCACATTACCACCACTGTTTGGTGGCCTCTAAACAACTCCAACCAATGTCTTCTGTCCTTTGCTGTTTCTTAGCTCCATCCAAACAGATTCCACATGTGGTTCTTCCGATCTGAGATCCTCCCTTACTAATGCACTGATCCCATCCCTTATTATCAGCGCAACTCCACCTCCTTTCCCTTCTTATCTATCCTTCCTAAACATTGAATATCCTTGAATATTCAGTTCCCAGTCTTGGTCACCATGCAGCCATGTTTCCGTAATGTCAATTATCTCATACCCATTTACCTCTATTTGTGTCTTTAGATCATCTACCTTATTGCAAGTGCTATGAGCATTCAGGTAGAGTGCCCTTAACTTTGGCTTTTTGACATCATTCTGCATTTGAAGCACACTCAATGCTCTGCCTTGTTTCTCCTGCTTTCTAGTCTCACGACTACTTCCTGTTACCACCTTTACTTTCTTCCAATTTGGGCCACCCCTCAGGTTTCTATCCCCCTGACAAGCTAGTTTAAACCCAGCCCAACAGCACCTGCAAATTGCCCTGTGAGTATATCAGTCCCAGTCCTGTTAAGATGTAACCCGTCCAGTTTGTACAGGTCCCACCTGCCCCAGAACTGGTCCCAATGCCTCAGAAATCTGATGCCCTCCCTCCTACACCAGTTCTCCAGCCACATATTTGATCAATCGAACCTGCTATTCCTATGCTCACTAGCACGTGGCACTGGGAATAATCCTGAGATTACTGCGCTTGAAGTCCTGCTTTCAAATTTCCTTCCTAACTCCCTGAAATCTGCTTTCGGGGCCTCATCCCTCTTCCTACCAATGTCGTTGGTACCAACGTGGACCATGACTTCTGGCTGACCCCCCTCTCCCCCTGGGGGATGTCCTGCAGCTGCTCCGTGACACCCTTGACCCTCTCACCAGGGAGGTAAGACACCATCCTGGAGTCATGTTTACTGCCGCAGAAGCAACTGTCTGATCCCCTGACTATGGAATCCCCTATTACTATTGCCCTTCCATTCTTCTTCCTCCCCCCCTGTACAGCTGAGTCGCATGTGGTCCAACAGGCTTGGCTCTGGCTGCACTCCCCGAGGAACCATCGCCCTCACCAGCATCCAAAAAGGAAAACCGATTAGCAAGCAGGATAGACTCGGGGGACTCCTGCACTACTTGCCTGGTTCTCTTAGACTGTCTGGTGGTCACCCATTCTCTCTCTGGCTGCACGCTTCTGACCTGCAGTGTGACCATCTCCCTAAACGTGGCATCCACATAGTCCTCTGCCTCGTGGATGCAAATCAATGACACCAGTCACCACTCAAGTTCTGAAACCCGGAGCTCAAGCTTGTGCAGCTGGTGACACTTCCTACAGACGTGTTTGTCTGGGACACATGGTCTGTCCACGACTTCACACATACCGCAGGATGCACACTCCACTTGGCCAAGCTGACCTGACATCCCGTGACTCTAAAAACTACTTATTACACTTAGAGTAATAGAATGAGTAGAATAAATTACTAGTAACTTAACTTTACTAAACTTACGCTAACTTTATCTTACTTTGATTTACTTTATTACTTTATTTCACTTTGACTTGATTTAACTTTACTTCCCTATTGCTAGTGTTCCTGACTGAAATTCTTGTAGCTACTTCTTTGTAAATGATACATTTTTCTAGTTTTAAGCTATTTAAACACACTCCCTAACAGTAGCTTCTCACCAACCAACGAACTTACAGTTTTCCTGTGATGTCAGTCTTGGATTTTTTAAACTCAGTCGCTGCCCGGAGTAGAGATGCCCCTCGGAATGAAAAGGAACAAAATCAAGTGGAGTGTCAAGTGAGAGGCTGACCCACAACCGTTTGCTTCAATCCACATGCACTGTAAAAAAATAACCCCTTGCAGGTCTTTGCCAAGGTGGGCAGTTTGGTCTCATTCTCTTTATGTACATTGAATGAGAAAAGAAAGGTTTGTATGTACTACAAGTGCGGTCTGACTAGTCCAATGCAAAGGATCAGCATAACCTGAAGAGCCTTGTAGTTTCCTGGTAATGTATCCTAGCATTTTGTATTTATATCAGCACTTTCACAACCGCTGAATGTCCCAAAGTGTTTCACAGCCAATAGAGTTACTGTTGTAATGTAGGAAATATTTTTAGTGCCAAGCTGCTATTTTGGGAGATTTGGTGCAGTTATCAAGTGGCAACATTGGAAATCTGAGGGGCCTAGATAGATATAAGAGATAAATGGCCTCTTTCTGTGCTGTAATTTTCCTATGGTTCCAAGACTAGCCCCAGTCATTCTAAATAATCAATTATTGCATTTCTTTCTTTTGTTATAATTTCTAATATTTCCAATGACATAAGAATCAGAATCTCACCATTGAAGTTATGATCAAGTTACATTCATAACTTTTCCTCATTTTGTTTAACAAGGACCTCTTGCCTCCTGGGAACCTCCATCAGTTGGGAGAAATTAGCTCCCTTGGATGCAAACTGCACACTAATCCAGTATAATTTTAATGACTATTCTAGCTGTTCAGTTTATTTTATATCGGACACCAGGTCGTATTTTTGATTTTCCCCAGCAAATGAATGTCAGAGTTCAAACACTGTCATCAAGTTGCTGCACTGTCTGTGCTCTTGAATGGTAAAGTTACAGGAAAGAATTTGGATCTTCTGTGTTCAATTATTTGAGAAAACTAACTGATATTGATGGAAAGTCATTGCTATTTACCTGTTGTCAGCTCTGTGCCTTTGATCCTTCCCTTTCGCCTCTTATCCAGCTCCAATTCCTCTTCCTTTAAGTTTTAAGTTTTTGTATTTCTCAAAGTTCCTCATGTCCCTGATTCACTCCATGTATTTAATGGCCTTTGATTGAATCCCACTTGGTCCATTGCATCCAAATTCCTTCACTATCTTACTAATTGTTCTGTGAATCTATTGTAGAATGGGAGAGTCACACAAATCTGGACTCTCTTCCAGAAAGTGAATTTTTTTCTCTCAACAGGAAAATGCTCCAACAAATCATAGTTTGGAAAGTCCAATTTGGACTTTCAAACTATACTAATGTTGAACCTAGCAAACAAACTGTTCATATTCCCTATCAGATGGACCCTGCTCCTAATAGTCATCTGGTTAAGAATTGGAAAATTATGCCATCTGGTGGCTAAATTATAGTGAGAACCATCCATGTAAGAAAAAAACAATTGAACATCTAAGAATATTTAATCTATGAATATTTTAATCTTGTTCTGACATATTCTCAGACAAAGTAAAGCGAGATTAGGCATTATATTCTCACAGAAGGTAGCTTTCACAAATCTCATTTGGCTATCTTAAGGAAGGAGGGATATTTTAGTGTTCAGGGGTTGGGCCTACTTCCACAATGTTAGTGATTTCTCGACAAGTCAATCAGGAAGGTGCCTGGGGGGAAAGGAAGGAGGAATAGATAATGCAAATAATTTTTCACAAATCAGCTTTAAAGAGATAACTTGGTTTTTGTTGTTGGAAATTAATAGCATGTTAAGATTGAAGAAACTGAACATTGATGGAAAGAGAGACATGTTACCGAAGCTTATTGTCTCGCAGTCATCGGGACAAACACAAGAATGCCAAATTTCAACTGATCACAACAATTTATACTACAGGAGAAAAGGGTGCTGATTGGTTGACAAGTTGACTCTGATTGGCCAAGGCGTTGCCTTTGATAAAGCAACGGGGAACTATAGGCTCCCCAAGCTCCTGGGTAATTCAAAAAAGGCGCAAGGCTTGAACATATTCTTTTTGTTTGCAGAGAACAGGTCCCTGTGTATGAATGTATGTCCTTCTAGCAAGTGTGGAGCCAAATTATGAGCTTAAATAAAAACAGAAAATGCTGGAAAAACTCAGCAGGTCTGGCAGCATCTGTGGAGAGAGAAACAGAGTTAACGTTTCAAGTCTGTCTGACTCTTCTTCAGAGCTCTGAAGAAGAGTCATACGGACTCGAAATGTTAACTCTGTTTCTCTCTTCACAGATGCTGTCAGACCTGCTGAGTTTTTCTAGCATTTTCTGTTTTTATTTCCGGTTTCTAGCATCTGCAGTATTTTGCTTTTAGCAAATTATGATCTTGACTGATTATCTTAAGTTGGTTGCTGGTCTAGTTATTAATGCCCTCAGGATTGGTCAGTGTTATAACCAGGTGAGGAAGGCTGTAACGACTCCTCTCTTTTACCACTCCTAGTTTGGTTGCAGCAGAGGTTTTGAATTTTAAAAAGATGCTGGATTCCTAATTCACTTCGTATTTGACTCTGTGCAGTTTGTAAAAATTAAGCCAGATAAGTGTTCTTTAGTTAAACAAATAAGGGGCTAATTTTATTTTACTGAAACCCACCCAGGTAAAAATATTAACAATGTTAAAAATGTTTAAATACGTTCTCCTTCTCACTAACGTAAGTAAACACACATCCAAACCTCAGACATGCAGAAAAAAATACAACATTACAGAATACCAGATTTTCAGCTTGACCGAGCTAAAGTGCAGATAAAAAAGTGAGAAGTCAATAAAGGTTCATGGTGGAATTTTCCGCTCCGGCCAGCGGCAGGAATCGTGGCGGGCAGGGGTACTAAATTTGCCAGGCTGGAAAAGTCAGTTTGCCACCGACGGGAAATTAGTTTGGAATTTTGTTCTCCCGCCTTCGGTGGCAGGTTAAAGGTGGGTTTCTGATCGATGTCGGGAACCGCATTTGCATTCATTTGCATCTCATGAATGTTTATTAAAATACTAACTCGCTGGAATTACATTCCCCCTCCAAATTAAGTGCCCTTCCAGCAGATAATTATAAGGGTCTGTTTCACAACTGGGTATAAGTGGTGCACTCCTGGCAAGCTTCAGTTCATCAATGACTTTGAGGTATGTAGACGCTGCTATCACCTTCCTTTAAGAACGTTGCTGCTATATTTCAGGTGCCCATATCACAAACTGTGCCAAGGCTGGCATGAGAGGCAATACCAGTGTGGGGTGGGGGGTGGTGGGTGGGGGGTGAAGAGGTGGGACTGGTGGGGGGTGGGCTGTTGTGGAACACGGGTGCGGTGGGGGTCGACCAAGGCAGGACTTGGGGCGGGGGTGGGGGAGCATGGTTATGGAACATGGGATGGGGTGGCAGATACAGAGGCAGGACTGGAGGGAGAATCAACAGAGTGAAGTAGTGAAAGACTGTCCTGGGACAAGAGTTATAACACTGTCCAACGGAGAGTCAGAGATGGCCTGGGGCTGAA
Source organism: Cetorhinus maximus (assembly GCF_964194155.1). Taxonomy (NCBI): domain Eukaryota; kingdom Metazoa; phylum Chordata; class Chondrichthyes; order Lamniformes; family Cetorhinidae; genus Cetorhinus; species Cetorhinus maximus. The sequence continues at coordinate 95,141,545 of NC_135899.1, read as the reverse complement.
GCCACACTATTGGGGGCACATTGAAGAGATTGTCCTGGGGCTATGTGGGCCATGTCAGATGGCTCTGCATGGTATGCAGGTCTTGGTCCGGGTCTTGGGCAGGGTAAGGCCTCTCTGGGCATTGATGGTCATGCGCAGTATGGTGTGTAGGGCCTGGTCAGTCACCTGAGGAATTTGGTCCCAGGGGTTGGAGTCATTGCATTGTGAGGCAGAGGGCATATAGTCACAGTCAGAGGAGACATGCAGATCTTGTAAGTCAGTAGCTGAAAAGTCATGGGGGTATTGTATGGTCTCATGGTTGAAAAGTCAGGGTGCATGTGGTCTCCAGAAGGGGATAGGTCAGGTTGACAAAGGACATGGAGAGATCAGCATTAAAGGGTTCAGGTGGAAAGAACAGGAATATCCACATGGACAATAATGGGGGTCAAGGGGAATGGGACGGTTGGCTAGTGAGAGGAGGAAGGGGAATTAGGAGACGGTGAGGATGGAGGAGGAGGGGAGGGACTTGGTGGGTGACGGGGAAGGTTGGAAGCTGGTCTCCCAGATGAAGGTCAGCAGCGCCATTTTTGAGCTCACTTTACAATGACCCAGTTCAAAAAAACATGCTCAAAAATCATCGATCAGCGAGGGGTCTCTGGGGGTGGGGGAGGAGATCAGCACGGCAATTCTCTGCCGATTAAAGGGGCACCCAATAACTATCCCGCTCAAACCATGGAGAGCATTGCTCATATGAGTACTGGACTCAAGAGTCTTATGCACAACTAATGCTGTGCATTGAGGCAAGAATCCATTTAGTGTAGGTGCAGCGGTGCATACGGTCTTAACTGGCATCTGACCCTTACAGAAACATGTCAGAATGGATGCAAACTTCAAGAATCAATGGCCACATCTACTGCACAGAAGCAGCATGGGGCCTACAAGCCTCCATCTTCCCAGTGCATTGGTCATGGCATTCAAGGCATCATGCTTGCAGTCATGATACAAGTGCAAGGATTGGGTGTTGATAGTTAATGTTAAGACCACAGGAGGACAACCAACACATGGTTGACTGGGGCTCCTAGGACTTTTTGCCTGCAGATCCTTCCAAGGCTCCACTGGGCACCTTTGCGGAATCTCACAATTGGCTACACACAAATGCACAGGGAGGTGACAGGTGCCCTTTTCAATAAAGCTCACCACTACGTGCAGTTCAGCATGGATGCAGCAAGCCAGGCTGCCAGAGCTGTGGGATTCACTATGATCTCAGGCTTTCCACAAGCGCAAGGCATTATCGACTCCGCACATATGGCCTTGAGAGCTCCCTGGCAGCACCCTGTGAGATTACATTAATAGAAAAGGATTTCACTCCCTAAACGTCTAGCCAATTTGTGATCACAGAAAGCAGATCATGCATGTTTGTGCGAGGTACCCAGGGAGCTCACATGACTCGTACATTTTGAGTCACTCCCAGGTGCCAGAGATATTTGAGGGAGCTCGGTGCTTGGAGAGTTGGCTCCTTGGTGATGGTTGGTGATGCCCTTTCGTCATCCACAGAGTGCACCTGAGGAGAGATGCAATGCTGCACATTCAGCCACAGGCCTTTAATAGAGCAGACTATTGACCTCTTAAAGATGCATTTCAGATGTTTGGACTGGTCAGGTGAGGCTCTCCGATATTCACCACCGAGAGTGTCCCACATCATCGCTGTTTGCTGCGCCCTGCACTGTAAAGAGGGGATGTCTTGCCACAGAGAGACATGGAGGAGCTACACATCTCCTCGGACATGGAAGGGGATGAATCTGAAGAGGGTGAGGATTCAGATGAGCCACATGAGGATGCCATTGCATGGGCACAACGTGGCAGACGTGCCCATGACAACCTCATAGCTACAAGATTTCAAAAGGAATAAGGTGAAGGCAAGTTTTCACAATTGAAGTTCTCCTCACACTTCAAAGCAGGGGACACAACAACATCTTCGTTGTCATCCTCAACATATCACGAAAGGCCATCAATCTCACAATGATCACAGAGGAAGCATAAGTCACGTTCAACCCTAGCGATAGGGTTATCCTTGGAAGGTGTAGTAGCTTGGGGACCATGCAGCTGCTGTAGAATGTGATAAGCTCTTCACTAGTGCACATCCTTAAGCAACTACACATAGTGCGGTCCAACAAGCCAGTGGCCATGGCAACCTTCCAGAGGCAGAAACGCTGTTGGACACATCGATACACTCATGCCAGTGAGACAGCAGCTTAGCAAGGCGGCTCTGAGATGAAAAACATTTGTCAATGATTAGGGCTTGACCACCTCAAGATGGAGCTAAATCCGGACAGCACCATCTGTCCAAACACCAGCTCTCACGCATGATTAATGCAGAGACCACATCTTGATACTGAGCCCCAAGATGCCACCGGACATCAGGAGGCAGTGATCTATCACACGAGAGCATACACCCAAAGCTGCGAGTGATGTTAGCAATGCCCTCACAGAGAGTGGCTCACCAGGGACATTGTGTGATTATTGACAAACACTCATTATCTGCATTGGTTAGAATCCTGCCAAGTTTACGTCCTGCATCGCCTTGGGTATTTGGGAGAGACGCGGCCCAGTCAGTTTTGACAAAGCAGTCAATAATCATTTATTCCCTTCATAGATACTGATGCGCACTCAGGGGATGTGCCGGAGCATTGCTTATACCCTTACCGTCCTCGACACTGTCCTTCTCACAAAGGCTAATCCTTCCCATGAACCCTCAGTCTCTGAGTGTACAGTCATGCAATGAATTCCACATCGATTGGCATTCTGTGACATCACAGGTGGATTCCGTGAAGCAAAGCTAGGCAGCCATTCAGGAGCAAAGTTAGATCCTCATGGGTAATTGGATCAGGGTGAGCACCCCTGAAATCACACACTCATGCCCGTCTGGCAGACATTTCAATGTCACTGAGTGGAACCAACTTCCATCACTCAGCATCATGCATGGGGAGAGTGGGAACTAGGAAAGGAATAACTTTCAACCTTAAACGTGGAGACGAAATAAGGCTGCAGGGAGGCAGGAAATGATATGGAGCTCGACGATGAATAACAGTTTTACTAAAACCTCACAGTCATAAAATAAACATCTTTGCAAAGTGCACTTGGGTGAAAAGATTCCAATGTTGGTCGCCATAGATACTTATAACATCCACAAACCACAGACTTCAGTGTGACAGCACCAGGATAATCACTAACTTTGATGAACAACTCTCTTAAGGTCACATAATGTCTGTCTGAGATTCAAGGGTTACAGGTGTATTGTCCAACCATCATTTTCATATAGGAAATGCCTTTATTCATGTCACTGATATGGAACTAAAGGCGATTGATTGACTGTGATGAAATTGATGAGATTTATTGGAACTGAGGGACAAGATTGGAGATATTTGGGTGGGTTCATTTTGAACCTTTGAATGACCGCAGGACATTGCATCAAATTGATTAGACATTCAACACCCGAGGCCTGGAGAGGAATAAACGTGAAATATATTTACAATGATGCAGATTTTCCAGCGAATTAACACCCATGCCACCGTTGTGCATTCCAAACTTCTTAATTTTTCTAACTCTACCGCTACGCCCGGGTGCAGCCCCAAAATCTGCAGCAGAGGTGGAGGCAGTGCTGACTGCTGTGCCCTGTTGTCTGGGATGACTGTGGTGGGTCTCCTCTGAAGGCCAGAGACCTGAATGGCCCCGGCCTGCTAAAGGTCTCCTTTTTTTGGGACAGGTGCACCCTCCTCAGCCTGACCTGCTGGAGTTGATGGGGTCATAGGCAGATGGGATTTGGAGTGGCAGGACACCCTTAGGCTGTTCTGGTTGAATACCACCAGGGTGTCTGGCTGACACTCCTTCTCCCTTTAGGTGCCCCAGGGCCCCTCCCTGACTCCTTGAGCAGAAGGACAGCTGGAGGGAGTTCAAGGTGCCCCATTTCCCCTTTCACCTAGTCACTGCTGGAACATACCTATGGCTAGAGCGATGGTGTGCAGGTCTGATCGCAAATCCGGCAGAAACTGCTGGACCTGGTTCTCCAAGGCAGCCGCCACCCTTCCTATGGAGACTCTGATACACTCGCATGCCAGAGCCATGACATCAGACAGGATGTGGACAGACTCCTCCATCCTTCATTTCAGTCTGGTGACGGTCTCTGCCTGATGTTCCCCTGACTGTCGCTGTATCTCCAACATTTCTCTCAGGACCAATTCCAGAGGCTCGTCAATGGACTCAGACTCAGCAGAGGCCTTGTCTCCAGCAGTCCTCCGAGTGGCTGAGATCTCAGCTATCACCGCCTCCGCCTGAAGTGGACACATGTCTGTGAGGTGATCACCGGATTGTGATCCTGGGTCTACTCTAGAACGAGGACCCACTGAGGTGTGTGTATCTCCGCTAGTGGAGGGTGCAGGTGAACACAGTGACAGGTCTCCCTCGGATGCTTCCTCTGCCTTCTCACCTGAGGTGCTCTAGCGGCTGGGGCTGAGGTGCTTGCTTGGTGTCTTCCTCCGCCTTTTTTTGCTGGTGGCTGGAATAGAGAGATGAGATAATTAGTGATTGACTAGGCAGGCTGCAACATTACAGGTCACTCACAGTCATTGTGGCCGATGTATACAGAATGGACCCTCACTGGCTTGTTGGGGGAGGTCGTTCTTGCCGTCCACACTGAAGCGATCTCTGCCCTCTCCATTTAGCCCTCACCTGGCCCGCAGTGACTGAAGGTCTATGTGGGTGCCATTTAAATATGGCACCAGGATCTTTGACCCCATGAGGTAACTATTGTAAGATGTTAGGCATAGTTTGGTAAGTGTGATTAAGGTATTTATAGTCTTAGGTGGTTCAACAGTAAATATTTATTAACTACTAGAAACTATATACATAGGTACAGTAAAGGTCCAAGCTAGGAGCTGTCTCCATGCTTGCTTCTACACACAGCTCTGTCCAACACTACACTGACCCCTTCATGCGGGTCATGTGTTCTCTTACATCACAGTGTGGGCGGTACTGTACTCAGTCCCATGTTGACCCTTTATGTGCCAGACCCTTATACTACAGTAATGGCAGGGTGGACAAACTCCTGCCCACCCTGCCATAATATTCGCCGAGCTCCTCACAATACATAATTAATGAGCTGAAAAATGAAAGATCATTCGTGTTCAGCCAACCGCCGCCCAGTGGGATTCACGCCGACTTTCCCACTCATCACTGCACTTAGTCTCCAGAATGGAAAATTCTGCCCTCACTGATTATATGTGGAGGTGCTGGTTCTCAGCGGAGGCAGTTACTTTTCATGGTCGTGGCTGGTAGATCTGGAAACGTTGTGATAGAAACCCGTTGGCTTTCAGTACAGAGCCTCTGTCTGCTGTAGCAATGTAAACACACTTTTAACTCAGAAAACAGGGTTCTAAGATTAGATGGAATCTTATATAGAGAGAAGGTGAAAGGCAATCCCTCACTCTAGCAGCTAGAACATCTCTGCCAAATCCCAAATTCAAGCATCCACACACAGGTTATGTCAATTGACCTTTCTCCATGTGGGTTGTATATTCTAAAAGGAAGTTGATCAGTTCATGTCTGGCATAGCCCCTCTTAGCCATTGTGATAGGTGAGGTGAGTGATATTGAATGTTCCAGCAATTAACTCCTGAATGATTCATTCTTCCATCAGGATATGATGGAAGGAAGTTTTTCACACTTCTAGGGAAGTCATTGCCTGTTGGGGCCTCCACAGATCCTACATCTCCATGAAATGGAATGTGGCTACACAGATGCAAATTGGCAGCCATTTTAAGTCCATGTCTTTGTGTTCCAGTGAAATGTTCCTTTGCAAAAAGTTTAATATGTGAGAGCAGCCAATGAGACATTGAATTAAGTCCATACATCATATCTTCGATTGGGTAGCAAAATCATGGAATCACATCTAAAGGTAGAGTTTTTGTTTTGGGTTTCGCATACTCAACTAACCTGCATTTGCAAAACCCAAATGGATTCTAGATTTTTGTAGTATGAACAATTATTGTGCTCAGGCCAGTGAGTCTCACATCAGTGGTAGGGAAACTATTGGAGAAAATTCTGAAGGAGAGTATCTATCTTCACTTGGTGAGGTAAGGTTTGACCAGGGATAGTCAGCATGGTTTTGTCAGAGGGAGGTCATGCCTAACAAATTTAACTGAATTTTTTGAGGAGGTGACCAGGTGTGTAGATGAGGGTAGTGCAGTTGATGTAGTTTATGTGGATTTCAGCAAAGCCTTTGACAAGGTCCCACATGGGAGACTTATAAAGAAGGCAAATGCACATGGGATACAGGGTAATTTGATAAGGTGGATTCAAAATTGGCTTAGTTGTAGGAGACAGAGGGTGATGACAGAAGGATGCTTTAGTGACTGGAAGCCAGTGTCCAGTGGTGTACCACAGGGATCTGTGCTGGGTCCCCTATTATTTGTCTTTTATATAAACGACATAGATGACGATGTGGGGGGTAGGATTAATAAGTTTGCAGATGACACAAAGATTGTCCGGGTGGTTAACAGTGAGGTTGAGTGTCTTGGGCTACAGGAAGATTTAGACGGAATGGTCAAATGGGCAGATAAGTGGCAGATGGAATTTAACCCTGAAAAGTATGAGGTGATACACTTTGGAAGGAGTAATTTGACAAGGAAGTATTCATAGCATGACACGAGGAAGTTCTGAGGAACAAAGGGACCTTGGCGTGTGTGTCCATAGATCTCTGAAGGCGGAGGGGCATGTTAGTAGGGTGGTGAAAAAGGCATATGGGACACTTGCCTTTCAATCGAGGCATAGATTACAAAAGTAGGGAGGCCATGTTGGAGTTGTATAGAACCTTGGCGAGGCCACAGCTGGAGTACTGTGTGCAGTTCTGGTCATCACATTATAGGAAGGATGTGATTGCACTGGAGGGGGTGCAGAGGAGATTCACCAGGATGTTGCCTGGGATGAAACATTTAAGTTATGAAGAGAGGTTGGATAGACTTGGGTTGTTTTTGTTGGAGCAGAGAAGACTGAGGGGCGACCTGATCGAGGTGTAGAAGATTATGAGGGGCATGGACAGGGTGGATAGGGAGCAGCTGTTCCCCTTAGTTGAAGGGTCAGTCACAAGGGGGCATAAATTCAAGGTGAGGGGCAGGAGGTTTAGGGGGGATGTGAGGAAAAGCTTTTTTACCCAGAGGGTGGTGACAGTCTGGAATGCACTGCCTGGGAGGGTGGTGGAGGCGGGTTGCCTCACATCCTTTAAAAAGTACCTGGATGAGCACTTGGCACATCATAACATTCAAGGTTCTGGGCAAAGTGCTGGTAAATGGGATTAGGTAGGTAGGTCAGGTGTTTCTCACGTTTCAGTGCAGACTCGATGGGCCGAAGGGCCTCTTCTGCACTGTGATTCTGTGATTCTGTGTGATCCTGTGATGAACTGAGGTAACCAGGAAAAGAAATGAAAGGCGAACTTATTGAAACATATGAGATTCTTAGGGGGCTTGACAGGGTAGATGTTGAAAGGTTGTTTCCTCTTGTGGGAGAGTCTAGGACCAGAGGGCATAATCTCAGAATAAGGGGTCACCCATTTAAAACAGAGATGAGGAGGAATTTCTTCTCTCGGGGGGCAGTGAATCTGTGGAATTCTTTACCGCAGAGGGTTGTAGAGCCTGGGTCATTAAGTGTATTCAAGGCTCAGACAGACAGATTTTTAAACAGTAAGGGAATTAAGGGTTATGGGGAAAAGGCAGGAAAGTGGAGTTGAGGATTATCAGATCAGCCATGATCTCATTGAGTGGTGCAGCAAACTCGATGGGCTGAATGGCCTACTTCTGCTCCTATGTCTTATGGTCTTATGGTCTAAACATAAAAAATGTTGAATGTAAATTTGAATCGGACTATATAATTACTATTACATTGTGTAACTATATTGTAATTCTGAGAGAGCAAAGCTGTTGCCCCTCTCCCCCTGAATAAAACTGGGAAACTGTATCCATCTGAACAGTGCAAGTGGATCAGAGCCTCAGATCTCCCTCTGCTGCTGAATAATGCTACTTTATTTTCGGGTTTAAGGGGGCCTGATATAGAGTGGAATGCCGAAACTTTCGGCGGAATCTTCCACTCCCGCCAGCAGTGGGAATTGTGGCCGGCAGGGGAGTAAGATTTGGGGTGAGTCAAAAAGTCAGTTTCCCATTGGTGAAAAATTAGTTTGGAATCTTGTCCCCCCGACTTTCCTGGCAAAGGCAAGTCGAGTGCCCAACGGAACTACGTCAGCAACCCCACCTGCATCTCGTGAATGCTCATTAAAAGGCCAACACGCTGGAATCTTGTTCCCCATCTAAATTAAGCGCCCCCCCCGCCCCACCCACCCTCCAATGGGAATTTAGAAGGTTCACTTTCACGACTGTACATAAGTGGCATGCACCTGGCAAGGTCGACTTCTTCCTGGACTTTGAGGCCAGTAGACGTTGCTTTGGCCTTCCTTTCACACCGTCACTGAGAGATATCAGCTGCTTGTAGCACAAGCTGCGCCAAGGTTGGGCACAGGGGAGGGGTGAGACTGAGGCAGGACTGCAGGCCCCCGGGGTGTGTAGGGGGAGTCAAGGAGCAGAGTGGCAGAGAAAATGGCCATCAGGATGCCATTTAAATATGGCGCCCAGACCTTGGAGCCTATGAGGTAATGTGGGGCAGGCCTTTTCCTGCCTGCCCTGCCACGAGGGCTCAACGTGCTCCTCACGGATGCATAATTAATAAGCTAAATGGTGCAAGATTTCGTGTGTTCAGCCATCTCACTTTCCAGTGGAAGTCACTCCGACTTTCACTCCCACCACTGGACTTAGTCTCCAGAATGGAAAATTCCAACTTTATTGGAGTTCTGAGGGCCACATGTAAAGCTACCACGCACCTTCCCACAAATATGTGTCTATGTTGGGTTGCTGACACTAACAGATCTTGGTGTCCTGTTTCCAAGCCTTTCCCAATCTGAAACCCCTTGCAATTTTATCCTTCTCTGGAATTGTATAGCTGACCTGCGCTGGACAGCCTGAGCACTTATGGCATCGGCCACCTGTGCCCATTCAGGGTTCATTTGCCTGCTTGGCTGCCTCCTCCCATCAGCTGGGTACAGTCCATCCCCCCTGACCTCGACATGCTCCAGGTGGACGCGCAGGGAGGCGTCACTGAGCTTCGGCGCTGGACCTTCACCTCCCCTTCCAGCCATCTCCATATGTTGGATTAGGTTGGTTACATGGACAGTGAGGATGTCTGGGCGCCTTCATCATTAATTTTGCAGTTGGGGGGTCCCATTTTCACACAGAAACATGCCATCCAACATGTCGGGAAACCCCCGATACTGCAGAATTTCCTGCCAACCTCCCTATTCCTGCCCCTGCCATCGGATTTAGTCCGAGATGGAGAATTCTGCCCATTATTTTCACACAGAAACGTAGTAATATTACTTTCACATGGAAACAGAGAATGTTTTCACACAAAAACACACTAATTATATTTTCCAACAGCGCCAGTTGTAATATTTTCAGAAACACTAATAATATTTTGACACAAACAGTAATAATATTTTCACACAGAAACACAGTAATAATATTTTCAGAAACACACTAATAATATTTTCAGAAACACAGTAATAATATTTTCAGAAACACTAATAATATTTTCACACAGAAACACAGTAATAATATTTTCAGAAACACAGTAATAATATTTTCAGAAACAGTAATAATATTTTCACACAGAAACATTAATAATATTTTCAGAAACACAGTAATAATATTTTCAGAAACAGTAATAATATTTTCACACAGAAACAGTAATAATATTTTCAGAAACACAGTAATAATATTTTCACACAGAAACACGGTAATATTACTTTCACATGGAAAAGGAAAGAATGTTTTCACATAGAAACATAGTAGGAATATTTTCAGACAGTAACAGTAATAATATTTTCACACGGTAACAGTAATAATATTTTCACACGGTAACAGTAATAATATTTTCAGACAGTAACAGTAATAATATTTTCACAGGGAAACACTAATCATATTTTCAGGAACATGGTAATAATGTTTTCACACAGAAATAGTAATGATATTTTCAGTAACAGTAATATTATTTTCACAAACACAGTAACAATACTTTCACACGGAAACAGCAATAATATTTTCACAAACAGTAATATTAACAATATTTAAATAGCTTTAGGTTAAACCCTCATTTACATATTCAACTCTATTTGCATACATCAACATAATGACGCGATACGCACGCACGACAAACGTAGTGACGTCACTGCGCAACCTCCCGCAGCCGCTGCGGCCGCAGTAAACACCGTCTGTAAAATAAACAAAATAAAGCGCCCGGAATCGGCGAGGAAAAGGCAGAATCCCGGTCCCCGAATCCGGTCCCGGTCCCAGATCTCGGTCCCGGTCCCGGACTGTGGGGAAGCCGGAGCCGCCCCGGGGGTCCGGGAATCTCCATGACATCAGCCCGGGAAGATGGCGGCCGGGTGAGTGAGGGCGGGGAGATGGGGGGGAGAGGGGTGAAGGGTTGAGGGTGGGGGGGGAGAGGGGTGAAGGGTTGAGGGTGGGGGGGGAGAGGGGTGAAGGGTTGAGGGTGGGGGGGGAGAGGGGTGAAGGGTTGGGGGGGAGGCGGGGAGAGGGGTGAAGGGTTGGGGGGGGGGAGAGGGGTGAAGGGTTTGGGGGGGGGGAGAGGGGTGAAGGGTTTGGGGGGGGGGAGAGGGGTGAAGGGTTTGGGGGGGGGGAGAGGGGTGAAGGGTTGAGGGTGGGGGGGGAGAGGGGTGAAGGGTTTGGGGGGGCGGGGAGAGGGGTGAAGGGTTGGGGGGGTGCGGGGAGAGGGGTGAAGGGTTGGGGGGGGGCGGGGAGAGGGGTGAAGGGTTGGGGGGGGGCGGGGAGAGGGGTGAAGGGTTGGGGGGGTGCGGGGAGAGGGGTGAAGGGTTGGGGGGGCGGGGAGAGGGGTGAAGGGTTGGGGGGGGGCGGGGAGAGGGGTGAAGGGTTGGGGGGGGCGGGGAGAGGGGTGAAGGGTTGAGGGGGGCGGGGAGAGGGGTGAAGGGTTGAGGGTGGGGGGGGAGAGGGGTGAAGGGTTGAGGGTGGGGGGGGAGAGGGGTGAAGGGTTGAGGGTGGGGGGGGAGAGGGGTGAAGGGTTGGGGGGGGAGGGGTGAAGGGTTGGGGGGGTGCGGGGAGAGGGGTGAAGGGTTGGGGGGGCGGGGAGAGGGGTGAAGGGTTGGGGGGGGGCGGGGAGAGGGGTGAAGGGTTGGGGGGGGCGGGGAGAGGGGTGAAGGGTTGAGGGGGGCGGGGAGAGGGGTGAAGGGTTGAGGGTGGGGGGGGAGAGGGGTGAAGGGTTGAGGGTGGGGGGGGGGAGGGGTGAAGGGTTGAGGGTGGGGGGGGGGAGGGGTGAAGGGTTGGGGGGGGGAGGGGTGAAGGGTTGGGGGGGGAGAGGGGTGAAGGGTTGGGGGGGGGAGGGGTGAAGGGTTGGGGGGGGGAGGGGTGAAGGGTTGGGGGGGGGAGGGGTGAAGGGTTGGGGGGGGAGGGGTGAAAGGTTGGGGGGGGAGAGGGGTGAAGGGTTGGGGGGGGAGGGGTGAAGGGTTGGGGGGGGAGGGGTGAAGGGTTGGGGGGGAGGGGTGAAGGGTTGGGGGGGAGGGGTGAAGGGTTGGGGGGGGAGAGGGGTGAAGGGTTGAGGGGGGAGGGGTGAAGGGTTGAGGGGGGGGAGGGGTGAAGGGTTGAGGTGGGGGTGAGGAGGAGGAGGAGGGGGGAAGGGGTGAGGGAGGGAGGGGTGGGTGGGGAAGGGGGGGTCGGGGGTGTGTGGGTGGGTAGGAGGGGGTGAAAGTGAGGGGTGGGGGCTGAAGGAGGGGGGATGGGGAGAGGGGGCTGAAGGAGGGGGGATGGGGAGAGGGGGCTGAAGGAGGGGGGATGGGGAGAGGGGGCTGAAGGAGGGGGGATGGGGAGAGGGGGCTGAAGGAGGGGGGATGGGGAGAGGGGGCTGAAGGAGGGGGGATGGGGAGAGGGGGCTGAAGGAGGGGGGATGGGGGGATGGGGCTGAAGGAGGGGGGATGGGGGGATGGGGCTGAAGGAGGGGGGATGGGGCTGAAGGAGGGGGGATGGGGAGAGGGGGCTGAAGGAGGGGGGATGGGGAGAGGGGGCTGAAGGAGGGGGGATGGGGAGAGGGGGCTGAAGGAGGGGGGATGGGGCTGAAGGAGGGGGGATGGGGCTGAAGGAGGGGGGATGGGGAGAGGGGGCTGAAGGAGGGGGGATGGGGCTGAAGGAGGGGGGATGGGGAGAGGGGGCTGAAGGAGGGGGGATGGGGAGAGGGGGCTGAAGGGGAGGATGGGGTTGAAGGGGGAGGAGGAGGGGTTGGGGAGGGGGGTTGAAGGGTCGGGGTGAAGGGAGGTGGGGTGGGGGATTGAAGGAGGGTAGTGAAGGGAGGGGGTGAAGGGAGGCGGGGAGGGGTGGTTGAAGGAGGGGGGGGCTGAAGGGGGGCGGGGTGGAGGAGACAGGGGAGGGCAGGTGGAGGGCCTGGGGAAGTTGGTTGGGGCCAGGGGAGGGGGGCAGCTACTGCAATTGCCCAGCCTGAATTACATGTTGGATACCTGAAACAGCATAAAATCCTTGGCAGGCCGGGCCTGCTTAGAAAATACTTCGCTGTTCAGATTCTTTGTTTATATTCGCAATAAAATGTGCAGTTGCATCAAAAATATTCTAGAGGTAATCTCTAATTTTTTGGACAGGAAGATTTAATGCATTTGTACAGATTCAAAAAACTACATTGAAGTAAATAATTGCTCATGATCAAGTAAACAAGTGATGTCAGAAGATATTGAAACTGAATACTGTTTGAAGCCTTATCTCAGCTCTTCATATGTTACATTCGCCCAATATAGAAGGAGACCATTCAGTCCATTAGGCCTGGAAAGATCTATCCTGTTGACCTCACTCACCACCTCTTTCTTCACAGCCCTGAAAATGTGATCTTTTCAAGTATTTATCCAATTCTCTTTTGAAAGCTACTATTGAATCTGCTTCTACAGTCATTTCAGGCAGCGCATTCCAGACTAACAATTTAGTGCATTAAAATAATGTTTGTTGATCTTTCTTCAATCTCCACTTAATCTTCTCAGCTTTAAACTAGGTTGGATTGGCAAGTGAAAGATTTCAGCTTTTGACTGGAGTGAAGGGGCCTTTTTAAACTTTAATAAATGAAAGAATGCAGTCTATGTTTGTGTGACTAATGGCTTCATCTCCCTGATTCTCGTTTTTTTGCTCCTATATACTTTGCGTGTGTGCTCTTTTGTTTTGTTTCTGTGTTTTTTGTTTGCCTGTTATTTTGCTTGCTGTATTGTCAGTGGGCTGGAGGTATGGAAGGTGGTTGAAAGGATCTATCCAGGAGCACAGATTGGTTTTGGGATGAAAGTTTGTAACTTAGAAGCTGAAGAAATGAACAGAAAAAGGGAAGGTTCTAATGCTTTATTCTAGTTGTTGCTCCAACTTTCTCCTTTCCACCAGACCTGCACTTTCCTCTCTGCATCTGTTGAAGCCTAATGACTTTGTTTCTGCCTAACTGCAATCCACATTCATCCCCAAATTCCCTCTCCCCTCATCCTTCATTCATCTTTGATTTGAACTTCAGCTGCCTTTACGTTCCATTTTTCCATCCCCTCTATTGCTCTTCTCCAATTCTCTCTCCTCTGTAAAAAAAAAGCCTTCTATTTCTTCTTCACTGCCTATGCCTTGTCCTCAGCTCTTACTCTCTCATCTCTTGTCCATCCCAGTCTTCCTTTGCCACTCTCAGTCTTAAGCCCTATTGGGCTTGGTTCCCAATACATGGCAGCTCTAGCCCATTTATTGTCTTCTTGGGACCTCCTTTGATGCCTCACTGGCCCAGTCCTGATTGCCAGTAAACCAGTCAACTAAGACTTAAAACGCCTTGCACTTGAAAAATAATTCAGTATTTGAGAACTGCTTTGTGACGTTTCACTCTTGATAAGATGCTATATATTGCTAAAGGAATATCTGTGTTTAGTCTTGCGTTTTACAGTGGCGTTGTTGAAGTTGTGTGCTTTAGATAAGCAAGATGACAACTGATTTGAGACAGAGACTTGAGAACTTTGCTCCACAACACCACTTAGTATGGCTTATAACTGCAGCATTATGGGTGATTCCTATTGGGAATTTTCCATGTAACTACTAATTATAGAGTGTTATGGCAGGCAGATGGTAAATGCCAAGCTGCCCAAATCCCAGAGGGAAACTTGAAGCAGCTGCCACAACTATTTGCAAGTTGTACTTATTTTGAGATGCGGGCTTTGAATTCAGTAAAAAGAAGGCCACCAAGTCTTATAGGTTTTATTACAAAACTAAATTAAACCTTTATTAATAGAAATGATTTTAATATTAGATCTACAAATTACTACTATGATAACTTCTAAATCCCCATATTAATCTAAACCCTAGTTACAGCTCCGTTAAGGCAGCAGTGAGACACATAGATTTTAAAAGATCCGGGCAAAGTAACACACAATATCCTGAACAGTTGAATTCAAAGTGAATTCAGCTTCAGTTCCTTGTAGACAGCAGCTTGAGGCTTAGATGCTGGAGGCTTTTCACACTTGTGTTAGATCTTTGAATGCCTGCCCTTACACACAGCCTTCTCTCCTTTATACTTATTTTCCCCTTTGAATGCAAATTCCTAATGTTTCACTATGTCTTTGGACTTTACCTCTCTAATAAAATCTATCATAGTACCAATTTACCAGTAATCTTTGGGAAAAATAAACACACTGTTTCTTAACTTCTGGCTAGATATAACATCTCACTCCCTCTTTTGAATTCAAGCCAGTCTGGTTTATTTAAAAATGCAAATGTTCCCTTTACACTTTACGTTCTAAACTTCCCCCATGTTTACCTACTTAACATTTCAAACCTAGCTTAACTACTGACACATCAAAGCCTTCAGACCAGCTGTCTTTAATTCAATTAAGTCTCTCTCTCACGCGTGCACACGCACAGAGACACATACACACAGCTATAAATTCCAATTACGTTATTAAAATTATTACATCTTCCTGACAATAGGCATTGCTATTATATTATGTCATGAAAAGTGTAACCAATAATCATGATGGAAGTTGAAGGTTCTGGGCAGACAATGCACGCAAGTTTTGTGTGGAATGATACTGTTGAGAATATTGATTGGCTGGCTTGATAAGCCTTCATTTGGAGTTAGTTCAGATAAAAGACAGTTACGTGATCTACATCCACTAAGTGATAAAACAAGTTCAACCCAATACCATCTCCTCCAAAACCAAGAGCATTGTGAACTTGTGAATGATATTTTTCAGTACTTTGTGGCTCATTCCCACACCACCAGCTTTTGTTTATATAGCACCTTTAACATAGTAAAATGCTATTACAACAAATGCTTGACCATCTGCTCCATGGACATGTGTGTCTCCTGCAGCCAGGGGAGCTGATCCAAGCATATCAGATTGGGAGGGCTGAAGGCTGTTACCATGTACACCAGCCATAAGTAATTTCCCAAAAGATATTGAAAGATGTTCTAAATTGGATTTAAGGATGAAATTTGAATGCATTACATACAATATACATGCATTGTAGGCTACATGACAACATATATCATCAGGCCTCCTCATTTGCAATAGTGTAATAAATTGTTTTGGATTATTTTTCACAAATGAATATTTCAGTGAAAATTTCAATCAGTAAACTTGATTAATTTTGTGTACTTTCATCTGTACATTTGATCTCTGCTTTTTCAAAGCACAGTATGGATAGAAAAATGGTAGGGAGGATGTTGGAGTTAAGTATTTGCAGCTTAAGAGCACTGGGCAGTAGATTCAAACCTCGACTTGCATAAAATTTGGACAAGAATAGTCCTACAGATTGGCTAAACCACTTGGGGTTTTTGTGTTTGACAGGGCTATAGTGGAGTTGCAATTTTGTTGGCCGAATGGATGGTCTTGGAATTTTAGCAGTAATGTGGGTATCCTGGGGATTTGAGCTGTTAATGTGGGTTCTTGGAATTTAGTAACATTGGGAGAAAATCTGTGTGCTTTGGCAATATTGGGGGAGTAGTCCTGGAGTTTTGTAGAAGTAGAGAGGAGATTCTAGAATCTGGGACTATGTATAGATGAGTCCTGGGGTTTGTCATTCAGATAGAAAGGGAAACTAAGATTTATATGAATGTTGTTGTAATTGTGAATCATCTGATTGTGAGAGGACTCTTTCTGGGATGTGGAGCCCTAATCTATGATACCATGATTGGGGGGAGCTAAATGGGATTCATGTATCCTCCTCAGCAATCAGACTTCCCCATAGCCGGCCAATGGGAAACCCAAGGTATCTGTTCTCTCATCTCACTGGTAGGAGAGCAGCTAGTGTGTTGGATGAATAACACCAGGTCAGAGGGGTGACTCCAAAAATGAGATTAGGGAGAGGAGTTGTCTGGCAGCAGCATGTTGCATGGGCAGATGTGTGCTTTCCCTTATTGCACCCGTCCTGTCTGTTTCCTAGTGCTGTACAGTCGGTTTCTGAAGTGACTGCTCCCGGAATGCTTTGGAAGTTGCGTGAACATAAACGTTTATTTAAAACTAGGAGAGTAAATTAAAACTTCAACCAGGCAGGAATAATTAGGATAAACAGGATGCTGTTCAGCAGGTCATCATCCTGATTTAACAAGTATTTTGTGTGCTTGGTTGGTTCATGTTTAAATGGATAAAGAGATGGAGCTTCTGGGTTGGACTGTTTCCTGGGATTTTTCTATCAATAAGATTGAATTTCTTCCTGCAATAACATCACAGCTTTCTAAAAAGCTTATAATAAAGTTTAGGAAGAATGTGAAGACAGAGGGTGCATAAAACCCTGAGACATGAGTGGTACCAGAGGATTAGAGAATTGCGAATGTTACACCCTTGCTCAAAAGGGAATGCAAGGATAAAGCCGGCAACTACAGACTAGTTTGACTTCAGTGGTAGGGAAACTTCTGGAAACGAGGTTGAGACAAAATCAATAGTCACTTAGACAAGCGCAGGATAAATAAGGAAAGCCAGCATAGATTCATTAAGGGAAAATCATATTTAACTAACTTGCTGGAGTTTTTTGAAGAGGTAACAGCGAAGGTCAATATAGGAAACGCTGTTGATGTGGTGTATATGGATTTTCAAAAGGCATTTGATACAGTGCCACACAACAGACTTGTGAGCAAAATTCTAGCTCAAGGAATAAAAGGGAGAGTAGGCACTTGGATAAGAAATTGGCTGAGTGACGGGAAGCAAAGGGTAGTGGTTAATGGATGTTTTTCAGATTGGAGGAAGGTTTGTAGTGGAGTTCCCCAGCGGTCAATGTTGGGACCCTTGCTCTTCCTGATTTATATTAATGACCTAGACTATGGTATTCAGGGCATGATTTCAAAATTTGCAGATGATATGAAGATTGGAAATGTTGCCAACTGTGATGAGGATAGTCTTGAACTTCAAAATGCATGGACATGTTGGCCTTGGGCAGATAAGTGGCAGAGAAGAGTGAGAAGGTGGTTCATTTTGGCAGGAAGGATATGAGGAAACAGCATAAAATAAAGGGGGAAATTCTAAAAGAGGTGCAGGAACAGAGGAACCTCAGTGTATATGTACCTAAGTTATTGAATTTGGCAGGACATGTTGAGAGAGCAGTTAGAAAAGCATATAGTATCTTAGGCTTTATTAATAGGGGCATTGAGTACAAGAGTAAGGAGGCCATGTTGAACTTGTATAAGATGCTAGTTAGGCCTCATTTGGAGTACTGCGTCCAGTTCTGGGCGCCAGACATGAGGATGGATGTGAAAGCATTGGAGAGAGTATAGAGGAGATGCACAAGAATGATCCCAGCGATGAAGAACTCTAGTTATGAGGATAGATTGGAGAGATTGGGACTGTTTTCCTTGGAGAAAAGAAGACTGAGAGGAGACTTGATAGAGGTATTCAAGATTCTGAGCGGTATGAACAGGATAAATAGTGAGAAATGAGACATGAGAGAGAACTTTTTCACACAATTAATGGTTTGGGTCTAGAGTGCACTTCCTGGAAGTGTGGTGGAGGCAGGTTCAATTGAGACATTCAAGAGGGCATTAGATGATTATTTGAATAGAAACAATGTGCAAGGGTACAGGGAAAAGGCAAGGCAATGGCACTAGGTCATAATGCTCATTTGGAGAACCAGTGCAGACATGATGGGCTGAATGGCCTCCTTCTGTGCCGTTAAAATTCCGTGATTCTGAAATTGTTCCCAATCAAGAGAGCATCAAGAACTAGAATGCACAGATTCAAAATAATTGGCAGAAGGAGTAAAAGTGATGTAAGGAAAGATTTTTTATGCAGAGGGTAGTTGGCGTCTGGAACGAACTTCCCGAGAGGGTGGTGGAGGCATGTTCGATTGAGGTATTCTGAAAGGAATTGGATGGCTATCCAAAAAGAATGAATGTGCAAGGCTGCGGGAATAAGGCAGGGGAGTGGGACGAGGGAGAATGCTCTTTCAGAGAGCCAGTGCAGACTTGATGGGCCAAATGGCCACCTCCTATACTGTAAAGATTCTGTGCAAAGATTCACAAGAATGGCAGATTTTAAAGTTGATGAGGCAGATTTTAAAATTGATAAGGAATCAGGACCAGAGGAGATGTATCCAAGGATGCTGAGAGAAGTGAGTGTGGAAATTGCAGCGGCATTGGTCATAATTTTTCAGTCTCCCTTGGACTCGGTAGTGTTAGAGGCCTAGAGAACTGCAAATGTTACATCTAGTCATTTGGTAGTACAGAACTTGAATATTGCTGAAAAAAAAGATGTCAAAGCTTTTTTTGCCTTGCATTCGTCAGAACACTTCACAAGGATACCAATATAAGGGGAAAACAACAATTTATACTGTATGTGAAGAGAGTGCTGATTGTTTGACAAGTGGACTCGGGTAGAGGCTCTGCCATGGAGAATCATGCCAATGATGGTGACTTACAGTTAACTGCCAATCATTCGCTGCCAAGCTGCTGTTCGCAACGGGCAAAATACGGACCGTACCCAACCAGCCTGTGCTTGCAAAATTCAAAATGCAGTGTCCAACATTAGATGTGATTCTGTGGATTGGACAGCATTTTCTGAATGATCCTCAGTGTGCTAAGAATTACGCTGTCAGTTGGACACTCTGTGGTGCATTTGCATGTACTGGAAACTACATATGCGTGTGGCTACAAGAGCAGGTCAGGTCAGAGTCTAGCAATCATGCGATGAGAACTCATCTCCTGACTCCCCAAAGCCTGTCCACCAGCTACAAGGCACAAGTCAGGAGTGTGATGGAATACTCCCCACTTGCCTGGATGAGTGCAGCTCCCACAACACTGAAGAAGCTGGACACCGTTCAGGACAAAGCATCCTGCTTGATTGACACCACATCCACAAACTTTCACTCCCTCCACCACCGACTCACAGTAGCGGCAGTGTGCACCATCTACAAGATGCACTGCTGGAATTCACCAAGGCTCCTTTGACAGCCCCTCCCAAACCCGTGACCACTACCACCTAGAAGGACAAGGGCAACAGATAGTTGCGAACACCACCACCTGGGTTCCCCTCCAAGTAACTTATCATCCCGACATGGAAACATATCGCCGTTCCTTTACTGTCGCTGGGTCAAAATCTTGGAACTCCCTTCCTAACAGCACTGTGGGTGTGCCTACACCACATGGACTGCAGCGGTTCAAGAAGGCAGCTCACCACCACCTTCTCAAGGGCAGCTAGGGATGGGCAATAAATGCTGGCCCAGCCAGTGAAGCCCACATCCCGTGAATGAATTAAGAAAAAAAGCAGGGATGTAATGATGGAACTGTATAAAACGCTGGTTAGGCCACAGCTGGAATTTTGTGTACAGTTCTGGTCACCATATTACAGGAAGGACATAATTGTTCTGGAGAGAGGACAGAGGAGATTTACAAGAATGTTGCCAGAGCATGAAAATTTCAGCTATGAGGAAAAATTGGATAGGCTGAGTTTGTTTTCTTTGGAACTGAGGAGGCTGAGGGGTGACCTGATTGAGGTGTACAAAATTATGAGGGAACTAGATAGAGTAGACAGGAATGCCCTGTTCTCCCCCTAGCGGAGGGGTCAATTACCAGGGGGCACAGATTTAAGGTGATTGGTAGAAGGATTAAAGGGGACATGAGGAAAAACTGCATCCAATGGGTGGCAGATGTTTGGAATTCGCTGCCTGGGTTGGTGGTGGAGACAGAAACCCTCAACTCATTTAAAAGGTACTTGAATACGCGCTTAAGTGTTGTAACCTGCAAGGCTACGGACCAGATGCTGGAAGGTGGGGTGAGAATGGGCAGTTAAATTTTTAAAAATTCTTTTTCGGCTGGCGCAGACACGAATGACCTCTTTCTGTGCTGTAACTTTTCTATGGTTCTATGAGGAAACTCAGTTATGAAGATAGATTGGGGAAGTTAGGACTGTTTTCCTTGGAGAAAAGGAGGCTGATAGGAGATTTGAGGGATCTGGACAGAGTAGATAGGAAGAAAGTGTTCCCACTCATGAAGAATGAAAGGGCACAGATTTAAAGTAATAGGCAAAAGAAGCAAACGCAATACAAGAAAAACTTTTTCACGCAGCGAGTGGTTAAAACCTGGAATGCACTACCCGAGAGTGTGGTGGAGGTAGGTTCAATCGAAACATTCAAAAGGGAATTAGACTTGTTATCTGAAAAGGAAGAATGTGCAGGGTTACGGGGAGAAGGCAGGAGAATGATACTAAGTGAATTGCTCATTCGAAGAGTCAGTGCAGACTTGAAGGGTTGAATGGCCTCCTCCTACACTGTAACAATTCGAGATTCTGTGATTCCAGGGATGAAGAACTTCAGTTTCGTAGATAGATTGGAGAAGCTGGGACTGTTCTTCCTTGGAGAAGAGAAGGTTGAGAGGAGATTTGACAGGTATTGAAAAGCATGAGAGATCTAGACAGTATGTAGGGAGAAACTGTTCCAATAGGTGGAAGAGGCGAGAACCAGAGGACACCGCTTTAAGCTGATAGGCAAAAGAAAAAACAACAATAAAAGGAAACACTTTATGCAGTAAATCGTTAGGACCTGGAACGCACTGCCTGAGAATGTAAGATCATAAGAAATAGGAACAGGAGTAGACCATTCAGCCCCTCGAGCCTGCTCCGCCATTCAGTAAGATCATGGCTGATCATCTTGTTTCGATTTCCACATTCCCATCTAACCCTGATAATGTTTGGTTCCCATGCCTAACAAGAATTTATCCACCCCTGCCTTAAAAATATTCTAATGAGTGTAGTGGAGGCAGGATCAATTGAGGCTTTCAAAATAGACTTGGATCATTATCTGAAGAGGAAATATTTGCAGGTCTACAGGGAAAAGGCAGGGGAGCGGCACTAGCGCATTGTTCGTGCGGAGAGCCAGCGTAGACCTGATTTGCCTCCTGTGTTGTAATCATTTTAAGATTCTGTAATGGTAGATTTGAATAGCCAACAACCAGTGGATGAGATCAAAGCTCTGCATTCATGCCACATCTAGTCATGAATGGTGGTGGACAATTAAACAACTAAAGGAGGAGGAGACTGCACCAAAATATCCTTATCCTTAATGATGGAGGAGTGCAGCACATCAGTGCAAAAGACGAGGCTGAAGCATTTGCAACAGTTCACCCAGAAGTGCTGAGTGGATGATCCATCTCGGCCTCCTCTGGAGGTCTCCAGCATCACAGATGCCAATCTTTAGCTAATTTGATGCCCGTCTTCAGCCAATTCGATGTACTCCATGTGATATCAAGAAACGGCTGAAGGCACTGGATGCTGCAAAGCCTATGGGTCCTGACAACCTTCCAGCAATAGCACGGAACACTTGTGCTCCAGAACTTGCCACGTCCCTAGCCAAGCTGTTCCAGTATAGCCAGAAACACTGGCATCTACCTGGCAAAGTGGAAAACTGCCCAGGTGTGTCCTTTCCACAAAAAGCAGGACAAATTCAACCCGCCCCATCAATCCACTCTGGATCATCAGCAAAGTGATGGAAGGGGTTGTTATCAAGTGACAGCCACTTGATTGGCCAGCAATAACCTGCTTGCTGACACTTAGTTTGTGTTTTGCCAGGTTCATTTAGCTCCTGGCCTTATTACACCCTTAGTCCAAACAATGACAAAAGAGCTGAACTCAAGAGGTGAGGTGAGAGTGACTGCCCTTGACATCAAGGCATCATTTGACTGAATGTGGCATCAGGGAGCCCTGGCAAAACTGGAGCCAATGGGAATGGAGGGGAAAGCTCTCCACTGGTTGGAGTCATACCTAGCACAGAGGAAGATGGTTCTGGCTCTTGGAGATCAACCATCTCTGTCCCAAGGCATCACTGCAGGAGTTTCGCAGAGTAGTGTCCTAAGCCCAACCATTTTAGCCACTTCATCAATGACCTTACCTCCATCATAAGGTCAAAGTGGGGATTTTCGCTCATGATTGCAAAATATTTGGCACCATTTGCGACTCTCAAATATTGAATCAGCCCATGTCGAAATTCAGCAAGAGTGTGATGGAATACTCCCCACTTGCCTGGATGAGTGCAGCTTCAACAACACTCAAGAACTTGCCACCAGGACAAAGCAGCCCACTTGATTGGCACCCCATCCACAAACATTCACTCCCTCCACCAACAACAAACAGTAGCAGCAGTGTGTACCATCTATAAGATGCACTGAAGAAAGCCACCTTAGACAGCACCTTCCAAACCCACAACCACTGCCATCTAGAAGGACAAGGGTAGCAGATAGATGGGAACACCACCACCTGGAAGTTCTCCTCCAAGTCACTCACCATCCTGACTTGGAAATATATCACCGTTCCTTCACTGTCACTAGGTCAAAATCCTGGAACTCCCTCCTTTACAGCACCGTGGGTGTATCTACATCACATGGACTACAGCGGTTCAAGAAGGCAGCTCACCACCTCCTTCTCAAGGGCAATTAGGGATGGGTAATAAAAATGTCGGCTAGCAAAAAAATAAAGTCCATGTTACCTGATTGTTCAATCAAAGACTACGTTGTGCATTCAGAGTAGCTTGGCAACCAACTAATATGAATGAACTCAAACCCTTCTACAGGTCGGGCAATCTGGTGTCGAATCCTGTTTGTAAAAGAAAAAAGCATTTATATAGTGCTTTTCCCCACCATCAGTCATCCCAAAGCACTTTATAGTCAAT
Organism: Cetorhinus maximus; assembly: GCF_964194155.1. Lineage (NCBI taxonomy): Eukaryota > Metazoa > Chordata > Chondrichthyes > Lamniformes > Cetorhinidae > Cetorhinus > Cetorhinus maximus. The sequence continues at coordinate 95,118,291 of NC_135899.1, read as the reverse complement.
TAAGTACTTTTTGAAGTGTAATCGCTGTTGAACTGAAGGAAACACGGCAGCCAATTTATGCTCAGCAAACTCCAAGGGTCAGCAACATGATGATGGCCAGATAACCTGATTTTTTGTGATGCTGATTGAGGGGTAAATATTGGCCAGGTCACTAGGGATAACTCCCCTGCTGTACTTCAATATAGTGTCATGGAAGCTTTTACATCCACCTGAGTGGGCAGACAGGGCCTCAGTTTAATGTCTTATCTGAAAGACACCAGCTCTGACCATGCAAAGCTCCCTCAGTCCTGCACTGGAGTGTCAGCCTTGATTTTTGTGCGCAAAACAACAATAGCAGACCATGTATACTCAGATGGATGGGAGACTGCTTCAGATCATAGCATGATAAAGAAGCAACGCATGATAGGGATGCCTCTTTGGACAACCACTGTGCAGAATCAGGGAGGAATAAATGTTATGTAGGATTTTGTGAAAATGTTGCTGGCAGCAGCCATTCCACTAGAAAAGGAACCATCCTTCTATGCAAATGCCCATGTCAAAAATGGTTGAATTGTACCTCATTCATAGAAATGCCTGCCTATCTGCTTGATATAGACTTGACAGAGAGAGAGATATGTGAAGAAAAGCAAAATACTGTGGATGCTGGAAATCTGAAATGACAGAAAATGCTGGAAATACTCAGCAGGTCAGGTAGCATCTGTGGAGAGAGAAAAACAGAGTTAATATTTCAGGTCGACGATCTTTCATCAGAATGAGATGTGATATCTGCCTGAGCACAATTGTTAAGTAAAATTGTGAACCTTCTGTCTTCTAGAAACAAAGTTTTTTTTTCCCCCTTGTTTACTGCTTACAAGCACTGTTGTGTAGGCTGTTAATGTTTCATGATGGCTTGAAGTGCAATTTGAAGATAAGCATTGTCTTTATCAACTACTCTGACAGGTTTTCTGATAGATCAAGGGCTTGCCTTTGGAGTGTATCCACATCATTCCATTCAATCTTGTCATTTTTAAATTAATTTACGGGATGTGGGTGTCGCTGGCTGGGCCAGCGTTTATTGCCCATCCCTAATTGTCCTTGAGAAGGTGGTGGCGAGCTGACTTCTTGAACTGCTGTAGCCCCTGTGGTGTAGGTGCACCCAAAGTGCTGTTCGGGAGGGAGTTCCAGGATTTTGACCCATATATGGAAAGTATTCTGCTATCTGCAGTAAATTGAGCCACTAAGCCAACTGCATTGCCTCCAGGTTTGCTGTTGTGTAATACTGGGAAAACATCGGGGAAACATGTTGGGAGTTGGTGACCAGGTTCTGTATCTAACTACCTCAAGATCATCAGATACTTAAAAGACAGTATTGTTGCTGCAGCTTAACAAAAAAGCAATGTTATAACATGATGGGCAGACTTTCAAAGTTTTTTTTTTGGATTCTGTGATTTTAGCCGTGGCCGATCTGCTTCAACAATATTAAAAGTGCTGGTGGTGTAGAACTTCAGTGTACAAAAATAATATATGCTGAGAAGAGAGAGGTCCCCTCTTGAGGACAGTATTAAAATATTAGTGATCCTTTGCTGCAATAATTAGCAAAAATGTACTGACCAATCATGGGAATAGAATGAGCAGTTAAGATCAATAAGGGAGCTCGTGCAATGATTTTTATTTTTTCCCAACACTTAAAACCATTATCACAAATATTTATAGTTTGTTAATATCTGATTATACATGTAGATAACTTGTAATTTTGTTTCTTTTTAAACAATTTCTACTGCTACACTGTCTTTTTACATATAGGTAAACCTAGAATACTTGGTTTAGTAATGCTACAAAAATTGGATGGATGTACAGTAGGACCTCTATTCCTTTATCACAGTTGCTTGACCTTGCTGCAGAAAGTGCTGAATTCTAAGCACTCTAACCCCGAACACCTTTACTGCTTTCACTTAATAGGTATTTCATCATTATTTTCCTCATGTTTGCTTTTATATTCTGATTAGTGCCAGAATTTTTGACTTTCTAAACTGTGGTTTTGAGTTTGCCACAGTGTTGTGTTATTGTGTGGCAAGATCACTTTCTCCGTGTTCACTTCTTTGGGCAGGAGTCCTCTCCCCGTTCAATGGATCCTTTTACCCGCCTCCAATATTCTCCCTCCACCTGGACCCCTCCCTCTGGATTCTTACCTGCTCTTTTCATTGAGAACTGTCGGCGTGACATCAGCCGTCTCAATTTCTCTGCTCCTCTCGCCCACTCTAACCTGTCTCTTTCTGAACTTGCTGCACTCTGTTCTCTCAGGTCCAACCCTGACTTTGTCATCAAACCTGCTGACAAGGGTGCTGCTGTTGTTGTCTGGTGCACTGACCTCTACCTCGCAGAGGCTGAGCGTCAACTTGCAGACACTTCCTCCTACCTCCGCCTGGACCATGACTCCACCACTGAACATCAAGCCCTTGTTTCCAGGACTGTCACTGACCTCATCTCCTCTGGAGATCTTCCCTCCACAGCTTCCAACCTCATAGTCTCCCAATCTCGGGCGGCCCACTTCTACCTACTACCCAAAATCCACAAACAGGACTGTCCCAGCAGACCAATCGTGTCAGCCTGATCCTGCCCCACAGAACTCATTTCTTGCTATCTTGACTCCATTCTCTCTCCCCTTGTCCAGTCTCCTCCCACCTACATCCACGATTCCTCTGACGCCCTACATCATATCAACAATTTCCAGTTCCCTGGCCCCAACCGCCTCCTCTTCACCATGGATGTCCAATCCCTCTACACCTCCATTCCCCACCGGGATGGTCTGAGGGCTCTCCGCTTCTTCCTTGAACAGAAGCCCAAACAATCCCCATCCACCACTACTCTCCTCTGTCTGGCTGAACTTGTTCTCTCACTGAACAATTTCTCCTTAAACTCGTCTCACTTCCTCCAAATAAAAGGTGTGGCTATGGGAACACGCATGGGCCCCAGCTATGCCTGTCTCTTTATGGGGTATGTGGAACGTTCCTTGCTCCAGTCCTACACTGGCCCCCTCCCACAACTCTTTCTCCGGTACATCGATGACTGCTTCGGTGCTGCTTCATGCTCTCGTCTAGATCTGGAAAAATTTATTAATTTTGCTTCCAATCTCCACCCCTCCATCATTTTCACGTGGTCCATCACTGACACTTCCTTTCCCTTCCTTGACCTCTCTGTCTCAATTTCTGGTGATAGACTGTCCACCAATATTCATTACAAGCCTACTGACTACCACAGCTACCTCGACTACAGCTCCTCACACCCCGCTTCCTGTAAGGACTCCATCGCATTCTCTCAGTTCCTTCGTCTCCGTCGCATCTGTTCTGATGATGCCACCTTCAAAAACAGTTCCTCTGACATGTCTTCCTTCTTCCTTAACCGAGGTTTTCCACCCATGGTGGTTGACAGGGCCCTCAACCGTGTCCGGCCCATTTCCTGCGCATCCGCCCCCACACCTTCCTCTCCCTCCCAGAACCATGATAGGGTCTCCCTTGTCCTCACTTATCACCCCACCAGCCTCCGTGTTCAAAGGATCATCCTCTGCCATTTCCACCAACTCCAGCATGATGCCACCACCAAACACATCTTCCCTTCACCCCCCCGGCGGCTTTCCGCAGGGATCGTTCCCTCCAGGACACCCTGGTCCACTCCTCCATTGCCCCCTACGCCTCAACCCCCTCCAACGGCACCTTCCCATGCAACCACAGAAGGTGCAACACCTGCCCCTTTACTTCCCCCCCTCCTCACCGTCCAAGGGCCCAAACACTCCTTTCAAGTGAAGCAGCACTTCACTTGTACTTTCCTCAATTTAGTCTACTGCATTCGCTGTTCCCAATGTGGTCTCCTCTACATTGGAGAGACCAAACGCAGGCTGGGTGACCGCTTTGCGTAACACCTTCGGCCTGTCCGCAAGCATGACCCAGACCTCCCTGTCACTTGCCATTTCAATACACCATCCTGCTGTCATGCCCACATGTCCGTCCTTGGCCTGCTGCATTGTTCCAGTGAAGCTCAACGCAAACTGGAGGAACAGCACCTCATCTTCCGACTAGGCACTTTACAGCCTTCCGGATTTAATACTGAGTTCAACAACTTCAGATCATGAACTCTCTCCTCCGTCACTACCCCCTTTCCGATCCCCATTTTTCCAATAATTTATAATTAAAAAAAAAAAATTTCTTTTCCCACCTATTTTTAAATTTATTTCGATCTATTGTTTTATCTCCACCTTTTAGCCCATTTCAATCCCTTCTCCCCACCCCACCCCCACTAGGGCCATCTCCCACTTGCTTGTCCTGCTTGCTGCCCTTAATGTCCCCATTAGTACATTCTTTAGATAATATCACCACCGTCAGCACCCCTTTGTCGTTTTGCCTATGACATCTTTGGCAATCTCTTCTGTGCCTCCACATATCACTGGCTCTCTATCCAGCTCTACCTGTCTCACCCCCCCTCTACCAGCTTATATTTCACCTCATTCCTCTATTTCCTTAGTTCTGATGAAGAGTCATATGGACTCGAAACATTAACTGTGTTCCTCTCTGCAGATGCTGTCAGACCTGCTGAGTTTTTCCAGCTATTTTTGATTTTGTTTCAGATTCCCAGCATCCACAGTACTTTGCTTTTATCACTTTCAGTAGGATTGTGCTCCTTCACTACAACCAAAGCTAAAGAATGTATTGGCGCTCACATGAAAATACTGTTCTGCTTGCCTTAAATAATGCTAATTCTATCTTGTAGCGAGAGATTAACTTTTAAAGATATTTTGTTTTAACTGAGTGTTTAGCTCAGTATTGAAGGGGGAGGGGATCATGTGAGTGGAAATGTGGTAAATCAGAGGACAACGATGAGGTAAGCATGCAGTGCAGTGATTTGGCTAATGTTAACCAAAGTGCGTCAGGAAAGGACAGAGTACAAACTTGAGTGCACCAGCAGATAAGGCAAGAGATTGTAAAAGAGATAGAGTTAATGGCTCTGTATCTGAATGCGTGCAGCATTCGTAACAAAATGGGTGAATTAGTAGCACAGAAATAAATATGTATGACCTGATAGCCATTACAGAGACATGGTTGCAGGGTGACCAAGGCTGGGACCTGAATATTGAAGAGTATGTGACATTTCGAAAAGATGGGAAACTAGGAAAAGGTGGAGGGGTACTCTGTTAATTAAGAATGTCATTAGTATGGTAGTGAGAGATGATCTTAGCTTGAAGGAGCAATGTAGAGAATCCATCTGGGTAGAGATAAGAAATAGGAAAGGTAGGAGGCCACTTTTGGGAGTAGTTTACAGCCCTCTAACAGTAGTTACACTAGTATACAGGAAGGAAAAAAAAATGAGGCATGTAAGAAAGGTATCGTAATCATCATGGGTGACTAATCTATTTGTAGATTGGGTGAATCAGATTGGCAAAGAGCCTCGAAAATGAGCTCCTAGAGTGCACAATTTCTTAGCAGTACATTCTAGAGCCAACCAGGGAGCAGGCTATTCTAGACCTGGTAATGAGAAATGAAACAGGATTAATCAATACCCTCATGGTTTTTAAAAAATTCATTCATGGGATGTGGGCTTCGCTGGCTGGGCCAACATTTATTGCCCATCCCTAATTACCCTTGAGAGGGTGGTGGTGAGCTGCGTTCTTGAACTGCTCCAGTCATGGTAAAGGAGCCTCCAGGTGACAGCGATCATAACAAGATTGAAGCTCTAGCAGCATCTGTGGAGAGAGGAACAGAGTTAACATTTTGAAACCATATGACCCTTCTTCAGAGCGGTCATACGGACTCTAAACGTTAACCCTGTTTCTCTCTCCACAGATGCTGCTAGACCTGCTGAGTTTTTCCAGCATTTTCTGTTTTTGTTTCATATTCCAGCATTCGCAGTATTTTGCTTTTATAACAAGATTTAATTTCACCTTCAGTTTGAAGAGAAGTGTGGGTCTAAGACTAGTGTTTTTAAACCTAAATAAAGGTAATTATAAAGGTGTGAAGGCAGAGCTAGCTAAATTGAACTGGGAAACTCGGTTAAAAGGTAGGACAGTAGACTTGCCGTGGCAGACTTTTAAGGAGATGTTTAATAACTCTCAGCAAAGATTTACCAATGTGAGAATGAAAAATTTGTTGAGTAGGATGCACCATCTGTAGCTAAATACGAAAGTTAAGGACAGTATCAAATTGAAAGAAACACTGTATAAATCTGCAAAGATTAGTGGTAGGTCAGAAGATTGGTCAGATTTTAAGAATCAGCAAAGAATAGCTTAAAAAAAAAAGGAGAAAGTGGAGTATGAGAGAAACCTAGCTATTAATATAAGAACAGCAAGAGCTTCTACAAGTATTTTACATCGGGAAAGGGTAACTAAAGCTAGTGTTGGTCCCCTCTAGAGAGGGGGTCTGGGAAATTGATAATGGAAAACAAGAAGTGGCAGAGGCTTTGAACAGGTATTTTGTGTCTGTCTGAGAAAACTTCCCAAAGAAACTTGAAGGTCAAGAGGTGAACGGGAGGGACAAACTTAAAACAGTTACCATCACCAGGGAAAAGGTGCTGGGAAAACTATTAGACCTAAAGGCTGACAAGTCCCCAGGACCAGATGGCCTGCATCCTAGGATCTTAAAAGAAGTAGCTGCAGAGACAGTAGATGCATTGGTTTTGATCTTCCAAACTTCATTGGATTCTGGAAGGATTCCAGCGGATTGGAAACTATCTAATGTAACACCTCTCTTCAAGAAAGTAGGGAGACAGAAAGCAGGAAACTATTGGCCAGTTAACCAAACATCTGTCAGAGAAATTGCGAGAATCTACTATTAAGGAGGTTATAGCAGGATACTTAAATCATAATGTGATCAGGCAGAGTCAACATGGTTTTGTGAAAGGGAAATCATATTTAACTAATTTATTAGAGTTTTTGGCAGAAATAACAAGCAATGTAGTATACATGGATTTCCAAAAGCATTTGATAAGGTGCCACATCAAAGGTTACACCACAAGGCTCATGGTGTAGAGGGTAACATATAAGAACATAAGAAGTAGGAACAGGGGTAGACCATCCCGCCCCTCGAAGCTTAACTAGTGGTGAGTCAAGTCAGCTCTATTTAAGAAAGGGACTATCTATAAGCATGCTGCAGTGTGCTTGCACAGGAACAGGAGAGTGAGCACATCCTGAGTGGGGCACAGCCAGAGTGGGTATTTGGAATTTGGTGTAAAGCGGGAATTCGGTGCATAGGGGATGAGGTGCTCTTTGCATTTTTTCCTTGCTATCCAACTTCTTAAATCTTCAGAGCAGGCTGCAGCAGTAGAGGCTACAAGGGAAAGGAATCACTGGTAAGTAGTGGGTAAGGTATTTACTACTTTAATCGCTTATAGTTTAAGGTCTTTTTGTGGTTTACAGTTTGTATACTCTACAGTAATGAGGATCAGTAACGAAGGGCCCTTGAGTAATTGACTTAAAAGGTTTAATTTAAAGGGATAAGTCATGGCAGGAGCGCTCAAAGCCGTGGTGTGCTCCTCGTGCTCCATGTGGGAAGCCGGGGACATTTCCAGTGCCCGGGACCAGCATGTGTGCAGGAAGTGTGTCCAGCTGCAGCTTCTGGAACCGCGGCTGCGGACACTGTGGAGCATCCGCAAGTCTGAGAGCATCGTGGATAGCACGTTTAGAGAGGTGGTCACACAGCAGATAAAGGGACTTGAGGAAGGAAGGGAATGGGTGACCACCAGGCAGTCCAAGAGAAACAGGCAGGTAGTTCAGGAGTCCCCTGGGGTCCTGCTCGCAAATTGGTATTCCATTTTGGAGGCTGATGAGGGCGCTGGTTCCTCCAGGGAGTGTGGACAGAGCCAAGCTTCTGGCACCATAAGCAACCTGTCTGTACAGGAGGGGAGGAAGGGAGGCAGAGCAATAGTAATAGGGGAACAGATAGGCGCTACTGTGGCCGTCAACGTGACTCCAGGATGGTATGGTGCCTCCCTGGTGCCAGGGCCCAGGATGTCACTGAACGGCTGCAGGGCATCCTGAAGAGGGAGGGTGATAAGGCAGAGGTCATGGTACATGTTGGTACCAATGACATAGGTAGAAAGAGGGATGAGGTCTTGCCTCAAGAATTCAGGGAGTTAGGTAGTAGACTAAAAAGCAAGACCTCTCGGGCTGTAATCTCTGGATTACTCCCAGTGACACGTGCGAGCGAGCTCAGAAATAGGAGAATAGCACAGACGTATACGTGGCTTAAGAGTTGGTGCAGGAGGAAGGGAGAGGGTACAGGCTCAACATGTAACTCCTTCCTATCACCCTACAGGGAACAAGCCCAGAGAACCATGGATGACCAGAGATATTCAGGTTACGATGAGAAGGAAAAGAGAGGCTTTTAGCAGGTACACGGGAAGCAAATCAGCAGAGGCATTAGTGGAGTACAGACAGTGCAGGGTGGAATTTAAGGAAGCAGTTAGGAGAGCAAAGAAGGGATATGAGAAAGCTCTGGCTGGTAAAAGTAGGGAAAATCCCAAGATATTCTATTAGTATATCAATGGGAAGAGGATAACCAGGGAAAGAGTAGGGCCCATAAGGGACCAAGGGGGCAATCTATGGGCGGAGCCAGAGGACATCGCTAGAGTGTTGAATGAATACTTCACATCCGTCTTCACCCAAAAGAATGAGAGTGAAGGTATTGAACTCTGGGAGAGAGACTGCGAGGTTCTTAAGCAAATTGATATAGGGCGTGACAGGGTATTGGAGGTGTTGGCAGGCTTAAAAGTGGACAAATCTCCAGGTCCGGATGATTTGTGTCCCAGGCTGCCGAGGGAGGCAAGGGAGGAGATCGCAGGGGCTCTGACCCAAATTTTTAATTCCTCTCTGGCCATGGGAGAGGTGCCAGAGGGGCTGGAGAATAGCTAATGTGGTTCCGCTATTTAAGAATGGTTGTAAAGATAAGCCAGGGAACTACAGACCAGTGAGTCTCATGTCAGTGGTAGGGAAACTATTGGAGAAATTTCTGAAGGAGAGTATCCATCTCTACATTGAGAGACAAGGTTTGATCAGGGATAGTCAGCATGGCTTTGTCAGAGGGAGGTCATGCCTAACAAATTTGATTGAATTTTTTGAGGAGGTGACCAGGTGTGTAGATGAGGGTAGTGCAGTTGATGTAGTTTATGTGCATTTCAGCAAAACCTTTGACAAGGTCCCACATGGGAGACTTATAAAAAAGGCAAAGGCCCATGGGATACAGGGTAATTTGATAAGGTGGATTCAAAATTGGCTTATTTGTAGGAGGCAGAGGGTAATGACAGAAGGATGCTTTAGTGACTGGAAGCCAGTGGCGTACCACAGGGATCTGTGCTGGGTCCCCTATTATTTGTCTTTTATATAAACGACATAGATGACTATGTGGGGAGCAGGATTAGTAAGATTGCGGATGACACAAAGATTGGCCGGGTGGTCAACAGTGAGGTTGAGTGTCTTGGGCTACAGGAAGAAATAGACGGGATGGTTAAATGGGCAGATAAGTGGCAGATGGAATTTAACCCTGAAAAGTGTGAGGTGATACACTTTGGAAGGAGTAATTTGACAAGGAAGTATTCAATGAACAGCATGGCACTAGGAAGTTCTGAGGAACAAAGGGACCTTGGCGTGTGTGTCTGAAGGCAGAGGTGCATGTTAGTGGGGTGGTGAAAAAGGCATATGGGATACTTGCCTTTATCAACCGAGGCATAGATTACAAAAGTAGGGAGTCTGTGTTGGAGTTGTATAGAACCTTGGTGAGGCCACAGCTGGAGTAGTGTGTGCAGTTTTGGTCGTCACATTATAGGAAGGATGTGATTGCACTGGAGGGGGTGCAGAGGAGATTCACCAGGATGTTGCCTGAGATGAAACATTTAAGTTATGAAGAGAGGTTGAATAGACTTGGGTTGTTTTCGTTGGAGCAGAGAAGACTGAAGGGCGACCTGATCGAGGTGTAGAAGATTATGAGGGGCATGGACAGGGTGGATAGGGAGCAGCTGTTCCCCTTAGTTGAAGGGTCAGTCACAAGGGGGCATAAGTTCAAGGTGAGGGGCAGGAAGTTTAGGGGGTATGTGAAGAAAAACTTTTTTACCCAGAGGGTGGTGACAATCTGGAATGCACTGCCTGGGAAGGTGGTGGAGGCGGGTTGCCTCACATCCTTTAAAAAGTACCTGAATGAGCACTTGGCACGTCATAACATTCAAGGTTCTGGGCAAAGTGCTGGTAAATGGGATTAGGTAGGTAGGTCAGGTGTTTCTCACGTTTCGGTGCAGACTCAATGGGCCGAAGGGCCTCTTTTGCACTGTGATTCTTTGAGCCTTAAAAATATTCAATGACTCCGCCTCCACCACCTTCTGAGGCAGAGAATTCCAAAGTCGCACAACCTTCTGAGGGAAAAAATTTCTCCTTATCTCTGTCCTAAAAGGACGACCCCTAATTTTAAAATAGTGCCTCCTAGTTCTGGACTCACCCACAAGAGGAAATATCTTTTCCACGTCCACCTTGTCAAGGCTGTTCAGGATCTTGTATACTTCAATCAAATCACCCCTCACTCTTCTAAACCCCAGTGCAAACAAGCTCAGTCTGTCCAACCTTTCCTCATAAGACAACCTACTCATTCCAGGTATCAATCTAGTAAACCACCTTTGAACCGCCTCCAACGCATTTACATCCTTCCTTAAATAAGGAGACCAAAACTGTATGCAGGATTCGAGATTCGGTCCCACCAATGCCCTGTATAACAGAAGCATAACATCCTTACTTTTATGTTCAATCCCTCTCGTACTAAAGCATAGCATTCCATTAGCCTTCTTAATTACTTGCTGCACCTACATGCTAACTTTTTGTGACTCATACTAGAACACCAAGGTCCATCTGCACCTCAGAATTATGCAGCCATTCTCCATTTAAGTAATACTCTGCTTTTTTGTTCTTACTGCCAAAGTGAACAACTTCACATTTTCCCACATTCAAGTCCATTTGCCAGATCTTTGCCCACTCACTGAACCTATCTATATCCATCTGCAACCTCTTCTTGTCCTCTTCAGAACATACTTTTCGGCCTATCTTTGTGCCATCTGCAAATTTAGCTACCATGTCTTCACTCCCCTCATCTAAGTCATTGATGTAAATCGTAAAAAGCTGAGGCCCCAGTACAGTCTTCACTCCCCTCATCTAAGTCATTGATGTAAATCGTAAAAAGCTGAGGCCCCAGTACAGACCCCTGTGGGACTCCACTTGTCACACCCTGTCAATCCGAAAAAGACCCATTTATGCATACTCTCTGCTTTCTGCCAGCCAGCTAATCTTCTATCCATGCTAATATGTTACCCCCTGCACCATACACTTTTATTTTCAGTAATAATCTTTGATGTGGCACCTTATCAAATGCTTTCTGGAAGTCCAACTACAGTACATCTACAGGCTCCCCTTTATCCACTGCCCATGTTACTCCTTCAAAAAACTCCAATAAATTGGTTAAACATGATTTTCCTTTCACAAAACAATGCTGACTCTTCCCTATTGCACTGAGCTCTTCTAAGTGCCCAGTTATAATCTCCTTAATGATCGATTCTAATAACTTACCCACAACAGACGTTAAGCTAACTGGCCTATAGTTAGCATGGATAATGGATTGGTTAACTAACAGGAAGCAGAGAGTAGGGATAAATGGGCCTTTTTCGCATTGGCAAGATGTAACTAGTGGAATGCCACAGGAATCAGTGCTGGGGCCTCAACTATTTACAATCTACATCAATTACTTAGATGATGGGGCCAGATGTATAGTTGCTATGTTTGCCAATGACATCAAGATAGGTAGGAAAGTAATTTGTCAAGAGGAAGTAGAGAATCTGCAAAGGAATATAGTCAGATTAAGTGAGTTGGCAAAAATTTGGCAGGTGGAGTATAATGTGGGAAAATGTAAACTTGTCCACTTTGGCCGGAAGAATAGAAAAGCAGTATACTGTTTAAATGGAGAGAAATTGCAGAACTCGGTGGTACATAGGGATCTGGGTGTCCTGGCACATGAATCACAAAAGATTAGCATGCAGATACAGCAAATAATTAGGAAGGCAAATGGAATGTTGCAAGGGGAATGGAATATAAAAGTAGGGAATTTTTGCTGCAGTTGGTGAGAACACATCTGGAGTACTGTATACAGTTTTGATCTCTTTATTTAAGAAAGGATTAGAAGCAGTGCAGAGAAGGTTTACGCAACTGATTCCTGGGATGAAGGGGGTTACCTTGTGAGGAAAGGTGGATAGCAGGAGGATTTGTTCTTATTCATTTATGGGATGTGGGCATCGCTGGCTAGGCCAGCATTTATTGCCCATCCCTGATTGTCCTCGAGAAGGTGGTGAGCTGCCACCTTGATCAATGTTGTTAGGGATGGAGTTCCAGGGTTTTGACCCAGTGACAGTGAAGGGACAACGATATATTTCCAAGCCAGGATGATGTTTGGCTTGGAGGACAACTTCCAGGTGGTGGTGTTCTCATCTGTCTGCTGCCCCTGGCCTTCTAGATGGTAGTGGTCGTGGGTTTGGAAGGTGCTGTCTAAGGAGCCTTGTAGATGGTACACACTGCTGCCACTGTGCGTCGGTGGTGGAGGGAGTAAATGTTTGTGGAAGGGGTGCCAATCAAACGGGCTGCTTTGTCCTGGATGGTGTTGAGCTTCTTAAGTGGTTTTGGAGCTGCACTCATCCAAGCAAGTGGGGAGTATTCCATCACACTCCAGACTTGTACCTTGTAGATGGTGGACAGACTTTGGGGAGTGAGGAGGTGAGTTACTCATTGCAGGACTCCTAGCCTCTGTCCTGCTCTTGTTGCCATTGTGTTTATATGGCTAGTCCAGTTCAGTTTCTGGTCGATTGTAACCCCCGGGATGTTGATAGTGGGTGATTCAGTGATGGTAATGCCGTTGAATGTCAAGGGATGATGGTTAGGTTCTCTCTTGTTGGAGATGGTCATTGCCTGACACTTGTGTGGCATGAATGTTTCTTGCCACTTGTCAACCCAAGCCTGGATATTGTCCTAGACTTGCTGCATTTGAGCATGGACTGCTTCAGTATCTGAGGAATTGTGAATGGTGCTGAACATTGTGCAATCATCAGAAAACATCCCCATTTCTGACCTTATGATGGAAGGAAGGTCAGTGATGAATCAGCTGAATATGGTTGGGCTGTGGACACTATCCTGATGAACTCCTGCAGTGATGTTCTGGAACTGAGATGATTGACCTCGAAGAACCACAAACATCTTACTCTGTGCTAGGTATGACTCCAACCAGCAGAGAATTTCCCCCCCAATTCCCATTGACTCCAGTTTTGCTAGGGCTCTTTGATGCCAAACTCAGTCAAATGCTGCCTTGATGTCGAAGGCAGTTACTCTCACCTCACCTCTGGAATTCCGCTCTTTTGGCCATGTTTGAAACAAGGGTGCAATGAGGTCAGGAGCTGAGTAACCCTGATGGAACCCAAACTGGGCGTCAGTGAGCAGGTTATTGCTCAGCAAGTGCTGCTTGATAGCACTATTGATGACTCCTTCCATTACTTTACTGATCATCGAGAGATACTGATGGGGCGGTAATTGGCCAGGTTGGATTTTTCCTGCTTTTTGTGTACAGGGCATATCTGGGCAATTTTCCACATTGTCAGTTAGATGCCATTGTTGTAGCTGTCAACAACTTGGCTAGGGGTGCGGCAAGTCCTGGAGCACTAGTCTTCAGTATTATTGCCAGAACATTGTTAGGGTTTGTAGTCTTTGCAGTATTAAGTGCCTTCAGCCGTTTCTTAATATCAAGTCGACTGTTGCAAATGCTTTAGCCTTAATTTTTTGCACTGATGTGCTGGGCTCCTCTATCGTTGAGGATGGGGATATTTGTGGAGCTGCCTCCTCCAGTGAGTTAATTAATTATCCACCACCATTCGTGACTGGATGTGGCAGGACTGCAGAGCTTAGAGTCGCTTAGTGGAATCGCTTAGCTGTATCTAACGCTTGCTGCTTATACTGTTTGGCATGCAAGTAGTCCTGTGCTGTAGATTCACTAGGTTGACACCTCATTTTTAGGTATGCCAGATGCTGCTCCTGGCATGCCCCCCTGCACTCTTTATTGAACCAGGGTTGGATCCTTTGGCTTGGTGATAATGGTAGAGTGGGGGATATGCCGGGCCATGAGATTACAGATTGTGGTTGAATAAAATTCTGCTGCTGCTAATGGATGCCCAGTCTTGATTTGCTGGATTTGTTTGAAATCTATCCTATATATGGTGGTAGTGCCACACAACCTGATGGAGGGTATCCTCAATGTGAAGACGGGATTTCTTCTCCATAACGATTGTGCCAGTGGTCACTCCTACCGATAATGTCATAGACAGATCTATCTGCGGCAGGCAGGTTGTTGAGGGTGAGGTCAAGTATGTTTTTCCCTCTTGTTGGTTTCCTCACCACCTGTCGCAGACCCAGTCTAGCAGCTATGTCCTTTAGGACTCAGCCAGCTCAGTCAGAAGTGCTGCCAAGCCACTCTTGGTGATGGACATTGAAGTCCCCCACCCAGAGTACATTCTGTGCCCTTGTCACCCTCAAGGGTGCTTCCTCCAAGTGGTGTTCAATATGGAGGAGCACTGATTCATCAGCTGAGGGGTGTGTGGGAGGTGGTACATTTCCTTGTCCATGTTTCACCTTGTGCCATGAGACTTCGAGGTCCTGAGTTGATGTTGAGGACTCCCAGCGTAACTCCCTCCCGACTCTATATCACTATGCCACCACTTTTGCTGGGCCTGTCCATACCCTGGGATGGTGATGGTGGCGTCTGGGACTTGATCTGTAAGATATGAGTCTGTGAGGTTGTTGCTTGACCAGCCTGTGCGACAGCTCTCCCAATTTTGCCACAAGCCCCCAGATGTTACTAGGGAGGACTTTGCAGGCTTGACAGGACTGGGTTTGCTGTTGTCGTTTCCAGTGCCTAGGTCGATGCCAGGTGGTCCATCTGGTTTCATTCCTTTTTATTGACCTTTTAGTGTTTTTGGTACAACTGAATGGCTTTCTAAGCCAATTCAGAAGGCATCAAGTGTCAACCACATTACTGCGGATCTGGCGTCACATGTAGGCCTGACCAGGTGAGGACAACAGATTTCCTTCCCTAAAAGACATTAGTGAACCAGATGGGTTTTTACGACAGTCGACAATAGTTTCATATTTTCCAGATTTTTATTGAATTCACATTCCACCATCTGCAGTGGTGGGATTCGAGCCTGGATTCCCAGAGCATTACCCTGGGTCTTTGGATTACTAGTCCAGTGACAATTCCACTATGCCACCACCACCCCATGTTTCCTCTTGTGAGGGAGACTAGAACTAGAGGGCACAGTTTAAGAATAAGAGGTCTCCCTTTTAAGACGGAGATGAGAATTATTTTTCTCTTGGAGGGTCATTAATATGTGGAATTCTCTTCCCCAGAAAGCAGGGGAGGCTGGATCATTTAATTTATTCAAGGCAGAATTAGATAGATCTTTGATAGACGAAGGAATGGAGGGCTATCGGGGGCAGACAGGAAAGTGGAGTTGAGGCCACAACCAGGTCAGCCATGATCTTATTGAATGGTGGAAAAGGCTGAAAGGGCCAAATGGCCTACTCCTCGTAAGTCCTATGTTCTGCATTAGGGAACCAGGGGTACTGTGTTCATTATCATTCTTGCATTACTATACTTCAAAAAACCCTTCATGAAAACTCCATTGATGGCACAGATGCTTCTACGTTCAATGGCTTTTTGGTCCAAAAAGTGCTATAAATCAAGGCAAGCTTAAACTTTTTATCAGGAAGTTACGATATTTATAAACCTTCACCAGTAGGAGACTTTTTTTAAAAAGAAAAGCAAATGTGACTGCAGCTCTGTTGTGCTACAGGCAATTTTTAAAAATTGGATAATTTAAAATCATATGAATGTTTTGTTGTAATGGATACATTTTTAAATTCTCAATTATGTTTCAGCTAAATCTCTAAAACCATGCATATTTTTAGACAATTATTTTTGTACTGAGTGTGGCAACCATTTGATCATGGCCTTTTTAAGATTCCCAAAGAAAGCTTCATAACTGTCTCTGTGCACTGACATACATAATTGATTGGATTGATGTGTTCTCAAGTGTGGTAATCTTCTCTGCAGTGCACTTTTATAACCTCTTAGCCTAATTCCACATCAATTCTTGGACTTGAGGATAGTTGATTTGTGTTTAGATTTCTTTTGTTACACATCTATAACCAGATTTTTGAAATGCGCGAGTGATTTGTGCCTTAGCTAACTTTAGCATTTTGTTGTGGAAGTACTTTAGCTTCCCACATTCCCTAAATAGTCTTGCTAAACTTGTGAACTCAGGGCATTCTAGCTGCAAGTGACTATACTTGTACTCTGGCACAATTGGTAAGTAACCCTGAACATCCTAAAGTTCAGCTGGACTGTTCAGCAAAACATCAAAACAGAAAATGAATGGGATGCAAAATACAGAACTGTGGATAAGTATGTTTTAGTATAAATGTTTCAATTAAATTTAAATGAATATCTTGCTCTGCAGGGAATCTGGTGGCAGTTGGTGGGGCAGCTGGATACAAGAAGGTTTCCAGTCAGTGAAAGAAAAGGTAAGAACAGAGCCTACCTTTAAAAGTTTTGTGTACTATGGTCTGAGGATTCACAAAGATTATTTTGATAGATAATATTGAAGATTGGGAATTCTACTAAGATTTGTCAAATTGGACCATATAGCATCAACTTTAAGCCATGCCCTGAAACTGGTGAATTAGTTTGTATGGAATATTAGTGTACTATCATATTGTCTCCTAAAGCGTTATGGTGGAATCAAACTAAAACATCCCAGAGAATGATTCTTAGTCTGTTTAGTGATGGATTGAATGGAACAGATTGCTTCTGTACAGTGAGGAAAGCAAAATTCAACAACCAATCAACCTGCATTGCTTTTTTTATGTCTTCTAATGTTTGGAGTGTATTTATCAGATAATAAATAATGCATGTTAACTGCTTGCCTAGGAATGGTAAATGATACAGAGGAATTTATAAGAGGGATGAAAGATTTTTTTTCCTTTTTAAAAAAAAACTTCACAGAATATAATACTGTTCATGACATCTCCCTGTCCCCCACCAACAGTCTACTGAAGCGTTGGAGTTTATGAAACGGGACCTTGCAGAGTTTTCACATGTGGTACAACATGATACAGCATGTACAATTGCTGCCACTGCGAATGCCGTGAAAGAAAAACTGAGTGTGAGTATATATCTGCATTACTTAATATATAGGTGACTCCAGGTACAAACATTTGATGTAGCATAATACAAATCAGGCACAGCATTCCAATGTTAAATATCTATTCTTCTCACCCCCCCATCAAACAGAGTTCCTGATGAGGGCTCGCAATTGTTTGAGCTAGCATCGCTGCTGCATAGCAATTTTTACAATATTTTCTACAGGTTACAGGGTATTGATAATTGAATGTTACCGTGCATAACTCACTGAATAGTCTGGTTTATTTCACCTGATGTTGATTGCATACCGATATGAGTGAACCAGCCTCCCTTTGTTTCAGTAGTGCTTCGTAGTTGAAGATTATTACAGTGTGAAGAGAATGTACAGATGTGGAGGGAGGAAAGTGGGTAAACTTGTGTTTTTTTTTAGCTTCCTGCATTAACCCTTGTATTTACCATGCTCTTCTTTGGGATGGATCAACTTGAAGCATCTCCACAAATGCTGTTAATGTGGCTTCATCAGGAGGCAGTCCTCCACATCGTGACGAGATGCTTCTTCAGATGTTGCCACCAAGAAGGGCAAACTTAGTCCTAAAGGCAGTCCTGATCATGAATGTTAGCTGATTGCAACCTATGATTCTATTTCAACGGCGAATATCCCAACCGCCTGTCAGGATTTCGCCCTGCATAATTCACAAGTGTGTCTTGTGTTTTAAGGTTTATTTTACTTTTCAACTTTTCCATTCATCATTACACAGTTTTCATAACTTTGTCACAGAACCATGTACTCAAAACAGTTGCAGTGGTTGGTGTCAGGCAAGATTTTCAGAGCAATCTTTGGGGGAATTTGTATGGCTTTTAATTAATTAGCTTTTGAGCAGCTTGAGGTGCAATGGAAAGATAATTGTGACTAATAGAAAAATCCATGGCTGACTTCTTAAGTCTTTTAATTTGTTATGCACTATACAGGTCAGAATCCAATTTCTTTATTTATTTGAATAACATTACTTTATTTCACCCCCCCCACACACCAAGCAAGTTCTCAGTATTGTCCCTGTGTTCAATAAGTGCTACTTCAGTGTCTCTTTGAACTCTCGTCATATTAATGCTAATGCGAAGAGTGATCACCAGGAAACAATCATCTCTCATAAACTGAGAATAAAGTTTAGGAAGTTTTACAATTATCAATAAAGGCCTGACCCTCAATAGGGAAAAAAACAAATAAATGAAAGAAATGATATCCCGTTGCAGGAGTTGCCAAGTATAGTGATAGAGTACGCATTGTTTTATTATATTAATTGAAGGAAATAATAAAATCTAAGTACATTTCTTTTGATATTTTGCTTGTAGGCAGAAACTTCTACAGGAGCAGGGCAGCAAGTCAAAAAAGGATTATCAAACATTCTGGGAGTCCTCTCAGACACATTTGCTCCTCCTCCAGACAAAACTATTGATTGTGATGTTATAACATTGGTTGCAACACCATCTGGTACTACAGAACTCTATGACAGTACTAAGGTACTTTAAGTAATTTGCAGCTCACTTCTAATCTTTTAAGTAGTTACTCATTTTAATACTTAGAGTACCTTTGGGTGTTACTGTGGTGATGGGGTGGCCAGCCACATGATGGATGTTTATAAATTATAATTTCTAAAGCCATTTTGGCACAGGCTGTGCTTGGATCTCACTTGAAGTTTTCAAAAAATTTTCGTTACTGCAGCAATGTGTGGATTTCAGGATGCAAACTAATTCTGTTGCATTATGAATTTTATTCTTTTATTCATTCATGGGATGTGGGATTTGCTGGCTGGGCCAGCATTTATTGCCCATCCCTAGTTGCCTTTGAGAAAACGGAGGTCAGTCTATTAGCTCTAGGACATCACTGCAGTAGTTCCTCAGGGTAGTGTCCTCGGCCCAACCATTTTCAGCTGCTGCATCAATGACCTTCCTTCCATCATAAGGTCAGAAGTTGGGATGTTTGCTGATGATTGCAGAAGTGGGGATGTTTTGCTGGTGATTGCACAATGTTCACTATTCGCAGCTCCTCAGATACTGAACCAGTCCAAGCCCAAATGCAGCAAGACCTGGACAATATCCAGGCTTGGGCTGACAACTGACAAGTAACATTCATGCCACACAAGTGCCAGGCAATGACTATCGCCAACAAGAGAGTATCTAACCATCGCCCCTTGACATACAATGGCATTACCATCACCGAATCCCCCACTGGGATCAACTGGGGTTGAGAAACTTATCAGCCATGATTGAATGGCGGAGCAGACTCGATGGGCCGAATGGCCTAATTTCTGCTCCTATGTCTTATGGTCTTTTTCACGACTGGTTGTGGCAGGACTGCAGAGCTTAGATCAGATCCGTTGGTTGTGGGACCTCAGCTCTGTCTATCACTTGCTGCTTATGCTGTTTGGAATGCAAGTAGTCCTGTGTTGTAGTTTCACCAGGTTGACACCTCATTTTTAGGTATGCCTGGTGCTGCTCCTGGCATGCCCTCCTGCACTCTTCATTGAACCAAGGTTGATCCCCTGGCTCGATGGTAACGGTAGAGTGGGGGATATGCCGGGCCATGAGGTTACAGATTGTGTTTGACTACAATTCTACTGCTGCTGATGGCCCAGAGCACCTCATGGATGCCCAGTCTGTTGCTGGATCTGTTCGAAACCTATTCCATTTAGCACGGTGGTAGTGCTACACAACACGATGGAGGGTATCCTCAATGTGAAGGCGGGACTTTATCTCCACAACGACTGTGCGGTGGTCACTCTTACTGATACTGTCATGGACAGATGTATCTGTGGCAGGCAGGTTGATGAAGATGTTTTTTCCTCTTGTTGGTTCCCTCACCACCTGCCATAGACCCAGCCTAGCAGCTATGTCCTTTAGGACTTGGCCAGCTTGGTCATTAGTGATGCTACCAAGCCACTCTTGGTGATGGGTACATTCTGCGCCCTTGCTACCCTTAGTGCTTCCTCCAAGTGGCATTCAATGTGGAGGAGCACTGATTCGTCAGCTGAGGGAGGGCGGTACGTGATAATCAGCCCATGTTTGACCTGATGCCATGCGTCCCGAGTCAATGTTGACTCCCAGGGCACCTCCCTCCCGACTGTATACCACACTGCAGGGTCTGTCGTGTCGGTGGGATGGTGGTGGTGTCTGGGAATTCATATGTAAGATATGATTCCATGAGGATGACTATCAGGCTGTTGCTTGTCTGTGAGACAGTTCTCCAATTTTGGTACCAGCCCCCAGATGTTAGTAAGGAAGACTTTGCAGGTCGACAGGGCTTAGTTTGCCGTTGTCGATGTTGGGTGGTCCGTCTGGTTTCATTCCTTTTTTGAGACTGTAGCGGTTTTTACAACTGAGTGGCTTGCTCAGCCATTTCAGGGTCAACTGCATTGCTGTGGGCCTGGAGTCACATGTAGACCAGACCAGGTAAGATTTCCTTCCCGAAAGGATATTAGTGAGCCAGATGGGTTTTTACAACAATCGACAGTGCTTTCATGGTCATCATCGGACTGTTAATTCCAGATTTTTATTGAATTCAAATTCCACCATCTGCCATGGTGGAATCGAACCCCGGGCATCAAGAGCGTTACCCTGGGTCTCTGGATTACTAGTCCAGCAACAATACCACTACACCATCACCTTCCCCTAAATATTGGCTCCATTTCCATCATTTACGATTATGTATTTGATTTTGGGTGTATGGAAAAGTAGAGAGTGGAAGCATGTTGCATACATTATGCAACTGGCATAACTACATTGCTGGAAAGTCAAGAATAAATTTGTGACGAATGTAGAAGACACTTAATAATAGTTACTTAACTGAAAAACCTTGAATATTTTGTTTAAATATTTTGTCCTTTACTTTGGGCTAAACGTCTTGTATGTTCATGTTATTTCTACCCTGGTTCTTGGTCCCAAGGCAATCATAACAGCAATGTAGAGGACCCACATATAGATGACTTATTTCTGTTTTAAAGCAGAGAGTGAAATGTGTAAACATTAATAATGCGTGTTATAAAATACAGCTTTCGTTTACTTTAGTTTGTTCACAGCCTGGATTCAATGATAGTACATCATATATCCACATATACAGATTCAACAACCCTATATTGAAACCATATACGCCTATCCAATTTTTCCAATTTATAGCATTTACATAAAGTAATTATTGCAATCTTTTTTCAAAGAGTTAATGAGTTAATTGGAAATGGTGCCACTGTGTTAATATTCTGTTTTTCCTGCACTATACGATGATTACATCTCAAAAAGCACTTCGTTGACTGTAAAGTACTTTGAGATGTTCGGTGGTCATGAAAAGTGCTATTTAAATGCAAATCTTTTTATTGGTAGTTGCTCAAAATAGCTTGCATTGTATGTGTAAAGTTTAACCCTTTGAGAATAGTAACTATTTACATCAAGGGAAAACTTGATAAATATTTAAACTCACCAACAGAAAAATGAAAGAGAACAATCTGCCACTTTTCTCTTTTCCGTTGCATAATCATATATCATTCTGCATCTTATGGGAAACCAGTTTCTGATTTGAAACTTACTATGACTATTCACTTTTGCTGAATAAGTCCTTTGAGCCATTGCTGCTGATTGCCAATGCTTTAAGTAAATAACCTTGTTTCGATTTTCAGGCTCGTCTTTACAGTCTACAGGCTGATCCGGCAACGTACTGCAATGAGCCAGATGGTAAGAAACTTCACGGAACTGAGCCTTCTTAACAAATGTTCATCATTTACAAGCTATGTAGTAGTGAGTTTTTGTCTAATGCATGAATCTTCTGGATTCATGCTGTTGAGTTTATTCTAATAGCTAGTAAGTTTCAAAGAGACTTTATGTTGCTAGGATTAAATGAGATATGTAGGAAAGTATAAGAGTGGAAAAGACAATGAATTGGCCAATCCCAGAGGTTGGTGCCAGTATATTCCCCTCTTCTTTAAATATCCATTTGAATCTCTCAATTTTTTTCACACCATCTGCTTCCTAAGACAGTTTGTTCCACATATTCACCATGCTCTTTGTAAAGTAACCAAACCTAGGTTACCTTGGCTCCTAAGTTTGTATCCTTTGGTCCTAGTGTTTGTAACAATCACAAACATATTATCAGGGAATAATTTATCTATTCTCTTAGCAATTTCAAATTATTATCCTAATGTTTTCAATCCTGTTTGTTAGTTTGTTTGTATGCAAACAATATATCTCAAAAACTAATGGACAGATTTCAACAAAATTTAGTCCATAGGCAGGGTATGGTCCAAGGAAGAACTGATTAGTTTTTGGTGAAGATGCGGATCTGGACCTGGATGCTGGGATTTTTTTTAACGGATCTGTTAATATTATGAGATAGTTTTGATTTTTTTAGAATGCTGTTGATTGTTTTGGAATGCTGTGATAGTCTCAGCTGTTGTGGTGTAATTTGTCACAGCTGTCAAAATGTCAGCAGAGTTTTCAGAGCAGGTAGTTGTAGATGGATTGGCTGAAGCCTTCTCAGTGAGATGGAAGCTCTTAATAAAAAGATTGTTTTCAGCTTTGTATTTACAAAGCGTCAACCAGGGAGGGAAAAGCCTCAAGGAAGAATTTGGTAACTGTAATCATGTTGAGTTGAACGCTCTACTCAGTGCCCTGTTCACTTGTTGAATACTGTTTCCCTGAGCCATCGCTTCATAATAACAATTTCAGGTCATTACCCTTTCCTCATAGGTATTTATCAGTTGTGTTCTGCTTTGCACTGTCTACAGTGCCAGATATCTTTTCTGTCATGCAGTGAATAAAAGTGTGAGTACTCCCTGGTTTGGCTGATTCCCTTGTACAGACGCTTGCCTCCTGGATTTTATGCTGTCTGTCTATACATTCTAGGCCTAAGTTATGGAAATATTTTCTGTATGAATATGAAAGCCTGTAGTTACTATTCAATGATGTCTGGTGTTCTAGCTTATTCTAAATAAAAAAGTAGAGACCTTAATTACTTTTCACAGAACTTACAGTCAGTAGTGAGGACAAATTCCTTTCATCACGTATCTCTCGGCAAGATTCAAATCCAGGCATGGTATGCTAGCCCATTAATTACTTTGCAAAATCCCTATATTTTCAAGTGAAATTAGTTTGTAACATAAAACCAATTTCACTTAAAAATGAGCATTCAGCACAAAACCCTCCCATCACAGTGTAATTGTGATTAATTTGACAGACCCATTTGGTGAAATAGTAAGAATAAACAATATACACAATACAAAAGTTGTATGATTATAATAGATGCCTTTTATTGTTGGAATTTATAATTCAGGATGCAGACTTTTTTTGTAATAGGCTCTGATTTTGTCTGTCTTTAGGTCCCCTAGAACTCTACGAAGAATGGGTTGCTGGTTTTAAGCTTGAAGACCAAAAAGGGGAAATCTCAGGCCTGCTGGTTAACAGTCCTTCAGTACGTGCGCTTTACACAAAAATGGTATGTACTGTGTAAACCATTCTGCTTATTCTTGCTGGTTCTCTCTCTAAATGAGATTGCTAGATCAATCTCAACTGTATCACCTGATAGGCCAGTTTTGCGTTGTGGGGTCATTTCAGTATTTGATATTGCCAAACTCACTTCACTTGAACAATCATGAAACAGGGAATAACAATGCCTCCTATTACAAAGTTTTTATTTATTAGCCTGTTAATAATGATGTACCACTATCATATGGCATGGAATGATATGGTTTGGTGGATTTTCCCTGAAGGCTTGCACAGTAAATTCCCAATCATCAGCTTGATAGATACAAACATATGAACATACAAATTAGGAGCAGGAGTAGACCACTCGGCCCCCTGAGCCCGCTCCGCCGTTCAATAAGATCATGGCTGATCTGATTGCAACCTCCCGCTTACCCCCAATAACATTTCACCCTGTTGTTTATCAAAAATCTATCTACCCCTGCCTTAAAAATATTCAAAAATATTCTACTGCCTTTTGAGGAAGGGAGTTCCAAAGACTCTCAACCCCCGAGAGAAAAATTTTTTCCTCATCTCTGTCTTAAATGAGCGACCCCTTATTTTAAAACAGTGACCCCTAGTTCTAGATTCTTCCACAAGAGGAAACTTCCTCTCCACATCCACCCTGTCAAGACCCCTCAGGACCTTAAAAGTTTCAATCAAGTCGCCTCTTACTTTTCTGAACTCTGGCAGATATAAACCTAGCTTGTCCAACTTTTCCTAATAAGACAACCGACCCATTCCTCGTATTAGTCTAGTAAACTTTCTCTGAATTTCTTCCAACGCATTTACATCCTTCCTTAAATAAGGAGACCAATACTGTACACAGTACTCCATATGTGGTCTCAAGTGTTCTGCACAACTGAAGCACAACCTCCCAATTCCATATCCAATCTCCCTCGCAATAAATGATGACATTCTATTAGCTTTCCTAAAGATAGACAATCTTTAAGTACAGTACATCCACCCTTTACCCACAATGCCAAACACTTTATCATGGTTTTAAAAAATTGAAGACAGGATACCTTGGTGTACTTGGCATTAATCCTAGCAGGCAGCTTAAATAACCTTGATCGAGTTTGGGGAGCATATTTAATGCCTGCTATGCAGGATGGCAGAGAAAGATTCCCAAAATATTTTGTAGTTTATTAATTAATCAATTTAAAGGTTACACGTTTAAGCTGTGAAGTAGAACTCATTTTTTTTCCCCCTACACAGGTGCCAGTAGCGGTGTCACATTCAGAATTTTGGCATCGATACTTTTATAAACTGTATCAGTTGGAACAGGTGGGTCATTACTGAGAATTCAATAATAATGGCAATGCCCTACTGCTGATATATCTGTTTTAGAGGTTGAATCTTTGTTTGGCCAGTTATTAGGTCAGCTGACCAGATGTAGATGTTTAGACTGGAATGCAGATAGACGTTCTTTTTTGCTGTACCCCATCCCCTACCCAAAGTGTCCATTCCTCTAATTCCCATATTTTTATGTAATCCCCCTCGTTTCACTGCACTGTTGGTGGCTGTGCTTCTAATTGTCTGGGTGCTATGCTGTAGAGTTCCCTCCCCTATACTCCTACGCTTTTCCCCCTCCATCTCCTTAAATTCACCTCTTTCGCCAAAGTTTTGGTCTCTCTTCACCCCCACCTCCAATATCTCTTTCTTGGACTTGGCTTCTGTATTTTGGTTACGCTCTGTGAAGTGTGATGGGACATTTTTCTGCAGTAAATAGTAAATGTAGATGCAAGTTGCTGCTGCCTTTGGTGAGATAAAGGAAAGGGTAGAAGTTTTCAGTGGCTAGAGTCAGGGGAGTAGTGTTTGGGAGAAGATATAGGTTTGGTGGAAGTGACAGAGCTGGGTGGATCAAGGCCATGAAGGGATTTAAAGATGCCAAGGAATTTGAAATAAAATGTTGAAGGACAGGCAGCCAGTGTTAACTCAGTAAGGATGAGGTAGTGGGTGACCAGGCGTTATTGTAGAATAGGATATTGTGGTAGTTTACTGCTCGTACGAGGCCAGCCTCAAGAGTATTGCACAACTTAGGCTTCAGTGGACAGAGGCGTGTGGAAGGAAGTGGTGGAAGGACTGAGATGGGGGCAGTGTTGCAGTGGTAGAAGTAACATTATTCATGAAAAGCATGTAAGTTTAAAGTTCAGTTCAGAATCAAGTGGGATGCTAAGATTGCAAATGGTATGTTTCAGCCAGAGGTAGCTGGGGTGGGGATTGAAACCAGCTCCAAGGGAGCAGAATTTGTGGTGGAGGTTTAAAAAGTCATCCTGATATTGAGCTGTTGAGATTAACCTGAGACTTGATTTTTGGACAAGCACAGAGGCAGGTATTATCACCTTTTTGTGAGATCTTGCTCTCTGTTTCTAGATGTTGCTGCTGAGGGGCAATTAGCAGGTACAGAGGAGAGGATTAAGGATAGGTATTTGGGAAATCCTGGAGATGATTGTATAGGGGTGGGTAACAAACTGTTGTTTAAAAATACAGCCTGCTTGATTGCCTCCCCATATATCATCTTCAGCATTCACTCCCTCCACCACTGATGTGCAGTAGCAGCAGTGTGTACCATCTACAAGATGCACTGCAGCAACTCAGGCTCCTTCAACAGTATCTTCCAAACCTGTGACCTCTACCACCTAGATGGACAAGAACAGCAGACAGACGGGAATACCACCACCTGCAAGTTCCCCTCCAAGTCACTCACCATCTCGCCTTGGGACTATATTGATGTTCTTTCACTGTCGCTGGGTCAAAATCCTGGACCAGAGTACAATATCCATCTTCATCCTCCTTGAGCTTTATGCAGCATTCATTATGGCTTACCATACCATCTACTTCCAATGCCTCCCCTATCATCCAGCTCCTTTGGGCCTCCCACTCCATGTTTTCATTTCTACTATTCTAAACTAATTCCACTCGGCCCATCGGGTCCATGTCAGTCATTGTTGCGGTCCAGGGTAATCATGTACTGTGAACTTTTTTGACTGGGAGAGTTAATTGCAGTAATGCTTGACAGTGTCATTCCATGTTTGACGATTGATGATGAGATCATTGTGCTCCAGGTATGTTCGAATTTGTGCTTCTCTGACTTGAAGGACTTGGGTTGAATATGTGAAGGAGAGCAACAGGATTGAGACACTGTAATTCACTGGGAACAAGTGAGAAGGTACAGGCAAGGAAGCACTTAGGTTTACAGTGGCTGAGGTGTTGTGATGGGTGAAAGTGAAAGATGAGGACCTTGGAAAATCAAATGATATGAAAGCGTTCTTAAATTATTTTGGACATTGATTCATCTTTTTTCATAACTGTATTTGTATCAACTTACTTGCAGTTAGTTGGAGATACTGTACACCCAAACTGGGCACAATATTATTTCATTATGCATATAAGGATTGTTGTTAAGATATGATGTTTATTGTTTTAAACTTTTATCAATTTGGTTTTCAAATTTTGCATCTTATTGTAGTTTCTGATGTAAAAAAAATAGTATTAGCTTATTAAATTAATATTAAACATCTGGTTTAGCAACATGTCCTGTTAATTTTTCCATATATGATTTCCGGTAGTTTGTTTGGAGCATATGCTAACTGTCAATGTGTCTTCTTACAGGAAGAATCCAGGAGAATAGCATTGAAACAGAGAGCAGAACTGACTTCTCATTCAGAGGAGCTTCGGTGGGAAGAGGAAGAAGGCAAGAACATTTTAATAAATTACTGTGTGTAAACAGAAAGTGAATAACTATTGTTAAAACTTTTGTTGCAGCTGTGCTTTTGAGTTGTAAGAATTTTTTTGCTCTCATAATTGTGATAGATTTCTGACCTTTCTAAAAATGGCAATCTTTGCAAGATCCTTTTTCAAGATCTCCTATGCAATTGGGTAGTGCTGATGTAAGGAATAGACTGATAGTCTAGAATTCGAGATTTGAGTACAGAATTTATTTTGATAGTTTATGTAGAATGTAAGAGATTAAATGTTAAGATATTGAATAGATTGAGAATACTGAGTTGGAAAAAGTGATTTTGTATTATGGAAACGGAAATTGAAATGTTCATTTGAAATGAGCACAGGAGGAAACATCGGTACAAATGTGTCAAGTACTCAATTTCAACACAAGTGTAGAATACTTTCTAAAATTATCTTGAGTCGGTGTTACTTTGAAGTCTTATTTGTAGAGTTAAGAGCAAAACACACTGAATTAATAGGGACAGTGTTGATTTAATAATTAAATGCGACTAGGATTTTACAGGAATGAAAACAATCAGGCTACAAAGCTATATAGCATGAAATGAGTAGAGATTATTTAATCTATTAATTCTGCTTCCTTCTTGGATTATACATTATCAGCCCTCCCATGAACACTGTTTAATCTCGGGGTGGGCGAAAATTCCACATAAATACTCAAATCTCGAATTCTAGACTATCAGTCTATTCCTTACATCAGCACTATTCATCTTGGCTGGATTTAGGGGTACGGTAGCATTGTAGTTGTTACTGCACTGTTAACATAGAGGCCTGGGTTAATGACTCAAAGACACAAGTTCAGATTCCACCACTGCAGCTGGGAAAGTTATGCTCAATTAATTAAATAAATCTGGAATAAAAGACTAGTCTCAGTAATGTTGACCATGAAACTACTGAATTATCATCAAAACCCATCTGATTCTTTAATGTTCTTTAGGGCAGGATATCCTTACTCAATCTGGCCTAAGTGCTTCTCCAGACTCCTAGAAATGTTGTTAACTCTTAACTGGCTTTTTCTTTCATTTGTGGGATATGAACATCACTGGCAAGGCCAGCATTTATTACCCATCCCTAATTGCTCTTGAGAAGGTGGTGGTGAGCTGTCTCTTTAACTGCTGTAGTCCATCTGGTGTAGGTACACCTATGGTGATGTTAGAAAGGGAGTTTCAGGTTCTTGTCTGAGTGACAGTGAAGGAACGGTGATATGGTTCCAAGTAAGTAAGATGTGTGACTTGTAGGGAACTTGCAGGTGATAATGTTCCCATTCATGTGCTGCCCTTGTTCTTCTAAGGTGCGGAGGTTGTGGGTTTGGAAAGTACTGTCGAAGGAGCTTTGGTGAATTGTTGCAGTACATTTTATAGATGATAACTGCAGCCACTGCACGCAAGTGGTAGGGAGTGAATGTTTATGGTGGTAGATGGGGTGCTCATCAAGCAGGTTGCTTTGTCCTAGACGGTGTCAAGCTTCATGAGTGTTGGAGCTGCACTCATCCAGGCAAGTGGAGACTATTCAATCACACTCCTGACTTGTGCCATGTAGATGGTGAACTGGCTTTGGGGACTCAGGAGGTGAGTTACTTACCACAGAATTTGCAGCCTCGAACCTGCCCTTGTAACCACAGTGGTTATATGGCTAGTCCAGTTCTGTTTCTGGTCGATGGTGGCCTCCAGTGTGTTGATGGTGAGAGATTTGGCAATGGTAATGCCATGGAATGTCAAGGGAGGATGGTAATTGCACGGCACTTATGTGGCATGAATGTTACTTGTCTTTTATTAACCCAAGCCTTAATGTTGTCCAGGTCTTGCTGCATAGGGGCATTGACTGCTTCGTATCTGAGGAGCTCTGAGTTTTACTGAACACTGCAATTACCAGTAAACATCCCCACTTCTGACCTTATGTTGGACAGAGTATCGTTGAAGCAGCTGAAGATGGCTGGACCTAGGATACAACCCTGAGGAACTCCTTCAGCGATGCCCTGGGGCTGGGGTGATTAGCCTCCAACAACCACAACTTGTTCCTTTGTAATAGGTATGACTCCAACCAGTGGAAAGTTTCCCCCCAGATTCCCAGTGACTTCAATTTAGTTAAGGCCCCATGATGATGTCAAGGGCGATCACACTTGTCTCATTTCTGGAATTCAGCTGACTTATAATGAGGTCAGGAGTTGCGTGGTCCTGGAGAAATGCAAACTGAGCATCGGTGAACAGCTTGTCAGTGATTTAAGTGCTGCTTGATAGAACTGTCAATGACACAGTCCTTGACTTTGCTGATGATGGGAGAGTAGATTGATGAGCCGGTATTGGTGATTGGTTTTGTCCTTTTTTTGTGGCAGGACATAACTGGGCAATCATCCACCTTATCAGGTGGATGCCAGTGTTGCAGCTAGAGGTTTAGATAGTTCTGGAGTACAAGTCTTCAGTACTACAACTGGAACGTTGGCAGGGCCCATAGCCTTTGTTGTATGCATTAACTCTGAAATGAACCAGCAAGTCAAGTTGTATTCAAGGTGACAGCTCAGTGTCACCTTCTGAAGGGTAATCAAGGATGGGCATCACCCACATCTCTTTATCTTTTCTCCCTCCACCCTTAGCCCAGCACTATAGAATTGTAATTAGAAATTCAAACTGATTCCTAATTCAATTTTTATATGTTTGTTTCTAAAGGAATTAGTTAATTGGATGAATAGCAAATCAACTAGCTAGGTTGAAAACTAGCTTAGCACAACCTAGCACAAAGGAAGATGGTTGTAGTTGTTGGAGGTCAATCATCTCAGTCCCAGGGCATCACTGCAGGAGTTCCTCAGGGTAGTGTCCTCAGCCTAACCATCTTCAGCTGCTTCATCAATGACTTTCCTTCCATCATAAGGTCAGAAGTGGGGATGTTTGCTGATGATTGCACAATGTTCAGCACCATTCGCGACGACTGATACAGAAGCAATCCATGTACAACAGCAGCAAGAGCTGGACAATATCCAGGCTTGGGCTGACCAGTGGCAAATAACATTCACACCACAAGTGCCAGGCAATGATCATCTCCAACAAGAGAGAATCTAACCATTGCCCCTTGACATTCAATGGCATTATCATTGCTGAATCTCCCACTATCATCATCCTGTGTGTTACCATTGACCAGAAACTGATTTGGACTAATCATATAAATATTGTGGCTACATGAGCAGGTCAGAGGCTAGGAATCCTGTGACAAGTAACTCACCTCCTGACTCCCCAAATCCTGTCCACTATCTACAAGGCACAAGTCAGGAGTGTGATGGAATACTCCCCACTTGCCTGGATGAGTGCAGCTCCCACAACACTCAAGAAACCTGACGACATCCAGGACAAAGCAGCCCCCTTGATTGGCACCCCTTCCACAAGCATTCACTCCCTTCACCACTGATGCACAATGCCATCTACAAGACGCAGTGCAGAAACTCACCAAGGCTCCTTAGACAGCACCTTTCAAAGCCCTGACCACTACCATCTAGAAGGACAGGGGCAGCCGATACATGGGAACACCACCACCTGGAGGTTCTCCCCCAAGCCACTTGGAAATGTATTGCCGTTCCTTCACTGTCGCTGGGTCAAAATTCTCGAACTCCCTCCCTAACAGCACGGTGGGTGTACCTACACCACAAGAAGACAGCTCACCACCACCTTCTCGAGGGCAGTTAGAGATGGACAATAAATGCTGGCCTGGTCAGCGATGCCCACAATCCGTAAATTAATTTTAAAAACTATAAAACACATGGTGATAATTGGGAAAGTTGTGGCTCGGAGACAGCGACAATAGATTTCCACTCAAATCTATTCACAGCCCCTGATCTCACTATGCAGGAATGATTCAGAAGAGAGTATTTCTTGTAATATTACAAATGACTGTAATAGAATTATTTGCCCAGGTCTATTTATTCTTTCATGGGATGTGGACGCTGGCAAGACCAGAATTTGTTGTCCATCCCTAATTGCCCTTGAACTGAGTGGTTTGCTAGGCCATTTCAGGGGGCAGTTAAGAGTCAACCACATTATTGAGAGTCCAGAGTCATAGGTAGGCCAGACCAGGTAAAGACTGCAGATTTCCTTCCCGAAAGGATATTAATGAACCAGATGGTTTTTACAACAATCAATGATCATTTCATGGCATCATTAACTGAGACTAGCTTTATATTCAAGATTTATTAATTGAATTTAAATTCCACTGGCTGCCATGGTGGGATTTGAACCTTTGTCCCCAGAGCATTAACCTGAGTCTCTGGATTACTTGTCCAGTAACATATAGGTGAAAAATATAAAAGGTAAACAGCATTCAAAAAGAGGCAAACCAACAGAGTAGGGAAACCATGGAAATACACAAGAACTTTAGTGAGGATCACTCCATAGTGGAACAAGAAACATGAAATATATACACAGGGAAATGGTGTCACATTGACTGAAAACTTCCAGTAGATGATCAATAATTTCACCTATCTCCTTGTCCAGCTTTGCTAACATCGAATGTGAAACTTGGTAAAACTAGAATACTTTTCAAGGGTATTTAATGATCAGAAATCATTCCGCATTTCTGGAATGCTCTGAAATAGACTAGTCAAACATGAAATAAAAAGAAAATGCTGAAAATACACAGCAGGTCAGGAAGTGCCTGTTGAGAGAAACAGTTAATGTTTCACGTTGCTTAGCACTTATCCTTCTGATGAAAGATCTTCGACCTGAAACATTGTGTTTCTCTCTCCATAGATGCTGCCGGATCTGCTGAGTATTCCCAAAATTTTCTATTTTTATTTCAGATTTCCAGTATCCGCAGTAGTTGCTTTTGTATTAGTCATTATTTCAAATTTAAGTCAAATTGTTAGAAATTCCTAAAACAGCAAGCTTTACAATGATTATTTGAAATCCTTTTCAAAACACAAAGTGGCATTCTCTTGATTATAATTGATTTCATCTTCTGATCATAGTAGTGCAATTATACGATTCTAGAGCATTTAGGCCTTTCGAATTTTCAACATGAAGCATTAATTGCATTAACAATGCAAAAAAATCTACAATGTTTGTACTCTTGCAGATGAATTCGTAGGAGCTTCGCCTGTCAACTCAAATTTTCGCCATATGCCGCAAAGCCCGTTATCATTGGTGCAATCTCCAGTCACGTGCTCCAGGATGGAGCATTCAGTTGAACTTCAGAACCAGGATATTGCTGACATTATGCAAAAGCCAGTGGAATGCCAATCTGTGAATGCTGTTAGCACTGCCACAGAACTCCAGTTGAGAAATCAGATCTCCACTTCCAGTGAGACATCTAGGTCTGAGGAGACGGTGAAAGAAATTGCAGGGAATGTAGTAGAAACCAGCACAGAGCTGGTAGTAGGACAGGAATTGAAGCCCAAGACTAAAGATAGGCTTTCAACCCAAGACACAGAAGCAAATAGATCACCAAAAGATCAAAAAACAAAGGAGTTTACTGCAGTATCTGGCATAGTGATTGAGGCAAAGAGCTCAAGCAAACCGGAGACTACAAAAGATGATGGACCGATTGATTTGAGAGTCTATGAACTCAACTCAGACAGTGGAAAATCTACACCTTCCAATAACGGAAAGAAAGGTGATTATTGCTACAAATGGAGTATATGTACAGAGTAAACACAGAGTGAGTGGGGGAATAATGGAAAATAACCCATACTAGTCTTAAAATGGTAACCAGAAGTTGTTACAGGCATGTTTAAATACAGTGAAATTTGTCAGTGATTTTTAACTAAAGCAACTTAGAAGTTATCTGAGCCAAAAGAGATAGTGACCTATGAAATAGAAAGTCATCAACAGAACAAAACTTTTGAGGCTTTAAACATCCATAACACAAGTGAGCAAGAACTGTCTGATTTTGGGTGATAGTTTTTTAATCGATTCCTCCATCACTGAAATCGAGAAAGATCAGGTGTAACAAAAGCATCTCTTTTCTAATTTTGTTGAATCGTTTTAATCCATGTCCATTACAGTAAAATGTCTCCATGTGCACATTCTCCATTTTTGTAAGCCAAAGTGTGCAATGCTAGAGGATAGAACAGGATATTAGTGCAGAAAATGTTAGTAGATCATTGTTGAATAAAGTCCATCAAAAGGTGGGATCATAGTTAGCTTGGTCTCAAGGAACCATGCATTTCGAAGCTCAGTGTATCTTAAAGGTATTTCTAAACACTCATAACTTGTCCTGTTAGATAATCACAGAACTGTTACAGTGCAAAAGGAGACCATTTGGCTCTGGCTCTTCGATGAGCAATTCATTTACTGCCATTCTCCCACCTTAGCCCTGTAACCCCACATATTCTTCCTTTTCAGATAACAACCTAAATGCCTTTTGAATACTTTGATTGAACCTGCCTCCACCACACTCTCAGGAAGTGCATTCCAGATTGGAAGACTGCTAACTTTGCCCCATTATGAAAAAAGGGAGGAAGGGATAGACCAGGAAATTACAGGCCAGCCAGTCTAACCTCGGTGGTGGAGAAGTTACTAGAAAGAATTCTGAGGGACAGAACATATCTGCACTTGGAGAGACACGGATTAATCAGGGATAGTCAGCATGGATTTGTTAAGGGAAAGTTGTTTGACAAATTTGATCAAATTATTTGAGGTAACAAGGAGTGTTGATGAGGATAATGCATTTGATGTGGTCTACATGGACTTTAGTAAGGCTTTTGATAAGGTCCCTCATGGCAGACTGGTCAAGAAAGTAAGAGCCCAAGGGATCCAAGGCAAAATGGCATGTTGGATCCAAAATTGGCTGAGAGGCGGGAAGCAGAGGGTGATGGTAGAGGGATGTTTCTGTAACTGGAAGTCTGTTTCCAGTGGGGTTTCACAGGGCTCAGTGCTGGGGCCCTTGCTGTCTGTGGTACACATAAATGATTTGGACTTAAATGTAGGGGGTATGATCAAGAAGTTTATGGATAACACGAAAATTGGTAGGGTGGTAAACAATGAGGATAGCCGTAAACTGCAGGAGGATATCAATAGACTGGTCAGGTGGGCAGAACAGTGGCAAATGGAATTCAACCTGGAGAAGTGTGAGGTAATGCACTTAAGGAGGGCTAACAAGGCAAGGAAATACACTATGAATGGTAGGACCCTGGAAAGTACTGAAGATCAGAGGGATCTTGGTGTGCATATCCACAGATCCCTGAAGGTAGCAGGGCAGGTAGATAAGGTGGTTAAGAGGCATATGGGATATTTGTCTTTATTAACCGAGGCGGAGGATACGAGAGCGGGGAGGTTAAGCTGGAATTGTATAAAATGCTGGTTAGGCCACAACTGGAGGACTGCGCGCAGTTCAGGTCACCACATTATAGAAAGAATGTGATTGCACAGAAGATGGTGCAGAGCAGATTCACCAGGATGCTGCCTGGGCTGGAGGGTCTGAGCTATGAGGAAAGATTGGATAGGCTGGGATTGTTTTCTTTGGAGCAGCGAAGGTTGAGAGGGGACCTGATAGAGGTGTATAAGATTATGAGGGGCATAGATAAGGTGGATAGGAAGACATTTTTTTCCATTAGTAGAGGGGTCAATAACCAGGGGGCATGGATTTAAGGTAAGAGGTAGAAGACTAAGAGGGGAGTTGAGAAGTTTTTTCACCCAGAGGGTGTGGGAGTCTGGAACTCACTGCCTGAAAGGGTGGTTGAGTCAGAAACTTGTAATGTTTAAGAAGTATTTAGATATTCACTTGTGTTGCTATAGCCTCCAGGGCTATGGGCCAAGCGCTGGAAAATGGGATTAACGTAGTCAGATCTTTGTTGACTGGTGTGGACACAATAGGCCGAATGGCCTCCTTTTGTGCTGTACATGTCTATGAGCCTATGAGTCAGACCTGAACCACTCATTGCATGAAAATATTTCCCATATTGCTTTGCTTCCTTTGGCAATTACTTTAAATCTGTGCCCTCTTGTTCTCAATCCTTTCGAGACTGGGAATAGTTTCTCCCTATCTACTCTATCCAGGCCCCTCATGACTTTGAAAACCTGTATCAAATCATAGGGACAAGGGAACTTAGCAGCAGGAGTAAACCATTTGGCCTGTCGAGCCTGCTGTGCCATTCAGTTAGATCATGGCTGACCATCTACCTCAAAGCAATATTCCAGCACTATCCCCATATCCCTTGATGTCATTAGTATCTGTCAATTTCTGTCTTGAACATGCTCAATGATTGAGCTTCCACAGCCCTCTGGAGTAGAGAATTCCAAAGATTTACCACCCTCTTCGTGAAAAAACTCCTCATCTCAGTCCAAAATGGCCTTCCTCTGGTTCTGAGACTGTGTTCCCTGGTTCTAGACTCACCAGCCGGAGGAAACATCCTATCTACATCTACCCTGTCAAGCCCTGTAAGAATTTTATAAGTTTCAATGAGATCACCTCTCATTCTTCTAAATTCTAGAGAATACAGGCCCAGTCTCCTCGATCTCTCCTCATAAGAGAACCCTGCCATCCCAGGGTTGTCTGGTGACCATTGCACTCCCTCTATGGGAAGCATATTCTTCCTCGGGTAAGGAGACCAAAACTGTACACATTACTCCAGGTGTGATCTCATCAAGGCTCTGTACAATTGCAGCAAGACATCTTTAATCATATACTCAAATCCCCTTGTGATGAAGGCCAACATACAATTTGCCTTCCTAATTGCTTGTTGCATATGCATGCTAACTTTC
Source organism: Cetorhinus maximus (assembly GCF_964194155.1). Lineage (NCBI taxonomy): Eukaryota > Metazoa > Chordata > Chondrichthyes > Lamniformes > Cetorhinidae > Cetorhinus > Cetorhinus maximus. Next base: position 95,082,137 of record NC_135899.1, on the reverse strand, counting down.
AGTGACTCACGAACAAGGACACTAGATATCAACAGTACCGAATCTCTCACCATTTAAGAAATACTCTGCCTTTCTGTTTTTTCTACCGAAGTGGATAACTTCATACTTATCCGTATTACATTCCAACTGCCATGTTCTTGCCCATTCACATAGCCTGTCCAAGCCTCCTTGCATCCTCCTCACAACTTACATTCCCACCTAGTTTTGTGTCATCAAATTTGGAAATATTACATTTGGTCCCCACATCCAAATCATTTATTTTATTTTTATATATATATATATATATATATATATATATAAAACAGTTGTGGCCCCCACCACTGATCTTCTCAGAATCCCTCTAATAACAGCCTACCATCCTGAGAAGGACCTATTTATTCCTACTCTGTTATCTGCCTGTTAACCAATATTACCCCCAGTCCCATGTGCTCGAAATTAGTTTACTAACCTCCTGTGTGGGATCTTATCAAAGCCTTCTGAAAATCCTAATGCACCATATCCACTGGATCTCCTTTATGCTACAATTAACATCCTCCAAAAATTCCAACAGGTTTGTCAAGCGTGATTTCCCTTTCACAAATCCATGTTCACTGTGCTCAATCATATTATTTTCCAAGTGTCTGGTTATTGCACCCTTCAGAATAGATTCTGACATTTTCCCTACTACTAATGTCAAACTAACAGGTCTGTAGTCCTCTGTTTTCTCTCTCCCTCCCTTCTTAAATAGTGGGGTTACATTTGCTACTTTCCAATCTGCAGGAACTTTTCCAGAATCTATAGAATTTTGAAGGATAACCACTAATGCATCCATTACCCATATAGCCACCTCCCTCAACATCTAGGATGCAGCTCATCAGGTCCAGGGGATTTGTCAACCATCAATCCAATTATTTTTTTTTGAGTACTACCTCTTTATTGATACTAATTTCTTTAAGTTTCTCATTTTCACAAGCCCTTTAGTTCCCTAGTATTTCTGGGAGATTTTCTGTGCCTTCCTCTGTAAAGATAGACACAAAGTAATTGTTTAGGTTCTCCACCATTTCCCCATTTTCCTCTGTCCTGTAATGGACCCACATTTGTCCTTGCTAATCTTTCCCTTTTCACATTCCTAAAGAAGCTTTTACAGTCCGCCCTTATGTTTCACACTTGCATTCATATTCTCTTTCCCCTTTCTTTATCACTTCCTTGGTCCCCCTTTACTGGATTCTAAATTGCTCCCAATCCTTGGGCTTACCCCATTTTCTGGCAACTTTATAAGCTATTTCTTTTGATCGTATGCAATTTTTAATTTCTTTTGTTAGACACGTTTGATTCACCTTTCCTGTTGGGTATATTTGTTGTAGACCATGTAATCGTTCTTGCCTGTGTACCATCATTTTTTTTAGTGTAGTTTCCGAATCCCCATAGCCAACTTACCCCTTATACTTTCATTGTTTCTTTTGTTCAGATTTAAGACCCTAGTTTCAGAATGAACTATGTCACTTTCAAACTTAATGTAAAACTCTATCATATCATGGTCACTCTTTCCTAAAGGCTTGTTTACAGCAAGGTTATTAATTAGCCCTTTCTCATTGCATAATACTAAATCTAAAATAGCCCGATCCTTAGTTGGTTCTCAACATACCACTCCAGAATCCCACCTCTTACGTACTCCAGGAATTCATCCTCCACAGCTTTAGCACTAATTAGATTTACTCAATCTATAGGTAAATTGAAGTGGCCCATTTTTACTGTATTACCCATGTCACATGCAGCTCTAATTTCCTGATTTATACTGTGCCCAACGTTACCACTACAGTTTGGGGGTTTATAAACAATTCCCACCAAAGTTTGCTGGCCCTTGCTGTTTCTTAGCTCCACCAAAACTGATTCTACATCTTGATCCTTTGATCCATGATCCTCTCACTAATGTACTGATTCTGTCCCTTATTAACAGTGCTACCCCACATCCTTTTCATTTTTGCCTATCCTTCCTAAATGGCAAATATCCTTGAACATTCAGTTCCCAGTCTCGGTCACCCTGTGACCACAACTTCATAATGGCGATTAAATCATAACCAGGTACCTGGTCAGTCATCTCAGCTGCAGGACATCACTGCAGGAGTTCCTCAGGGTAGTGTCCTCGGTCCCAACCGTCTTCAGCTGCTTCATCAATGACCTTCCACCATAAGGTCAGAAGTGGGGATGTTCGCTGATGGTTGTACAATGTTCAGCACCATATGCGACTCCTCAGATACTGAAGCAGTCCATGTCCAAATGCAGCAAGACCTGGACAATATCCAGGCTTGGGCTGACGAGTAACATTCGCACCACACAAGTGCCACGCAATGACAATCTCCAACAAGGGAGAACCCAAACATCGCCCCATGATGTTCAATGGCATTACCATCACTGAATCCCCCACTATCAACATCCTAGGAGTTACAATTGACCAGAAACTGAACTGGACTAGCCATCTAAACACTGTGGCTACAAGAGCAGGTCAGAGGCTAGGAATAGTGCGATGATAACTCACCTCCTGTCTCCCCAAAGCCTGTCCACCATCTATAAGGCACAAGTCAGGAATGTGATGGAATGCCCCCCCACTTGCCTGGATGAATGCAGCTCCCACAACACTCAAAGTCTGACACCGTCCTGGACAAAGCAGTCCACTTGATTGCCACCCCGTCCACAAACATTTACTCCTTCCACCACCATCGCACAGCAGCAGTGTGTACCAACTACAAGATGCACTGCAGGAATCCACCAAGGCTCCTTCGACAGCACCTTCCAAACCCACGACCACTACCATCTAGAAGGACAAGGGCAGCAGGTAGATGGGAACGCCAACACCTGGAACTTCCCCTCCAAGCCACTCACCATCCTGACTTGGAAATATATCATTGTTCCTTCACTGTTGCTGTGTCAAAATCCTGGAACTCCCTAACAGCACTGTGGGTGTACCTACACCACATGGACTGCAGCGATTCAAGAAGGCAGCTCACCACCACCTTCTCAAGGGCAACTAGGGATGGGCAATAAATGCTGGCCCAGCCAGCGAAGCCCATATTCTGTGAATGAATAAAAAAGAGAACCTGTATTAGTCCCTTCAAATCATCTACCTTGTTGCAAATGCAACATGGTCTGATGATGACCATGAAACCATTGTCGATTGTTGTAAAAACCCATCTGGTTCACTAATGTCCTTTAGGGAAAGAAATCTGCTGTCCTTACCTGATCTGACCTACTTGTGACTCCACATCCACAGCAATGTGGTTGGCTCTTAAATATCCTCTAAACAAGGGCAATTAAGAATGGGCAATAAATGCTGGCCTAGCCAGTGATCCCCAGATCCTATGAATTGATTTTTAAAAAATGCTACGTGCATTCAGATAAGGTGCCCTTAATTTTATCTTTTTAACATTATTTCGCATTCTAATCCTATTTGAAGCTTGCCTTTGTTTTGTCTACCTTCTAATTTCGCTTACTATTTTGATCTTCTCTCAGCCTTGTCTTCTCCAAGGAAAGCAGTCCTAATTTCTCCAATCTATGTTCATGACTGAAGTTCTTCATCCCTGGAAACATTCTTGTGAATCTTTTTCTCACTCTCTCCTAATCTTTCATATCTTTCCTGAAGTGTGGCGCCCAGAACTGGATGCAATATTCCAGCTGAGGCCGAACATGGGGTGCTTGTACAATGAACACAAAGTTAGCATGCAGGTACAGCAAGCAATTAGGAAGGCAAATGCCATAATGGTCTTTATTGCAAGGGGATTGGAGTACAAGAATAAATAAGTCTTGCTACAGTTGTACAGGGTTTTGGTGAGACTGCAGCACTGTGTGCATTTTTGGCCTCCACATTTAAGAAAGGATATACTTGCATTGGAGTTGGTACAGCGAAGGTTCACTAAATTGGTCCCTGGGATGAGGGGATTGTCTGATGATGAGAGGCTGAGTAAATTGGGTTTATATTCTCTGGAGTTTAGAAGAATGAGAAGTTATCTCATTGAAACCCACAAAGTTCTGAAGGGGCTTAATAGGGTAGTCGCTGAGAAGATTATTTCCACTGATCAGGGAAATCTAAAACACAGGGGCACAGATTCAGGACAAGGGGCTGGTCATTTAGAACTGAGGTGAGGAGAAATTACTTCACTCAAAGAGTTGTGAATCTTTAGAATTCTCTACCTAGGTTTATCATTAGTTTGTATTCAGCTAAACTTAGCTGAGAAGTTGACAAGAGTGCTACATTTGGTTTTTGCACTTCTGAGTTGGGAGCAGGAAAATTGGCCAGCGTTCCCAAAATGGATGATTGCATTCCCACTTTGCTGGAAAAAAATGTGTGTGCATATTTGAGGAGAACTGATTGGGCTCAGTCCCAAGAAATTCTGTGATCAGAGTGTGTTTGACACTCCCTATCCAAGTGGTGTCATATGAGGTACTGAAATGTGGCTGATACCTGTGAAACAATAACCCAGCCAGGAATCTGTACATTCAGGAGAAAAGGAATAACGTTTGGTACAAAAAGAATAGAAATTTGGCCATAAAGAATGTTAAGATGATTAAAAGCACCTAATATATAATTCAGAAAATTATTTGGAAAAGAGCCTGGGGACATTTAGGAACTTTTCCAATTGTCACTTGACCACTTCCTTTAAAAGAAAAATCAGTTTCACATTTTTGACTACCTTCATTCTAATTAGTTGTCACTTATTTCAGGATCTAGCACGGACATCAGTGAGGACTGGGAGAAAGATTTTGATCTGGATATGACCGAGGAAGAGGTCCAGTTAGCATTGTCTCGGGTGGATGTGTCAGAACAGGTACAATACTTCGGTTTTTATCTGTTGGCTTGGATGTGCTAGGAAGTCTTTAATGTTACTGGCAAACATGCTCTACCTACCACTTTCCACAGGTCTAAGGAATTGGGCCTGTCTTGGAATTGTCAGTGCCATAAACATGGAAGCTGTAATTTAATTTGAGAAATTTTCCCTCTATGCTACTAAAGGAAGTCTTACATAAGGACAATCTTTCAAAACTGATCACTACAATACATTTTGGGCTTTTTCTTGGTACTTTTCTTGTGCTCCTGGCTAAATTAGTTTCTTCAACAGACTGATCTTATTGCTCCAAAGCTAATAACTTTATTCACTGTTCAGTATGTGTTTGTGCATCTCCTGTTTAATGGTTAACTTCATCAGTTGGGATACCTGCCACATTCTCTCATCACTTAAGAGGATAATAACATGATGCATTGAGTACAGATTAAAATAATATACAGAAGCAAAAAGACAGATGCCAAATTTCATCAATACTTAACCCTTTGTGGGCTGATTGGAATCATAATAACATACTCCTTTTATCTTCCCATTACCAAGTAGCAACTTTGTTGGATTGAACATTTGTGTTTTGACTTTTTGTAAGCTTTTTGGGACAAAAGGCTGCACGATGATGACTTAAATTATACTGCTAGAACTAAAGATTACTGATGAATTTCTCAGTCCTTATAGTTTAGTGGCCTTCAAGTGTACTGTTGTAGATCACGTGATCAAAAATGCACTATTCAGGATATGTCTAATAGTAATTAACAATTAAAACCACAATATCTGGGTGTCTTGCTCGTGCTGGGATTGTGAACATTGTTTTGATCCTTAGCCAGACCCCAGTCATTGCGGGAAGATCCGGTTGGAAACAATCTCGTTTTGTTTAAAGTAGATAAAGTTTGAGACTCAAGATGCTTACTAAGTGAATAAAACCACAAGATTCCACAGGTTTGGAACAAATAAAAATAAATTTTACTATAAATGTTCAGAAAGATAAAACAATTTACAATATCTATCTTATACTCTAACATTTGGGGTAAGTATGAGGTACATGTGAATCAATAGGCAAAGTGTAGCACAACACTCCTACACTACGCAGTAAATGACACGTGACCAAACTGAATTCCATGGATTTCTTAACAACCCACTCAGGTGTTTGTTGCATTGTGAGTCAACCCATCCCACTGAAACTTTGTCTTTCTCACGAGGGTTTCCAATCTTCACCTTTGAAGATCTGGCTTTGGAATTCTCTCCAAAAGTCACTCCCACTTGGATGGCTTCAACAATGATCCACCTCGTAGGGTTTCAGTCTCACCTTCCAAGATTCTTTTCGTCTGGATCTCCAGGTACACTCAAACTTCACCTTCTCAGCACAATTTTGGATCTTTGGCCGTGCCAAGCAGAACACCACTGCTCCAAAGGAGTACCTTTGCCCCAATGGCCCAAATCACGGAGTCACCAACCTTTGGCTGCCTTCTTGGATCTTAAGGGCTTCTCTTGTGCCCCCTCGTTTTAAAGTCTGCTTCCTGCAGCTCTTTCTTTAATTTGGAGCCTGTCTTTGCTTCTTTCTTTTAATTTGACTTAACAGGATCTATTTCTGTTCCCTATCTTTATCCCTTACCTAGGACTTCCTTTTTGAGATCTCTCCCTGTCCCCCACCCGTGTTCCGTTCCCTGGGACACTCACTGTACAATGGCATTCCCTTCAGGTCCCCTGACCTGGATTTTCATGCCATTTACTCTTTCTTTCTCCCGCGCAGGCACGCAGGGCTGGCCCTCTGCCTTAAGAATGTAAAAAAAAGACTGGACTGTACATGTGCGGCCAGTTCCCAGCCAGCGCATGCGCGGGAGATCTGAGGTTTGTCGGGAACTGGAGTAGCCAACCTCCAAACTTCAGACTAAGGTAAGGTTAGGTTTCATCACAACATGTACAATTTAATCTTTAGTGGAAGTTAAGTGTCTCATCTAATTTCCTGATCAATCAACTTTAGTCAATCTGGAGATGGAGTGTCTCTTGTCCTTGACAGTGAAAGGAAAGCCGCCTCTAAATTAAAGGGCACATTAACATTTTTGAGTTGGTAATATTGTCCCCCCCCGGCCTCTGTACGTTGAAATCAGTGGGTAATAACGTAATGTGCATTTTTTTTTTATTGATTCATTGTTGTTGCTGTAACTTGTCATTTACACCAAACACTACTGAATGTTCAGCTTTGCCTTCTCGGTTGTAATTTGGCAGAATGTATTGGCCAACTGTGATTAAAACCTGACTGATTCTTGAGTTTTTCTGACTAGCAGTGAACAAGGTCAAAACACAAATATTTCCCCATTTGGGACACAGTACATGAGGGAACATTTTTCTGGTGGCTTTCCATTGGACTTTCTAATGTACTCTGTTTAAATATGCAGATATGCAATCTGCTTTCCCCTCCCTTGGCAAATAGACATTGTGCTCCCAAAAATAATTCATTATATTGAACATGATGAAGTACTTTGGTAAATTTGAAGTAATGTTCCATGCATATAAATTAAATTATTTATGCATTTCATTATTATTGAATGGTCTTGGCATTAGAGTGCTCATATGTAATGAATATTGATGGCCATTAGCTTATTATGTAGCCAAAATTAGTTGGAGCAAAATGAATAGACATTCAAATTTTATAAAAATGATTGTTGAGTTAAAATTGTTTTTATGAAAGATCTTTTTAAAAATGATCTTAGATTGGTTTCCTGAATCACAGTCAAAACAATGAAGTAGGCTTGAAACTGAAAGCTTTTAGGGAAACATGCCTGATCTTAATTTGAATCCATACCTTGATCTTGGCTAATGTTCCCTTTACTAGTTAGTTGCCCGTGCTCCCTTTAAATTATTCTGTGCAGCTGTGCACGCAGATATTTATCATAGAACAAGGCGTACATTATACCTTCTGCGTGACTGTGCAGCTGAACTAGCATCGATCTTCCCATACGATTATGTTTAGATTCTTCTAGAGGGAGAGAGGTTTTCTTATTGGGAAACCAGTGTGTGACATGGAAAGTGGCTGATGAAGTATAATGTGGGAAAATATAAAGTTGTTCACTTTGGCTGGAAGAATAAAAAAGCAAACAGAGAACAACTGCAGAATTCCGAGGTGCAGAGGGATCCAGGCATTCTCGTGCATGAGTCACAAAAAGTTAGTATGCAGGTACGGTATGTAATCAAGAAAGCTAATGGAATGCTATCCTTTATTACGAGAGGAATTGAACATAAAAGTAAGGATGTTATGCTTCAGTTAAGCAGGGCATTGGTGAGACCACACCTCAAACACTGTGTGCAGTTTTGGTCTCCATATTTAAGGAAGGATGTAAATGCGTTGGAAGTGGTTTAGAGGAGGTTTACTAGTACCTGGAATGAGTGGGTTGTCTTTTGAGGATAGGTTGGACAGACTGGGCTTGTTTTCACTGGAGTTTAGAGAGTGAGGGGTGACTTGATTGAAGTATAAGATCCTGAACGGTCTTGACAAGGTGGACATGGAGAAGATGTTTCCTGCTATGGGTGAGTCCAGAACTAGGGAACACAGTTTTAAAATTAGGGGTCGCCCTTATAGGACAGAGATGAGAAGAATTTTTTTTCTTTGAGGGTTGTGTGACTTTGGAATTCTGCCTCAAAAGGCCGTGGAAGTGAGGTCACTGAATATTTTTAAAGCAGGGGTAGATAGATTATTCTTAGGCAAGGGAATCAAAGGTTATCCGGGATAGATGGGAATGTAGAATTTGAAACACAAACAGATCAGCCATGATCTTATTGAATGGTAGAGCAGGCTCAAGGGGCTGAATGGCCTACTGCTGCTCCTATTTCATACGTTCGTATCATCTGCTAGCCAGACTGACAATCGTGCAGAATGTGGATGGAATTGTTAAAATAGACTGTTGGGGGCAGGGGAGAGAGATAACAGTAAACTATCTAGTATTAGAGGATAAAAACAAAAAGCTAAAAGCTACTGCGGATGCTGGAAATCCAAAACAAAATAAAAACAGAATTACCTGGAAAAACTCAGCAAGTCTGGCAGCATCGGCGGAGAAGAAATCAGTCAACGTTTCGAGCCCTCATGGCCCTTCAGCAGAACTGAAGCATAGTTTCAACAAGGGAGAAATATAAATTGGTTTAAGGTGGGTGGGGGGGAAGAGACACATTGAGGGTGTGGTGTGAGCAGATAATCAAAAGATGTCAGAGACAAAAGGGTCAAAGAGGTGTTGAAGGTGGTGGTCTTTGTCTGAGAAAAGTGCTAATTAAGAATGCAAGACAGGATATTCAAAGTACAGCTCTAGTGGGGGTGGGGTGGAAAGACTAAAGGTTTTAGTTTTAGATTTAAAAATAATGGAAATAGGTGGGGAAAGAAGAATCTATATAAATTATTGAAAAAAAAGGCGGGTGGGGGGGGGAAAGAAACAGGGTGGGGATGGGGGGAGGGGGAGTTTAAGATCTAAAGTTGTTGAATTCAATATTCAGCCCAGAAGGCTGTAAAGTGCCTAGTCGGAAGATGAGGTGCTGTTCCTCCAGTTTGCGTTGGGCTTCACTGGAACAATGCAGCAAGCCAAGGACAGACATGTGGGCAAGAGAACAGGGTGGAGTGTTAAAATGGCAAGCGACAGGGAGGTTTGGGTCTTTCTTGCGGACAGACCGCAGGTGTTCCGCAAAACGGTCGCCCAGTTTGCGTTTGGTCTCTCCAATGTAGAGGAGACCGCATTGGGAGCAACGAATGCAGTAGACTAAGTTAGGGGAAATGCAAGTGAAATGCTGCTTCACTTGAAAGGAGTGTTTGGGCCCTTGGACGGTGAGGAGAGAGGAAGTGAAGGGGCAGGTGTTGCATCTTCTGCGTGGGCATGGGGAGGTGCCATAAGTGGGGGTTGAGGAGTAGGGGGTGATGGAGGAGTGGACCAGGGTGTCCCGGAGGGAACGATCCCTACGGAATGCTGTCAAGGGGGGTGAAGGGAAGATGTGTTTGGTGGTGGCATCATGCTGGAGTTGGCGGAAATGGCGGAGGATGATCCTTTGAATGCGGAGGCTGGTGGGGTGATAAGTGAGGACAAGGGGGACCCTATCATGTTTCTGGGAAGGAGGAGAAGGCGTGAGGGAGGATGCGCGGGATATGGGCCGGACACGGTTGAGGGCCCTGTCAACGACCGTGGATGGAAAACCTCGGTTAAGGAAGAAGGAGGACATGTCCGAGGAGCTGTTTTTGAAGGTAGCGTCATCAGAACAGATGCGACGGAGGCGAAGGAACTGAGAGAATGGGATGGAGTCTTTACAGGAAGCGGGGTGTGAGGAGCTGTAGTCGAGGTAGCTGTGGGAGTCGGTAGGCTTGTAATGGATATTGGTGGACAGTCTATCATCAGAAATTGAGACAGAGAGGTCAAGGAAGGGAAGAGAAGTGTCAGAGATGGACAGTGAAGTGAAGGGACCTGGAAAAATTTATTAATTTTGCTTCCAATCTCCACCCCTCCATCATCTTCACATGGTCCATCTCTGACACTTCTCTTCCCTTCCTTGACCTCTCTGTCTCAATTTCTGATGATAGACTGTCCACCATGTCCACCAATATCCATTACAAGCCTACCGACTCCCACAGCTACCTCGACTACAGCTCCTCACACCCCGCTTCCTGTAAAGACTCCATCCCATTCTCTCAGTTCCTTCGCCTCCGTCGCATCTGTTCTGATGACGCTACCTTCAAAAACAGCTCCTCGGACATGTCCTCCTTCTTCCTTAACCGAGGTTTTCCATCCACGGTCGTTGACAGGGCCCTCAACCGTGTCCGGCCCATATCCCGCGCATCCTCCCTCACGCCTTCTCCTCCTTCCCAGAAACATGATAGGGTCCCCCTTGTCCTCACTTATCACCCCACCAGCCTCCGCATTCAAAGGATCATCCTCCGCCATTTCCGCCAACTCCAGCATGATGCCACCACCAAACACATCTTCCCTTCACCCCCCTTGACAGCATTCCGTAGGGATCGTTCCCTCCGGGACACCCTGGTCCACTCCTCCATCACCCCCTACTCCTCAACCCCCACTTATGGCACCTCCCCATGCCCACGCAGAAGATGCAACACCTGCCCCTTCACTTCCTCTCTCCTCACCGTCCAAGGGCCCAAACACTCCTTTCAAGTGAAGCAGCATTTCACTTGCATTTCCCCTAACTTAGTCTACTGCATTCGTTGCTCCCAATGCGGTCTCCTCTACATTGGAGAGACCAAACGCAAACTGGGCGACCGTTTTGCGGAACACCTGCGGTCTGTCCGCAAGAAAGACCCAAACCTCCCTGTCGCTTGCCATTTTAACACTCCACCCTGTTCTCTTGCCCACATGTCTGTCCTTGGCTTGCTGCATTGTTCCAGTGAAGCCCAACGCAAACTGGAGGAACAGCACCTCATCTTCCGACTAGGCACTTTACAGCCTTCTGGGCTGAATATTGAATTCAACAACTTTAGATCTTAAACTCCCCCTCCCCCCATCCCCACCCTGTTTCTTTCCCCCCCCCACCCGCCTTTTTTTCAATAATTTATATAGATTCTTCTTTCCCCACCTATTTCCATTATTTTTAAATCTAAAACTAAAACCTTTAGTCTTTCCACCCCACCCCCACTAGAGCTGTACTTTGAATATCCTGTCTTGCATTCTTAATTAGCACTTTTCTCAGACAAAGACCACCACCTTCAACACCTCTTTGACCCTTTTGTCTCTGACATCTTTTGATTATCTGCTCACACCACACCCTCAATGTGTCTCTTCCCCCCCACCCACCTTAAACCAATTTATATTTCTCCCTTGTTGAAACTATGCTTCAGTTCTGCTGAAGGGCCATGAGGGCTCGAAACGTTGACTGATTTCTTCTCCGCCGATGCTGCCAGACTTGCTGAGTTTTTCCAGGTAATTCTGTTTTTATTTTGTTTAGTATTAGAGGATGCCTTTTTGACAGTATCGTGATAACATAGAGTAGCATATTATATCCATACAATGCCATGCCTCATTAAAAATTGTTGGTATAAAAGATTAACACTTAGATCCACACTCACTGCCTTGCGCCGCCATATGAACACACTCGACCTCTCGCTCCAGCAGCACTGCCGCACCCTTTTTCAAAGCTGCGCGTGCCCCCAGTTTCATTTTATTCTTCGTCTCATCCGACGCCTCAACAAGAAACTTTTTCTCTTTCTCTCAAGTGCTAAGGAACGCAATCTCCAACAACTCATCGACACCAACACCCATCTAGGACCCTCCATCCCAGCCCCGGCCGTGTATTCACTATACCCCCTGACCTTCCCCTCTCCGATGCTGAATGTTCAGTGCTCAGCAAAGGACTTACTTTCAAACCCTTACGCCCTCATCTCAATGAATTTCGGGCTCGGCACGATGCTGAACTCTTCTTCCACCGTCTTCGTCTCCGTGCTCACTTCTTTGGGCAGGAGTCCTCTCCCCGTTAAACAGATCCTTTTACCCACCTCCAATATTCTCCCTCCACCTGGACCCCTCCCTCTGGATTCTTACCTTCTCTTGATCTTTTCATTGAGAACTGTCGGCGTGACATTAGTCATCTCAATTTCTCTGCTCCTCTCACCCACTCTAATCTGTCTCTCTCTGAACTTACTGCACTCCATTCTCTCAGGTCCAACCCCAACATTGTCATCAAACCCGCTGACAAGGGTGGTGCTGTTGTTGTCTGGCGCACTGACCTCTACCTCGCGGAGGCTGAGTGTCAACTCTCAGACACTTCCTCCTACCTCTCCCTGACCATGACCCCACCACTGAACATCAAGCCATTGTTTCCAGGACTGTCACTGACCTCATCTCCTCTGGAGGTCTTCCTCCCACAGCTTCCAACCTGATAGTCGCCCAACCTCGGACGGCCTGCTTCTACCTCCTACCCAAAATCCACAAACAGAACTGTCCCGGCAGACCGACTGTGTCAGCCTGTTCCTGCCCCACGGAACTCATTTCTCGGTATCTTGACTCCCTTCTCTCTCCCTTTGTCCAGTCCCTTCCCACCTACATCCGTGATTCCTCTGACACCTTACTTCACATCAACAATTTCCAGTTCCCTGGCCCCAACTGCTTCCTCTTCACCATGGACGTCCAATCCCTCTACACCTCCATCCCCCACCAGGATGGTCTGAGGGCTCTTAGCTTCTTCCTTGAACAGAGGCCCGAACAATCCCCATCCACCACTACTCTCCTCCGTCTGGCTGAACTTGTTCTCACACTGAACAATTTCTCCTTTAACTCCTCTCACTTCCTCCAAATAAAAGGTGTGGCTATGGGTACCCGCATGGGCCCCAGCTATGCCTGTCTCTTTATGGGGTATGTGGAACATTCCTTGTTCCAGTCCTACTCCGGCCCCCTCCCACAACTCTTTCTCCAGTACATCGATGATTACTTCGGTGCTGCTTCATGCTCTCGCCGGGACCTGGAAATATTTATTAATTTTGCTTCCAATCTCCACCCCTCCATCATTTTCACATGGTCCATCTCTGACACTTCCCTTCCCTTCCTTGACCTCTCTGTCTCAATTTCTGGTGATAGACTGTCCACCAATATCCATTACAAGCCTACCGACTCCCACAGCTACCTCGACTACAGCTCCTCACACCCCGCTTCCTGTAAGGATTCCATCCCATTCTCTCAGTTCCTTCGCCTCCGTCGCATCTGTTCTGATGATGCTACCTTCAAAAACAGTTCCTCTGACATGTCCTCCTTCTTCCTTAACCGAGGTTTTCCACCCACGGTCGTTGACAGGGCCCTCAACCGTGTCCGGCCCATCTCCTGCGTATCCACCCTCACGCCTTCTCCTCCCTCCTAGAAACTTGATAGGGCCCCCTTGTCCTCACTTATCACCCCACCAGCCTTCGCGTTCAAAGGATCATCCTCCGCCATTTCCGCCAACTCCAGCATGATGCCACCACCAAACACATCTTCCCTTCACCCCCCGGCGGCATTCCGTAGGGATCATTCCCTCTGGGACACCCTGGTCCACTCCTCCATCACCCCCTACTCCTCAACCCCCACCTATGGCACCTCCCCATGCCCACGCAGAAGATGCAACACCTGCCCCTTCACTTCCTCTTTCCTCACCGTCCAAGGGCCCAAACACTCCTTTCAGGTGAAGCAGCATTTCACTTGCATTTCCCCTAACTTAGTCTACTGCATTTGTTGCTCCCAATGCGGTCTCCTCTACATTGGAGAGACCAAACGTAAACTGGGCGACCGCTTTGCAGAACACCTGCGGTCTGTCCGCAAGAAAGACCCAAACCTCCCTGTCGCTTGCCATTTCAACACTCCACCCTGCTCTCATGCCCACATGTCCGTCCTTGGCCTGCTGCATTGTTCCAGTGAAGCCCAACGCAAACTGGAGGAACAGCACCTCATCTTCCGACTAGGCACTTTACAGCCTTCCGGACTGAATATTGAATTCAACAACTTTTGATCTTGAACTCCCTCCTTCATCCCCACCCCCTTTCCGTTTCTTCCCCCTCCCTTTTGTTTTTTCTAATTTATATAGATTTTTCTTTTCCCACCTATTTCCATTATTTTTAAATCTATACCTGTAATGCCCTGTCAGTCTTTCCACCCCACCCCACTAGAGCTGTACCTTGAGTGTCCTGCCATCCATTCTTAATTAGCACATTCTCTTAGATAATATCACCACCTTCAACACCTCTTTGTTCCTTTGTCTGTAACATATTTTGATTATCTGCTCCTATCACTGCTTGCTTGTCCCTACAACCACCCACCCCAACTTCTCTCCCCCCACCCCCCCCCACCTTAAACCAACTTATATTTCACCCCTCTCCTAATATTACTCAGTTCTGTTGAAGGGTCATGAGGACTCGAAACGTCAACTCTTTTCTTCTCCGCCGATGCTGCCAGACCTGCTGAGTTTTTCCAGGTAATTCTGTTTTTGTTTTGCCTATAGCTATATCCATTTTTAGATATTGTACTTTTGGCTTCACCTAAAACTCTACTCTTGTGGCTGTTTCTAACTGTTCTGTCAGGATAAACCACATACAACTCAAGTCTCCTGCTCAACTCTGAGCTGAGCTTCCATGCCAACATGCTCCCTTCCCTGAAACATTACCAGCCTTTGCCAACATTTCATTCCTCCTCCTGCAGAAATCCTTCTCCATCTTTTCATTACCTCAAGGTGACTTCTCAAGTAACCTCTCTAGCCTCTTGAGCTTTTACTTATGCAAACTTAAATTTGTTTAAACCTCTGCTGCCCGTGTTGTCTTACTCACCCAACATCCCTATTCTTGCTGACCTGCACTGTCTCCCAGCTCTCAGTTGAATTGAATTCCATCCCTTCTGCCATCTTGTATCTATGATTCTGGGCTCTTGTGTATCTCCTCAATGCATTCCTTGCTTTTTGGCAAGAGTTTTCAACCATCTTGTCTCCACCCTCAAACTCCCTAATTCCTTTCATTGTGTTACTTCCATTATCTCCTTTTAAGCCTTCTTGAAAACTTACTTTTATGAATTGTGCCTTCAGCTGATTCTCCTAAATCCTCTAACACATGGACTATTTCTTTCCAATATGAAGAGGCTTGAGGTTTTTTTTTATTTATTACTTATTGCATACCCCAGAGAGTTGTGGAGAGGGGAAGAAATGGACAAAGATAATTTAGAAAGCTTTATTTTCTCTCATAAACTATAAGGGCTCATTTCATGAAACCATCCTAACCTGAAGCCTTAAATATTAGCCACTCGTTTATTATGGCAGATTTGGATTGGAAAGAGGAGATCTTCACTACATGAGTTTTAAATTTCAATTGATTGACTTTTTCTGGCCAACCCTGCTTATGTTTCTGTATTTTGTGGTAACATTGAACATTTAAAAGTGAATCGAAGAGGGGGGGAAGAAACATTACTTTATAACTGACAACAGGCTACCAAGCTGCGGGTGCAAGTTATTAACATTTCAGTATGTGCAGCAAGACGGTTATAAAAAAAAATTGTGATTGCTGGTATGATTGGTGCTTCTGAATATTTTAGCTTTGTGGTGATTTGTAGAATGTACCTTTGCTGCTTAATTATATAAGAACTGCTAAAAGCTATTGATGACTAATTCTAATTTTAGAAACCTGGTTTGTTTCAGCTGGAAGATGAAGACTGGGAAGATTGGGAATAAAATGAAATTGGACGTTGCTGCTTCAGTTGATTTCTTGAATTCTTTCATTCTAATGTAATGAGCATTGTGTTTATATTCTTAGCCTGTAGTGTATATACAGGTTTCCTGTGCCATTGCTTCAATAAGCTAGGGTAACATGTTTTATACTGCATGCTATTGAATCATATAGCAGGCTTTTTAGCATGTAATTACAAAGGACTAAGGAGCATGGGTTATATTTCATTGTTTAGACTAAAGTTATATTCAGTGGGAGACATTGCTATTCCTGTTTCTAATGGTGTTTTGTTTTTGTGTAATTAACAGCTGGTTGGTTGTGCAATATATATTTTAAATATGCATTTTCTAGCTTTCAGATATGGGAAACCATTAGTTTTGTAATTCAAATTCCCTTAGATCTTTTACAGATTTGCACTTACATCTATTAAATTTAAATTATACAAAGTTAATTGACTGATGCTTTTGGTGTTTAAGCACTTTTTAAATGAAACAAAATGTCAGTTTAAAATGCTAATTGGAAATTGAATTCCTCCATTTTGCTGAGTAGTGATGGAGCAAAAGCTCTTTTAAAGCTGGAGGGTTCCCAAGAAGAGGGTTATAATTTTGATGCCTGAGCTACCTGGGATTTTAAATCTTTTGAGTACTGAATTTTTTTTAAACCTTTCAAGTTGCTTGTAACCAATCATACACTTCTACAGATTTGCTACTCTGTAAATTTTGAATGGTGTTTTATTGAAACCTCTACGGAACCCTTAAAGGACAATTGACTTTGTCATATTCGTGGTGATAAAGGTAGCAGAAGCCTCAGAAGGTTAATCTGTCAACTAAATTAAGGTTTGTAGTTTTTCCAGCTGAAGAGCTGATTGCTTAATATTTCACCTGTTTCAGGGAGGAGGTGTTGGAGAGAAATGAGAAGAAGGAAAAATGGGATTGTTGTATTGATCCCATAAATGGATTAGGAAGCAAGTGTGACAACAGCTCAGAAATCTCTTGGCTCATTGACCAAATCTCCCTATTAAATGGTAACACGGCAACAACTTGCTCTAAAGCAAACTAAAAAATGAAGCAGTCCAGTATGCTTTGGAAAAACTGTAGTATTTGAGTGAATTGAAAGCACTAATATCCATTGTGCTGCACACTGCTTGTGCCTTCAGTACTGAAGTGTATCATTACCAATGTTTCTGTACAAATGATTGAATTGTCCATTGGATGTCAACATGCTTGAAATCTGAAAAGGTAAATGTAAAACAGATACAACATATTCAAAAAGCAAAATATTGCATTCTGGAAACTTGAAACAAAAACCGAGAACACTGGAGATGCTCAACATACCAGGAAGCATTTGCCAAAAGAGCATAAAAGCCAGTTGATATTTCAGATACAAGGTGCGTCTTCAAATATTTTGTAACCAAATTGTCGACTGATTTGTGCTTTCTTGACAAGCTGCTTGAACTGCTGAGTATTTGCTGCTTGTCTTTATTTCTTTAATAAACTTTCAGTCATATTAATATGACAGGTGCAAGTATTTCAGTAAATGGAAGGCACGTTTTTTGAAACCACAATACATGTGTCGGAATTCACTGCTTCTAAACTCTGTCTAGAGAGCAGATTTGAGCAATGTAACAATAGGTTGAAGCAGTAATGTGTGACCTCTCCTTTCTGGCCACGGCTGGAAGTGATGAATGGAGTGTTGCTTAACTCTAAAGATTATTTACTGGGGTGTGATTTTCCACCCCCCCTCTCCCCACACAAACCCCCTTCTATCATGTATTGTTACTAATATCCTAAATAAACCCGGACTAACCTGGAAATTATGGTACCTGCACTTTCTGTTGGAGAGGCTTAGCTGTAAATAAGACTTAATTTTTTTTCTTTGTTTTAAACAAAATAAAAATTTATTGCTTACTGTTTTCACACTTGGTACAGAGTATATTGAAAAAGCTTTCTACTTGAAATAACTTTCTACTGACAGATGTTTTGTTTCTTTCAAAATGGGCTGAGAGAACATTTTAGGTCACGTAGATGTCGACATATAAGTTGACTTTTAAAATCTTGGAAAATCCCTCCAAAAATGGGGGACAATTTATACACAGGGTATAAAAGTGAACCGCTGGCATGGTTCATGCACAGTAGCAGCAGTGTGTACCATCTACAAGATGCACAGCAGGAACTCACCAAGCCTCCTTAGACAGAACCTTCCAAACCCACGGCCAATACCATCTACAAGGACAAGGGCAGCAGATAGATGGGAAGACCACCACCTGGAAGTTCCCCTCCAAGTCACTCACCATCCTGACTTGGAAATATATCACCATTCCTTCACTGTTGTTGGGTCCAAATCCTGGAACACCCTTCCTAACAGCACATGTACCTACATCGCATGAACTTCAGCGGTTCAAGAAGGCAATAAATGCTGGCCTAACCAGTGACGCCCACATCCCATGAATGAATTTAAAAAAAGGGTGTGGGTGATCACCATTTTGAAATGTCATTGACGTCCGTTGCAAAGATTGGGCATGTCTTAAACTCCCATGCATCTTTGCATCATAGCCTGGCTGTCGCCCGCTTCATCCCTTGCATATGGTTATAAGGTATTAGTGAGTAAAACATGCATCTATGGGGTGAAAAAATTGAGGCTGACTACAAATATGAGCATAGCATGTTGTGGCTGAAAAGGGGGGTTGACTCATACATCAAGTATGTACAAAAACATGATTTTTGGCTCTGGCAACATGGGATCAACTTATGTTGTGATTTACAGTATCCATTTTGTATGTGTATTCACATTACAATTCTTGCTTTATTTTTATCAGACTCTTAAAAGAGAACCTCAAACTAAAAATGTAATTTGAGATTCAGTGGGTTATTTGCAGTTGGTATTTTACGACCTGGGAAGAATGTTGTTGTCATGGCCTGAGAGATTGTGACTGACATTTACATTAAGCAAACCTCTTGTAGACCCATCCAGCAGCAAGGCCCAGTTGTGTCTCAAAGTCCTGAATACAGAATGAAGCATGTGACTCACTTGCATTACATTCTCTTGAATTGTGTCTTGCAGATATTCCTCTAAATTATGTTCCTGTATACCAATACTTCCTATCTGTAATTCTATACTTTCAATATAAAGCAAATAGTTTGTACTTGTACATATTTTCAATTTTTGCCTCTTAAGAAAAGATGCATTTTCATCAGACTTACTTAACCATCTTTAAGAGGCTGAAAATTCTGTGTCCTTTTGTGTCTAAAATCACTCTTTTTTGCCAAGCTTAACTTGAGAGTTCTTCAGGGCAGTGTCCTGGGCCCAACTATCTTCAGCTGCATCATCAACGACCTTCCCTCCATCATAAGGTCAAAAGTGAGGATGTTCGCTGATGATTGCACAATGTTCAGTACCACTCGTGACTCTTCAGATACTGAAGCAGTCCGAGCCCATATGCAGCAAGACCTGGACAACATCCAGGCTTGGGCTGACAAGTACAACATTTAGGCCCGTGCTAAGTGGCAAGTAATGTTCGCATCGCGCAAGTGCCAGGCAATGACCCTCTCCAAAAGATCAAATCTAACCATCTCCCCATGACATTCAAAGACATTACCATTGCTGAATCCCCCTCTATCAACATTGTGGCAGGTTACCATTGACCAAAAACTGAACGGGACCAGCCAAATAAATATGGTGGCTACAAGAGCATGTCAGAGGCTGGGAATTCTGCAGCGAGTAACTCCCCTCCTGTCTTCCCAAAGCCTGTCCATCATCTACAAGGCATAAGTCACGAGTGTGATGGAACACTCTCCACTTACCTGGATGAGTGCAGCTTGACACCATCTAGTACAAAGCAGCCTGCTTGATTGGCACCCCAACCATCGCCTTCAACATTCACTGGCCTCACCAGTGCATAGTGGCAAGCATATCCTTGATGTAATTAGTATCCAGAAATCTATCGATTTTGGTTTTGAGCATGCTCAATGACTGAGCCTCTACAGCCCTCTGGGCAGAGAATTCCAAAGATTCACCACCCTCTGAGTGAAGAAATTCTGCATCATCTCAGACTTAAATGGCCTGCCCCTTATTCTAAGACTGTGTCCTATGGTTCTAGGCTCACCAGCCAGGGGAAACATCCTATCTACATTCACCTTGTCACGCCCTGTAAGAATTTTGTTAGAAATTGTTTTGATTTCCACCCTCCCTTTCACCTCTTGATTTACAATTATTTCTGGGGTGTTATTTGCGTATTCTACAGTCAGGTGGTGTAGTATTATCACTGGGCTAGTACTCCAGACACCCAGGGTAATGCTCTGGGGACATGGGTTTGAATCCCAGTACGACAGATGGTGAAATTAGAATTCAATAATAAAAAAAAATCTGGAATTAAAAAGTCTGATGATGACCATGAAACCATTGTCGATTGTCATAAAAACCCATCTGGTTCACTAATGTCCTCTTGGGAAAGGAAATCTGTTGCCCTTACTCGGTCTGGCCTACACGTGACTCCAGACCCGCATCAGTGTGGTTGACTCAGAAATGGCCAAGCAAGCCACTCAGTTCTCAAGGGCAGTTAGGAATGGGCAATAAATGCTGGCCCAGCCAGCAATGCCCACATCCCATGAATGAATTTTTAAAAAATGTTCATTTCATTTGCCATTTCCTTGTTTTCCAATATTCATTCCCTAGAGGACCCATGCTTATTTTAGTTATTCTTTTCCTTTTTAAATGCCTGTAGAAACTCTATCTATTTTTAGATTTCTAGTTAGCTTTCTGTCATACTCTAATTTCACCCACGTTTTTTAAAGTCATTTTTTGCTGTTTTTTATGTTCTGTCCAATCTGCTGACCTGCCACTAATCTTTGTGAATTGTACGCTTTAACTTCTTTAGTTAACCACCGATCATGCGTCCTTCCCCTAGCCTTTCTTTCTCACTGGAATGTACCTTGAATGTTATGACACAAAGATTGGCCGGGTGGTCAACAGTGAGGTTGATTGTCTTGGGCTACAGGAAGATATAGACGGGATGGTCAAATGGGCAGATAAGTGGCAGATGGAATTTAACCCTGAAAAGTGTGAGGTGATACACTTTGGAAGGAGTTAATTTGACAAGTATTCAATGAGCGGCATGACACTAGGAAGTTTTGAGAAACAAAGGGACCTTGGCATGTGTGTCCATAGATCTCTGAAGGGCATGTTAATGGGGTGGTGAAAAAGGCATATGGGACACTTGCTTTTATCAATCGAGGCATAGATTACAAAAGTAGGGAGGTCATGTTCGAGTTGTATAGAACCTTGGTGAGGCCACAGCTGGAGTACTGTGTGCAGTTCTGGTCGCCACATTATAGGAAGGATGTGATTGCACTGGAGGGGGTGCAGAGGAGATTCACCAGGATGTTGCCTGGAATGAAACATTTAAGTTATGAAGAGAGGTTGGATAGACTTGGGTTGTTTTCGTTGGAGCAGAGGAGACTGAGGGGTGATCTGATCGAGGTGTACAAGGTAATGAGGGGCATGGGCAGGGTGGATAGGGAGCAGCTGTTCCCCTTAGTTAAAGGGTCAGCCACAAGGGGACATAAATTCAAGGTGAGGGGCAGGAGGTTTAGGGGGTATGTGAGGAAAAACTTTTTTACCCAGAGGGTGGTGAAGGTCTGGAATACGCTGCCTGGGAGGGTGGTGGAGGTGGGTTGCCTCACATCCTTTAAAAAGTACCTGGATGAGCACTTGGCACGTCATAACATTCAAGGCCAAGTGCTGGTAAATGGGATTAGGTAGGTAGGTCAGGTGTTTCTCATGTGTTGGTGCAGACTCGATGGGCCGAAGGGTCTCTTCTGCACTGAGAGATTCTGTGCTTCTGTGTTATGAAGTATTCTCCTTAAATGTCTGCCACTACACCTTTACTGACCTATCCCTTAACCTAATTTCCCAGTTCATTTTAGCCGGAATTGAGAAGAAATCTTTTGTTGGAGGGTCATGAGCCTGTGCAAATTTCTTCAGAGAGTGGTGGAGGCAGGGTCATTTAATATTTTAAAGCCAGGGTTAGAGGAGATGGTGACGTCGTGGTATTGTTGTTGGACTATTAATCCAGAGGCCCAGGCTAATGCTCTGGGGACATGGGCTCAAATCCCACCACAGCAGCTGGTGGAATTTAAATTCAGTTAATAAATGTGGAATTATGAAGTTAGTCTCGGTAATGAAACTATGATCAATTGTTGTAAAAATCCATCTGGTTCACTAATATCCTTTAGGGAAGGAAATCTGCCATCCTTACCCGGTCTGGCCTACATGTGACTCCAGACCCACAGCAATATGGTTGACTTTTAACTGCCCTCTGAAAAGATCTAGCAAGCCACTCAGTTCAAGGGCATTTAGGGATGGGCAACAAATGCTGCCCGTGCCTGCCATGCACACATCCCATGAAAGAATAAAGCAAAAATGATAGATTCTTGACTAAGAAGGGAGTCAAAAGGTATAGGGTGTAGGTAGGAACATGGATTTGAGGCAACAATCATGATTGTATCAAATGGCGAGCAGGCTTGAGGGGTCGAATGACCTACCCCTGCTCTTAATTCATGTTTGTATGTTGGACAACAAACAGCAATGGCACAATCAAAGATTTCAGTGTTTTATGAATATTTGTGTTTAAATCTTTACATTTGGACTTATATTGTAATTTCTAGAACTCTCTTTCCTATCTCGCCTTAACACACCACTTCGTAGAGGAAGTTGTCCCTCCTTTCCCACGTTCCCTCCTTTCCCATGTTTTCCCCCCTCCAATCTGATACCAGTGGAACAAAAAGCTAATTTTTACTTTTTCTGAAATAACTTATGCTCCATCACTTTGAGCTAGCAGAAATTAAAATTGAAATGAATTGTGAAAGGTCATGTTCTGGAAGATGAATTGCCATGTGTTACTATAAACTTGCAGTACAATGCAGGATTGTCATATTTGTTTTTTTTTTACTGAGTGTTGATTTAAGAATTAAATGCTAGACTTTGGAAACATTCTTGTGTGGGCTTCCAATCTGAGATCTACTGGTTTCACACACTCAAACATACTTGCTAGGATTGCTTTTAATGCCAATTTTCTAATAGTCATTGGTAAAATAGTAAAAGTAATGCTGAGGCCTCGAGTTAAAAATAAAGTATTCAATTTATGTAAGTGCAAATATCTACAAACTAATGTGGCTAGTTAAAACTATTGTTATATCTTAACGCAAGATATGTATCAAATAGTATAAAAACTTTTGTTGTAATGGCTATGAGCATTGCTTTTCATTGCCTAGTAATGCATCTGTCTGTAATGAGGCAGAACCTCATGATCTCATCGAGCACTGACTAGACTGTGGCTCCATGCTTTGACAAATTGAGCCCCAAAAGTCCAATCAACTGGATCCTTTTTGTGCTTGTTTATTTCTTATTGATAATCCTGTTCAAATTTTCAGGGTCTGGAGACTTGCAAAGGATTGTTATTGGCTCTGTTGTCTCAGTGGTAGCACTTGTTCAATACTGCACTGAGGTGTCATTCTCACCTGAGTCAGAAGGCATGGGAAGGCGCTTGTACACAATCCATGCTGAGCCTTCAATGCAATATTGAGGGAATGCTGTGTTGAGGGGCTGTCCTTTGGGTGACTTGCATGTATATCTAGTAGATCATGACCTCAGGATATCCAAAAACACTTTACAGCCAATTAAGCATTTTTGAAGTCTAGCCAACCAGCTACCCACCTGATACAATTAGAAAAATTATATCTCTTATGTTTTATCAAATGCTATTGAAAGCTATGGTATACAATATTAATTGGATATAAAGCCAAGAAAGGTAGTAATGTACAGTGAAGCTATCAAGGCCCTTGAGTGGTGCCAAATCTTAGAACTCTTAGTTATGAGAATATACACCCAAGAATTGGGCAGAAATAAAGGCAAATAGGGACACGACTAAAGTCTTTTCAAAAATCATTGATTTATTCAGTGTGGTTATGTAGGTTATTTGAAAATAGATGGTAGAACCAGACTTACTTCTATAATATTGATAGGCAAAGAGGTTAATGCCATGAAGTATCTATTTTTGCAGGGAATAATTTAAGATGGGATTTGACAAATTCCTGGACTTCATGGTTGTAAGGGGAAGTTATGATTGTGATGAGGCATAAACAACTGTGATCTCCTGGGGTTTGAGGTTTTTCCTGATTTAGCCAAAGGTGTGTCTTTTTTAATCTTTCCCAGGGATGGGGGTAAGTGAATGGTAGACAAGATTACACTGCTGACTCAATCGTGTGGACCTGATTTGCCTTAAAAACAGAAAATGCTGGAAAAACTCAGCTGGTCTCAGCATCTGTGGAGAGAGAAACAAAGTCAACACTTCGAGTCCGTATGACCCTTCTTCAGAACTAAAGTTGAAATGTGGTGAAATTTATATTGTTTAAGGGGGGTGGAGCAGGTGAAGCTGGATAGAAGGCTAGTGATAGTTGGGGGCTAAGGAGAGATTGACAAAGATGTCATGGACGAAAACACAAAGGGACTGTTAATGGTAGTGGTGAGGGCTAAAGGAGGTGCTGATAATGGCATAAAGGTAAGAAAGCAGAGTGTGTTAATAGCAGAACAAGCACTCTGAAAGAACAACATGGAACAAGTAACAGATGGCCCTTTTGATGGTGGGGGAGGGGTGGTGGTTGGGGGAAAAAGGATGATAAAAGGGATAAAACAATGAAAATGAAAATAGGTGGATAAAAAATAAATTTTAAAAAGGGGTGAAGATAGAACAGTGTGTTCATGATCTGAAGTTGTTGAACTCAATGTTAAGTCCAGAAGGCTGTAAAGTGCCCAATCGGAAGATGAGGTGCTGTTCCTCCAGTTTGCGTTGAGCTTCACTGGAACATTGCAACAGGCCAAGGATGGACATGTGGGCATGAGAGCAGGATGGTGTGTTGAAATGGTAAGCGACAGGAAGGTGTGCGTCATGCTTGCAGACAGACCAAAGGTGTTCCACAGTCACCCAGTCTGCGTTTGGTCTCTCCGATGTAGAGGAGACCACATTGGAAGTGGTGAATGGAGTAGACCAAGTTGAAGGAGATGCAAGTGATGCTGCTTCACCTGAAAGGAGTGTTGGGGCTCTTGGATGGTGAGGAGGGAGGAGGTAAAGGGGCAGATGTTGCACCTTCTATGGCTGCATGGGAAGGTGCCGTGGGAAAGGGATGAAGAGTTGGGGGTGATGGAGGAGTGGACCAGGGTGTCCCAGAGGGAACGGTCCCTATGGAATGCTGACGGTGGAGGGGGTTGGGAGCGGGTGGTGGGGGTGGGGGGGGGGGGTGTGTGGGCGCAGGGGTGAGGGATGTGTGTTTGGTGGTGGGATCATGCTGGAGTTGGCGGAAATGGCGGAGGATGATCCTTTGAATGCAGAGGCTGGTGGGGTGATAAGTGAGGACAAAGGGGACCCTATCGTGGTTCTGGGAGGGAGGGGAAGGTGTGAGGGCAGAGGCGCGGGAGATGGGTTGGACACAGTTGAGGGCCCTGTCAACCACAGCGGGTGGGAAACATCAGTTAAGGAAGAAGGAAGACATTTCAGAAGCGCAGTTTTGGAAAGTGGTGTCATTGTAACAGTGTTATCATCTGATTTGTCTTTCCCTTAACACCATGGTACTTATCTCCTTCTCTCTTCCTACAATTTTAAGATTATTAATACACAAGTTCGCTATCACATAATTACTCCCTGAACTACTGGCTCCCTCATTCTCTTCTGATCTTAATGGTGTTCCTCACTGGTTATTTGATGGAAAAAAAGCTAATGTACCCAAATCTCTCAGTTGGAATCTTAATTGAGGTTGGGAATTTTTTTATATAAAGCACTTTTTTTAGATGAAGCATTTTGCTTGATTGCCCATGTTTCATCCTCTTTTTATTTTAATTATCTGAAAACTATATTCCCCTTTTCTGTTTGCATAAGAGAGCTCCTCCACATCCTAAACAAAATTATCTTGCATTGTATATCTATCAACACATCCTGGGGGATACCATTGACCAGAAACCGAACTGGACCAGCCATATAAATACTGTGGCTACAAGAGCAGGTCAGAGGCTAGGAATCCTTCAGCAAGTACTTGCCTTTATTTGAGAAAGAAAAAGGGAAGCCCTATAGATGGTATGCTGCAACCTTTATAGAATTACAGCACCAAAAGAGCCATTTGAGTTGGTGTTAATTCTCCACCTGAGCAGTAGTCCCAATTCTGTATACCTAATTTGTTTCCTTTTGACCAGCTATCTAATAATTCTTAAATGTTGGTGTGATTTTTGTTTCAAACTCTAGCTTCAGTAGTCTCATAACCCTCTGCGTGTTTAAGTTTCTCCTGCCCTTCCCTAAATCACTTGCATTTAATCTCTTATCTGTCCTGCCGTACTAGACCTTTCATTCACTGGAAGCAAGTCTGATCTGCTCTGCCCTGTCCCTTCATAATTTTAATTTAAAATGTAATCTCCATTGCTCTAATGAAAACAAACACATAAATGAAAATGTATGACTTGCTTGTATTTCATATCAGGTAGCATTCTGTTAAATCTGTGCACTGTTAGCTCATCTTTCTTATAGTGTGCAGCCCAAAACTGAACAGTGCTCCAACTATAGTCTTACTAAGGTTTTCTATAGATTCGCCAGTATATGTCAATTCATATATTCTAAAACTCTTGCCATTTTAAATAGTTTATTTAAGTTCATTTATCTGAGTTAACTTTAGTTTTATTTAAAATGAACTTAGCCACCTGAGTTGCTGCTTTTTAATGTCTTATGAACCTGATGCTGAAATCCTTGCTTTTGCAATTTGGCCAGCTATCGGCCATTTACCCAAGTATAATCACTTTTTAAAAACTAAAACGTAATCACATTCACTGACAATTCAATTCTACCTGCCACAAAACTAGATGGAAATTTAATGTCAAAATATGGAACTTAATAGACTATCAGTCGCTTAATAGTCGCTTTGTAGTACAGAACATGAATATTTTTGAAAAGAGAGACATGTTGCTGAAGCTTCTCATCTTGCACTCATCAGGGAAAACACAAGAATGCCAAATTTCAAACCAATTTCCAACAATCACAAGGATTTATACTACAGGAGAAAAGGGTGTTGGTTGGTTGCTGAGTATGAGACGACTTGCCAACCAATCTGCACCCTTTTCTCCTGCAGCATAAATTGTTGTGATTGTTTGAAATTTGGCATTCTTGTGTTTGTCCTGATGAGTGCAAGGTGAAAAGCTTCAGTAACATGTCCATACTAATGGAGTTTTAAACTGGTTTTAAAGAGACCCCATAGACTACAAAAAACGTATAAAATTTGTAATCTTACCATCACAACCCATTAATCTTACTCTGGTAATGAAGTCAGGTGACTGAATATTTCCCCATTGCCCTCATTTTGCAGGACTGGTGTCTGGTTTTGCAATGATACCTATACACAGAGCACATTGTAACAGGTCAGGTATTTCTGGTGCAAGAGTTGCTGCGTTTTTACACGAATGGGAGAATTTCAGCCAGAAATGAAAGACACTGTGGGTTAAGTTGTGTCTGATTGGATATCTTGTTTATTAGAACACAGAATTTGAACCTTTCAGCCTATAGTAACTTTCTGAAAACAACGGCTGTTGACCCTAAACTCTTTATTCACCGTGAATTGTTTTTGGCGACTTCCAATAAGGGCCGAGCACTTCCCCACCCTGAAGAACTATGTATGTGAGTGTATATATATATACATATATATATAATTTAAAAATACTATTTTCCCGAGCGGGCTGTGCCGTTTGTCTGCTCAGCCACGTCATTTTTGATGACCCAGTATCTTCGTTTTTCTGTTAATAAAAAAACTGACCACAACCGACATCCTGCCCTTGGAATCCAAGAAGAATTAACAACCTTTCCATTTCTGAATGCTTAATGTAATAGTTGATTTCAAAAGAAATCAGAGAAGTACTTTTACACCTTTCCCTCCCTCTCCCATTAAAGTTTCAGGATTGTTAGGAATGTTTGAACCTACGTGACTTGTGCTCTTGTGCATCTAGACATCCTCGAACAGTTCGGCGGTGCTTTCAGCCGTCGGTACAGCTGTTCCTCCCGAGGCAGTCGGAGCTAACCTAGCTGCCCTGTCACTCTGTCACTCACAGTGTGAATGTTCATGCCCACTAGCCGCTGATGACCCCGAATGACCAGTAATATCTGATAGAAAATATTCACTGAAGCTAATTGCAATATTGGTACAATGTTTATCTTGATAATAATGGCTAGTACCGCACAATCCATTGCCAAATATATTAGAGTCGTCCTTTTTCAATAACTTTAGAAAGACTCTTGCAATTGGGTCCATGTCAACAGCCAGTGTTTGCACACTGTGTGCTCTATTAGAACTGTTTTAAAAATTTAAAACAACCAATTTGATTCTCATGTTTATTGGCTGCCTGTTAACCACGGATGGAAACTGACCTCCTGGATCGGAGGTCTCAGACTGCAATCGGGTTCCAGCAATCTTCCAACAAGGTCTCGACACTCTCGGCTCAGTTCCAACTGTTGTGGGAATGTCACCCCATTCTGCTGCAGCCACAACATCTTTGGGATGTTGGAGTCATCGAAAGGCAGGTGGCCGCAGAGCATGGTGTACAGTACGATGCCCATGCTCCAGATGTCGCTTTTGATGCTTTCGTGTGGAACTCCTTGTAGAACCTCGGGTGCAGCGTAAGCTGTGCTGCCGCAAAACGTCTTGCTTAATTCAGCCGTACCGGTCCGGAAATTCTTAGCGAAGCCGAAGTCTGCCAACTTCACGTTGAAACTTTTATCTAACAGAGTGTTCTCGCACTTGAGGTCCCTGTGAGCGATGCCACAGTCATGACAGTAGCGAATGGCCGCGACTAGTTGACGGAATAAAGTCTTCGCGAGTTCTTCAGGTAGGGGCCCTTCCCTTTTGATGTGTTCGAGAACATCTCCACCTTCAGCGAGTTCCATGATTATACATATCTTACCATCGTCGCTCTCCCAGATTTCGTGAACCTTAATGATATTCTTGTGATCCAAGTTCTGTACTATCTGCAGCTCTCGCGGGAGAAATTTGTGGATGAAATCTAGAAATGGAAAATGAATATTTATAGGTTGAAGCCTGTTTTTTTTTGTCCTACACAATTAACATTTTTCTCAAACGACAGATTTTATACTTAATATAAAGCATTTCAGAAAGTCATCTATCTACCTTTCGATGACTCCAACATCCCAAAGATGTTGTGGCTTCAACAGAATGGGGGTGACATTCCCATAGCAGTTGGAATCGAGCTGAGAATGTCGAGATCTTGTTGGAAGATCTTATACTGTTCAAGAAGGCAGCTCTCCGCCTTCCCCAGAACAATGGGAGACGGCGAGTAAATGCTGGGTTAGCCAGGACAGAATGGCCTGAGCACAGACTGCACTGTCTCAAAACTGAAATGCTTCAACTATGGATTTACCACCTCATAAACTGCACATTAGAAAACAGAAATGCCTTATTCATCTTCGTAATTAAAATATAGCAAGAGGCTCGATCAGATTTAATATTCCCGTTTCTGCCTGGCTCTGGTGTCAACACAGAGTCAGAATATCATGAACAGCAGCAGGAATAAAGCAACTGCCAGTCAATATCTCTCAATGTTTAAATTGCTAATGGAGTTTGGGTTTAAGGAAACAGTGTTGGAATATTGGTATCTGATGGGCAGCCGCCTGGGGGCTGGACATTTTTCGGGCGTGTTTGCCGGAGGTTGGGGGAAGCAATGTCTTAACCCTTTCAACACTGACCTCGTTTTATCTTTTAAATTAAATACCCTAGATTATGAAATATTGCAAATCCGCACTTTTTCCTCCCAGGCTGCTGGGTACTCCCTCTCTGCCAGTTTCCCCTGTTTCTAGTTCGCAGCTACCCACACACATTCACACATTCTCCTCTGTGTCTTTTAAATGGCTTCAGATTTATCAGGTTTCTTCCTGGAGTCTCTTGTCGTCACCACCACAGGTTCTTTAACCATCTGATGTTTTCTCTGTAATCAGTTACAGTTAATTCTAAGATAAAAGCAAAATACTGCGGATGCTGGAAATCTGAAACAAAAACAAAAATTGCTGGAAAAGCTCAGCGGGTCTGACAGCATCTGCGTAGAGGGAGACAGGGTTAACGTTTCGAGTCTGTATGACTCTTCATCAGCTAATCCTACACCCTCCCTGCGCTGGCTCTGTTCATTTTTCAAATGCTGTTCCCCTGGGTTTTTCCAGTTTTGAAGGGTTTATTGCCTTACCTCCTCATTAATGCTGACAGGTCTATTTCTAGCATTTTCTGTTGTATCAGGACTTAGAGCCTTTGCTGTTTATTTTCTGTTGTGTTGTCTTTAGCTGTTGATCATTGCCTATTGGGCCTTTGTAACTCAAAACCCGGAATACTAATTTATTTTGCAAATCTGCAATTAAATTGAAATGTACTTGTTGAATGTGAAAATCCCGATGATGCTGTTATCGGGATATGTATATTATATCTAGGCTTTTATGAAGTGTAATATGAGCCATTAAACAATGCATAGGAAATCTACACACTGGGGAAACATCCACTTTGTTTTAATCCTAAAACTTGTCCAATGAGCCCGTTTCGCTGGATTCAAGGACAGGTCCTAGCCTCGTGTTGTGGAAGGACCTGTGCATTCTACCAGGCGCCAGTCCAGTCCAGGACTTTGGACGGTATTGGCTCAGGGTCCACCAGCCGCAGTGAAATGTTAGCAGCAAAGCGAATAGAAATTTTAAAAGAGTGAAACTCTGCACTAGAGAAGCAGTTCACCTGAATGCAGTGGATCCGAGGTACCTGCATCTTGTATTAAAAATGAACCGTAAATTGCAAGTCAAAACGAGGAGGTCCTTTTAAAATAGGATCCGGAGTAAATTGAGGCAACTCTACCAGAACTCTACCGAAAAAGAAATCGATCATTTAGCTCATTTTGCTGAAGTTTTCTAAGTACTGGACGAAACTATTTAGAATTTGTCTCGTATTTTTGGCAGATGAGCAGTTAAAATCTGACAAATCTCTTTAACGTCCAATTTATACATGATGCTGCTTGTTAGACTGATTCCAAGCGCCAATTCTGGACAGAATCCTCGGCATAATTTCCGGGAAACTGCCCTCTGCATTCAACATGTAAACCCTGCTTAGTATTATCAATTGTCTGAAATGATATTCATGTCGGACAGGCGAAACCAGCAGGTTGTGTGTAAACACTGGGTGGAATTAAATGTGGAATCTGCTTCCTCAGTGATCACTACACGTCATCAGGTGGACATTTTTCATCAGGAGGTAAACTGAGCTTATAAAAATCCCTGAATCCTAAATAAAATAGTTTCATAAATGTGAATTGTGGCGATTTGAGTGGCTTATTCGTCCCAGCTGTGAGAAGCGTGTTTATGAAAGGACCATGTTGGGTCTTACCCTTTGGTACTGTCTGCCGATTGATGATTTTGATGGCCACTTTTCTCTGTTGGTTCCTGCAGTTGGCTTCCTTCACTTTGGAATAGGTCCCTTCCCCGATCGTGTTTCCAAGCTCATATCCTTTAGACAGGAGCAGTTTTTCCATTGCTTCTCATCCACTTTCCTAACCAGTTTCAGCGATCACATTCCTCAATTTATCCAGTTCCACGCAATCTAACCAATGTTTCTCGGCTTCCTATCTTATTTCTAAAATCGGACATTATATAAAAAAATAGCAATCCCGGGTGTGACCACCCAAGCAAAATAAACTCAGCAGATATAAATGTGACTTCATTATGATGCCATAATTTACCTGTTACTAAGGAGACTTTGTGCTACCTGCTGAAGCAGGTATTGCTAATGATTTTAAAGTCTATATAACAAAATCCTTGGCTTTTGTGGATAAATTATTTTGATTGTACCCCGGCAATGCCACAAATAATCTCATTGTGGTGTGATGCTCAGTTTGTTTTAAAGTTCCCCCCCCACCCCCCAACCCTCCCCGCTCCCTCTTCCTGGGCTCTCACCTTCCTCCAAACCGAATAACAGCCCCAAAATGTTTCTGTTTCTGCGAATCCAAAGCAAAGTGTCTGCTTAGGATTTGAATTAGTTGAAGGAAGATATTCTGCTCCCGGAACGGCTCGAGCCCATCAACCGAGAGCCCTGGTCAAAGGCGGCGTTTTACTCACTCAAACACTAACCCAGGAGAATTGTTCCTTTCTGACAACGTTAACCTCAATAAGACAGATTTCTGCAAACGAGGGTCCTCACTTTAATTCCCAAAACAAATATTCCATTTCTCCCAACCCCAATTCCACCCCAGGAAACTGCATTTTCTGTTAAATTTGACCTCGATCTTAAAATTTAAGCTACAGTTTTATTCATGTGTAAACTGACATCCATACTCGTTTATTTTACATCGTTGCATTCATTAATATTTATATAAACGTATTTCTCCATTTCAAAAATCGATGTCCTTTGATTTGAAATGAGATGTGTAATTGATACCCTGTCTTTCTTCAATTCCACTCATCAAGTTTCCTTTGTACCGGAGCATCTACAGCCGGAGATGCGCATTTTATAGACAGGAACATGATGTAAACGCTGCAATAAATTAACATTATCCTGTTAATAGAAATCGCTGTATCGCTTGTAACAACCTCGCAATCCTCAACATTTGCAACAATTCAACATGAACACTGGATTATGTTCTAGAAATTACGAAGGGGCTCAAGTAAAGTTAACACTTGTAAGGACAAAAATAACGCAACAGTATTAGCAGTTTACGAAAATTTAATACAAATAATTTACACACTGTAAATATAACGGGAACGATGGCATATTAGTTATTTCACTGAACTACTGACTCAGAGATAAATTTAAATTCAATAAATTAAATCTGGAATAAAAAGAGTAATCTCAGTGATGATGACCATGAAATCGCTGGCTGGTTCACTAATGTCCTTTAGGGAAGGAAATCTGCCATCTTTACCTGGTCTGGCCTACATGTGACTCCAGACCCACAGCAATGTGGTTGACTCTTAACTGCCCTCTGAACTGACATGGAAAACCACTCAGTTATATCAAACCAGAAAAGCTGAATAAGAAAAAAATCAGGATAGACCACTTAGCATCATATTCAGACATGACAAAGAGAAACCCTGTCCAATCGACCCTATATCTGGAGCCTTGTGCCAAAATTGGGAGAGCTGTCTCACAGACTAGTCAAGCAACAGCCTGACATAGTCATCCTCACGGAATCATATCTTACAGATAATGTCCCAGACACCACCATCACCATCCCTGGGTATGTCCTGTCCCACTGCCAGGACAGACCCAACAGAAGTGGTGGCACAGTGGTATACAGTTGGGAGGGAGTTGCCCTGGAAGTCCTTAACATTGGCTCTGGACCCCATGATGTCTCATGGCATCAGGTCAAACATGGACAAGGAAACCTCCTGCTGATTACCATGTACCATCCTCCCTCAGCTGATGAATCAGTGCTCCTCAATGTTGAACACCACTTGCCAGAAATATTGAGGTCAACAAGGAAACAGAATGTACTCAGGTTGGGGGATTTCAGTGGTAGCACCACCACTGACTGAGTTGGCTAAGTTGTAGGATATAGCTGCCCAACTGGATTTGTGGCCGATGGTGAAAGAACCACCAAGAGGATAAAACTTATTTGACCTCACCCTCACCAATATACCTGTCACAGAGACATCTATCCATGACAGTATTTGTAGGAGTGATCACCACAAAGTCCTGGTGGAGACAGAATCCCTTTTTCACACTGAGGACATGATCCATCCCATGTGGCACTATCACCGTGCTAAATTGGATAGATTCAGAACAGATCAAACAGCTCCAAACTGGGCATCCATGAGGTGCTGTGGACCATCAGCAGTAGCAGCAGAATTGGATTCAACTACAATCTGTAACCTCATGGCCTGGCAAATCCCTCACTCTACCAATACCATCAAACTGGGGGACCAGCTTGGTTCAATGAGAAGTGTGCAAAAGCATGACAGGAGCCAAGCACCAGTCATATCTAAAAATGAGATACCGATCTCCTGATGCAACAATATGAGATACAGCAGCAGATGCAGCAGGCCATAACAACTAAGTAATCCAAGGGATCAGATCAAAACTCCTGTCACAGCTGGTCATGAATGCTGATGGACAATTAAACAACTTAACCCAAGGAGGAGGCACCACACACATCCCTGTCCTTAATGATGGTGGAGACCACACAACAGTGCAAAAAAAAGGCTGAAACATTTGCATCCATCTTCAGCCAGAAACGTCAACTTGATGATCAATCTTAGCCTTCCTGAGAGGTCCCCTGCATCACAGATGCCAGTCTGCAGCCAATTTGATTCACTCTCCATGATGTCAAGGGTTGACTGAGCACACTGGATCAGTGAAGACCATGGGCCTCAACAATGTGCTGAAGCTGAGTTATTCCAGTACAGCTACAACACTGGTATCAACATGACAATGTGGAAAATTGCCCAAGTATGTCCTGTCCACAAAACACAGGGCAAACAAATTTAACTGGCCAATTACCACACCATCAGTCTACTCTCAATCATAAGCAAAGTGATGAAAGGTGTCATCGACAGTGCCATCAAGCAGTATTTACTCACCAATAACTTGCTCACTGAAACTTGGTTTGGGTTCCATCAGGGTCACTCAGCTCCAGACCTCAGTTGATCTTTGGCCCAAACATGGACAAAACAGCTGAATTCCATAAGCGAGGGTATCAAGGCAGCATTTGAATGAGTGTGGCATCAAGGAGCCCTAGCAAAATTGAAGTCAGTGGGAATTGGAAAATCTCTCCACTGGCTGGAGTCTTATCTAATACAAAGGAAGATGGATGTGCTCATTGGAGACCAATCATCTTGATCCTAGGACATTGTTGCAGGAGTTCCTCAGGGCAATATCCAAGGTTTAAATATCTTCAACAATGACATCTCCACCATAAAATCAAAAGTAGGGAGGTTTGCTGATGATTGCACAGTGGTCAGTTCCATTCACGACTCCTTGAATAATGAACCAGTCTGTGCCCACATGCAGCAAAACCTGGACAATATTCAGGTTTGGGCTGATAAGTGGCAAGGAACATTTGCAGCACACAAGTGTCAGACAATGACCATCTCCAACAATGGAGAGTCTAGCAATGTCCCCTTGACATTCAATAGCATTCCCATTATCAAATCACCAGAACAAAAGTACAGAAGGGGGACATTTAACTCCTGGTGCCTGTTCCTCCAATTCAATGAGATCATGACTGACCAATGACCTAACTCCACTTACCCACCTTTGCCCCATGTCCCTTACCTTTGGTGACCAAAAATCTATCAATCTCAGTTTTAAAACGAATAATTGATCCAGCATCAATTGTCATTTCCAATAGAGAGTCCCAGACTTCCATCACCCTTTACACGAAGAAATGTTTCCTCATTTTGGCCCTAAAAGATCTGGCACTCATTTTTAGTCTCAGTCTCCCCAAATAGCAGAAATGATTTCTCTCTATCCACCCTATCTGTTCCTCTTAATATCATGAAAAATTTATCAGCATCCTTCTAAATTCCTTCTAAATCCAGGGAATACAGCTATCATCTGTTTAATCTCTTCTTGTAGTTTAACTCTTGGATGGCCAGGTACACATTCCCTCCAAGGCCAATATGTCCTTCTTAAAGTGTGGTGCTCAGAGCTGCTCACAATTTTCCAGGTATAGTCTAACCAGGGCTTTGTATAACTGAAGCATGATTTCTATGGCCCAGTACTGCAGTCCTCTAGATATAAAGGCCAACATTCCATTAGCCTTTTGGATTATTTCTGCATTTATTCATTACATTTTAATAATCTGTGTACCTGGACCCCAAGTCTTTTTGGATCTCACTGTTTTCACTATTTAGAAAGTCTCCTGGCCCTTCTTTAATAAGTCCAAATTGTATGACCTCACATTCGCCTACATTGAAATCCACTTGCCACAGTTTTGCCCATATGCTTACTCTATCGATACCTCTTTGCAACTTTAAACTTCCATCTACAGTGCTTACAATGCTGCCTATATCTGTGCCATTGGAAAATTTGGTTAAGTCGCTTTCTATCCTGTCATTTAAGCTGTTAATGAATAGCTGAGGTCCCAACAGAGATCCTTGTGGGTCACCACTAGTCACATCCTGCCAATGTGAGTGCCTTCCCATTATCCCTACTCTCTGTCTCTTGCTGCTCAGCAAATTTCTGAATCAGGTCAATAATTTGTCTTCCAATCCATGAACTTCAACTTCAGCCAAGGCTCTCTCAGGAAGAAATTTAGCAAATGAATCTTCCACCATTAACTTCCTGGGGCGTCGTCAATGACCAGAAATTTAATTTGACTAGCCATATAAATACTGTGGCTGGAACAGCAGATCAGATGCTGCAGCAAATAAGTCACCTCCTGGCCCCCCAAGGCCTGCCCGCCATCTACAAGGCACAAGTCAGGAATGTGATGGAATACTCCCCACTTGCCTGGATGAGTGCAGCTCCCACAACACTCAAGAATCTTAACACCAGCCACAACAAAGCAGCGCAATTGATCAGTAATTGTCCACCACCTTAAACATTCACTCCCTCCACCACTGATGCACAGCAGCAGCAGTGTGTGTACCATCTACAAGATGCACTGCAGCAACTCACCAAGGCTCCAACAGCACTATCCAAACCTGTAACCTCTACCACCTAGAAGAACAAGGGCAGCAGATACATGGGAACATCACCTGCAAATTCCCTGTATATCGCCATTCCTTCACTGCCACTGGGTCAAAATTCTGGGACCCCCTCCCTGGTGGAGGGATCAATAACCAGGGGGCATAGATTTAAGGTAAGGGGCAGGAGGTTTAGAGGGGATGTGAGGAAGAATTTTTGCACCCAGAGGGTGGTGGGAATCTGGAACTCACTGCCTGAAAGGGTGGTAGAGGCAGAAACCCTCATAACATTTAAGAAGTATTTGGATGTGCACTTGCGATGCCATGGCATACAAGGCTATGGGCCTAATGCTGGAAAATGGGGTTAGAATAGTTAGGTACTTGTTTGACCAGCGCAGACTCGATAGGCTGAATGGCCTTTTCCTGTGCTGTAGACCTCTATGACTATAACTCTGTAACAGCACTGTGGGTGTACCTACACCACAGGGACTGCAGCGGTTCAAGAAGGCAGCTCACCACCACCTTCTCAAGGGGCAACTAGGGATGGGCAATAAACGCTGGCCCAGCCAGCGAAGCCCACATCCCCTGTGAATAAACGGAGAGCACCCAGCCCGGGGGGTACAGTTATATCCCACAATGTCAGTTTGCACCATTATTAAACGGACCGTACAACTATCAGTCCGACTAAACTGCTGAGAAACCTCCAATAAGAGTGAAGGGCCAGGGAGCTGTGCAGAGAGCAATGCCATTTGGGGGGTAGATTGTGGTGTTGCTGATTAATTTCAGCGCATGTTGCCTAGGCGGTAACGTCTATTTCATCCTTAGTTATTGTGACGTTTGGGCTGCCGGAGCAGATGTAAGGACCTGATCCTGTCCGACATTCTGATCAATCTGAAAACCCACCCTCGCGGGAGTTGTTCTTTTACTACCCTCCATCTCCTTATACCAGTAAGTCGGAAGCTCTGCTCCTCAGCTTTTGTTTTTACAAAAACCTGTCATCAAAGTTGTAAGGTCAACATCACGGGGGCCCTGAGCATTAATCCTGTGTCTTTCTCTCTTTCTAATGAGAAATGAGCTCCCCCACAGACCCACAGGCAAGGAGGTTTCCCATTGAGGCAGGCGATTCCAAGGGTTCCGTGTCCAGGCCGGTTAACCCGGATCCCGAGGTTCCAAACCAACGATCCGCCAGGTAAGAGTCATCACCACTGGGTGTGGGCAGAAACTGAGGGTCGAGCATTCACTCAACAACCACCCAAAGCAGCAGCAGCTAACCTCAAACACCAAGAATCTGCAGCTGTTCCGCCTCTAAAGGATTAAAAGATAAAGGACATTTCACCCAAATGAGGTGTGGGGGCTGCTTTTGGAAGCCCTTCCGAGTTTATCCGCAGAGAAACGATATTTATTCAGTCAATTAAGGCAGGTCACCCCCCCCAATTACAAAGTGCTTTCAAACTTCCCAATAGGAAACTGACTGTGTAGTTTTGAGATAGTAAAACGCATCTGAGCTTCTTCCTGATCTCATAAAGAAGCTTTTAGCATATTAGTGAAGTCTTTGTGACATCATCATGTCACCAGTTATCTCACTGTACATCTGTAGAAGGAGTGTTGATCTTCAGTAGAAAGCAAGTCTCATTTCTATAAGATGAAACATGTGTAAGAGTTTGTTGCAGTTCTGTACAATGAAACTGCTGATTCACACACACCAGCTGAAAACAAACTCCAGTCTTATGGAATAATTGGCCCATTGTCTCTGCCCATTAAAAACTGATTTGCAGATAGAGAAATAATTAATGGAAAAATCAATGGATGTTAAAAGATAGAGTGAAACTTACAAAGGACCTTTTCTGGGAGCCCTGTTATTTCCGATATTTGTAAATGAGGTGGAACTATTGTGCTTTATTTTCTAATGCGCTTCTCCCCCCTGCCCCCCCACACCCCTCACTGATTAAACTGTACACCTCCACATTGAACACTACCTGGAGGAAGTGTTGAAGTTCTCAAGGGCGCAGGATATACTTTAGGTGGAGAATTTGGACTAACAGGAGGAGGATGTTCCAGACTGTCCAAGACATAGAATGTACTGACTACAGTAAAAACTTTGGGCCCTGACAGTATCCCAGCTGTAGTACTGAAGGCTTGTACTCCAGGACCAGCATGTTGTGCCATGAAGCAGGCTGTATAACGCGCTACAACACTGGCATCTACTCTTGCTCACTGTGTCCTGTTCACAGAAAAGCAGCAAAAACCTGACCAATTGCTTCCCTAACAGCTGACTCATTAGCAAATTGATGGAAGAATCACAACAGCCTATCAAGTGGCCCTTATAGATGCAGAATGAGGGAAACTCTTTTGAGTTATCAACGGTCACAGATTGCAACTCTTTCAAGTACAATCACAGTTCTTGGTTTCCAGGAGTGGGACATGAACCCACAACCTTCTGATTCAAAGGCGAGGGTGCTATGGACTGAGCCACAGCTGACACCACATTAAGACAAGTACCTCAGTGACAGAGAGGTAAACGAGACATCAAGAAAACAGATAGATTGGAACTAACATCACAGCCTCTAGCAAGACAGCAAATTGAAGAGTAATAAGGAAAGAAAGGTGACAAGTCCGAGTGCAGTAACTATAGAGGAATCTCCCTGTGTCGGCCACAGGGAAGGTCATCGCAAGAATCCTCCTCAATCACCTTCTCCCTGTGGCTGAAAAGCTTCTCCCGGAGTCGCAATGCAGGTTCCGCCCACTAAGGGGCACAATGGACATGGTCTTCACAGCGCGGCAATTGTAAGAGAAATGCAGGGAACAGCACCAACCCTTGTAACTGGCCACCTTTGACTTCACAAAAGCCTTTGACACTGTCAATGGTGAAGGATTGTGGAGATCCTCTCCATTTCGGCTGTCCCAAAAGTTTATCACCATCCTCTGCCTGCTGCATGATGACAGGCAAGACATGATCCTGACCAAAGGATCTACCACAGACCCAACCCACATTCGGACTGGGGCCAAGCATGGCTGTGTCATCGCACCGATTCTCTTCCCGATCTTCCTTGCTGCAATGCTCCATCTCACCCTCAGCATGCTCCCCACTGGAGTGGAGCTAAACTACAGAACAAGCGGGAACCTGTTCAATCTCTGCTGCCTGCAGGCCAGATCCAAGGCTGCCCCATCCTCTGTCATTGAACTACAGTAAATAGACGATGTCTGCGCACACTTGGAGGCCGAGCTTCAAACCATCGTCAATACCTTCACCGAGGTGTACGAGAGCTTGGGGCTTACACTAAATATCCACAAGACTAAGGTCCTCTACCAATCAGCCTCCTCCTCACCGTACTGCCCCCCAGTTATCAAAATCCATAACAAGGCCTTGGACAACGTGGACCACTTTCCATAACTTGGGAGCCGACTGTCAACAAGGGCAGACCCGAAGACGAGGTGGTTCATCACCTTCAATGTGTCAATGCAGCCTTCAGCTGCCTGAGGGAGAGAGTGTTTGAAGACCAGGATCTCAAACCAGGCACCAAGCTCACAGTCTACAGAGCAGCAGCAATACCCGCCCTCCTATATGGCTCAGAGACGTGGACTATGTACAGCAGGCGCCTCAATACTCTGGAGAAGTCCCATCAGCGCTGCCTCTGCAAGATCCTGCAAATCCATTGGCACGTTAAGCGCACCAACATCAGTGTTCTCACTCAGGCCAACATCCCCAGCATCGCAGCATTGACCACGCTCGATCAGCTTCGCTGGGGGGGGGCCATATCGTCCGCATGCCTGACATGAGACCCCCAAAACAAGCGCTCTGCTTGGATCTTCGGCACGGCAAGCGATCCTCAGGAGGGTAGAGGAATTGCTTCAAGGACACCCTCAAAGCCTCCTTGAAAAATTGCAACATCCCCACCAACATCTGGGAATCTTTGGCCCAAGACCACCCGAAGTGGAGGGAAAGCATCTGAGAAGGAGCTGAACACCTCGAGTCTCGTTGCCAAGGGCCGGCTGAAACTAAGTGTCGACAGCGAAAGGAGCGTGTGGCAACCCGGGCACCCCTCCCACCCGAGCGCGTGGCAACCCGGGCACCCCTCCCACCCCGGTCCCTACCACCATCTGCCCCACCCGTGACAGAGACTGTAGTGTTGCACATTGGGCTCTTCAGTCACCTGAGATCTAATTTTTAGTGTGGAAGCAAATCATCCTCGACCCCGAGGAACTGCCTAAGAAGAAGAATAGATGCTGAATTCGACTTCCCCAGGATCGCTTGGTTCCAGTAATAAGAACAGAAAATGCTGGAAAAACGCATCAGGTGGAGAGAGAAACAGAGTTAATGTTTAAATCCAATAGGACTCTTCTTCGGAACTTTGGTCCCAGCCCTCATTACAGGCACAAACTGAACTGTGAGGTTATATCAAGGTAGTGTTTGACCATGTGTGGAACCAAGGGGCCTTAGTAAAATCAAATTCAATGAGAATCAGGAGGAAATCTCTACAGTGGCTGGAGTCATACATGGTACAAAGGGAGATAGATCATTGTGGAGAATTGGGAAAATTGGCAAAACGTAAGATTATTGGGGGCAATTTTCAAAGTTGCAATTTGAAATCAATGGGATGTGAATGGGGCAGTTTTGACAATGATTTGCTCTGACAGATTACTGCCCTGGCAAGTGTACTTGAAATTTGTCCTCAAAACCACATAATATGAAGAAATGTATTGGCTGTAGGTAGAAAATGGATTTATGATGACTTTTATTTACTTAAAAGGCTCACTGTTATCCAGAAGGACATTTACTTGGTATATGTCGTGGTCATATACCTCATGACCAAAGTTTAAAAAAATGAAAAGAATCAGTTTATGATGAAATATTCTGTCCAGTTTTTTTTCGAAAGATCAACGATGTTTGAATTAAAAACAGAAAGTGTTGGAAATTGATGACTCGATATGAAATGTTAACTCAGCTTCTCCCTCCACAGATGCTGCCAGACCCGCTGAGCATTTCCAGCATTTTCTGTTTTTATTTCAGATTTTCAATGTAGAATTTTGCTTTTGTAATGATTTTTGAAGTTGGGAAGTGGAGTTTAAAGCTTCCACCGCTTCATTATATAACAGTGTGAATAGATCGGCTCTGAGCTTCTCAATATCAATGCATCTGGGCGCATCTGACTGAACCAGAGTAAAAGATCAGGAAATTTATTGTAAGTGAGCGACATCCAAAACCAATTTGGTTTATGTTTTCTACTATCTTTTAAACTGGTTTATGATTCGCTCAGGACCTGCCCACAAACTGCCCAATGCCCACAGGTCAACGTTGCTGGTTCATTGAAAATTTTACTTTTTTGCCTATGCAAATGATTTTCATTGGAAACTTGAACTTAACCCGATCAGTGCAATTTCATATGCATTTTGGGTGCAATTTCCCCATTACACACAGAGCAGAAACTCTTCCTGCTTTATTTTTTATTATTATTTATTTTTTATTCCAACGAGGTTGGATCTACAAGATTATCAAGAGTAGCATGCGCCCATTGAATGAGAGGAATTCAGAGTGTGTTAAACAATAGAAAAATGCAGAATTTACTTCTGAAATAAGCCTTGCTTTTCAGTTTTCCATTGAATATTTTCCATATTTATATACAAGATGATGAGTCAGACATTGAATTTTGAAGCTGAAGCAATGGTGATTGTTATAAGGAGCTTCAACAGCCACACAAAGATTACTCTCAGCCTAAAATCTATTGTAATTATTGTGACTGTGAGGTCACTAACTATAGAGTTACCTTCTTTTCTACTGATCCTTTTAACCAAGTTTTATTTGTCATTATGCAGACAGCTGAGAAGATGTCCAGGTAGTCACTGCTTGACTATTCCTCATGTTTCCATCGATGTTTATATTGCAATGGACAGGAACCCTCCAACACGTGCAACCTAATCAGTCACTAAAGTATTAGTATAAATGTGAGAATATGGGAGCAGGTAGTGGAAGACTAGGGTATTGTGGTGGCTGCCTAAGAAAATGTCTCTGTACAATGCAATAAAAATAGTCTTCAAATACCATTCATGCACTGAAGCCATCTTTTAAATCCTTATTGGCTTAAGTTTCACTTTATTTCGCCCTCCTGAATATTTCTCTGATTTGCATCTTAAAATAGTGACTTATCTCTGATTTTGACTTTGATTCAAATGACATAATTATAATTTCTAGAAGAGCTGGTCATCTTAGCCTGTCAGTGAGAAAGACTTTCTGGAAATAAAATTGCAGTTAAGTTTTTAGGCAATGTAATAATTGGGATAAATCTGAGCTCTCCATGTACATAATGAACAGTAATAGCCCAACTACATATGAACATTCAAATTAGGAACAGGAGTTGGCCATTCAGTCCCTCGAGCCTGCTCCACTATTTGATAAGATCATGGCTGCTCTGGCTGTGGCCTCTACTTCCCTTTCTACCCCGTGTAATCTTTGACTCCCTTGTTAACCAATGATCTATTTAATTCAGCCTTTAAAAATATTCAACAACCCTGCCTCTACTGCTCTCTGAGGAAACGAATTCCACATACTAACGAACCTCAGAGAGAAAAAAATTCTTCCCATCCCTGTCTTAAGTGGAAGACCCTGTAATTTTGAAATGTGTCCCTTAGTTCTAGTCTCTTCCACGAGGGGAATAGCCTCTCAGCATCCACCCTGTCAAGTCTCCTCAATGTTTAATGACTTGGTAATTAGCTCTTTAGATTTACTACACATTTTTTATTAGCTCCAGCCCTTCCATTTGGTCAGCATCCACTAAAACCCCCTTTACCATTCAGTCAGATATAAGCTCCTACTATTTATCTCCCTCAGTCACTCATTCTTATCAGTTTTGACCGCTAAAATCACAACCACCCTGTCCCTTTTGGAGATGCAATATTGCTGACCTCGAACACCCAAGAAATCTCATTTATCTTTCTCTCACTTTTTATTAGCAAGGAGATCGATGATTCACAATCTGAAGATCCTTCACTGTTTCTTTTAGTCAGTGATATCCAGGAATCTCAACTTTGCATGTTCATGTGTTCAGTGTTGATTTTGTACTCAAATACTGTTGATGTGAAGATACAGAATGTCATGGCAAAACATGAAAATTGGATGGGGAGGTTGTGGGCATATTTGACACACAGTTCCTCTGCCTGAGATTTCCCTACATCTTATGTGTTAAAGTGAGTGCTTGGACACATTTTGTGGCTGGTGTAGATTCATATAAGGATGTACTTACAACTATTTAAATGAGGAGCTGGTACAATTTCCCGCTTTGGTGGATTACACTCAACCCGATGCCCATTTTAAAAAATTCTTTCATGGAATATGGGCATTGCTGGCAAGACCAGCATCTGTTGTCCATCCCTAATTGCCCTTGAACTGAGTGGCTTGCTAGGCTATTTCAGAGGGCAGTTTAGAAACATAGAAACTAGGAGCAGGTGTAGGCCATTCGGCCCTTCGAGCCTGCTCCGCCATTCATTATGATCATGGCTGATCATCCAACTCAATAGCCTGCCCCCGCTTTCTCTCCATATCCTTTGATCCCTTTCATCCCAAGAGCTATATCTAACTCCTTCTTGAAAACATACAATGTTTTGGCCTCAACTACTTTCTGTGGTAACGAGTTCCAAAGGCTCACCACTCTCTGGGTGAAGAAATTTCTCCTCATCTCTGTCCTAAATGCTCTACCCCGTATCCTCAGACTGTGACCCCTGGTTCTGGACTCCCCCACCATCCTTCCTGCATCTGGTCCTGTCAGAATTTTGCAGGTTTCTATGAGATCCCCCCTCATTTTTCTGAACTCCAGTGAATATATTCCTAATCGACTCAATCTCTCCTCATATGTCAGTCCCGCCATCCCAGGAATCAGTCTGGTGAACCT
Source organism: Cetorhinus maximus (assembly GCF_964194155.1). Taxonomy (NCBI): domain Eukaryota; kingdom Metazoa; phylum Chordata; class Chondrichthyes; order Lamniformes; family Cetorhinidae; genus Cetorhinus; species Cetorhinus maximus. Next base: position 95,037,626 of record NC_135899.1, on the reverse strand, counting down.
TCGCTGCACTCCCTCTATAGCAAGTACATCCTTCCTCAGATAAGGAGACCAAAACTGCACACAATATTCCAGGTGTGGTCTCACCAAGGCCCTGTATAATTGCAGCAAGACATCCCTGTTCCTGTACTCGAATCCTCTTGCTATGAAGGCCAACATACCATTTGCCTTCTTTACCGCCTGCTGCACCTGCATGCTTACCTTCAGCGACTGGTGTACAAGGACACCCAGGTCTCGTTGCACATTCCCCTCTCTCAATTTATAGCCATTCAGATAATCTGCCTTCCTGTTTTTGCTACCAAAATGGATAACCTCACATTTATCCACATTATACTGCATCTGCCATGCATTTGCCCACTCACTCAGCTTGTCCAAATCACACTGAAGCATCTCTGCATCCTCCTCACAGCTCACCCTCCCACCCAGCTTTATGTCATCTGCAAATTTGGAGATATTACATTTAATTCTCTCATCTAAATAATTAATATATATTGTGAATAGCTGGGGTCCCAGCACCGATCCCTGCGATACCCCACTAGTCACTGCCTGCCATTCGGAAAAAGACCCGTTTATTCCTACTCTTTGTTTCCTGTCTGCCAACCAGTTTTCTATCCATCCCAATACACTACCCCAATCCCATGTACTTGAATTTTACTTGCTAATCTCTTATGTGGGACTTTGTCAAAAGCCTTCTGAAAGTCCAAATAAACCACACCCACTGGCTGTCCCTCATCAACTCTACTAGTTACATCCTCGAAAAATTCCAGCAGATTTGTCAAGCATGATTTCCCTTTCATAAACCCATGCTGACTCTGTCCGATTCTGCCACTGTTTTCCATGTGCTCAGCTATTAAATCTTTTATAATGGACTCTAGAATTTTCCCCACTACCAATGTCAGGCTGACTGGTCTATAATTCCCTGTTTTCTCTCTACCTCCCTTTTTAAATAGTGGGGTTACATTAGCTATCTGTAGGAACTGTTCCAGAGTCTATAGAATCTTGGAAGATGACCACCAATGCATCCACTATTTCTAGGTCCACTTCCTTAAGTACTCTGGGATGTAGATTATCAGGCCCTGGGGATGTATCGGCCTTCAATCCCAACAATTTCTCCAACACCATTTCCCTAGCAATACTGATTTCTTTCAGTTCCTCCCTCTCACTAAACCCTGTGTCCCCCAACATTTCTGGTATGTTATTTGTGTCCTCCTTTGTGAAGACAGAACCAAAGTATGTATTTAGTTGGTCAGCCATTTCTTTGTTCCCCATTTTAAATTCCACTGTTTCAGACAGTGAGGGACTTGTCTTCACCAATCTTTTTCTCTTCACATACCTATAAAAACTTTCACAGTCAGTTTTTATGTTCCCCGCAAGCTTACTCTCGTACTCTATTTTCCCCTTCTTAATCAATCCCTTGGTCCTCCTTTGCTGAATTCTAAACTGCTCCCAATCCTCAGGTCTGTTGTTTTTTCTGGCCAATTTGTATGCCTCTTCCTTGGATTTAATACTATCTCTAATTTCCCTTGTAAGCCATGGTTTGGCCACCTTTCCTATTTTACTTTTGCGCCAGACAGGAATAAACAATTGTTGCAGTTCACCCATGCGCTCTTTGAATGTTTGCCATTGCCTATCCACCATCATCCCTTTAAGTAACGTTTCCCAATCCATCATAGCCAACTCGCGCCTCATACCATCGTAGTTTCCTTTATTAAGATTCAGGACCCTAGTTTCAGAATCAACTATGTCACTCTCCATCTTGATGAAGAATTCTATCATATTATGGTCGCTCATCCCCAAGGGGCCTTGCACAACTAGATTGCCAATTATTCCTTTCTCATTACACAATACCCAGTCTAGGATGGCCTGTTCTCCAGTTGGTTCCTCAACGTATTGGTCCAGAAAACCATCCCGTATACACTTCAGGAATTCCTCCTCTACGGTATTGTTACTAATTTGATTTACCCAATCTATATGCAGATTAAAATCACTCATAATTACAGATGTTCCTTTATTGCTTGCGTCTCTAATTTCCTGTTTAAAGCCATTCCCAACATCACCACTACAGTTTGGGGGTCTATATACAACCCCCACTAATGTTTTTTGCCCCTTAGTGTTTCTCAGCTCTACCCATACAGATTCCACATCGTCAGAGCTAATATCTTTCCTCACTATTGCGTTAATTTCCTCTTTAACCAGCAATGCAACTCCACCGCCTTTTCCTTTTTGTCTGTCCTTCCTAAATACTGAATACCCCTGGATGTTCAGTTCCCATCCCTGGTCACCCTGCAGCCATGTCTCCATAATCCCGACTATATCATACCTGTTTACATCTATTTGCGTGGTTAATTCGTCCACTTTATTGTGAATGCTCCTCGCGTTAAGGCACAAAGCCTTAAGGCTTGTCTTTTTAACATTGCTTGTCCTGTTCCCACTATTTTTCACTGAGGCCCTGTTTGATTCTTGCCCTTGATTTCTCCGGCTATCACTTTTCTTATTCCCCTTTCTGTCTATTGTTCTTGTCCTTGATTCCCCCTCCTCTGACTCCTTGCATCGGTTCCCATCCCTCTGCCATTTTAGTTTAAACCCTCCCCAACCACTCTAGCAAATATTCCCCCAAGGATATCAGTCCCGGTCCTGCCCAGGTGTAACCCGTGCAGTTTGTACTGATCCCACCTCCCCCAGAACTGGTCCCAATGTCCCAGGAATCTGAAATCCTCCCCCTCACACCATCTCTTCAGCCACGTATTCATCCGATATATCCTGCTATTTCTACTCTGACTAGCACGTGGCACTGGTAGTAATCCTGAAATCACTACCTTTGAGGTCCTACTTTTCAACTTATTTCCTAACTCCCTGTATTCTGCTTTTAGTACCTCATCCCTTTTTTTTCCCTATGTGGTTTGTACCAATGTGAACCACGACCACTGGCTGTTCACCCTCCCCCTTCAGAATGTCCTCTAGCCGCTCTGAGACATCTTTGATCCTAGCACCAGGGAGGCAACATACCATCCTGGAGTCTTATTTGCAGCCACAGAAATGCCTATCTATTCCCCTTACAATTGAATCCCCTATAACTATTGCATTCCCTCACTTTTTACTTCTCTGTGCAGCAGAGCCAACTGTGGTGTAATGAATTTGGCTGTTGCTGCTTTCCCCTGAGAGGCCATTCCCCTCAACAGTATCCAAAGCGGTATATCTGTTTTGCAGGGGAATAGCCACAGGAGATTCCTACACTGCCTGCCTAGTCCTCTTGCTCTGCCTGGTGGTCACTCATTCCCTTTTGACCTGTGGACTCTTAGCCTGCGGTGTGACCACCTCTCTATACATGCTATCCACGATACTCTCCACCTCGCGGATGCTCCACAATGCCCCCAGCCGTCACTCCAGCTCTGAAACCTGAGCTTCCAGGAGCTGCAGCTGGAGACACTTCCCACATACATGCTGGCCCCGGGCACTGGAAATGTGCCCGGCTTCCCACATAGAACAGGAGGAGCACACCATGGCTTTGAGCTCTCCTGTCATGACTTACCCCTTTAAATTAAATTAAACCTTTTGGTAGATACTTAATATCAAATAATAATCAATTACTCTAGGGCCCTTCTTCCCTGCTCCTCGTCATTACAGAATATAGCTCTTACACATGATGAACCACAAAATAAGACCTTAAAAACTATAAGTGATAAAAGTAGTAAATACTTACCTGACCGTACTCTCGGTACTCAAAGGATCACCTCATCCGCTCCTCATTGAACTCCCTCAGTTACCTCTGCTCTCCCAGCTCCTCTTCAACTCCCGGCTCCTCTCGCGCTCCTCTTCAACTCCCGACTCCTCTCGCGCTCCTCTTCAACTCCCGACTCCTCTCGCACTCCTCTTCAACTCCCGACTCCTCTCGCGCTCCTCTTCAACTCCCGACTCCTCTCGCGCTTCTCTTCAACTCCCGGCTCCTCTCGCGCTTCTCTTCAACTCCCGACTCCTCTCGCGCTCCTCTTCAACTCCCGACTCCTCTCGCGCTCCTCTTCAACTCCCGACTCCTCTCGCGCTCCTCTTCAACTCCCGACTCCTCTCGCGCTCCTCTTCAACTCCCATCTCCTCTCGCGCTCCTCTTCAACTCCCATCTCCTCTCGCGCTCCTCTTCAACTCCCATCTCCTCTCGCGCTCCTCTTCAACTCCTGACTCCTCTCGCGCTCCTCTTCAACTCCCGGCTCCTCTCGCGCTCCTCTTCAACTCCTGACTCCTCTCGCGCTCCTCTTCAACTCCCGACTCCTCTCGCGCTCCTCTTCAACTCCCGACTCCCCTCGCGCTCCTCTTCAACTCCTGACTCCTCTCGCGCTCCTCTTCAACTCCCGACTCCTCTCGCGCTCCTCTTCAACTCCCGACTCCTCTCGCGCTCCTCTTCAACTCCCGACTCCTCTCGCGCTCCTCTTCAACTCCCGACTCCTCTCGCGCTCCTCTTCAACTCCCGACTCCTCTCGCACTCCTCTTCAACTCCCGACTCCTCTCGCGCTCCTTTTGAACTCCCAACTCCTCTCATGCTCCTCTCCAACTACAAAGTCAACCACATTGCTATGGATCTGGAGTCACATGTAGGCCAGTCCAGGTAAAGATGGCAGATTTCCTTGCCTAAAGGATATTAGTGAAACAGTTGGGTTTTTACAGCAATTGATGATAGTTGGCATGGTCACCATTACTGAGACTAGCTTTATATTCTGGGATCATAATAGTGTGAATTTGGAGAATTAACTTTTATACATCTTACAGTAACTTTGTTTTAAAATATCCCCCCAAAAAGTCCATTATTGCCTGCTGTCATCAAGAATAGAATAGAAATAAGCACTCTCAAGACTTTAGCAGAAACAGAAGAAAAAAGGAACATGAAAGGGAACTCTTCAATATCCATTCTCTTGAAGTGGTGCTCAGGAAGCAACAAGGTATCAAAGTGCAAGAGCTCACACGCTGTGATTTGGATAAGCCCCACCTATCATATTTCATGGTTAAAGTGGATGAGATGAAATAAGGCACTTGGATTGCCCTTGGCATTAAGCCACCAATCAGAGCAGCAGAGCTCAGCATACTTACCTGCAATGAAATGGTCCACATGTTCTAGGGAGCAGAAAGCATTACCTTTTGATTCTGGGACATTAATTCACAATAAGGCCACAACCACCACTGCTCTCAAGCTTTCTGTGTCACTCCAAGCTGGGACTGAGCTAATGTGGTGAATGCACACGCTAACCAAGTAACTAATCCATCATAAAGTTACAGAAAAATTACAATGTGGAAACAAGCCATTTCACTGTCGGGTTAAATGTACGCTGATGTAACTCTTGACAGGAGCAGTGCGGTGCTCCCATCACCCCAGGATCTCTACTTTCTGATACCTCCGATAGGAGCATACCCATTGGGAAATCTATCAGTGCTAATAATGATGCAGGAGGCAACCAAATGTTTTATAGAATAGCAACAAAAAAATCAAAAATGCCCAGAAATGAACAGAGATGCTCTCTGTATATTGGGCAGAATGGCCCGAGCTTTTCAAATCTTAGAAGCCCATCAATACAAGTTAGAAACTCAGTATGGTTAGATTAGTCTCCATGTGTAAGTCTTGTTATAAACTTCAGTAAGGTTTACTTATACTGAGAGTTACTAACGTATGATATTGTTTTGTCATGTTGTGCAGCCAATAAGGTCTCAACTCTGTGAGTGGACGAAAGATACTGTGATGATTTTTAGCTACTGTTTGCTCTTTACTTTGAATAAGCTAGACCTGTCCTTTCTGGGCTAATCACATACAGCGATGCTGTGTTTATTCTTCTGCTATTTGACAACTAGTAGAATATGAAAGGGCTCATTTCAATTCAGTGAGTTTATTCCAGTAATCAGGGTTTCTGTTCAATTGCTGGGCAGCTGGTGTATATATAATGTCACAACAGAGTAAGGAGGAATGAACTGGCTCCCCTTTATTCAACCCCCTCGGTTAGTCTCAACAAAGGCTTTTAAAAGTTTCTTTTCCCGTGAATGCCTTTTCCAATCCAAATGTATTTTCCTTTTAAGGGGCCAATCAAACCAGGTTTTCTTGAGTTAAAGAAAGAATAAGTTTATTAATTATTAAACACAAGAAAAAATAATAAGTCACAATGACACACACACACACACCCATACACACACACACACACACATACACACACACACATATACACACACACACACACACACACACAGACCTCGGAAATGAGAAAAGTTAGAGCCCAAATAAAAATTAAAAGAACATATGACTAAGTCCTTTGCTTGTCCTTGAGGTGTTGATTGTTGAACAATGTGGCTGTTGCTGGTTTCCTTTAAAATCCTGGTGTTGAATTGAAGTTGAAGTACTCCACTTTGTTGGAGACAATCGTAGCTTCAGGGAGAGAGTGAGAGGTTGCTAACTGCTCCTTTCATCAGTTTTTCCAGATGACTTTGATGATTTCTGCCTGTGTTTAGCTTGGCAAAACTAGTTCTTAAAAATCCTCCTGCCTGTACATTGCAAGAAAGGAATTCAATTCACATATCTCGCAGTTATTGTTGTTGAACAAGTAATCACATTTTGATCTCTGATTGCAGAAACTTTTGACACATTTCAAAATAATAAAAGCCAATAGGAGATAGGGTTATTGTGTCCTCCACAGAGCATTTTGAGTGCCTTTTAGGTGTATCTGGCTGGTTAGCAGTTCCCATTACCTTGACCAAATTACAGTTGATTAAAGTCCAGCACTTTTCATTTTTAATGCCTTCTTTTCAAGAGTCCCCACTTGAAGTGGACCTTGACACCCTCCTCCTCCCCCTGCCATGTGTGAAATTCCATGCAACACCTCAGTACAGGTCTGAAGTGCAATTCATATAGGAACTTTACAGAAAAGTAGTCAACTTATAACACCAGACATCGGGTGACTGATGGTAGCCATCTTTTGTCAGTGTCTTTTCTTGTTTTGTTTTAAAAACACAGATCCTCTTTAAACAGTTCAATATGTTTTTAGTTAGCTGGTGAAGTTATAGGCAGATCCCACTCAGTCAGAATTTCCTGTCATCATGACATGAGATGTGGGCGTCGCTGGCTGGGCCAGCATTTATTTCCCATCTCTAATTGCCCTTGAGAAGGTGGTGGTGAGCTGCCTTCTTGAACCGCTGAAGTCCATGTGGTGTGGGTACACCCACAGTGCTTAGGAAGGGAGTTCCAGGGTTTTGACCCAGCGACAGTGAACAAACAGCGATACATTTCCAAGTCAGGATGGTGAGTGACTTGGAGGGGAATTTCTAGGTGGTGGTTTTCCCATCTATCTGCTGCCCTTGTCCTTCTAGGTGGTAGTGGTCGTGGGTTTGGAAGGAGGAGGAGCTTTGGTGAATTTTGTAGATGGTACACACTGCTGCTACTGTGTGTCGGTGGTGGAGGAAATGAATGTTTGTGGATGTGGTGCCAATCAAGCAGGCTACTTTGTCCTGGATGGTGTCAAACTTCTTGAGTATTGTGGAAGCTGCACTCATCCAGGCAAGTGGAGAGTATTCCATCACACTCCTGACTTGTGTCTTGTAGATGGTGGATGGTCTTTGGGGAGTCAGGAGGTGAGTTACCACAGGATTCCTAGCCTCTGACCTGCTCTTGTAGCCACGGTATTTATATGGCTAGTCCAGTTCAGTTTCTGGTCAATGGTAACCCCCAGGATGTTGATAGTGGGGGATTCAGCGATGGTAATGCCATTGAACATCAAGGGGTGATTTTCAGCCCAATTTGCAGACAGCAAGGGCACAACTTACCAGAGTGGCCTTAGGTATTGAGCACCAGGGACAGAAAGATATCTGATAATGGCTAATAATGTAACAGGCTTTTCTTTCACCCCATGGAATGAATTACCTTAACTCTTGGTATTGTATAGGTTTTACCTTTCAGTTTATGGAACATTCCTGAACTGGTTCCTAACATGATCTCCTTGAGTCATTTTTTTATCCTTGTCAGACTTTGAACTGTAATGCGAACAATGTCTTCAGTTTTAGTTAATATTTTAGCAACTTTATTTCATTTTATTTAAATTTACTCAGTTAATCTTCTCTTGGTAAATATGCATCTTATATGCACCTTTTTAGTTGTTCCTGTTTTATGAGTGTAACGACCGTAGACTGGACTCCAAAGCTACGATCCAGTTCGAGATCAGTAGCTTTTTGTTTAAAGTAGACCAAGTTTGAGATTCAAGACACTTGCTAAGAAAATAAAGTCCATGAGATTCCACAGACTTTGAACAACAAAAATAAACTTTACTATGCAAGGTCAGAAAGATAAAACAATTTATAATATCTATCTTATACTTGAACATTCAAGGTTAGTATGAGATACATGTAAATTAACAGGCAAACTGTGGTCGAATCACACTACACAATAAATGGCAGATGCAACCAAGGCTGATTCCATAGATTTCTCAACAATGCACCCAGACATCAGTAAGCACTATGGGTAAACCAATCTATCGCCCACACTATTTATAATGCTTTCTTAAATTCAAGATTCATTTCAGCCAGCAATCTTTGCTGAATAGTGTCTTCCTGCACGCCACATACTAAACGATCTCTGAGCATGTCATTCAGGGTTTCACTGAAATCACAATATTCCATTAGTTGTTTTAATTTCACCACATAGGTAGCAATGGTCTCATCTGGGGCTCTATTCCATGAATGGACCCTGAACCTCTGCATTGTGACTGAGGGCTTGGGTTGAAAATGCCCCTTAATGAGGTCGACTAATTCACTGAAGGTCTTCAAATCTGGGGCACTGGGAGCCGTCAAGCTTCAAATTAAACTGTAGGTCTTGTTCCCACAAATACTCAGGAGAATCGCTTTCCTCTTTTCCTGCCCATGATTTTGTTTACTTGAAAGAAGAAAGCAAGATGTCCTATATATTGAGACCAATCATCTGTGGCTGCCTCAAATGGATCGATTTTACCAAACTGTAGCATCTTGGATGAGTATATTCTCTGTTATTTTTAACAAACTTAGATACTCACAATCACTGGGCCAGGTACAGCACCAATTCTGATTTACCCTTGTCACCAGTTTGTTATAGAGTTGATCTTCAGACAACGTTTCTTAGTGGAAACATTTTGATTTATTTCAAGACAGCAGCAGCAACTACACTCGAACTCCATGGGTAGAAATTTTCGCTTGGCGGGCGCGCACCCGACCCACTCGAGTGTGAAATGCCGCGCGTTGATGTCGGCCGAGCGTGTCAATGTCAACGCGCAATCACGCGATAGTTCAGTCGGCTGGCAACACGCCTGCTGACAATGAAAAGGTCTGTTAAGGCCATTAAATTACCAAGCGGCCTTTGCAAATTTTTTGGAAACCTCATCCACGGGCAGGATGAGGTTTCCAAAAGCAAATAATAATACAATAAAAGTTTTAAAATTTAATTAATAACATGTCCTTGCTCATGTGATGGAGTCACATAAGGGGCCATGTTTTATTATACTTTTATTTTCTTCATTTTCTTCTTTAAAAACGGTTCATCTCCCTGAAGCAGCTCTGTGCCTCAGGGAGATTATGCAGTTCTCACTCGCGCGCATGCGCAAAGTTTGTATTTGGTTGGCTCACCCTCCTCCCACCCACACCCATCCCCGGCCCGCACAGGTAGCGCTCAGCGCTGCCACTCGCTTTTCATGCTGGGTGGGCCTTAATTGCCCCACCAGTGTGAAATTGCAGCCCGGTCCCGATCACGGGCGACAGTCAGCTTCTTGCTAGCCCCTGCCCACACCCGCTGAGCCCGCCCGCAGGGCCAAATTCTGCCCCATAACTGAAGAAGAACTCCCCTGTCGAGGTTCCCTGCGCTGTTAACACATTGGTTTACACAGATCATGTGATCTTATAGCACAGGGTTATTCTTAAAGCTACAGTCCAACATTTCCCAAAACTATAATTACTACAGTTTGCCAACTGTGCCCTCTCTCTGTTTAGAGCCTGTGTCTTTGCTTCTCTCTTTCTTCTTAACTGCGACCTCTCCGTCCCCTGCCTGGGACTTTTCTCTGATTAAGGCGCTTCCCTCCTGGTCATATGATCCAGGTTTTTGCGCCATTTCTTTTTCTTTTTTTCAGGCTGGTTTGCACAGGTACTGCCTGCTCCCAGGCTGCGTATGTATGAAACTCCCAGGCCTGTCAGGACTTGGAGTTCCTGGCCTGATAAGGTAAGTCAGATCTGGTCACAATGAGAGAAACACCAACGGTGAATATCAGATTAAGCAGCGTTTAATGGAGTATTTTGTACTTGGTGGGATAAGTGCTTCTCAAATTCTTTTCATTATTCACTGAAACCCAGCAACGTTCAAGTGTAAATTTGTCCCCAAAATATGACTAATTTCTTTGTACATTGGGAGCTGCTCCATATAAACCGTAAGCTCCCCACCAGTTCATCAGTTAAAAAAAAATTCAATACTTTCAGACAGAAGTTTCTCACATTCTGAATATTAAAAAAAGTCAGTGGGTCCCTGGAAATGAAGATTCAGCTGCATCATTTGCTGCTCAAATGACACCTTCATTCGATGTTTCTGGATTTCTATTTTTGTATGAAAAGGCTTTTGCTGCATTGAAATTGTAAATAAATATTTCACACCACCTTAATGCTTCTACAAGAATTCTAAAAGAACTAAACACTGAGCACAAAGACTAAGCCTCCTGCCTAAAACCAAGGATTAAAGTAAGAAGTGAAATCAATTTCAACTTAAAGATCAGGAATTGGCACTATGGGCCCAATCAGCAATCTCAATACAAATTCCATATTGTTGAATGTAAAATCCTCCAGGACCCACCAATATCAGGCAGTGTTACAGAACATCACCCATAAAAAGTTTTAATATTAAAAGATATTCTGCAATGCATTTAAGCATGGGAACTGCATGCAGTTTTATTAGTTTATCACAAAAAGCATTTTTATTCAAAGTGTCTAGTCCACTATTATCTGAAATAACAGTGTGGATCCTTTGACATGCAACACTCCCTCAGTAATGACTCTCTTACATTGCAGCACTCCCTCAGTGGAGTTTCATCAGGTTAATCCCTATGGTGTACTGAGTGAGGTGAATGGGGATTAGGTTGGATTTGTAAGAGTGACATACAAGGACTTTTGTTTAAAATCTCTTTCACGGGTTATGGGAATTGCTGGCTGGGTCAGCATTTATTGCCTATCCCTAATTGCCCTTGAGAAGGTGGTGGTGAGCTGCCTTCTTGAACCGCTGCAGTCCATGTGGTGCAGGTAAACCCACAGTGCTGTTAGGGAAGGAGTTCCAGGATTTTGATCCAGTGACAGTGAAGGAACGGTGATATATTTCTAAGTCAGGATGGTGAGTGGCTTGGAGGAGAACTTCTAGGTGGTGGTGTTCCCATGAATCTGTTGCACTTGTCCTTTGAGGTAGTAGAGTTTCTGGTTTGGAAGGCACTGTCTAAGGAGCCTTGATGTGTTGCTGCAGTGCATCTCGTAGATGGTACACACTGCTGCTACTGTGTGTTGGTGGTGGAGGGAGTAAATGTTTAAGGTGGTGGATGGGGTGCCAATCAAGCAGGCTGCTTTGTCCTGGATGGTGTTGAGCTTCTTGAGTGTTGTTGGAGCTGCACTCATCCAGGCAAGTGGGGAGTATTCCAACACACTCCTGACTCGAACCTTGCAGATTGTGGACAAGCTTTGGGGAGTCAGGAGGTGAATTACTCACTGCAGAATTACCAGCCCAAGCCTGGATATAATCCAGGTCTTGCTGCATATGGACACGGACTGCTTTAGTATCTGAGGATTTGCAAATGGTGCTGAACATTGTGCAATCATCAGTGAACATCCCCACTTCTGACTTTATGATGGAAGGAAGGTCATTGATGAAGCAGCTGAAGATGGTTGGGCCGAGGACACTACTCTGAGGAACTCCTGCAGTGATGTCCTGGTGCTGAGATGATTGACCTCCAACAACCACAACCATCTTCCCTTGTGCTAGGTATGACTCCAACCAGCGGAGAGTTTTCCCCTGATTCCCTTAATGCTACGTGTCATTAAAAGCCGGTTATAGCCACAAATTACTTATGGGTATGTTGAACATTTTAAGGAAGACGTGTGTGTTTTTAAAGAAATACAAGCAAGGGCACTGAGCAAAAGATGGCTGATAATGTAAAGTGACCACTTTCTGGAAAATTCCTTTGTGGATTGTACTGACAGATCTGTCCTGAGTGAACATGGACAGTCACATCTGAAAAGGCATCATGACCTTCATCAAGCAGAGAATCTTGAAAGGGAGATAAGAAGGATGCAAAAGACTGAACTTTAATCTTCTGTGGCTGCAGAGACAAAAGATTGATTTGCACGTCTCAGCAGTCATCCAAAAATCCATCACCTGCTGATTAATATCTCAGAATGTGTAAATGATTCTGAGATGAATGCGAGTTGACTATTTCCCCTCATGGGAATGCGCTGGGAAAAATCAGTTAAAAAGCAGTGTGTGCTGGTGTGCTGGGGGTGTGACAGCAGAAGGACAAGCTTGTCACCCCCCGCCTACAGCTTATAGGGGAAGGATCTCTCTCTCTCTCTCACTTTGCTGGAGGCAAAGCTCAGCAGAAGCCACAATCTAAAGGAAATAGGACAGCCTTTCAGCCCCCCTGCAGAACCCAGTGTCTCCAAACTAACTGCAAAATTACCCAAGTCAGCTCTACTGGAATCACCCAACTTAACAGTCGCAATGTACCACCGTCTGTGCCTCATGGACAAGCCAAAGACTGATTCATTGATTTTAAAAAACTTCTATTTGAACTCAGATTGTTCCAGTCCTACACTGGCCCCCTCCCACAGCTCTTTCTCCGGTACATCGATGATTACTTCGGCGCTGCTTCATGCTCTTGTCTGGATCTGGAAAAATTTATTAATTTTGTTTCCAATTTCCACCCCTCCATCATTTTCACATGGTCCATCAATGACACTTCCCTTCCCTTCCTTGACCTCTCTGTCTCAATTTCTGATGACAGACTGTCCATCAATATTCATTACAAGCCTACCGACTCCCACAGCTACCTCGACTACAGCTCCTCACACCCCGCTTCCTGTAAGGACTCCATCCCATTCTCTCAGTTCCTTCACCTCCGTCGAATCTGTTCTGATGATGCCACTTTCAAAAACAGTTCTTCTGACATGTCCTCCTTCTTCCTTAACCGAGGTCTTCCACCCACGGTGGTTGACAGGGCCCTCAACCGTGTCCGGCCCATCTCCCGCGCATCTGCCCTCACGCCTTCTTCTCCTTCCCAGAACCATGATAGAGTCCCCCTTGTCCTCATTTATCACCCCACCAGCCTCCGCATTCAAAGGATCATCCTCCGCCATTTCCGCCAACTCCAGCATGATGCCACCACCAAACACATCTTCTCTTCACCCCCCCCCAGTGGCATTTCACAGGGATCATTCCCTCCAGGACACCCTGGTCCACTCCTCCATCACCCCCTACACCTCAACCCCCTCCCATGGCACCTTCCCATGCCCACGCAGAAGGTGCAACACCTGCCCCTTTATTTCCCCTCTCCTCACCGTCCAAGGCCCAAACACTCCTTTCAAGTGAAGCAGCATTTCCCTTGCACTTCCCTCAATTTAGTCTACTGCATTCGCTGCTCCCAATGCGGTTTCCTCTACATTGGAGAGACCAAACGCAGACTGGGTGACCGTTTGCAGAACGCCTTCGGTTTGTCCGCAAGCATTACCCAGACTTCCCTGTCGCTTGCCATTTCAACACACTACCCTGCTCTCATGCCCACATGTCCGTCCTTGGCCTGCTGCATTGTTCCAGTGAAGCTCAACGCAAATTGGAGGAACAGCACCTCATCTTCCAACTAAGCACTTTACAGCCTTCCGGACTGAATATTGAGTTCAACAATTTTAGATCATGAACTCTCTCCTCCATCCCCACCCCCTTTCTGAATCCCCCATTTTCCAATAATTCATATAGATTTTTCTTTTCCCACCTATTTCCATTATTTTTAAATGTATTTCCATCCATTGTTTTATCTCTACCTTTTAGCCCATTTCGATCCCTTCACCCCACCCCACCCTACCCTCACTAGGGCTATCTGTACCTTGCTTGTCCTGCATTCTACCCTTAATTAGCACATTCCTTAGATAATATCACCATCTTCAACACCTCTTTGTCCTTTTGTCTGTGACATCTTTTGGTTATCTCCACCTATCACTGGCCCTCTATCCAGCTCTACCTGTCCCACCCCCCCTTAAACCAGCTTATATTTCACCTCTTTTCTATTTTTCCTTAGTTCTGTTGAAGAGTCATACGGACTCGAAACGTTAACTGTGTTCCTCTCCGCAGATGCTGTCAGACCTGCTGAGTTTTTCCAGGTATTTTTGTTTTTGTTCTAGATTTCCAGCATCCGCAGTATTTTGCTTTTATCTTAGTTCTCATTTCTGATCTGTGTATATGTGTGTAGTGTTTTCATTATTTTTCTCAGGGTTTAGTAACTAATAAACTTAGTTCTGTTGAAGGGTCATGAGGACTCGAAACGTCAGCTCTTTTCTTCTCCACCGATGCTGCCAGACCTGCTGAGTTTTTCCAGGTAATTCTGTTTTTCTAATAAACTTACTCTTTCTTTGACTCATTAAAGCTGGTTTCAATTGGTTCCTTCTAAAAAAAAATGCATTTGGACCGGGGAAAGGTCTCCATGGGGGAAGGGATCCTTTTTAAATTAACCTTGTTGCAACCAACCTACGGGGTTGAATAAAGAAGGGGATCCAGCCCATTCCTCCTCACCCAGGAGCATAACAAAATTGGGGTCCCGTTTGGGAAGTTAACAAATTGGGGGAACTCACCCGGCGACCAATTGTAACAAATTGGGGGCTCGGTGCCATAATAGTTCCTGCAGACAAAATGTGAAAATGAGAGTGGGGAAAGTAAATTGCTCCTTTGAAATCAATTTTAAAAACCACAAAGAGTTTTCTCGAGTCTGCCCTCCTAAAGTGTAAATGTCCACATTTGATGCCAGTGTTTTTACAGATGGAAGGGATGTTACTTATGACAATTTAACAGTTCTGTCCCGCTAAGAGTTAAAAGATTTAACGAGGCATTTAGGATTAGAATTTCGCCTGAAGGCCAGAAAACCCCAAATTTTAAAAGGGACAGCCAAAAATCTCTGGGTGGAAATTGAGGACAATGAAATGGATAGGAGCAGCGGTGGAGAGATTAAAATTGGAATATCAGCAATTAGAATTTCAGGAAAGAGAACAGGAAAGTAAAGGGAAAGAGAGACAGAGGAAAGGTAGGAAAGGGCATGGAGAGAAGAGAGAGAATTTCAGTGCAGAGAGAGAGAAGGGAGTTTAAACTAAAACAGCTTGGCTGAGGGGTAGGAATCCTACTGTGTCCATTGAAGACACCACTAGCTCAGACTTAAGGGCTGAGGAAACCCAGTTTGCTCATTTAATCCCTAAGTTTGATGAAGCAGAGGTGGAAGCCCCCTTTATCTCTTTCCAGCTGTTGGCACAACAGTTAAAGTGGCCAATCCAATGTCGGCCCCTACTACTGCAAAGTAAACTTTCAGGAAAAGCTCACGAGGTTTACTCCCCCTTACCTGAGGAAAATGCCACTGACTATGAGGCAGCAAAAAGGGCTATTTTAAATGTGTACCGGTTAGTGCTGGAGGTGTACCATCAGTAATTCCTTACCCTCAGGAAACAGCCTGACCAGATGTACCTGGAATTTG
This sequence comes from Cetorhinus maximus, assembly GCF_964194155.1. Lineage (NCBI taxonomy): Eukaryota > Metazoa > Chordata > Chondrichthyes > Lamniformes > Cetorhinidae > Cetorhinus > Cetorhinus maximus. Next base: position 95,021,901 of record NC_135899.1, on the reverse strand, counting down.
AAAGACTTCAGCAAATTGCCTTTGAGCAGTGGGTCCGGGCACTTAAAACAGAAGCTAGCTACTTACGAAAACCTCTGTGAAATAATTCTCCTGGAGGAGTTTAAAAACTCCACACCCTTCCCAATAGGAACAGACCTAGAGGAACAGAGGGTCACAGGGGGCAGGCAGGCAGCCACACTGTGAGCTGATCCACAAACTGTTTTCCCAGAAGGGATCCTCCCCTAGTCACCCCCAACCAACTGGAAAGGATAGAGGGGGGGGGGAGAGTGATAGGAAAATGAGCACCCAGGGGAGAGAGGGAAATGCTGGGGACCCTCCTCAGGACAGAAAGGGTGGTGCTGAGGTGAAAAGTGAGCCCAGAAGCCTGTGTGTTTTAACTGCTGAAAGGTAGGGGCCCTCTGGGCCAACTGCTGGAGGTTACAGGAAAAACCAGTGGGATTTATCGGGGCACATACACCCCACGCAGAGAATGGGAGTCAGTCAGAGAGCAAGGCAGACCAGGCTAGGGATCTGACTGCATCTGCGAATCCCTGTGGAGACACTCCTGAGAGTGTGGATGAGGTTAAACAAATCCCTGAGGGTCACTGGGATTTGGAATCTGAAGGAAGGGTGGCCACATTTCCCCAGGGTGAGGTGAGTAAGACTGTAATAATACTGAGTGACACAGGGGCTAGCCAAACTCTACTGCTGGGAAAAGGCATGACCTTCCCACCAGAGAGTGCAGTAAGTGCCAAGGTGCTGGTAAGGATGATTGAAGGAAGGGATGTGCTTATACTGGATGCATCTGGAGTGCCACCAGTGACCATGGGAGTTTTCCCCAGTTTGCCTATGGATGGGGTCGACCTTCTCCTTGGCAAAGACCTGGCAGAATCAAAGGTAACATCATCCCCAGTGGTCTCAGGGAAGCCAACTGAGGTCAGGGAGACTGAACAGCTGCAGGAGAAAGTGCCTGGCATTTTCCCTGACATGTGGTAACACGGTCTATGGCCAGACAAGCTCCGTCAGTGGAGGCTGAAGTGATGCTGCAGACAGAGGAACCTACGGTCTGGTTATCTGAAACTTTTCTCGGAAGTCTAGAAGACCCTAAGGAGTAATAAATAGATCTTCCTTGGTAGCGCCCCAGCAAGCTGACCCACTGTTAAAAACATTAGCTCAGACTGCCCACACTGACACTGAGGCAGAAACAATCCCTGAATCCTACTACATTAAAAATGAGGTGCTAATGAGGAAATGGAGAACAGTACCACCAGACCCTACAAACAATGACCAGGGCAAACTACCACAAATACCCCCCCATGACTGAGATAAAGGACCATTCTGTTCACTACCAGGAATTCACCCCATGAGTCCACCGGTTTTACTCTGTTTGAATTAGTTTACGGGCACCAAGTGTGAGGGCCTCTGAAACTAATCGAGGAGAAGTATTTCAGACAAGAGGAAGTCTCTGTGTTAGACTATATAACAGTGTCCTGGGAGAGACTCATGAGAGTCTGTGATACTGCCCGAGAACACTTGAAAATCTCCCAGATAGCCATGATAAAACAGGCAGACAAACATGATAGGACCCAAACCTTTCATCCAGGAGACTGTGTGTTAGAGCTCCTACCAATACCAATTTGGTCCTACCAAAAGACTGATATGCACATCTCAACAGTCAACCAAAAATCCATCCCCTGCTGATTAATATCTCAGAATGTGTAAATGGCTCTGAGATGGATGCGAGATGACTATTTCCCCTCATTGGAATACACCGGGAAAAATCAGTTAAAAAGCAGTGTGTGCTGGTGTGCTGGGGGTGTGACAGCGAGCAGAAGGACAAGCTTGTCACCCCCCCCTACAGCTTACAGGGGAAGGATCACTCTCTCACTCACTTTGCTGGAGGCAAAGCTCAGCAGAAGCCACAATCTAAAGGAAATAGGACAGCCTTTCAGCCCCCCTGCATAACCCAGTGTCTCCAAACTAACTGCAAAATTACCCAAGCCAGCTCTACCGGAATCACCCAACTTAACAGCCGCAATGTACCACCATCTGTGCCTCATGGATAAGCCAAAGGCTGATTAGTATATTTTTAAAATTTTTATTTAGACTGTTGACTTCTCATTTCTGATCTGTATACATATGTGTTGTATTTTTATTATTCTTCTTGGGTTTTAGCAGCTAATAAACTTACTCTTTCTTTGAGTCAATAAAGCCTGGTTAAATTGACTCCTTCTAAAAAATAAATACAATTGGACTGGGAAAAGGTATCCATGGGGGAAGGGATCCCTTTTTTAATTAACCTTGTTGTGACCAACCAATGGGGAGCCAGATCCTTCCTCCTCAAGTGGGCGCATAACAAAATTGGAGTCCTGTTTGGGAAGTTAACAAATTGGGGTTCTTGCCTGGGGACTAGTCGTAATGCACCCATTGTCAAATGCAACCTTGATGTCAAGGACACTCACTCTCACTTCACCTCTTGAGTTCAGCTCTTTTGTCCATTTTTGAACCAAGGCTATAATGAGGTCAGTAGCAGAGCGTCCCTGGTGGAACCCAAATGGAGCATCAGTGAGCAGGTTATTGCTGAGCAAGTGCTGCTTGATAGCACTGTTGATGACCCCTTGCATCGCTTTAATGATGATTGAGAGTAGGCTGATGGAAGGAGGTGTGGTAATTGACTGGGTTGGATTTGTCCTGCTTTTTGTGTACAGGACATACCTGGGCAAATTTCCACATAGCCGGGTAGATGCCAGTGTTGTAGTTGTACTGGAACAGCTTGGTTAGGGGCACAGCAAGTTCTGGAGTGCAAGTATTCAGTACTATTGCCAGAATATTGTCAGGACCCATAGCCTTTGCAGTATCCAGTGCCTTCAGCCATTTTTTGATATCATGTGGAGTGAATCGAATTGGCTGAAGACTGGCATCTGTGATGCTGGGGACCTCTGGAGGAGGCCAATGTGGACCATCCACATGGCACTTTTGGCTGAAGGTGGTTGCAAAAGCTTCAGCCTTATCTTTTGCACTGATGTGCTGGGCTCCCCCATCAATGAGGATGGGGATATTTTTGGAGCCTCCTCCTCCAGTGAGTTGTTTAATTATCCACCATCATTCACTATTGGATGTGGCAGGACTGCAGAGCTTAGATCTGATCCGTTGGTTGTGGGATCACTTAGCCCTGTCTATCACTTGTTGCTTATGCTGTTTGGCACGCAAGTAGTCCTGTGTTATAGCTTCACCAGGTTGATACCTCATTTTTAGGTATGCCTGGTGCTGCTCCTGGCATGCCCTCCTGCACTCTTCATTGAACCAGGGTTGATCCCCTGAGTTGATGGTAATGGTAGAGTGGGGGATATGTCGGGCCATGAGGTTACAGATTGTGTTCGAATACAATTCTGCTGCTGCTGATGGCCCACAGCGCCTCATGGATGCCCAGTTTTGAGTTGCTAGATCTGTCTGAAATCCACTCCATTTAGCACAGTGGTAGCGCCACACAACACGATGGAGGGTATCCTCACAGTGAAGAAGGGACTTCACCTCCACAAGGGCCATGCGGTGGTCACTCCTACCGATACTGTCTTTGCAGATGGATCTGTGACAGGTAAATTGGTGAGGATGAGGTCAAGATTTTTTCCTTATGTTGGCTCACTCACCACCTGCTGCAGACCCAATCTAGCAGCTACGTCCTTTAGGACTTGGCCAGCAGTGGTGCTACCGAGCCACTCTCGGTGATGGACATTGAAGTCCCCCACCAGAGTACATTCTGAGCCCTTGCCACCCTCAGTGCTTCCTCCAAGTAGTGTTCAACATGGAGGAGCACTGATCCATCAGCTGAGGGAGGGCGGTATGTGGTAATCAGCAGGAGGTTTCCTTGCCCATGTTTGACCTGATGCCATGAGACTTCATGAGGTCCAGAGTCGATGTTGAGGACTCCCAGGGTAACTCCCTCCTGACTGTTTACCACTGTGCCACCATCTCTGCTGGGTCTGTCCTGCCGGTGGGACAGGACATACCCAGGGATGGTGATGGTGGTGTTTGTGACATTATCCCTAAGGTATGATTCCGTGAGTATGACTATGTCAGGCTGTTGCTTGACTAGTCTGTGAGACAGCTCTCCCAATTTTGGCACTAGCCCCCAGATGTTAGCAAGGAGGACTTTGCAAGGTCAGCAGGGCTGGTTTTGCCGTTGTCATTTCCGATGCCTAGGTTGATGCCGGGTGGTCCATCTGGTTTCAGCCCTTATTGACTTTTTGGTGGTGTTTTTATTGAACTGAGTGGCTTCCTAGGCCATTTCAGAGGGCAGCCATATTGCTCTGGGTTTGGAGTCACATGTGAGGAGGTCAAATTTCCCTCTCTAAAGGGCATTAGTGAACCAGATGGCTTTTTAATTGACAAAGTTTTCATGGTCATCATTACTAAGGCTGCATTTATATTCCAGATTTATTAATTGAATTTAAATTCCACAGTTGCCAATTGCTATGGTGGGATTTGAACTTGCGACCCCTAGGCCTCTGGATCATTAGTCCAGTGACATTACCACCAATGCCTTCAATTTCCCCATCTATAAAAGCTGTTTATTCCCTCCTTCCGTGTTCCGGTCTTACACACCATTTTATCACAGGGTCTAGGAGCAGTAAGAGGGGTGTGGACCTCCTGCACTGTACCTCATCGCTACTCCTGCCTGTGTAACTTTGTGTCACTAGTGTGGTCGCTTAGAAATCCCATGATCGCAATTCAGGGAACAGCTAGGTAGCTTTGGTCCGACATTTATTCCCCCAAACATGATTATCCAATCATTTAGCCTATTTGCTGGTTGTGGGTTGTGGGATCTTGTTGTGCAGAAATTGGTTGCTGTGCTTCCCTACAACAATGACATTCTCAAGTCGTGAATAGCACTAAATAAATATCAGCTCTAATTGTGAAAGGATGAGAAATGGGGAGGGATGATAGTGAAGATATGAACTGTTCACTGGTCTGCAGTAGATGGCAGTGTAGACTGCTCAGATTGAAAAGGTTTTTTCACCTTCCAGATCAAAGTAACCTGTGCAATATAGTTAAACCAGGATTGTTACAAAAATCCTTGATTTCAGATGAGAGATTTGTGCTAGCAAATGTGCTTTGCTTCTCTGGATGGGATTGTCCCCTCAGGGCACTAAGTGGGGCACTGGGCGTGAAGACTGGCGTCCTATCCGCTGGATGCAGTGGTGGGTTTTCACGCTGTGTTGTCCATTTCCCGCTGTGTTAATTATGCACAGGAAACGTGCTGGATCGCGGACAGGCTGCTTCTGATTGGCCTGTCCCGCTCTGAGCTCACCATTCCCTCATTTCCGGTGCCATATTTAAACGGTGTCCGTGCCCAGCTTCGTCAATGTGTGCAGCCCAGCACCTGCCACAAGAGGGAGAGGCGTCCCCAAGAGGGAGGGAGCCGGCAGCCCCCAAGTTTAGTGATGCCTCACTGGAGCCCCTGCTGGACGCTGTGGAGACCCGCCAGGACGTCCTCTACTCCCGTGATGGGCAGAGGAGGTCCACCAACCTCACCACTCCGGCTTGGCAGGCAGTGGCAGTGGTGGTCAGCGCGAACGCAGCACAGAAGAGGTCAGCTGCCCGCTGCAGGCAGAGGGTGAGGGTATGGCAACCATCTCATCACCCTCAACTCACACACTCACCAGCCCATCATACGTTCACTGGCATCCCACTCACTGCCAGCTCAAGGGACATCACCACTCACTCTCTCACGCACACCCTCACATCTCCATCTGGCCTCATCTCCTCTGCAGTTCACATCCTTATCCCTCCCATGGCTCCACTCACCACCCACACGTCAGGCACTCTTATCATTTGCTCTGGCCTGTGTCCTGTTCACATTCTCCATCTGTCTTTATGCAGGACAAGCTCGCACACAATGGCAGGGAGTAGCCCATATCAAGGTCCTCACTTCCGATGAGGAACGTGCAGTTGAGCTGCCCAGGGATGATGTGGACCGTGCCTGTGCCAACAGTGAGGTGGGCAGTGGGCACCCAGATGAGGATCCTGCACCAGCTCATCCCGCAGACAATACAGTGAGTTCATTGTCCGGCTGTAGAGTGACCGGCATAAACTAATTCTCTCTCTTTTCTTTCATAGGCCCCTCTAAAAAGTACCCAAGGGCATCCACAAGCCAGTTCCTCAGCTCCAGCCCCGAGGACACCTTGGATAAGGAACCTGAGGACAGCATCACTGAAGGCTCCTCTCAGCGCCCACCCTCACCCTCCAGTGGCGCAGAGACACACACACCTCGGTGGGACTAGCCCTAGAGCAGCATCAGGGTCACAGTCTGGTGAGCACAGCACACAGTCTGGTCCACAGCGGGCAGAGGCAGGGACACCCGAGGTTGCAGGACTGTTGGAGGCCTGGAATCTGTAGAGTCCAAGTCAGATGATGAGCCACTGGACTCGGCCCTAAATCAGTTGCTGGAGCTGTGAAGACAATCACAGGAACATTGGGGGGGGATGTCCGCTGCATTCCTCACATTGCAATGGATGATGGAGGGGTCCCCTCGCCTTCAGTCTGAGGTGACCCTGTCATCATGTCAACGCACCGAGGTCAACACTGGTAGGTTGGTGGCCGCCATGGGGACCTTGGTCCAGGACATCGGTCCTGCGCTGCTGCAGGAGCTGCACTTCATTGATGTAGCCATTGGTGGCATCCATCAGCGTTAACGCAAGGGGGTGTGGGGCACCTCGATCTCACTCCGGCTTCCCTTTCCACTCAAGGAGTCAGCAAGGGGCCCTTGGGCACCTATAGGGGGTAGGACCAGCAGCTGGACACCCCAGGGCCATCCACCCAGGTGACACCAGGGGTGTCCGGCTGATCCCAATCCCCTCTTCCTGTGACCCATCACCTCCAGTTCCACAGGCCAAGGAGGGTGCACCTGCCGCACTGCAGGACACCCAAAGCAGGCTGGGCCCTCCACATCTCAGCCCTCCAGAGGACGCCCACCCCAGAGTCATCACAGACAACAGGGTGTAGCAGTCAGCCGGCTGCCTCCACCTCCCCTGTGGATGGCGGGGATGCACTCAGACATGGCAGTAGGATCAGGAAATCAAGAAAATAACTGGATCACAACAGTGGCACAGGTATTCACAACATGTATGTAATGTTCAGATATGTAATTAGAATCACACCCATTCCACATCTCCCCCTGTGTTTGCCTCCTTTCTATGATGAGCTGTGTTGCTGTCAGTCAGGTGGTCCCTCCCACCCCACTTAGTGCAGATGTCGCCATCATGGGCCTCTCGTCTATGTAGTGGGTTTCCATATCGTCACAGTGTGTGCCTCTTTTCAGACCATTCTCGACATCAGTGATGTCTTGACTTTAATGTGAAGTGATCTTGTTGAAGGAACCTTGTTCACATGCTTTGCAGGCTCATGTCCTGTTTATTCTTGGCTGTGTAAGATTGAGGCAGAGGTGTTCTCCTACCTCATCTGCATTCTTAAAAGGTGAAGGTGTGGTGTACAAGGAGAGACGTGTTCACACATGGAGAAGGGTCATATATCCATGTGCTCTCTGTCCCTCCGCAGGGTTTTTCATGCGATGAGCCCATACTCAGAGCTCGTGTGAGCTGCTGTGAGCCAAACGCCTCCTGGCTTTCCGGGTGCACATCTGCTAATCTCAGCAATAAGAGGGGCACCTCGCCACCTCAAGGTGTCGAAGCTCTGCCCCTCTCAGCCATGTTATTGCCCTGGCGCTCGAACCTCCAACCTTGGGCATCTCTCATCCTGTAATTGTCTGGATTGTGGCCACGAGGCCCTTGTCACAATGTTGGGATGTGGGGCTGTGCGTCCCCTCACCTGAACACTCCCCGAAACGAGTAATGCTAATTGCAAGTAGTGATTTTTGACAGGCAATAGAGCCTTTGAGCAGGCTGTGGAAGTGCACAGCGTAGCTATAGACATTGTTGGGGGGAGCAATAGGATCAGAGTGAGGGTGTACTGAAGCTGAAGCCTGCTCTTCATTTGCAACAACTTGTCACCTTGTGGGCCTGATGGTGTGTGAGCGTTCTGGAGTTTGATAGAGCCAGGCCTGGCCATGAGGGAACAATATGTGTCTTAAACAGGAGACATTTCAATGTCTGGCACACACGTGTTTGAACATTGTCATCCTCAGGTCCACATGTATAGTTAGGTGGGGATAAAAGCAGGCCAGCATCCCTAACTGAGAGTGCCGGGTGTTAATGTGATAGAGAAGAAGGTGACACAGAGGATTGAGTCGTCTCTGATTAGATGCACACCCAAGGAACGTCTTCTGCTGCCTTGGCCCAAGTGTCTCAGTTTCACCATCGATGTTACACAAAGTGTGTAGTTCCATTGTTGAAGATGGATCTCCTTGAGGAGCTTTGTCACATTGAAGGCACACAGCTACCAGGCCACTGAGGATCGACCAACAGCTCCTGGCTCTTGTAGGCTGCCATTGTGACTGGGATGCTGGAGAGATGCCTGAAGAGGCAGCACCTTCTGACGCCTGAAGCCTGGACGCCCTCATCTCAACAAGGACACAGGCTACCGAGGGCCCTTCATCATTCAAAGGATCAGGACAATGTGAGTTTGATGTGTAACTATTCACACTCAGATTGAAGTGTGTGGGTGAAATGAGAGGAATTACAACCCTGGTGCTGATGCTGGCCCATGATGGAGGGATCATGTCCAATAGGGTACTCACTACAGCTCATCACCCTCCTGGTGGAATCTGGTGGCTATCAGGGCCTTATGTGCACGCCTGCCTCATCTGGCCCGTGCAGTGGCCTCTTCCTCTTTGTCGAACTCAACACCCTCATCCCCTTTGACATCCTCTCGTCACCTGGCAAGTCTTCCCCCCTTTTGCAGTGCCAGGCTGTGCAGTGCGCAGAAAACCACAATGATCCATGAGACCCTCTGGGGAGTGTACTGGAGTGCTCCACCAGATCTGTCCAGGCATCAGAGTCATATCTTTAGGATCCCTATTGTGTGTCCCACCAATGTTCAGGAACTGCATGAGCCTTGTTGTACCTTCTCTCTGCAGGAGTCTGAGGCTGCCGCACAGGTATCATCAGCCATGTCCTTTGTGGGTGCCCCTTGTCACCGAGGACCCAGCCCTGGATCCTGTGTGGTCCCTTGAAGATATCCGGGATCCGGGATCTACTCGAGGTGGATGAGTTCCGGAAGGTTCCTGGGGATCTGGCACAAACCTGCAGGATCAGTTTGTTATGGTCGCAGACCAGCTGTACATTGAGCAAGTGGTATCCTTTCCTGTTTGTGTTGGAGTGCCTGTTACCAGGAGCTTTTATAGTCACATGAGTGCAGTCGATGGCACCCTGCACCTGGGGGATTCCGGAAATCTCAGCAAAGCCCCGTGCTCTGGCGTTGAAGTCGATGTATTTCTGGGCCTAGGCAAAAAGGGCGCCTGTCACCTGATGAATGCATTTGTGCATCAAAGCTCGAGAGGGCCTAACTAAGGACAGGGTAGGGCCTATCAGAGATGTACATGGTAACGAATGCACTGACGCTGAAGATGGGGGCAGGGTTTTCAATGAGTACTTTGTCTCTGTCTTCACTAAGGAGAGGGGTGATGCAGACAGTCTAGTTAAAGAGGAGGAGTGTGAGATACAATAAGCATAGTGAGGGAGGAAGTACTGGAGGGACTGACATCCTTGAAGGTGGATAAATCACCAGGGCCGGATGGATTGTATCCCAGATTGTTAAAGGAAGCCAGGGAGGAAAAGCGGATGCTCTGAGGATCATTTTCCAATTCTCAATAGATAGAGGTGAGGTCCCAGGGGATTGGAGGTCTGTGAACGTTGTACCATTATTTAAAAGGGGTGTGAGGAATAGGCCAGAAAATTATAGGCCGGTCAATCTGACTTCAGTGGTGGGCAAGTTATTGTAATTAATTCTGAGAGACAGGATAAACTGTCACTGAGAAAGGCACAGGTTGATCAGGGACAGTCAGCATGGATAGTTAGGGGAAGGTCGTGTCTCACTAACTTAATCTTAATTAAAGTACCAAGTGGGGTTGATGAGGGTAGTGCAGTGGATGTTGTCTACATGGATTTCAGTCAGGTATTTGACAAGGTCCCACATGGCAGACTGGTCAGGAAAGTGAGACCCCATGAGATACAGGGGAAGGTGGCGAATTGGATCCAAAATTGGCTCAGTGACAGGAAACAAAGGTTAATGGTCGATGGATGTTTTTTGTGAATGGAAAGCGGTTTCCAGTGGTGTTCCACAGGGCCCAGTGTTGGGGCCCTTGCTGTTTGTTGTATATATTAATGATTTGGACTTAAATGTGGGAAGCAAGATTGGGAAATTTGTGGATGACACAAAAATTGGCCGTGTAGTTGATAGTGAAAAGAATAGCTGTTGTCTCCAGAATGACATCAATGGTTTGGTTGAGTGGGCAGAGAAGTGGCAAATGGAATTCAATCCAGAAAAGTGTGAGGTAATGCATTTGGGGAGGGCAAACAAAGCTAAGGAATACACAATAAATGGGAGGATATTGAGAGGGTTGAGGAAATCAGAGACCTTGGAGTGCATGTCCATAGGTCCCTGAATGTGGCAGGACAGGTGGATAAGGTGGTAAAGAAAGCATATGGAATGCTTTCCTTTATTGGACGAGGTATAGAATACAATTAGGGATGTAATGTTGGAACTGTATAAAATGCTGGTTAGGCCACAGCTGGAATTTTGTGTACAGTCCTGGTCACCACATTACAGGAAGGTCATAATTGCTCTGGAGAGAGGACAGAGGAGATTTACAAGAATGTTGCCAGGACCTGAAAATTGCAGCTATAAGGAGAGATTGGATAGGCTGGGGTTGTTTTCCTTAGAACAGAGGAGGCTAAGGGGTGACCTAATTGAGGTGTACAAAATTATGAGGGTAGACAGGAAAGAATGTTTTCCTAGCTGAGGGGTCAATTTCCAGGGGGCATCGATTTAAGGTATTTGGTAGAAGGATTAGAGGGGACATAAGTAAAAACCTTTCCACCCAGAGGGTGTTGGGCATCTGGAATTCACTGCCTAACATGATGGTTGAGGCTGAAATGTGCAACTCATTTAAAAGGTACCTGGATCTGAACCTGAAGTGCTGTAACCCCCAAGGCTACAGACCAGGTGCTGGAAAGTGGGGTAAAAATAAGGGGCTAGTTTTTGGCTGACACAGAGATGATGGGCTGAATGGCCTCTTTATCCACCATAACTTCTCTATGGTTCTATGTATCTGGGTCCCCAGTGGAGACCTAGAAGGAGCCACTGGTGTAGACGTTCAGAGTGGCCGTTACTCTCAGAGCCACTGGCAATGGCTGTTCTCCCAGTCCCTGTGGTGCCAATCTCTGGAGAATGTGGCAAATGTGAGTCCCTGGATCCTTGGAGATGTGGAGGCATTGGTGACATTGTCTCTCGCTCATCCGCAGATAAGACATGCGAGTTCTTTACACCCTCAGTCTTGTGAGTCACCTACATACGATGTTTCTCTGAGCCTCATCCTCTTCATCCAGAGGGGGTCCTGCTGCCCCTTGGTCTTGAGGGTTTTGTTCCTCCCTTTGGTGATCCAGGTGCCTCCATCGCAATCTTCTCCTTCTTCTCTCCTGCCCTAAACGATAATGCAGCAGTGATAAATCCAGCCTCCATCTTCCTGATGGTCTCCTCTCTGCAGTAACAATGAGAAAGAGACAAGAGTCAACATTAGTCTCCAAGAGTCCTCTTTCTGTCAATGACTCGTCAGTGAATGTGGATTGAAGAGCTTTGTTCCCGTGTCGAGAGTACTCGCCCCTGAAATGATGGCCAGTGAAGGGTGTATTTCAAGTTTCTCCTTCCCCCCCTCCACCCGCCTTGACATGACCGGCTGCTGTGACATCGCTTTGACCAGGACCTTGGATTTGCTGCTTTTGGCCCAGGCACTGGGATCTTCATTCACTGCACTCTAATACTACACTCTCGGGAATAAACATGAGGGTCAATGTTCATTCAGGGATTGAGATTATTTGAGGGAGGGTCTGAGGCTTCTCTTCTGTGAACCATCCTGCACCAACTTTCGAACAGGCTTCTGGAGCTTGTCCGGTCGCCCAATCGCTCTGGAGTTTGTTATTACTCTGGGGAATTTCCACCCTGTGAACAAGAGGTTAATACAAGGAGATTGATTAGTGTCACTTTGCGGAATTATTCCCACATAAATGGGCATCTTTATTTCACTTTCCTGATTCCCTGCAATGTCATTGAAAGGCTCCTAACATGTCTCAGCTGAGCCTCTCTCCTCATTTGGGAATGCACAGTTCAGTTGGGTGCCCCTTTAATCAGCACCCGCCTGCCCCCAGTTGCTTGACCTTGCTGTAGAAAGTGCTGAATTCTAAGCACTCTAACCCCAAACACCTTTACTGCTTTTACTTAATCGGTATTTCATCATTATTTTCCTCATGTTTGCTTTTATATTCTGATTAGTGCCAGAATTTTTGACTTTCTAAACTGGTTTTGAGTTTGCCACAGTGTTGTGTTATTGTGTGTCAAGATCACTTTCTCCGTGCTCACTTCTTTGGGCAGGAGTCCTCTCCCCGTTCAACGGATCCTTTTACCTGCCTCCAATATTCTCCCTCCGCCTGGACCCCTCCCCCTGGATTCTTACCTTCTCTTGATCTTTTCATTGAGAACTCTCGGCGTGACATTAGTCGTCTCAATTTCTCTGCTCCTCTCACCCACTCTAACCTGTCTCTTTCTGAACTTTCCACAGTCCATTCTCTCAGGTCCAACCCTGACTTTGTCATCAAACCTGCTGTTGTTGTCTGGTGCACTGACCTCTACCTCACAGAGGCTGAGCGTCAACTCGCAGACACTTCCTCCTACCTCCCCCTGGACCATGACCCCACCACTGAACATCAAGCCCTTGTTTCCAGGACTGTCACTGACCTCATCTCCTCTGGAGATCTTCCTTCCACAGCTTCCAACCTCATAGTCTCCCAACCTCAGAGAGCCCGCTTCTACCTCCTACCCAAAATCCATAAACAGGACTGTCCCGGCAGACCAATCGTGTCAGCCTGTTCCTGCCCCACGAAACTCATTTCTTGCTATCTTGACTCCATTCTCTCTTCCCTTGTCCAGTCCCTTCCCACCTACATCCACAATTCCTCTGACACCCTACATCATATCAACAATTTCCAGTTCCCTGGCCCCAACCGCCTCCTCTTCACCATGGATGTCCAATCCCTCTACACCTCCATCCCCCACCGGGATGGTCTGATGGCTCTCCGCTTCTTCCTTGAACAGAGGCCCGAACAATCCCCATCCACCACTACTCTCCTCCTTCTGGCTGAACTTGTTCTCACACTGAACAACTTCTCCTTAAACTTCTCTCACTTCCTCCAAATAAAAGGTGTGGCTATGGGTACCTGCATGGGCCCCAGTTATGCCTGTCTCTTTATGGGGTATGTCGAACATTCCTTGTTCCAGTCCTACTCCGACCCCCTCCCACAACTCTTTCTCCGGTACATCGATGATTGATTCGGTGCTGCTTCATGCTCTCGTCTGGACCTGGAAAAATTTATTAATTTTGCTTCCAATCTCCACCCCTCCATCATTTTCACATGGTCCGTCTCTGACACTTCCTTTCCCTTCCTTGACCTCTCTGTCTCAATTTCTGGTGATAGACTGTCCACCAATATCCATTACAAGCCTACTGACTCCCACAGCTACCTTGACTACAGCTCCTCACACCCCGCTTCCTGTAAGGGCTCCATCCCATTCTCTCAGTTCCTTCGCCTCCGTCGCATCTGTTCTGATGATGCCACCTTCAAAAACAGTTCCTCTGACATGTCCTCCTTCTTCCTTAACCGAGGTTTTCCACCCACGGTCGTTGATAGGGCCCTCAACCGTGTCCGGCCCATCTCCCGTGCATCTGCCCTCACACCTTCCTCTCCCTCCCAGAACCATGATAGGGTCCCCCTTGTCCTCACTTATCACCCCACCAGCCTCCGCATTCAAAGGATCATCCTCCGCCATTTCCGCCAACTCCAGCATGATGCCACCACCAAACACATCTTCTCTTCACCCCCCCCTGTGGCATTCCACAGGGATCATTCCCTCCGGGACACCCTGGTCCACTCCTCCATCACCCCCTACACCTCAACCCCCTTTCACAGCACCTTCCCATGCAACTGCAGAAGGTGCAACACCTGCCCCTTTACTTCCTCTCTCCTCACCATCCAAGGGCCCAAACACTCCTTTCAAGTGAAGCAGCATTTCACTTGCACTTCCCTCAATTTAGTCTACTGCATTCGCTGCTCCCAGTGCGGTTTCCTCTACTTTCGAGAGACCAAACGCAGACTGGGTGACCGCTTTGCGGAACACCTTTGGTCTGTCCGTGACCCAGACCTCCCTGTCGCTTGCCATTTTAACACTCCACCCTGCTCTCATGCCCACATGTCCGTCCTTGGCCTGCTGCAATGTTCCAGTGAAGCTCAATGCAAACTGGAGGAACAGCACCTCATCTTCTGACTAGGTACTTTACAGCCTTCCGGACTGAATATTGAGTTCAACAATTTTAGATCATGAACTCTCTCCTCCATCCCCACCCCCTTTCCGATCCCCCTTTTTTCCAATAATTTATAATTTCTAAAAAAAAATATTTTTCTTTTCCCACCTATTTTTAAATTTATTTCGATCCATTGTTTTATCTCCACCTTTTAGCCCATTTCGATCCCTTCCCCCCACCCCACCCCCACTAGGGCCATCTGCCACTAGTTTGTCCTGCTTGCTGCCCTTAATGTCCCCATTAGCTCATTCCTTAGATAATATCACCACTGTCAGCACCCTTCCGTCCTTTTGTCTATGACATCTTTGGCAATCTCTTCTTTGCCTCCACCTATCGCTGGCCCCCTATCCAGCTCTACCTGTCTCACCCCCCCTCTACCAGCTTATATTTCACCTCATTTCTCTATTTCCTTAGTTCTGTTGAAGGGTCATACGGACTCGAAACGTTAACTGTGTTCCTCTCCACAGATGCTGTCAGGCCTGCTGAGTTTTTCCAGGTATTTTTCTTGTTGTTAATGGTTTGCCTCGGCCCTGTATCCTGGCATTGACTCCTGTGAGAATAGAACTGTCTTTGTCTGTTGTGGTTATGTTTCTCCTATTTGTTCTTCTTGGTTGGTAGCTTTAAGAAACTGCAACAGACAGAATCTGTTTAACTGTTGTACTGACATTTAGATTTGAGGCCACCCTACAGGGAAGAGAGGACACAAAACAAGTGTCAGCTGGGCTAAAATGATGAGAAATCCGATCAAGTCTGGCAGAACTTTGTACAACAGTTCCAAGTTGCGATGTTGGATAATCCATCAATAGCTTCTGTTTATTAGCCAGGATTTCTGCTCTTTCAAGTTGAAATACCTGTTGACAAACACGCTTCACCCTTACCGACTGACTGTACCTTCTCCTTTCAATGTCTGCACTTCCATACAATATTGGAGATGATCTTGGAACAAGAATCCATGAGAAATGCTCAATCAGCACAGGAATTCAGTTGATGACGTATTGAATAGGTGCCATGTTAGATCAAAATGAAAGTAGCAATTTGGTAATTTATTTAAAATTTGTGAATTTCAGGGGCACTTGTGCAAAATAAACTACATTTTTATATTCATTCTAGGGATGTGGGCTTCGCTGGCTGGGCCAGCATTTATTACCCATCCCCAGTTGCCCTTGAGAAGGTGGTGGTGAGCTGCCTTCTTGAACCACTGCAGTACATGTGGTGTAGGTACACCCACAGTGCTGTTAGAGAGGGAGTAGCAGGATTTTAACCCAGTGACAGTGAAGGAACGATGATATATTTCCAAGTCAGGATGGTGAGTGACTTGGAGGGGAACTTCCAGGTGGTGATGTTCCCATGTGTCTGCTGCCCTTGGCCTTCTAGATGGTAGTAGTTGTGGGTTTGGAAGGTGCTGCCTAAGGATATAAGCTGAAGAAGGAGACAAATCTGTTGTGCTGCTATTTAATTTATTCTGCTTCTTATTTGTCTATTTTTAAAATTTCTGTGATCATTATTCAAGCTTTCTTTTTCTGCTGTTGGAAATGCTTCTTGAATTCAGGGGTTTTCCCCTGGCCTCTGGATGTCATGCTAAGGATTATGGATACGTTATATGTCGCCAAGGTCTCAGATCCTGAGTTAAATCTGTCACCTTGGCCCATTTTCTCAAATTGATATATATTCTCCACAGGAACTGTGAGGGTTTGTTCCCATTGTTCACCCATCATTTGGAGCAGAAGAGCTGACAGAGCAATCTAGATAATGGAAACAAGTGAACTCAGAGTAATGTGGCTTTACTAAAGGCAAGTCTGCGAAGAAGGATCCAGACTAATTAAATGAAAAGGAAGGTAACGATTGAAATGATTGAACTCTTGGGATTTGGTTTACTTTTATTTCCTATTCTAGGACACAGCTCAGATGTCGTAATAATTTTACAGTGTTCAGTGTAAGTTGCATCATAGAAAGCAGCATGGAATATAATTCATTAATGTTGTTAGGAGAAACAGTAAAATATAGTGTACATAATACTTACACCATAAATAAGTAAGATGTGAGCAAAGAATTTCCAATTATCAAAATATTTTGCAGCCATCTCTATTGTACAATATCTGCATACACACAACACATTTTTAAAAAGTCAAATATGCCAGATACATATCTGAAAATATATTGGTGATGTCTGGGAAATAATATTAGCCGTCAAATGAATACTTTTAATCAGGGATTTCTGAAACAAACTGAGTAAAGAGGAACTTGCCTCATTGTGCTTGTTCCCATCGCTTTGTCATCTTCAGTATTTGAGGTTTGACATGAGAATGTAATTATCAAATCTCAGATCACAGGCTAAACAATAAAATTCCGTGTTTCCAGGAATAACCTTAACATTTGGAAATGCTAAAATGATAATGGTGTAATGAGATACAAATGACCTTTTTGTGGAGCAGTGGCCGGGGCTCCAATCCTGACAGGCCTCGGGAGTTTTACACATGCGGGGCCGGGTCTGGGTGGCACATGCGCAACCCAGCAGGTTAAAGGGCACTGCCACCCTGTCAGCTGTGCCTATGTAAAGAGAGAAAAAAACGAAATGACACGAAAACCCTAGTCGCATGACTGGGAGTAGAGTGCCAAAGTAGAGAAGAGTCCCAGTCAGGGGATAGAGACAGGGGACAGGGAGAGGTCCCAGTTAAGAAGAAAGATGAGCAGAGAAAGAGGGCCCAGGCAGAAAAAAGGGCTGCAGCTGGCAGACTTTAGGTGCTGAAGTCTCAGGAGAAGCCCTGGCAATCGTAGGAAGCAACAGAAGGTTGGAGACTCTGCACTGGGGGCCGTTGGGTTGAAGGTACTTCTTTGGAGCAGTAGTATTCTGCTTGGCATGACTGAAAAGCTAAAGCTGTGCTTCTGAGTCCTTGCTTGAGTGCAGATTTGGGAATCCAGGAGTTTTGAGGGGCGAGATTGAAAGCCTGAGTAGTGGGGGCTGTCACTAAGGCCGTCTGGTGTCCTTCAAGACTTTCAGTTATTTGAATATGGAACAGATTTGTACAGTACTTAATTGATAGTAGCAACACTGCTCATAACATATCATTACCAATTATACAAGGACTAAAGTTAAGGCTTAGTAACAATTTGCATACAGCATGAGAATGCCAAGGAATTTCTATATTAATTTAATTATACTTGTCATGTATTTGCTGCATCAAATAGTGGGGAAGAAATCCAAAACTCAGACATGTTGGTATTTTATTGAAAGGTAGGGTCGATTTCACTTGTAATCTAATGGGATCAAATCTAAACTGTTTTCCTTGGTAATTATACTTGGCTATCTTGTCTCAATATATCTGGTCAACTTTTGCCTTCCTGTTTAGGAGTATTTTGACACTTTCTCCAAAATGCCATTTGATATTTCTGATACTATAGTGTGCAATGTTGCTGCCAAAGAATGTTTTACCAACAGGTTTCAATAACAAACTTTTTCCTCTCCTAAATGTTGTGTTTGCTAATCTACATTGGTTCTCTGTCAAGCAACAGAATTCTGTTGCTTGTTTTCAAATCCCTTATGGCCTCACCCCTCCCTATCTCTGTAATCTCTTCCAGTCCCTACAACCCTCCCTATCTCTGTAACCTCCTCCAGTCCCTACACCCCTCCTTATCTCTGTAATCTCCTCCAGCCCCTACAACCCTCCCTATCTCTGTAACCTCCCCCAGTCCCTACACCCCTCCTTATCTCTGTAATGTCCTCCAGCCCCTACAACCCTCCCTATCTCTGTAACCTCCTCCAGTCCCTACACCCCTCCTTATCTCTGTAATCTCCTCCAGTCCCTACAACCCTCCCTATCTCTGTAACCTCCTCCAGTCCCTATACCCCTCCTTATCTCTGTAATCTCCTCCAGTCCTTACAACCCTCCCTATTTCTGTAACCTCCTCCAGTCCCTACGCCCCTCCTTATCTCTGTAATCTCCTCCAGTCCCTACAACCCTCCCTATCTCTGTAACCTCCTCCAGTCCCTACAACCCTCCCTATCTCTGTAATCTACTGCAGCCCCACAACCCTCTGTGATATATGCACTCCTCCAAATCTGGCCTCTTGAGAATCCCTCAATTTAATTGCTCCATCAATGGTATGTGAGGGGTTAGCTGTCTGGGTGCTAGGCTCTGGAATTTCCTCTCTAAACTCCTCCATCTCTCTCTCCTCCTTTAAGATGGTTTTAAAAATCCACCTCTTTGACTGAGCTTTTACTCACTGGCCCTTCTTTATGTGACTTGATGTCAAATTTTGATTGATTACATCCCTGTGAAATGCCTTGGGACATTTTAAAATATATAAATGTAAGCTTTTGTTAAAAAAGCCATCTTACTAGGAGAAATTAAATTCAAATTTACTTTTGGGCTTTTCTTTGTCTAGGTCGTGACAGGTTTGGTTCAGTTAATCATTCCCTTGCTTCTGGGTTGTGGGTTCAAATCCCATTCCAGAGACATGAGCACAAATCCTGAGCTAACAGTTCAAAGGTGTATGGAGGAACTGCTTTGGACGAGATTTAAAAAAAATTATTCATTCATGGGACGTGGGTGACACTGGCTAGGCCAGCATTTATTGCCCTTGTTCAGAAGGTATTTAAGAGTCAACCACATTGCTGTGGGTCTGGAGTCATATGTAGCCCAGACCAGGTAAGGACGGCAGATTTCCTTCCCTAAAGGGGATGAATGAACCAGATGGGTTTTTACAACAATTGGCAATGGTTTCATGGTCATCATTAGACTTTTAATTCCAGATTTTATTGAATTCAAATTTCACCATCTGCTGTGGCAGGATTCAAACCCGGGTCCCCAGAACATTACCCTGAGTCTCTAAAACATTAGTCCAGTGACAATACCACTTTGCCACTACCTCCCCATTACTAAGACACCTGCTTTCTTAAGCGATCCCATTAGATGGAAAGCAAAGCCACATGACCAGCCCATGGTAGAGTGAGGCAATATAACCAGACAGGGAGAAGGGAAACACAAAGAGCAGGATTTTTCAGTTGGCATATGGAGGTGGGCCCGACATGCCGACGCGTAAATGATGCGCGATGACATTGGGCGTGCGTCCAGACATCATCGCGCTGTGTTGCAATGTTTCGTTTGGCGGGCGCGCACCAGAATTGGCTGCGTGTCCGCCAATATATAAACAGCTTATTAAGGCCATTAAGGAAGTAATAAATGTAATTGTTAACGCTGCTCGTCCAACCTTAATGTTTTCGGGCAGGTGAAAAGGCCAAGCGGCCTTCACGTTTTTTTAGGAAACCTCATCCATGAGTGACTTTAATTTCAGATTTTTACTGAATTCAAATTTCACCATCTGCCGTGGTGATTTTATGTTCAATCAAGTGAAGAGACAGCAAGGCTAATGATTGGGACAGTAATGCTGGCAGAAACATTGGCCGGGATTTTCCGGCCCCCTCGTGGGCGGGATCCCTGCGGGCAGGAACCCCCCCCCCAGCCGGAAGCCCATTGACCTGCGGCGAGACCGGCGATTCTCGGGGAAGGCGGGGGGGTTGGGGGGGGGTGGGGTGGTGGGAGGAGGGGGGTGGGTGCAGAAAATCTCACCGAATAACATCGACTTTAAAAACACACACGGAGCTGCACTAACACTGGAAAGCCAATAAGTCAGCTACAGAAGATTCAAGGTTGAAGCAAACCATTCAAAAGAGATATTTGGCCCTTTGTTAATCATGAGATTGAAGGATGAATAAAACAGGCAGAAAGATTTCAAAGACATTTAAATCTGGGCTGATAATTGGAAAGAAACATTCATGAAAAACAAGTGCCCGGCAATGACCACCTCCAGCAGGAGAGAATCTAACCATCGCCCCTTGATGTTCAATGGCATTACCATCGCTTTATCCCCCACTATCAACATTCTGGGGATTACCATTGACCAGACACTCAACTGGACTAGCCACATAAATACTGTGGCTACAAGAGCAGGTCAGAGGCTGGGAATCCTACAGCGAGTAACTCACCTCCTAACTCCCCGAAGTTTGTCCACAATCTACAAGGCACAAGTCAGGAGTGTGATGGAATACTCTCCACTTGCCTGGATCAGTGCAGTTCCAACAAAACTCAAGAAGCTCGACACCATCCAGGACAAAGCAGCCCCGCTTGATTGGCACCCCATCCACAAACATTTACTTCCTCCACCACTGACGCACAGTAGCAGCAGTGTGTGTACCATCTACAAGATGCACAGGAATTCACCAAGGCTCCTTCAAAAGCACCTTCCAAACCCACGACCACTACCATCTAGAAGGACAAGGGCAGCAGATAGATGGGAACACCACCACCTAGAAGCTCCCCTCCAAGTCACTCACCATCCTGACTTGGAAATATATCGCCATTCCTTCAATGTCACTGGGTCAAAATCCTGGAATTCCCTCCCTAATAGCACAGTGGGTGTACCTACACCACATCGACTGCAGTGGTTCAAGAAGGCAGCTTACCACCACCTTCTGAAGGGCAATTAGGGATGGGCAATAAATGCTGGCCTAACCAGCATCCTAACCCACATCCATGATAGGATAAAAAAAAGCTGCACCATTCTCTACATTCTCTAGCTCCATCACTGGCTGGATATCAGGTTTGAAGAATGTTCCTGGAAACTGGGTTCTCGTTGCTGGGCTGTACCTTGAAATTGGAGGATATTTAAATGAACAGTTCCACATTTACATTCAGCCTGATAGCTGGTCCTTAAAGGGGCTGTGCAGGTGGTCTCTAAGAAAACTGACTTTAGATATACTTACTTTAATGTGCAGTGGGGACATCCAAGAGTAATCCTCTCAACCCCACATTCAAAAACTACGAGATGCTGCTGAGCATCACTCTCCACCGCCTGTCTCCCATCTCTCCCTCATCCAAACGTGCATTCCCTGATCACTGTCACCACCCTTTCCATTCCTGGTTGTCACTCCATCCTTCATGATCTCACCCCTCTCAATCCCTTTTAAGAACTTATCTTCGGGACTGAGCTGCCCGGGGAGGCCCATTGGGTTCTGTAGCTTTCTTTTTTGGAAATTTGAATGGTGATACTGGCACTGTGTGGTTGATGCTAATTGTCCAGTCTGAAGGATTAAAGTTGATAAGGCACCACACAAAAGGTTAAGAGGCAAAATAGGTGCTTGTGGAGTTGGGGGTGATATATTAGCATGCATAGAGAATTGGTTAATAGACAGGAAGCAAAGATTATGGGTAAAAGGCGCATTTTCAAGTTGGCAGACAGTGAGTCGTGGAGTGCCGCAAGGATCAGTGCGGGATCCTCAGCTATTTACAACCTATATTAATGACTTGGATGAAGAGACAAGAAGTAATGTGTCTCAGTTCGCTGATGATACAAAGCTAGGTGGATAGGTAAACTGTGAGGAGGACACAGAGAGACTGAAAAGAAATATAAACAGGTTAAGTGAGTGGGTGACATGGCAGATGGAGTATAATGTGGGGAAGTGTGAAGTTATTCACTTTGGTTGTTTGATTAAAAAAGCAGAATATTTTTTAAAAGGTGAGAAACTTGTCAGTGTTGGTGTTCAAAGAGACTTGGGTGCCTGCATACAAGGAATACAAAACGTTAGCATGCAGGTGCAGCAAGCAATTAGGAAGCCAAATGGCATGTTGGCCTTTATTGCAAAGGGATTGGAGTGTTGGAATAGAGAGGTCTTGCTACAACTGTACAGGGTTTTGGTGAGACCACATCTGGAATTTTTATTTCATTTATTGTTTTCATGGGATGTGGGCATCACTGGCAAGGTCAGCATTTGTTGCCCATTCCTAATTGCCCTTGAATTGAGTAGCTTGCTCAGCCATTTCAGGGGACAGTTAAGAGTCAACCACATTGCTGTAGGTCTGCAGTCACATGTAGGCCGGACCAGGTAAGGATGGCAGATTTCCTTCCCTAAAGGGCATTAGATGGGTTTTTATAACAATCAGTGAAAGTATCATGACAACCATCACTGAGGCTATTCCGGACTTTTATTAACTGAATTTAATTTCCACCAGCTGCCATGGTAGGATTATCATCAGCCTGGGCCTATCAGCCTGGGCCTATCAGCCTGGGCCTCTGGATTACGAGTGCAGTGATATTACCACTACGCCACCTTCTCCCCCTAAAGTACGTGAAAGGATGTACTTACATTGGAGGTGGTACAGTGAAGATTCACTAACTTGGTCCCTGGGAGTTGTCCTATGATGAGAGGCTGAGTAAATTGGGCTTATATCCTCTGGAGTTTAGAATAATTAGAGGTTATCTCATTGAAACATGCAAAATACTGAAGGGGCTTGATAGGGTAGATGCTGAGAGATTTCCATTGGTTGGAGAATCTAAAACATGGTCAGAATAGGAGCCAATCATTTCGGACTGAGATGAGGAGGAATTTCTTCCCTCAAGTCTTTGGAATCCTCTACCCCAGAGAGTTGTGGGTGCTCGATCGTTGAATATATTTAAGGCTAGGATAGACAGATTTTTGGTCTCTCAGGGAATTGAGGGATATGGGAATGGGCGAGAAAGTGGAGTTGAAGCCCAAGATCAGCCTTGTTTGTATTGAATGGCGGAGCAGGCTCGACAGTCCATGTGGCCTACTTCTGCTCCTATTTCTTATGTTCTTAAAAGTGATGAGCATCATTGAGAATCTTCACTGACTGATAATCCTGATTACCAGGTAGTAATGTGATTACTTTATATAATCACTGATTCATTTCTGAATCATTTTCTTTATTAGGGTGAAGAACTATGTGAAATAGAGTCATTATGTTAATGTGACATAGGAAATGCATTTGCCTAAGGTTGAGGTTAAAGGGCATTGTTGAGTGAGTTGTGCCTTTCATCTAAATATACAGAAGTTGATTTTTTTTTGGTAAAGTGAATAGTTCAAGTGTCACTATTTTGGGCTCTGAGCTGATCTGAAGTATTTTTATTGCACTTTAACATAATAACCTATTAATTTAACTCAGTTTAGTCAATCCAGAATGAATACTCTTCATCTTATGGCGCTTCACAGTTATAAATTAAAGCACTTAGGTAAATGATTAATCCGATCCTCAGGTTATTTATGAGCTATAAATCCAATCTCTTTGATCAGGGAAGCCAATATTAAATCAATAATCTGGGGTAAACTGCAAGTGGTGCGCTCGTAAAGGTTGAAGTTTGCTTCATTCATTCTTTTATTATTGGCTTTGCTGTTCAGTGCAGTTACAACCAAGTGTTCACTCGATAAGGTACTTTTAAAGGGGTGATGTTAGAATCCTATTATAGAGTTTACAGGTGAAACCAATCCCAGGAAGGGAACTTGGAAAATTTATTTTAATTTTTAAAAATTTCAATTCGATAGAACTTTTTTATTTGTTCATGGGATGTGAGCATCGCTGGCAAGGTCAGCATTTATTGCCCATCCCTAATTGTCCTTGAGAAGGTGGTGGTGAGCTGCCTTCTTGAACCGCTGCAGTCCGTGTGGTGTAGGTACACCCACAGTGCTGTTAGGAAGGGAGTTCCAGGATTTTGGCCCAGCAACAGTGAAGGAACGGCGATATATTTCCAAGTCAGGATGGTGAGTGACTTGGAGGGGAACTTCCAGGTGGTGGTGTTCCCATCTATCTGCTGCCCTTGTCCTTCTAAGTGGTGGAAGTCACAGGTTTGGGAGTTGCTGTCTAAGAAGCCTTGTTGAGTTGCAGCATTGTATCTTGTAGATCGTACACATTAATAAATAATCTTCAGTGCCTTATGTCATCAATGGTGCTGTAATTTTGCAGCTTCTTTGACCATGTAATTGTGGTTTCTCTCTGATGCTTAACATAATACAAATATTTCTTTTAAATAAACCTCAACCATGTATTTAAAAAGTTTGACCTTGAAATTGTTAGTATTTTTGAAACTTAAATGACATTTTTTACTTTATTCTTTCATGGGATGTGGGCATCACTGGCAAGGTCAGCATTTGTTACCCATCCCTAATTGTCCTTGAACTAAGTGACTTGCTAGGCCATTTTACAGGGCACTTTTTAAGAGTCAACCACATTGCTGTGGGTCTGGAGTCACATGTAGGCCCTAAAGGAATATTTCATATTTGTACTTAAAAGTCATACAAAACATGTGCTATTACTAGGGTAATGATGCATTGATCTATTAATTTAAAAAAAATCAAGTTTCCAAATGATGGTGAATCATCAAACGTATAAGATGGTACTACATTCAGCTGTACAAATAGAGACTTATTAAAGGAGATCTGTATAATTGGATAGCACCAAACAGCGTCTTTAAGCACGGTGGTGATGGCTGTCCATATGGTGAGCAGAGAGAAGGGAGGCAGGTTTAGGGTAGGTTATTTACTGGGTATTGGCTGAGTGCGTTGATGGAAATGTTTCACTTTCTCCACCATAGCTAAAGACAAACACAGACTGTAGATACAGCTGAGTGTAGCTTTAAAAAGACAGGTTCGGGGATGTTTGCTGTCTGCATATAGGTGACGAAGATTATTGAAGAGCTACTCTATCCCGGAATATTCAGCTAAAAATGCTTACTTTATTTTAAATAATCCATTGAAACCTCATCAATCTTGCTTAAACTGTCCAAATGCAGAGTATGTATTCATCTTTCCTTTGAATTTATTGAAAGTTTTACTTCATGTATGATTGTTTTTTGAAGAATTGCAGAGTTTGGCACAATGTTTTTAGTACTTACAGTCAGAGAACAGGCATCACTCTGTCTGACGAGTTGGAAAAATTTAGTGTCAAAAATTGAGTACTTAAAATCCAAGTACAGAAACTAGAAACAAAGACTCTACACTACATTCACATTAAAGTGAATGTTTTTTCCAGCTGTCTTTATAATCAGTGGGAAATTACTACCCAGGTATTTCATTGCAAAATGAGCACCAAGAAGCAGGTGCAATGCACCAGAAACACTGAATAGAATCATTACTATAATGGGAAGTAGTAATTCTCCGGAAAAGTGTTTCTAACTTTGTGTGGGTTCTTCCCCCACCTCCTAACCCTGCCCCATCCCAGCATGAATCCCTCTGGTGTCTACTGCTTCTAGTAAGACATGAAAAACAGTCAATTGCGATGAGTCAAACTTGGATGATGTGAAACTCTGGTTATGTTGAAGTCGTCAACCACTCCCACTGGCAGAATAGCAAATCCCATAGACCAATGCCAACGATAAACTAAAATTCTACACGGGTTACTCTGTATTAGCCGAACTTGCCTAAAAAGTCATATGACCATACCGACCAATCGGAGAGGAGTTAGAGCACACAAGAGCACAAAATCATGGAGTGCTGGGATAGCCGACATGTATCATCGAGATCTCCTTGTGAAAGGACGTGCTAAACCTGTGAGTATGGATAAACCTGTGAGAAAGTTGCGTTGCTGACCAGAGAGAAGGTGAAATTGATACAGCAAGTGGAAGCTTGTCCACCATTATGAAACAGAAGGCGATCATCATGGAACAGGTCAACAGTCAGGCATTCTCTCCAGCCAGGAAGGGGATGAGATCGGCCGCCTATCCTGGTGTTGAAGAAGCTTTGCTAATGTGGATCAAGGCAGCCAGAGCAGAGAACGTTCCCATCTCCAGCCCAATCTTGCAGGAAAGGGGAGTTGCCAGGCAAAGAAGCTGGGCGGCATGCAGGTACCCTGCAGCGACGGATGGCTGGACTGATTCAAGACAAGGCACGGCATGGTCTTCTGTGCGGTAAGTGGTGAGGGTGCTGTGGCAATGCTGACAGGTGATTGGGTCCAAAATGGCCTCAGCCAGTTTTGAACAAGTGTGCACCAAGAGACAATTTTAATGTGGGCGAACCAGAGTGTTTCATTGTCTTTCACCAGGTCGCTCTTTGATGTTAAAGGTGAAACATGTCACGGTGAAAAGTGGAACATGGAATGCATCCCTGCAATGGTCTGGATCAACATGGATGGCATTAAAAAGCTGTCACTTCTTGTGATAAGCAAGCCCAAGAAACCACAAATGTCGAGACACTACCACACAATACGAGGCTGACAAGACTGCCTGGGTGGCCTTCGGTCTTTATTAGTGCAAAGCTCCAGCCTTTTGCAAGGTCAGGTTATTGAACAAATTGAATTAAAACTTTTCACACTTTTACTGCTTCTTTGTATTTAAATTTGAATCTGTTGTTTTTGACATGGAAATGCATTTGTAGACATGTCAGGTCACAAAGAGACGCTTCCTTGTAGGAATGGGACTTCCTTAGCTCTGCTTAACATGGAGCAGGAGGGCAGATCCCCTGGGATCTGGCTCTTCAGCATTTTACTGTGCGTTCCTGCACAAGATTGGATTATTATTTTTTGAAGTGTTAAGTGTTTGCAATCAAAGACCGAAAGGGTGAGCTTGTGGGTATGTAATGTTTTCATTGGAGAATTCCCAGGAGGTATTGTAACATCGCACGATGGTACCTTCCTGAAGATGGTGTTCAGCAAAATTTCTTTCCCCTTTCCTGGGACGTGGGTGTCACTGGCAAGGCCAGTATTGGTTACCCATCCTGAACTGCCTTTGAACTGAGTGTCTCGCTCGGCCATTTCAGGGGGCAGTTAATGGTCAACCACATTGCTGTGGGTCTGGAGTCACATGTAGGCCAGACCAGGTAAGGACGACAGATTTCCTTCCCTAAAGGACATTAATGAACCAGATGGGTTTTTACAACAATCAATGATAGTTTTCATGGTCATCGCTACGGAGACTAGCTATGTATTCCAGACTTAATTAAATTTAAATGCTACCAGCTGGGATTTTAACCCACTTCCCCAGAGCATTAACCTGAACCTCTGGCTTATTAGCCCAGTGACATTACCACTTCACTAACACCACCCTCCAATCAAGCAATTTAACCTTGACTGAAGGCAGACAGAGAATCAGACACACAATTTTGCACTTTCTAAACATTTAAAAGCAGTGTAAACACTGATTATTAAATATTCTGTCTTCTGTGAATTGATTTCGTGATTGACACCACCAGAATTAGCAAGATGTACATAGCGTCAGCTACAGTTACATTGTTATAGGATTATTTATTTTAACGATTACCATATTATAGGCTGGAACATCCAAATTGTTACTACAAAATTTTACACGCCTGGAACTGTTAGAAGCTTTGATCCAATCATGTTAAAGGGGTATGTTATTGGACTAGAAATCTACAGTCCTGGATAGAACCATGATAGTTTCAGCATTTGGATTCAGTTTAAAAGATCTGGATATGATAAAACTAGTTTAAATAATAATGACTCGGGGTGGAATCTTCTCAGAAACGCACTAAATGCAGTTGTGGGTGGGGAAGTTGGCGTTGATCCCGCCGGCCGTGTTTTCACGCTGTATCGTCCCCATCCTGTCTCATTAATAATGCATTCTCATAAAACCCTCAGGATTCACTGGCGGGCAGTTTCCGGTTCACCAGCCCCAGCGTGACCCCACAACTTCCTCAATGCAGCCACCATAATTAAACGGGCACAACGCGCACACTACGCAATGCCTGCAGCGCAGGAGCATTTCACTGAAGAAATAGCTCCAAAGGCAAAGAAGGATGCTGCTGCCTGGTTTAGTCATGCTGGACACACTGTGAAGGCTGCGATGTCCTCTAGCCTCGCTCTGGCTGCAGGGAGGGCAGCAACCTGACGATTCCAGCTTGGGAGGTCTTGGCAGCGTTGGTGAGCGCGACGCGGCCCAGGACAGGTCGGCCACCCACTGCCAAAGGAGGGTGAATGATCTCATCCATTCCACCTGGGCAAGCCAACCATCTCATCACTCTAAACTCACACGCTCACAAGCCCATCACACATCACTCCCAGCTCAACGGACATCACCACTCACTCTCTCACACACACCCTCACATCTCCATCTGGCCTCAACCCCTCTGCTCAACTTGTCCTCATTCCATCCATGGCTTCACTAACTACCCACAAATGCCAGCCATCCCTTTTATCTGTCCTGCCATGCATATTGCTTACACCCTCTCCATTTGTCTATATGCAGGACAAGATCACACACAGTAAAAGTGAGGGGTCCCAGACAGGGGGGTGGGGGTGGAGTGCTGGAACTCAAGGTCCTCAGTGTCTTTGAAATCAGAGCCATCGCACTGGCTGGAGATGATGTTGACTCTTCCACTGAAGTTGGCTGCAGGCACCCACAAGAGGATCCTGCAGTGGAGCGCCCCCTGTCAGTGCTACTGGGAGTCCATTGTTCTGTGTGTAACATGGCTGCCAAGCACAAATAATCTTCACTTTCTCTCCTAGGCACATCCGCCATGTCGATCCCCCCCTAGGCAACCTGGACACCGGCTCCAGCGCCAAGAGCTCCTCGGATGAGGACCCTGAGGATAGCATCATGGATGGCCCGTCATAGTGCTCACCCACACCCTCCACCAAATGTGAGTTACCAGATCCCTGGACATGTGGAGGCATCAGCGACACTGATTCTTGCTCATCTGTGGATAAGACCAGTGACGTAAGTACACCCTCGGTGTAGAGAGCCATCTACGCACAATGTTTCTGTTTCCCTGAACCTCTGTATCCAGAGGAGGCACCGTTGGGCCTTGGTCTTCAGAGTTTTGCTCCTGCCTTTGGTGAACAGCCTCCTCCTTCACAATCATCCTCTTCTCTCCTTTCACTCAGCAATAATGCAGGCAGCAATGAAGCAGTCTCCATCTTCCCGGTGACCTCCTTTCTGCAGCATCAGTGAGAAACCCAAAGGAGTCAAAACCCGCCTGCAATGCTAATCCTCCTGTCAATGACTCATGAGCGACTGTGGGTTAACGGCCCTGGTTCCTGTGCTGACAAATGCTCACCACATAAACAATCTACGCTGCGAGGAGTGTACCCGGGTGATCCTCTTCCCCTAAATCATGGGCTTCTGACATGACATTGCTTTGGCTCAATGCCTAGATGTGTGGCTATCAGCCCAGGCATTGGCATCCCCATACACAGCGCTATAAGGTCACAGTGTCTGGAGTACACATCAGCATCATTTTCTACACAGGCTGTGCAAGATGGCGAGGGTGGCCCAAGGCTTGACTTCTTGGAATGGTCCAGCACCACTATTGCAACACGCCTCAGAAGCTTATGTGTGCGGTGCTCAATATTTTTTTATTTATTCAAGGGATGTGGGCTTCCCTTGCTAGGCCTCAAGAAGGTGGTGGTGAGCTGCCTTCTTGAACCGCTGCAGCCCATGTGGTGTAGGTACACCCACAGTGCTGTTACGGAGGGAGTTCCAGGATTTTGACCCAGCGACAGTGAAGGAACGGCGATATATTTCCAAGTCAGGGTGGTGAGTGACTTGGACGGGAACTTCCAGGTGGTAGTGTTCCCATCTATCTGCTGCCCTCGTCCTGCTAGATGGTAGTGGTCGTGGGTTTGGAAGGTGCTGTTGAAGGAGCCTTGGTGAATTCCTGCAATACATCTTGTAGATGGTACACACTGCTGCCACTGTGCTTCGGTGGTGGAGGGAGTGAATGTTTGTGGATGTGGTGCCAATCAAGCAGGCTGCTTTGTCCTGGATGATGTCAAGCTTCTTGAGTGTTGTTGGAGCTGCACTCATCCAGGCAAGTGGGAAGTATTCCATCACACTCTTGACTTGTGCCTTGTAGATGGTGGACAGGCTTTGGGGAGTCAGGAGGTGAGTGACTCGCTGCAGCATTCCTAGCCTCTGACCTGCTCTTGTAGCCACAGTATTTATATGGCTAGTCCAGTTCAGTTTCTGGTCAATGGAAACCCCCAGGATGTTGATAGTGGGGTATACAGCGATGGTAATGTCATTGAACATCAAGGGGCGATTCTCTCCTTTTGGAGATGGTCATTGCCTGGCACTTGTGTGGCACGAATGTTACTTGCCACTAGTTAGCCCAAGCTTGCATATTGTCCAGGTCTTGCTGCATTTGGACATGGACTGCTTCAGTATCTGAGGAGTCATGAATGGTGCTGAACATTGTGCAATCATCAGCGAAAATCCCCACTTCTGACCTTATGATGGGAGGAAGGTCATTGATGAAGCAGCTGAAGATGGTTGGGCCGAGGACACAACCCTGAGGAATTCCTGCAGTGATGTCCTGGAGCTGAGATGACTGACCTCCAACAACCACAACCATCTTCCTTTGTACTGGGTATGACTTCAACCAGCAGAGAGTTTTCCCCCTGATTCCCATTGACACCAGTTTTGCTAGGGCTAATTGATGCCACACTTGGTCAAGTGCGGCATTGATGTCAAAGGCAGTCACTCTCACCTCACCTTGGGAGTTTAGCTCTTTTGTCCATGTTTGAACCAAGGCTGTAATGAGGTCAGGTGCTGAATGGCCCTGGAAGAACCCAAACTGGGTGTCAGTGAGCAGGTTATTGCTAAGCAAGTGCTGCTTGATAGCACTGTTGATAACCCCTTCCAATACTTTATGATGGAGAATAGACTGATGGGGCAGCAATTGGCCGGGTTGGATTTGTCCTGCTTTTTGTGTACAGGACATACCTGGGCAATTTTCCACATAGCCGGGTAGATGCCAGTGTTGTAGCTGTACTGGAACAGCTTGACTAGGGGCACGGCAAGTTCTAGAGCACAAGTCTTCAGTACTATTGCCGGAATATTGTCAGGGCCCATAGCCTTTGCAGTATCCAATGCCTTCAGCCGTTTCTTGATATCACACGGAGTGAATCGAATTGGCTGAAGGCTGGCATCTGTGATGCTGGGAACCTCTGTAGGAGGCAGAGATGGATAATCCACTCGGCATTTCTGGCTGAAGATTGTAGCAAATGCTTCAGCCTTATCTTTTGCACTGATGTGCTGGGCTCCTCCATCATTGAGGTTGGGGATATTTGTGGAGCCTCCTCCTCCAGTGAGTTGTTTAATTGTCCACCAACATTCACGACTGGATATGGCAGGACTGCAGAGCTTAGATCTGACCCGTCGGTTGTGTGATCGCTTGACTCTGTCTATCACTTGCTGCTTATGCTGTTTGGTACGCAAGTAGTCCTGTGTTATAGCTTCACCAGGTTGACACCTCATTTTTAGGTATGCCTGGTGCTGCTCCTGGCATGCCCTCCTGCACTCCTCATTGAACCAGGGTTGATCCCCTGCATTGATGGTAATGGTAGAATGGGGGATATGCCGGGCCATGAGGTTACAGATTGTGTTCGAGTATAATTCTGCTGCTGCTGATGGCCCACAGCGCCTCATGGATGCCCAGTCTTGAGTTGCTAGATCTGTTTG
This sequence comes from Cetorhinus maximus, assembly GCF_964194155.1. Classification (NCBI taxonomy): domain Eukaryota; kingdom Metazoa; phylum Chordata; class Chondrichthyes; order Lamniformes; family Cetorhinidae; genus Cetorhinus; species Cetorhinus maximus. The sequence goes on along the minus strand of NC_135899.1, from coordinate 94,990,199 downwards.
AAATCTATTCCATTTAGCACGGTGGTAGTGCCACACAACACGATGGAGGGTATCCTCAATGTGAAGATGGGACTTCGTCTCCACAATGACTGTGCGATGGTCACTCCTACCGATACTGTCATGGACAGGTGTATCTGTGGCAGGCAGGTTGGTGAGGAGGTCAAGTATGTTTTTCCCTCTTGTTGGTTCCCTCACCACCTGCTGCAGACCTAGTCTAGCAGCTATGTCCTTTAGGGCTCGGCCAGCTCAGTCAATAGTGGTACTGATATTGATGGTGATGGATATTGAATGCCCCCAACTAGAGTACATTCTGCGCCCTTGCCTCAGTTCTTCCTCCAAGTGGTGTTCAACATGGAGGAACACTGATTCTTCAGCTGAGAGAGGGCGGTAGATGGTAATCAGCAGGAGGTTTCCTTGCCCATGTTTGACCTGATGCCCTGAGACTTCATGGGGTCCGGAGTCGATGTTGCGCCTGCAGAGCCCCCAGCAACAGGGTTTGGTCACATGATACTTTTCACCTGCACAATCAGTGATGGTAACAAGATGGTGGTAGTGCTGAACTCTCACTGCCAGACTAGCTTGGACCCTCCCTGTGCAAGAATGGAAACCTCACCCCTTCATTGCCAAGGATGTGAACTTTAAGATCATCCTCCCTCATAGACCTCTCACTCCTCCCACTGTATCACTTGATCCCATTGTTTTTATGGAGCTTATCCGTCAGTTAGCCCATGGACACTCTGAGGTGGAGGGGCCTATGCCCTGTGTCCACCTCAACCCTCAACATTGTGAGGCCAATTGCACTGTTAAAAATGTACCCACCGCCAGACACCCTGGTATTCACCCCCTTCGCCAAGCCTGTCCTTGCCCTGGAGCCACTGAGAGGACATCCCTGCCTTACCGCTGGTCTGGCCCGACCAGACTTTCGAGATAGCTCCCCCGACACTGATGTGGTGCTGCCACTGAAGCCTGACACTGAATCACATGAGCTCTGCCCAAGACAGGGTGGGTGAACAGCCCCCGAATGGAGGAGCCAAGCGCAGGCCGCCAGGTGCATGTTGTTTATGTACCGTTGTGAAAGATGTCGGCATGTGGCCTCATTGATCCAGCATGGGGGGGATGATTCCGGAAAGCAGGGATTATAATTACTGCAACTGTATGGAAATGGTGATCACAATGTTCAGGAGTGGGAAACACAACCTGCCATTGGCAGGAGGAGTGGACAATCACAAACTCTTCTCACAACAATGTAAGATTGTGAGATTTTCAATGTGAGATTTTCCGCTCCTGCCCACCATGATCCCCACTGCACGCGGGAGTGGAAAATCCTGGCCTATGAAACTATCAGAATGTTGTCAAAACCCAACTGGTTCAATAAGATCCTTGAGGGAAGGAAATCTGCCATCTTTACCCAGTCTGGCCTACATGTGACTCCAGTCCCACAGTAACTGCCCACATCCTGGAAATGAATTTTTAAAATATTCACACGACTTAACATAAGTCTCAGAGACCATGCAATGAATCCCAATTGTTCTTTTGCTCAAATATCTTTTGTATTGAGGTGAAAGGAACTCTTGCCTTTGTCTTATTGTGATCTTATTGAATGGCAGACCAGGTTCGAAGGACCAAGTGCCCGACTCCTGCTCCTAATTTGTATGTTCATATGTCTTTTCTAAATGCGGAACTCACTACCACGGAGATTATTATGAGGGAGAAGGGAATAGATGGTGTCATGAAAATATAATAATTTTCATAATATTATTGTGATTTATTGTAAAGGTAGGTTAATAGCGGGGGTTGTATTATTTTCTCTGTGTGTATATGTGGATTTTAATTGAATTACAGACAGCTGGCCTGGGCACTTTGATGTATCAGAAGGGAAACTAGGTTTGAAATGCTAAATATGTAAACATGGTTGAAGTCCTGGAAGGGAAAAAAACAAACATGTCTTTCGCCCAGGTCTGTTTCCTTTTCAACTCAGTTCATGTTCACAGTCTGGGATATAACTCAATAGGAGGTGGTTTCGGCTGAGATCACAGAATCACAGAATCACAGAATCACACAGTGCAGAAGAGGCCCTTCGGCCCATCGAGTCTGCATCGACACGTGAGAAACACCTGACCTACCTACCTAATCCCATTTACCAGCACTTGACCCATAGCCTTGAATGTTATGATGTGCCAAGTGCTCATCCAGGTACTTTTTAAAGGATGTGAGGCAACCCGCCTCCACTACCCACATTAGCGTGATGGTAATTATTTTCTATTATCTCTGCAACCACAGGAGATTACAGTTCAGTTTATATGGTTTTTTTTCCTTTAAAGTGCCTCTGTCTGAAGATGGTCATGTCACATCTTTTAGGTGCGACATTCCGTTCTCTCTGAACTAGTTGGTCCAATAATCCACTTAGGAATTTTCCAGCAAGTGGTTACTTTACAGTCTCAGCCAGCTTTTATGTCCTTTTTTAAAAAAAACACACATCTTACTTAAAAGTTTAATATGTCCATAAGTAATTCGGGGATAGGGTCCATGGTAACAACACCATCAATGTTTTCTTCTGCCGGACATCGGGAACTTCATTGTAATACATCTGCATATCATTATAAGCCCAGCTCTCTGGAATCATCCTCCCATGCTGGACCATCCGAGCACATTGGCATGATTGCACACCGATGTGTTTCACAACTGTGCTACACTTCGCTTGGGACTTCAAGGTTTGTTTGTCTACCTTGGAGTCATCAGCGCCAGGCTTCACAGACAGCACCACATCACTTTTAGGGGGGATCACGGGATCAGACATATATGGTCTACCATATGGTCTTACTGATCTACCAGATCAGACATATATGGGTGGCTTTGCAACAACGGCAGGGCTAGGGCTTGTTTGGGGAAGGGGGAGAAGTGGCCTCAGGCAAGGGAAGAGGCTGCAGGGTGAGGGCTGTACTGGGGAAGAAGGGTATCCCAGGGTGTGTGTGGGGCACATGTTGATCTGTGCAAGTGGCCTCAAGATGGTGAGGACTGAGGAGGCATCTCCAGAGGAGATGAGGCCAGATGGAGATGTGAGGGTGTGTGTGAGAGAGTGAGTGGTGATGTCCCTTGAGCTGGCAGTGAGTGAGATGCCAGTGAATGTGTGATGGGCTGGTGAGTGTGTGAGTTGAGTGTGATGAGATGGTTGTCTTACCTTGACGTAATGGATGGGATCATTCATCCTCTTTCTGCATTGGATGGCCAACCTCTTCAGTGCAGCATTGGCACTGACCACCACTGCCATCGCCCACCAAGCCGGAGTGGTAATGTTGCTGGACTTCCTGCAGCCAAAGAGAGGGTAGAGGACATTATGGCGGCCTCCGAGGCATCCAAAAACCGTCCTAGGGATGTGTCACTGAATCGGGGGGCTGCAGTCTTCTTGCCTTTCGGGGCCGTGTTGTCTGTGCAGCAGTCCTGGGCTGGAAGCAGTGAGAGGTGTGTGCCCGGCTGCTCTTTAAATATAGCACCCAGTGTGAGGAAACGGCAAATGGGAGCCCGCCTGCCATCGAAATGGCGTGTTTCCCAGGAATGCATGATTAATAAGGTGGGTTTGAGATGATACAGTGTGAAAAGCTGCCATTTGTGGCTTTTTCCCACCCGCTACAGCACTTGGTGCAAATCTGGTACGATTCTGTCCTCCGTGACTAAGAGAATGCAGCTTTTTAGAGATTTTTATTACGAAGCTGTAAATATTCCAATTTCATCATTAAGTAAACTAATTTTAAATACTTCACCAGCACAACTTTTCCATTTTCTACAATCCCTTGTGTCTCATTCAGTACTGAGTCCAAGTTAACGCCAAAAGCTGATCTGTTCTAATCTGTTACAACTTCATTGTGAACTGGACCAAGGCCACTTTGCAAAACATCCTGCCTGAAAATTATTCACATTTCAATTTATTTTTTTCACTTTTGACAGGTCAGACCGAAGATTGTGTATGTAATGAGAAGTTACCAAAAGCTAGTTTTAGAGAAGTATTTCTCCTTTTTACTTTTTTTCTATTGGCCAACTCGTTTTGTTCTGTCTCCCTGGTGAGAAACTCCAGCTGAACATTTGCTTCCATTTTCAGATGATTCCAGTTTCTTCTCTGTGATCAATGCCTCAGTGATCAATGTGATCAATGCCTCAGTGATCCATTGAGTGTCCAAGCAGCATCTTGGCTATTGTCTTAGTGATTGTAATTTAGCTGGGTGGAACTCACTTTAATTTTGACCACTAGAGAGGTGAGAAAGTGAGGGACAGAGATATCCTTCATCTTTTGGCCCAATTGAAAGGCAGACCCCAGATGCTATATTGAGTTGGATTTGTTATAATTGAACGTCCTATATCTGCATATTCATCAACCAGAAAGAAACACATTTCTCACTAAACTGGGAAGAACTTGATAAAATCTTGCCTTAAATGTTGTTGCATAAATTTAAGGCAGTGGGTTTCTGAGGTTAATGTTAAACAGGAGAGAAACACTTATGAATGTTGTCAAAAAAGCTACAGGAGGGACTGGAAGAGTTCTTCGAGTGACAGTAGGTTCAATAGGGTTAAACCCTGGGGTCAGGGCTATACTCCAGGCAGGTTGAGCAAGCTGACCATAGCGCTGTGGTGCATGGAGCCATTCAAGTGGGGGGAGTAAAAATGAATGTAGTTGTAGTAAGAGACAGTATAATTCGGAGTATAGACCCTGCGGCTGACAGCACGAGTCCTGAAGGTTGTGTTGCCTGCCCAGTGCCAGGGTTAAGGACATTTCCTCAGGGCTGGAGAGGAACTTGGAGAATCCAGTTGTCTTGGTCCACGTGGGTACCAACGACACTGATAGCAGAAAGAAAAATGTCCCGCTAAGAGAGTCTGAGTAGCTAGGAACTACATTAAAAAGCAGAACTACAAAGGTCCTGGGTTACTACCTGAGCTACGAGTAAAATGGTATTGGGCAAATAAGATCAGAGCGTTGAATTTGTGGCTGAAAGATTAGACAGTGACCACCACTGAGAAGAGTTATCCAATTCAGTCCAGTCTGTGGCTCCAAAGCGGAGTGGCCGCATTCTAAGAGATATCAAAATGTGACATCGCAGGAAAACAGATACGTGATTGGTTGGTGAATATTTTGCTTGTTTATCTTCAAAACCCCGGGTAATTTATTACTAACCTGTAAGGTTTTGTTAGTCGTAGTAAGGTTTATTAGCAGTAGTAAAGGTTTTTGGGGTAGCAGCATTTATTAGCTATAAATTATTATTTTTTATTCATTCATGTGATGTGGGCTTCACTGGCTGGGCCAGCATTTATCGCCCATCCCTAGTTGCCCTTGAGAAGCTGCCTTCTTGAACCGCTGCAGTCCATGTGGTGTAGGCACACCCATTGTGCTTTTAGGGAGGGAGTTCCAGGACTTTGACCCAGCGACAGTGAAGAAATGGCAAAATATTTCCAAGTCAGGATGGTGACTAACTTGGAGGGGAACTTCCAGGTGGTGGTGTTCCCATCTATCTGCTGTCCTTGTCCTTCTAGATGGTAGTGGTCGTGGGTTTGGAAGGTGCTGTCGAAGGAGCCTTGGTGAATTCCTGTGCATCTTGTAGATGGTACACACTGCTGCTACTGTGCGTCAGTGGTGGAGGAAGTAAATGTTTGTGGATGGGGTGCCAATCAAGCGGGCTGCTTTGTCCTGGATGGTGTCAAGCTTCTTGGGCATTGTGGGAGCTGCACTCATCCAGGTAAGTGGGGAGTATTCCATCACACTCCTGACTTGTGCCTTGTAGATTGTGGACAGGCTTTGGGGAGTCAGGAGGTGAATTACTTGTCACACGATTCCTAACCTCTGACCTGCTCTTGTAGCCACAGTATTTATATGGCTAGTCCAGTTTAGTTTCTGATCAATGGTAACCCCCAGAATGTTGATAGTGGGGAATACAGTGATGGTAATGCCATTGAATGTCAAGGGGCTATGGTTAGATTCTCTCTTATTGGAGATAGTCATTACCTGGAACTTGTGTGGTGTGAATGTTACTTGCCATTTGTCAGCCCAAGCCTGGATATTGTCCAGGTCTTGCTGCATTTGGACATGGGCTGCTTCAGTATCTGAGGAGTTGTGAAAGATACCGAACATTGTACAATCATCAGTGAAAATCCCCACTTCTGACCTTATGATGGAAGGAAGGTCATTGATGAAGCAGCTGAAGATGGTTGGACCGAGGACACTACCCTGAGGAACTCCTGCAGTGATGTGCTGGAGCTGAGATGACTGACCTCCAACAACCACAAACACCTTCCTTTGTGCTCGGTATGACTCCAGCCAACGGAGAGTTTTCCAATTGATTCCCAATGACTCCAGTTTTGCCAGGGCTCCTTGATGCCATACTCAGTCAAATGCAGCTTTGATGTCAAGGGCAGTCACTCTCACCTCACCTCAGGTGTTCAGCTCTTTTGTCCATGTTTGAACCAAGGCTGTAATGAGCTCATAAATTAATTAACACATGATAAAGATGACAGGGCAGGTGATGTGTTGCGACTGCAGAATTTAGGCATTCCTAGACACCAGGCTGATCCAGGGCTAACACATCTGCAGCAAGTGTCTGTGGCTTGTGGAGCTCAAAACCATTGAGCTGGAGGCCGAGCTGCAGGCAACGTGATGCCTGCGGGGAGAGGGAAAGTTACCTGGGCACTTTGTGCCAGGAGGCAGTCACACCCATTTGGATAATGTCTTCTGTGGTCAGGGACAGGAGGGTGTGACTGCAAGTGAGGCAGGTGTGGGGACCCAGAAGCTAGAAGTGGAGGACCCTCAGCCCTTGCAATTGTCCAACAGGCTTGCAGCCTGTATGGATGGGAGTGGGGGCTGCTGGGTGGTTGAGCAAACTGACCATGGCACCGTGGTACAGGAAGCCATTCAAGCAGGTGGAGTTAACAGAAATATAGTGGTAGTTGGGACAATATAGTCAGGGAATAGACACAGTTCTCTGCAGCCGAGAGCGGGAGTCCAGATAGCTGTATTGCCTGCCTTGTGCCAGAGTTCGGGACATCAGCTCTGGGCTGGGGAGGAACTTGCAGTGGGAGGTGGAAGATCCAATGGTCATGGTCCACATAAGTACCAACGACATAGGTAGGACCAGTAAAAAGGTTCTGCTTAGAGAGTATGAGCATTTAGGGGCTGAATTAAAAAGGAGGACCTCAAAGAAAATAATCTCTGATTACTACCTGAGCCACAAGTAAATTGACATAGGGTAAATAAGATCAGAGAGTTAAATGCATGGCTCAAAGACTGGTATGGGAGAAATGGGTTTCAATTCGTGGGGCTTTGGCACCAGTACTGGGGAAAGTGGGAACTCTACCGTTGGGACAGTCTTCACCTGAACTGTGCTTGGGTGAGTGCTCTGGTGAATTGTATAACTAGGATGGAAGAGAGAGCTTTAAACTAAATAGTGGAGGTGAAGGATCAAGTTTGAGAAGATGTGATAATTTAAATAGAGAAGGCAAGGCAAGAGATCATGTAGGAATAAGGGAAAGGATGATCAGAGTGTGGCAGGAAGGGACAGAGTGTACAACCCAAGAGTGCACCAGCAGATAAGGCTAGATGTTGAAAAAAAGTAAAAAGACAGAACTAAAGGGTCTGTATCTGAATGCACGTAGCATTCATAACAAAACAGATGAATTGACAGCACAAATAGGAATAAATATATATGATCCTATAGCCCTTACAGAGACAAGGCTGCAGGATGATAAAGACTGGGACTTGAATATTTAAGGGTTCATGACATTTCAAAGGACAGGAAGCGAGAGAAAGGTGGAGGGTAGCTCTGTTAATTAAGGATGACATTGGTACAATAGAGAGAAATGACCTTAGTTTTGGAGATCAAGATGTAGAAGGTCTGTCCGCAAGCATGACCCAGGCCTCCCTGTCGCTTGCCATTTCAACACTCCACCCTGCTCTCATGCCCACATGTCCGTCCTTGGCCTGCTGCAATGTTCCAGTGAAGCTCAACACAAACTGGAGGAACAGTACCTCATCTTCCGATTAGGCACTTTACAGCCTTCCGGACTGAATATTGAGTTCAACAACTTTAGACAATGAACTCCCTCCTCTATCTTCACCCATTTTTTATCCTTTTTTTCAAAATTCAGTTTTATTTTTTATCCACTTTTTTTTAATTCATTCATTGATTGTTTTATCCCCTTTTCTATCCCCCTTTTTAATCCCATTTTTGATCCTTTTTCCCCACTATCACCCCCTCCCCCAACCCACCCCCACAAGGGCCATCTGTTACTTGTCATGTTGTTCTTTTCAGAGTGCTCACCTTGTTCTGCTATTATCACATTCGGTTTTCTTACCTTTGCCACGATTAGCACCTTTTTTAGCCCTTACCTCCACCATTAACACTCCCTTTGTCCTTTTGTTCATGACATCTTTGTCAATCTCTCCTTAGCTCCCACCTATCACTGACCTTCTATCCAGCTTCACCTGCTCCATCCCCCCTTAAACAGTATAAACTTCACCACATTTCTACTCCTCTTTAGCTCTGAGGAAGGGTCATACGGACTCAAAACGTCAACTGTGTTTCTCTCTCCACAGATGCTATCAGACCTGCTGAGTTTTTCCAGTATTTTCTGTTTTTGTTTCAGATTCCAGCACCTGCAGTATATTGCTTCTATCTAAGATGTAGAATCAGTTTAGGTAGAGATGAGAAATAGTAAAGGCAAGAAGTCACTTGTGAGAGTGGTTTATAGGCCCCATAACAGTAAGGACACAATAGTACAGGAAGAAATAACAGGGGCTTGTGAGAAAGGTACGGTGATAATCATGGGTGAGTTCATAGAGTGTTTTCAGGACAGTTTCTTAGAGCAGCATGTTTTAGCACCACCCAGAGAGCAAACTACATTAAATCTAATAATGAGCAATGAGACAGGGTTAATTAATGATCTCATTGTGAAGGTGTCCCTAGGTAGCAGTCTCAGGTAGTGGAGAAGCAGTGACAGACATTTAAGGAGATGTTTCAGAATATTCAGAAAATATGCATTCTAGTCAGAAAGACAGGCTCTAAGGGAAGGACACACCATCCATGGCTAACTAAAGAAATTAAAGATAGTATCAAATTGAAAGAGGAAGTTTATAATTCTGCAAAGATAAGTGGTAGGTCAGAAGATTGGACAGAATATAAAGAACAGCAAAGAATAATTCAAAAATTAATAAAGAGGGACAAATTAGAGTATGAGAGAAAGCTAGCTAGAATTATAACAGATGGTAAGAGTTTCTGTAGGTATTTGAAAAGTAAGTAAAGTGAGTGTTGGTCCTCTAGAGAGTGAGAGTGGGGAATGAATAATGGAATAAGCAAATGGATGAATTGAACAGATATTTTGCATCTGTCTTCACTGTAGAGGTTACAAATAACATTCCAGAAATAATTGTGAATCAGGAGGTGAAAGGGAGGGAGGAACTTAAAACAATTACAATCACCAGGGAAAGGGGACTGAGAAAATGATTAGAACTAAAACCTGACAAATCCCCAGGCCCTGATGGGTTTCATCCTAGGGTCTTAAAAGATATGGCTGCTGAGATAGTAGATGCATTGGTTTTAATTTTCCAAAATTCCCTAGGTTCTGGAAATGCCCCATCAGATTGTAAAATAGTGAATGTGGCTCCTCTATTCAAGAAAGGAAGGTGACAGAAAGCAGGAAACTACAGGCCAGTTAGCTTAACATCTGTCATAAGGAAATTGCTGGAACTCATTAAGGAGGTTATAACGGGGCACTTAGAAAATCTCAATGCAATCAGGCAGAGTCAACATGGTTTTGTGAAAGGGAAATTGTGTTTGGCTAATTTACTGAAGTTCTTTGAGGAAGTAACAGCGACATGGATAAAAGGGAGATGTGCTATACATAGATTTCCAGAAGGCATTTGACAGGGTGCCACATCAAAGATTACTCCCCAAAATATGAGCTTTTGGTGTAGAGGGTAACATATTAGCACAGATAGAGGATTGCTTAGCTAACAGGAAACCGACTAGGGATAAAAGGGTCTTTTTTGGGGTTGCCAAGATGTGATGAGTGCAGTGTCACAGGGATCAGTGCTGGGGCCTCAACTATTTACAATTTATATCAATGACTTGGATGGAGGGACCAAATGTATGGTTGCTAAATTTGCTGATGATAGGTAGGAAAGTAAGTTGTGAGGAGACATAGGAGTCTGCAAAGGGTCATAGATAGGTTAAGCGAGTGGGCAAAAGTTTGGCAGATGGAGTATAATGTGGGAAATGTGAACTTTTCCACTTTGTCAGGAAGAATAGAAAAGCAGAATATTATTTAAATAGAGAGAGATTACAGAACTCTGAGATGCAAAGGGATCTGGGTGTTCTGCTTCATGAATCATAATAAGTTAGTATGCAGGTACAGCAAGTGATTGGGGAGGCAAATGGAATGTTTTCATTTATCACAAGGGGAATGGAATATAAAATTAGGGATGTTTTGCTGCAGTTGTACAGAGTGTTGGTGAGACCACATCTGGAGCACTGTGTACAATTTTGGTTTCCTTATATAAGAAAGGATATAAATGCATTAGAAACAGCTCAGAGAAGGTTCACTTGACTGATTCTTGGGATGGGGGGCTTATCTTATGAGGAAAGTTTGGACAGGTTGTGGGTGTATCCATTGGAGTTTAGAAGATTGAGAGGTGATCTTATTGAAACGTATAAGATCCTGAGGGGACTTGACAGGGTGGATGCTGAAAGGATGTTTCCCCTTGTGGGAGAGACTAGAGCTAGGGGACACAGTTTAAAATAAAGGGTCGCCCAATTAAGATGGAGATAAGGAGAATTTTTTTATCTTTAGAACTCTCTTCCCCAGAGAGCAGTGGTTTGGGTGGGTGGGTGGTGGGGTGGGGGGGGGGGGGGGGGGGGCGGGGGTGGGGGGGTCTTTGAATACTTTTAAGACAGAGATAGATATATTTTTGACTAACAAGAGAGTCAAAGGTTACAGGCCAGTTAGTCTAATCTCAGTGGTGGGGAAACTATTGGAAGTAATTCTGAGGGGCAGAATGAATCTACACTTGGAGAGGCAGGGATTAATCAAGGACAGTCAGCATGGTTTTGTTAAGGGGAGGTCATGTCTGACCAATTTGATTGAATTTTTCAAAGAGGTGACCAGGTGTGTAGATGAGGGCAATGCATTTGACATAGTCTACTTGGACTTCAGCAAGGCTTTTGATAAGGTCCCACATGGGCGACTGATAATGAAGGTAAGAGCCCATGGGATCCAAGGCAATTTGGCAAATTGGATCCAGAATTGGCTGAGTGGCAGGAAGCAGAGGATGATGGTCGAGGGGTATTTTTGTGACTGGATGCCTGTATCCAGTGGGGTTCCACAGGGATCGGTGTTGGGTCCCTTGCTGTTTGTGGTATATATAAACGATTTAGACTTGAATGTAGGAGGGTTGATCAGTAAGTTCGCAGATGACACGAAAATTGGTGGGGTGATAAATAGCGAGGAGGGTAGCCTTAGATTACAGGAGGATATAGACGGGCTGGTCAGATGGGCTGATCAGTGGCAAATGGAATTTAATCCTGATAAGTGTGAGGTGATGCACTTGAGCAGGACCAACACAAGGCAGGAGAATACACGATGAATGGTAGGACCCTGGGAAGTACTGAGGATCAGAGGGACCTTGGTATGTATTTCCACCGGTCCGTTCAGGTAGCGGGACAGGTAGATAAGGTGTTAAGAAGGCATATGGGATACTTGCCTTTATTAGCCGAGGCATAGAATATAAGAGCAGGGAGGTTATGCTGGAACTGTATAAAACTCTAGTTAAGCCACAGCTAGAGTATTGCGTGCAGTTCTGGAATTTGCATTATAGGAAGGATGTGATTGCACTAGAGAGAGTGCAGAGGAGATTTACCAGGATGTTGCCTGGGCTGGAGAGTTTTAGTTATGAGGAGAGATTGGAAAGACTGGGGTTATTTTCTCTGGAGCAGAGGGGATTGAGGGGGAACATGATTGAGGTGTATAAAATTATGAGGGGCATAGGCATATAGCGTAGACAGGAAGGAACTTTTCCCCTTGGTGGAGGGATCAGTAACCAGGGGGCATAGATTTAAGGTAAGGGGCAGGAGGTTTAGAGGGGATGTGAGGAAGAATTTTTTCACCCAGAGGGTGGTGGGAATCTGGAACTCACTGCCTGAAAGGGTGGTAGAGGCAGAAACCCTCATAACATTTAAGAAGTATTTGGATGTGCACTTGCGATGCCATGGCATACAAGGCTATGGGCCTAGTGCTGGGAAATGGGATTAGAATAGTTAGGTACTTGTTTGACCGACGCAGACTTGATGGGCCGAAGGGTCTTCTTCTGCACTGTAGATCTCTATAACTCTATGATTCTAATAAAGAGGTAGGTAGAATGTGGCTCAGCCATGATCTTATTGAATGACGGAGCAGGCTTGAGGGGCCGAATGGCCTACTCCTGCTCTGAATTTGCATGTTCTAATGTATTGGTTTGGGAGAAATGGGTTATGATTTATGGGGCACTAGTACCGGTACTGGGGAAAGTGGGAGCTGTACAGTTGAGAGGGGCTTCGCCTGAATCGTGCTGGAGCAGTATTTTGGTGAATTGTACAAGTAGGGCTGCAGAGGTGACTCTAAACTAAATAGTGGTGCGGTGGGGGGGTGGGGTTCATGTGAGGGGAGGTTTGGAAAGTTAAAGTGAAAGGACAAGGCAATAGTGCAGGTTAGTGATGCAGGTAATGACAGCCGGAGTGTGATCATAATGGACAGAATATACAGACATGGCCATGCACTTAAAGAGTGAGCTAAACAAAGCCAATCCCAGCCTGTAGAACCTCCTTTTTGTGGTAGTTGGTGAAGAAGCAGCATCAGTATTGGAAAACTGTAATCCCCAATCTTCCCATCTTTTCATATGGGAATAAGGAGGAAGTTGTAGCAGGAAGCAGCATTGGAGTGAAAAAAGCAGACTTCAAAATGTATACTGCTTGGATTCCACTGAGTCTCTCATAAAAATGTACATAACCAATCTTCCTCACTCAAGAAATAGTATTGTGTGCAGTCAGAGCAGAAATTAGCTGCTTTTTACATGTAGACACATCCTCTGGTTCTTGGAGAAATGATAGTTCTCCTGGGACACAACTAATGTTCTCCTTGTCAGAAGGAAGTGGTTGAAATTTTGGGTTATTTGGTTGATGGATAGTGTAATGATGTGTTTTAAAACAAGGTGCTACCTCTATTCATTCTGCTTAGACATAACAGCTGCATAAATCGATTATTGTCACCAAGCCAGATCCACAGGAAATTGCAACATTTCTACAGAGCAGATCCCCAAGCAGACATTAGCCATTTGCTGAGATAACTGGCTAAAAAATTTCCCATGCTCTGTTCAGAACAGACCACAAACTAAATAATCAGATTTTAAAATAACAGGTATGGTAATACAAGCAGAAAAATCAAGGGATGGGAAAAGACCATCAAACTTAAGGAATGGTTCAGCCATGTAAACCGTTGACCCCTTAGTCATGACATCTTCTGGAAAAGGCAAAATAAGGGGAAAATGAAATCAAGGCAAAATTGGGGAATTCCTCCCGAATTCCCCAAGCCAATCAAATTAAGATCCAGGAGACAACAGTAATGCAAATTTAATTTGTGTTGCATTATTAATGCAGCAGTGGTTGGCTTCGTTCTTTATCGGTGGCAGAGTGTGATCCATATGGAAAACACCAATATATCAGCAGTAAAGTTCTTCTCAAATTGGCGATTGCCAGTCTGGATTCCTGCAAGGTGACTTTGATAATTAATCTGACGAAAGGTCATCAACATGAAATGTTAACTCTACTTCTATCTCCACAGACGCCAGACTTGCTGAGTATTTCCAGCATTTTCTGTCTTTACTTCAGGAGTAAAGAATTGGTTGCAAACTGCTTTGGGACATCTTGGGGATGTAAAAGGTGCCGATAAATGTAAACACTTTATTTCACACTTTGTGTTTGTCTAGATTCTCACCATGGCATGTTAAAGGTACTATGTAGGTACAAGTTGTTGTTGTGGTCCTGGAGAAAGTAGCTATACTGTTTAAGTTTGGTGGAATGAAGCATAATTCTAGTTTGGTTTCAGCAAGGGCTAAAAGATCTTTGAATTCCTTGAGCACTTTATAAACTTACACCAAGTTGCTGTAAACATTTCAAGAAAGTGGATCCCACCTACAGTTTGGAAATATTTTATAATTTAATGGACAGCAGTGGATGTTTGTGTATAAGCACATATCTATAGGGTGGAATCTAATGTCCCTCCCCACTCCCGGTGGGGGCTGGGCGGTAGTGGGAGCTATTTAATAGGGTGAGAAGCCTGTCACTTTCCCGATTCCCCGATTAAGTCAGGGCAGGGAAGTTCAAAGCTGGCTTTCCTACCCAGGCCAATTGAGGCCCTTGATTGGCCATTTAGGGCCTTATTGGACCACCACTGCAATGCCATGTGGGGAGGCTGCCAGGTATACCCTAGCGGGCCCGTCTGTAGGTTGAGGATGGGCCCTAATATTTGAGCTCCCTGTGCCCAATGGACGGGAATGCAGACAGCAAGGGCCTCTCTCACAGGGAGATTCCCCTCTGCCCTCCATACTGAAATCCCCCCCTCCCACTACCACCCACACCAAGGAGATTCCCCTCTGCCCTCCATACTGAAATCCCCCTCCCACTACCACCCACACCAAGGAGATTCCCCTCTGCCCTCCATACTGAAATCCCCCTCCCACTACCACCCACACCAGGGAGATTCCCCTCTGCCCTCCATACTGAAATCCCCCTCCCACTACCACCCACACCAGGGCCTGCCTGACTGGCTCCACTTGCCTGGGTTTGGAGGCCCCCATCGCTGCTCCTCCTCCTGAGCCTCCTGCCATTCCAGTAGTGGCCACCACATCCTCATGTGCTGCTGGCCCTCTGATTGGCTGACAACTCTTGGAGGACAGTTTCTTGTCCCGAAGCCTGGGACTGCAGTGGGCAGACAAGTAAGTGCCTGATTGGGATTTGATTCCGCATTTCTATTTTCCTTATATTTTGTATTTTCATTTCTCCTTCCAATATTTTAATTTTTTTTCCTTGACAACTTCCGTTCTACCCTCACCCTCCCTCAGAAATAATTCTGCATATTCATGATTCAATTGGGAATTTTATGAAAATATTTCATGGAAAACTAATGGTTGTGCAACATAAACACAATAATTACACTCTTGTAATTTTCAGAAGTTTCTATTTATCCAGAAAGGATTGTCCCAAAAGTCAGTCACTGAGAGGAAGAGACAAGATATGTCAGAGTGGAAAAGCTGTTTACACTGGCAAGTACAAGGTTCACATAGTATCATATAGTTCATATCGCAACAATGGACAGACACCAGCAATTTAAAATATTGTTTTCATTAAGAATGAAGACCAATAATATCAGGATTCATTTTTGGGGTTAATATATCAATACTTGGAAATGTTTCTAATTTGAAACATTTCATATTAATGTGTTACTTTGGAACACTGCTAACATATCAGTTTGCAAGGAAAGAAAATCGCTCCATTTAACACACCTCTCTGCTGAGGTCATAGCGACAAATATAGCTGTTGATGGTGAGTTTTTAATCACTTCACAGGAAATTGGGAAAGGGATCAAAGTGTGAGCTGCCTGCTTTAAAATGATTCATCAAGTTATCACCCACTGCTTTAAGAAGGAGAAATTTTCACCCTTTGAAAAGCCTTTCGGTGTATCCTTGCCTTAAGGATTCAGTAGAAGCAATTTGACCTGATGCTTTATCAAGGGCTTTGCATTAGTTTATCCTAGTGACGATAGTCTGGTTGTTTGTGGGGAAAGGGTTGCTGACTGTTTGTACAAATTACTGGAGAGGTGGAATTTGAACCATTTTCTCACCAGAGTGATGTCTGCATGTTTGTTCAGGGGACAGAAGTGAAGGGGGAATCGACCTAGTGGTCTGTGGCGAGTTGTGTGCTACTGGGGTGGGGATTACTCCAGAGGATCAATGGGCTGGATAATGCAGACTGTTACTCTGGACTTCAACCAATGTCTTCCAACAAATGTAAAACTAAGTGGAATTTGAAAAAACAAAGTGTATCTCTACCACACATTTAAAAAGTCTTGTAAAAATAAGCTGATTAACACATGTTTTTGCTCAATACTTGCTGAAATTCCCAAGCATCCCCAGAGAGAATCAAAGGTCATATTTTCTCAAGTTAAAACACAAGAGGAGCTGGGTTTGTTCTGTCTTTTCTTTCAGGGTCCATGTTTTCTTGCTGTTACATTTTACGAAGACACTGTGGATTTCTGACTTTTATTGGTCCTTTAGCACTTTGCCTTTTTCCTCCTCAAACAATGAAAGGTTTGTCCTTTTTCTCCCCATTTGTTGTACAAGATGTAAAGAGAAAGGACTTAAAACTGGTCTGCCCCCATTTCACAGAATCACAGAATTGTTACAGTGCAAAAGGAGGCCATTTGGCCCATCATGTCTGTACCAGCTCTCTGAATGAGCATCATGACTTAGTGCCATTTCCCTGTACCCTTGCACATTGTTTCTATTCAAATACTCATCTACTGCCCTCTTGAATGCCTCGATTGAACCTGCCTCCACCACACCTCCAGGCAGTACATTCCAGACACAAACCACTCGCTGTGTGAAACAGTTTTTCTCATGTCATTGGCTGCTTTAAATCTGTGCTCTCTCATTTTTGATTATTTTATGAGTAGGAACAGCTTCTCCCTATCTACTCTGTCCAGCCCCCTCATGATCTTGAACATCTCTATAAATCTCCTCTCAGCCTTCTCCTCTCCAAGGAGAACAGTCCCAACCTCTCCCAATCTATCTTCATAACTCAAGTTTCTCATCCCTGGAACCATTCTTGTAAACCTCTTCTGCACTCTCTCCAATGTGTTCACATCCTTCCTATAGTGTGGTACCCAGAGCTGTACACGATACCACAGCTGAGATCTAACTGGTGTCTTATATAAGCTCAGCATAACCTCCCTGCTTTTGTACTCTACGCCCCTATTAATAAAGCCCAGGATACCATATGCTTTATTAACTCCTCTCTCCACCTGTCCTGCTACCTTCAATGATCTATGCACATAACCACCCAGGTCTCTCTGCTTCTGCACACATTTAAGAACTGTACCCCTTATTTTATATTGTCTGTCCAAGTTCTTCCTACCAAAATGCATCACCTCACACTTCTCCACAATGAACTTTATCTGCCACCTATCTGCCCACTCCACCAACTTGTCTATGTCCTTCTGAAGTTCTAAACTCTCCTCCTCACAATTTGCAATGTTTCCAAGTTTTGTATCATCCGCAAATGTTGAAATTGTCCCCTGCACACCAAGATCTAGATCATTCATATATATCAGGAAAAGTAAGGGGCCTGAATTTTTCAGGCAGCGGAAGTGGGCAGGGGCAGTTACGGAGCGGACCGCTGCCCGTGATTAGCTCCTCACCACCATTTTACCCGGGCTGGCCAGTTAAGGCCCTCCCAGCGTAAGACGTGAGCGGTAGTGCTCGGCGCTACCCTTGCGGGTGGCGGGTGGGGGAGGGGAGGGAGAGTCGGGGCCTGCGCTACTCGTGCGGGTGGTGGGGGTGGAGTGGGGGAGGGGGTGGGGAGGGGGAGGGGGTGGGGGGTGGGGGTGGGGTGGGGGGTGGGGGTAGGGTGGGGAGTGGGGGAGGGGGTGGGGAGGGGGAGGGGGTGGGGTGGGGGGTGGGGGAGGGGGTGGGGTGGGGGAGGGAGAGTTGCGGGTGGGGTGGGGGGTGGGGTGGGGGAGGGGGTGGGGGGAGGGGGTGGGGGTGGGTGTGGGGGTGGGGCTGGGGGTAGGGTGGGGGTGGGGGTGGGGAGGTGGTGGGGGTGGGGTGGGGGGGTGGAGGCGGTGGTGGGGGTGGGGGAGGGAGAGTTGCGGGTGGGGGTGGGGGAGGGAGAGTCGGGGCCTGCGCTACCCGTGCGGGTGGTGGGGGTGGGGTGGGGGAGGGGGTGCGGGTGGGGTGGGGGGTGGGGGATGGGGGAGGGAGAGTCGGGGCCTGCGCTACCCGTGCGGGTGGGGGTGGGGGTGGGGTGGGGGGTGGGGGAGGGGATGGGGGAGGGGGGTGGGGGAGGGGGTGGGGGAGGGAGAGTCGGGGCCAGCGCTACCCGTGCGGGAGGTGGGGGTGGGGTGAGCGGTGGGGGCGGTGGTGGGGGGTGGGGGAGGGGGTGGGGGTTGGGGGTGGGGGTGGTGTGGGGGTGGGGTGGGGGGGTGGAGGCGGTGGTGTGGGGTGGGGGAGGGGGTGGGTGTTGGGGGTGGGGGTGGGGTGGGGGGTGGAGACGGTGGTGGGGGGTGGGGGAGGGGGTGAGGGGTGGGGGAGGGGGTGGGGTGGGGGGTGGGGGGTGGGGGAGG
Organism: Cetorhinus maximus; assembly: GCF_964194155.1. Lineage (NCBI taxonomy): Eukaryota > Metazoa > Chordata > Chondrichthyes > Lamniformes > Cetorhinidae > Cetorhinus > Cetorhinus maximus. The sequence goes on along the minus strand of NC_135899.1, from coordinate 94,971,800 downwards.
GAGAGTTGTGGGTGGGGGTGGGGGAGGGGGTGAGGGGTGGGGGAGGGGGTGGGGTGGGGGGTGGGGGAGGGAGAGTTGTGGGTGGGGGTGGGGGAGGGGGTGAGGGGTGGGGGTGGGGGTGGGGTGGGGGTTGGGGGAGGGAGAGTTGCGGGTGGGGGTGGGGGAGGGGGTGAGGGGTGGGGGAGGGGGTGGGGTGGGGGTTGGGGGAGGGAGAGTTGCGGGTGGGGGTTGGGGGAGGGGGTGAGGGGTGGGGGTGGGGGAGGGGGTAGGGGGTGGGGGAGGGAGAGTTGCGGGTGGGGGTGGGGGAAGGGGTGAGGGGTGGGGTAGGGGGTGAGGGGTGGTGGAGGGGGTGGGGTGGGGGTTGGGGGAGGGAGAGTTGCGGGTGGGGGTGGGGGAGGGGGTAGGGGGTGGGGGAGGGAGAGTTGCGGGTGGGGGGTGGGGGAGGGGGTGAGGGGTGGGGGAGGGGGTGGGGTGGGGGGTGGGGGAGGGAGAGTTGTGGGTGGGGGTGGGGGTGGGGGTGGGGGTGGGGTGGAGGGTGGGGGAGGGAGAGTCGGGGTCAGCGCTATTTCACACACGCGCACAGAGAGCTTCAGTCTCCCTGAGGCACGGAGCTGCCTGAGGCAGATTGAAGTGCTTTTGAAATTATTAAATAAATGGATTAAAAATGTAATTAAACATATCCCCTCATGTGACACAGTTTTGATGTTTTGGAAATTTTAAAATTTAATTAATAAAAGCTTCAGGAAACCTCATCTCGCTTGTGGACGAGGCTTCCTAAACTAGCGTGAAAGCCGCTTGGCGTGAGATCACCATAATCTTCCTGGGAGTTGGAGGTGTATCTCCCTCAGGTTTTAATGTTTCTCATCCATGAGCTTAACCTGCAGCTTCTCTTCCATTGCCACACCTTGTGCATTTCTGCACACTGTGACTCGCTGAGATGAGTTTTGATGAGTTGCTAGTCATTGCTCTCTGGCTCCAGCATTGTCTTGCTGCTGGTTTTCAGGTGAAAATTGCATCTTCAATGCTCTGGTTTTTGCTGGTTGTGTGACAGCAACCACTGGGCCATGAGGTTGGGGCTCATTGTTCTCCTGTGCAGCTTCCATTTGGAGCATGTTGGTGCTCATGAAGGTTTGGCTGGTCCAACCAAAGAGGACCTTCTGCTGCCATCTGCAAAGGAGTTGGACTAACCGGCTCTGCAAAGAGTGAAGACAATTCAAAGCTGAAGGTCCTACTCTAAAGTATCTGAACTGGTGGACCTCACAGGAACCTGCAGTTCTGTTTGTTGATAACAGAGGTTTTTTGACGTCTTCTGTTGTTTTGAGCAGGTTAAGGACAACACAGACATCCCTGCTCAAGAGAGAAAAGGATTGGTTTTGGATGACGTATAAAATGTCGAATATTTGCTTGTCACCATACTGGAGTGGTTCTGGAATCATGTCTATGATCAGAAGTCGGATTCTTCCAGGGCCATAGAGTGATGTGTCTGTTATTTGTAGCCAGAAGTCTCTCAGCATTGGCTCCTTATCCAAGAGAACATAACACTGGCTCCTGTGTCCAATTTGAAATTGATGAGGTGACTGTTTACAGAGATGTCAGCATTGCAAAAGGAGAATCCGGGATCCTTGAACTCGCCCAAGGAGCGCGGTTGGGTTTCTCTTTGTGTGGTACCTCAATCTCGAGGACTGTTTTGGGATCCTCCACACAGGTCAATGTCTCAGACTTGCACAGCTTTCCAAAGTGTCCCAGTTGGTTGTAGCTGAAACATTGTGCAGAGAATGCTGGAAATTGCTTTCGCCTGTCAGGTCTTTTGGCTCCTCAGTGATGACATGGTCTCCCACCATTGTGTGGTCTGTTGGGTATTGTCTTCCTTGGCCTGGAGTCTCCCTGTTCTTTTGTTGCTTTATGAGCTGGACAGTTGGGGTTGCTCTATACCATGGCTTAACCTCACCTTGTAAATAGACTGGTGTTGGTGGATTTCATATGGCCTGACTATTTGGATTGCGTTTTCTAGAGTCAGATCTTCTTTGGCCTGCAGAATGTCTGAAAGGGCATCGTCAGCCACTCTGACTACAATTCTGTCTCTTATGAGCTTTGACTTAAGGTTGCAGTAGTCACAGCCTTCAGCCAATCTGTATGATTTGTTTATGAAAGAGTCAATGGATTCTCCAGGCTGCTGGACTCGCTTGTTGAATTTTGCTTGCTCTAAAATTTTATGACTTCTTAAATTAAATTAGGTGTGGAAGGATTTCAGAACCTCTTCAAACTTATCTGAAGATTTATTTATTCTTTGCCTCGCAATGATGTCATTGGCTATCGGACCTACTGAGTACAGCGCAGTGTATTCACTTGTTCAGCTTCTGTCTTTTTATCTAATCCTGAAGTTATCATGTATCTTGAAAATCTTTTTCATCAAAGCCCCCAGTTCTGCACCTGGTCTGGCCCTTGTATCAGCCCAACTTGATCCGGTAGAGTTGATTTATTATCCATGACTGCTTTTCAGCACAGGGGAGTACAGCTTTAAATGTTGTTTCTGTTTTAAGGCTGGCACTGCAGTAACCGTCTTTTTTCTTCTTGTGCTTGTTGGATTTTGGCGGGCTCCTGCTGTGATTGTGGGCCTGATTTCAAAGGGATCGATTTTTTGCAACAAATCTTTAAACTGAATGTTTGGGCCCTTTGGAACATTTTCAGGATATTTCAGATGGTTTAAATGTGATTCCCGGCTCTGGCTGAGGTTTTAAAGCTTCTTTTTGTTTTTTCCAATGGCGCGACCCTGGACCTGTACTGGCCACGGTGATTAAAGAAACGGGTTGTTCTGTCTGATCAATGTTAACCCCTATGGTCTGGCTAGGTCTCTTGAATCTGCAATTGATGGGGACTCACAATGGACCTCCGTGTGCTCTGATGAGTCCTTTATCTGCACAGTGGGTTTTTCCTCTGCCCTTCAGCCTCCATGTCTGCAATGGAGCTTCTTTTTGGGTGATTTCCAGTCGTGTCTTCAGTTCAGGTTCGCTCTAGTCAGGTCAGGATGCTGTTCCTTTAGCTTTTTATATTCCAAGCTCTTCCCCAGCTGCTTCAGTTCTGGGGTCATTCATTAGCTGCCACCATGTTGTAAGGTTGTTTGGTCTCTCACTAAGAGGTCTTAAGGTTTGTGTAGTTGAATATAAACTACTTATTGTCAATACAAAACTATATACATATTTCCAAGGTATAGCCCTATCTAGGTGCTCTCTTCACACTGACTTCTCTCAGGCTCTCTCTACACAGTTTACCATCATGTGACTCTTTACATCACAATGCGGGCAGTACTGTTCTCCAGTCCCACATTAACCTATGCTATGCCAAACACCTTTATACTACAGGTGGGACATTTTGTAGTGAACTGTTCTTCTCTTTCTTAACTCTGTTCACAGAGCCTCCCTTCTCCATAGTCGCCGCTCTATCTGCCTGCAGTGTTGCAGACCCAAAACCCTGCATCCATAGCCCCCATACCCCGGCGGCACACCTGAGTGACAGAATCCTCTGCTCTCTCTCTGATTGGATGCACTAGCTCAATAACAAACCTCCAAAAACAGGCCATAGCGCTTCCACAAACTTCTCCACCGTGGAACAGGTCAGTCAAAAACGCTTCATCTACTAGTTGGGTGCCTGTTTCTTTAAATGGTGCCCACTAGGGGGATGGGGATGTGTGTGGAGCTGAACAGATGTTCAGTTGAGAGTGATTAGCACAAATATTTACTGGAGCTGCGTAGACTAAGTTTGGAAGGCGTGTGTCAAGTCAGCTGGAGTGTCACAATGAGACCTCTCCTCACGCTACTGGTACATGCACGGCCTGCCTGTGATAATGCCCTGCCCGACTTGAGGTGGCACACAGGACATGAGGTGGCACACAGGACATGCCAGAAGTGGTCAGGAGAACTGCCCGCACCCTTGTTGCTCTATAGCCCTGGCACCATGTAGCCCAGTTTCATGGCCAATGTCCTACATCGAAGATTTCTTTAAAAATGAAATGAGAAGAAAATAAAACTTTATTTTTTAAATTGTGTCCTGTTCTTTTGATTTTGCTTTAGAATTTTTCGTTTAGAGGATTTATTTGCCTCATTGAGGAACTGATTTGAAAGAGTTATTGAATCTGACAGTCTTGGAGCTGAAAAACCCTCAGTGGAGATGCCACATTAATGGATAGTGCATCAGTGATGGTTTCATTTTAACCATGGATGTTCATTTAGATGCTTTTTACACACTCTGGATTGGATAGTACCAGCATTTAATGTTTAATCTTTAAATGTTGTGAAAATCAATAGAATTTGACTGGTCTTAACTGAAGAACTGCATATATTTGTAACACACTTACTAGTAAAGTAATACTTTTGGTGATATTTCTCTGTAAATGAAATCATTAGTAGCCATGTTACTTCCAGTCTTATGCATATACTTTATTCTGGCCACCAGTATATTGTAGGTGAGGAGCCTTTTATTCCCCTCACAGTTTTTGTTAAAATGTTTGCTCCTTTGTAAATAGAATAAATTGTGTCCTTCAATTAATGCGTTGCTGTGGTTGAGATTCTACATTAGTTGGTGGTGAATTTGCATCCAACAGTGAATATCTGAAAAATGCTGCATGTTAATTCCTAGTTAGGCTGAGTGATGTGTAGTGAGAGCACAGAAACTTCCACTGACAGGGATCGCATGACTGCTAGTCTTGCATCAACTGAATAGCAGCTCTAAGGGATCACTGTCTTATCTGAAACTACACTAAGTGAAATTAGAGTCCCTACTGTTTGATTAAACATTGAACTTCAGAGCATTGATTAAATTGGAGGAGCGTAGTGATGGCTATTGTCAATACATTTTCATTGCAACATCCAGCATATTCTCATTAATCCCATCATCATTAATAACAGCTCTTAAAACTCTGATCAATACACCACATCCAGTACATTACATTCTTCTCTTATGTGAAAGCAATTGATTCATTTAATTTAGGTCTCACAGATGTACTGAACACTAAGGAACAAATGCTTTACATGTCTGGCTAGTTTCATTTGTGCTCCGCACATGAGATTAGAGGATCTGCTAGTTTTTCACTCCTTTGTTCGGGAAGAAGGACAGGATTTAACCCCTGAAAGTTGGATTGAGATTGTCGAGACTAATGTAATTCTGAGTCACAGAAACTGCTAGGGGCAGAAACCCTTTATCCCCACTCTCAAGGCAATATTAAATTTAGGCTTTCCAAGTTTTCTTTTTGAAAGTGGGGGATGGAGGGCGAGAAGTTTGAAAAGAAGCAAATATTGTTGTTTAAGGGCCATTGAGACATGTTGGAAGTGATTGTGCAGCAGGAAATGGGTATGACTTCTAACTGCTGCTTGGAGGTGTTTGTATACGAATACAAGAAACAGGAGTTGGCTATTTGGCTCATCATGTCTAAGATGAAAGCAAAATACTGCGGATGCTGGAAATCTGAAATGAAAATAGAAAATGCTGGAAAAACTCAGCATGTCTGGCAGCATCTGTGGAGAGAGAAACAGAGTTAACGTTTCGAGTCCGTATGACTCTTCTTCAGACTAAACTTGTACATCAACTCCACTTTCCTGCTCTACCCACATTTGCCTCTCTGTTTATGGTGAAGAGGTGACAAAGACAAGCTGGAATAGTGAACCACGAAAGTCACACCCACACTTTTACTCGCTCTCTTTGGGTTTATTACTGTTATTACAGTTTCATTTATTGGTTGTGCACTATCACTGTTTTGGTATTTACTATAAGTTAAGTTTGAATACTTACCTGCTCAGGATGTGTTGACAGACACAATGAAAGACTAATAATGTAGACGCTAACAGGTCAATATGATATCATCTTTGAAGCTCTGAATTTTAGAGATTTGTTTGGTTACTTTGGCCCAGAGAAATCAACTTCCTGTTTCCCTTGCCTTGATCCTGTGATATAGTGTGTGTCAGCTGGTATTGTATTGCCAGCTTAACACAACTGCTGAACTTTTAAACCAGTTTTTTCTGCAGCTGATTGTGAATCATGAGCCACCCTATGCGCTGCGTGTTGCAAACTGAAGTGTTGCGAGCTCTACGACCCTGCCTGATTTAACCCCATTGTCCCTACATCACCACATTTCCCAGTTCAGTATTGAGTACAAGCCAATCAGTGCCTTTCAGCTGCTGTTGTCGATACTTCTGCTGTGATAGATAAGGAAAATTCGTGGTTTAGTAATGAGTGGAAAAAACCAGAGAGGGTGACCATGTTGCCTGTCCAAGCTGTCCCAGAATTCCCAAACCGGACTGCAGTGCACTGAGGACAGGGAATTGATTGGCTCCAATGCTGTGCTCACAGGTCTTGTTGAGTTGGGGGTGGGGTGGGAGTGAGATTTCGAATGGACTCAGAAAGAACAGCTTCCCCTGGAACTATGGAAAATACAACCTCCAAATTTCCCAGTGGCTTTAAGGATTGCAATTTGACTGTTCAATGACCAGGCAGAGTATGTTTGGCTCATTCTCCACCCAATTTTTTTACCTAAAATTAACAATGAGGATCCTCCAAACAATGTGGGAGCCTGATTCAAATGTTTAGGCAGTTTGGGACTATATCAGGCAGATGGGGTATCTCCTCTCGATCGACCCGATTGCCCTGGGTATCAATGGGAGGACCGAGAATGTTCTCAGTTGCTGGCTACCTGTGTTTCCAGATGAGGTTAGCTGAAGATCTCCCATGTTGGGATATAGGTTTATAAGTGCCTGTCATTGTCCCCTACCTTAGGCCAACTGGCCATTCATTGTGTGAATGCTGATAGTGAGTACCAGTGTCATTCGGGGATCATTGGCCTTTTGATTATAAATTTGACAGTTCTTTTGGGTTTCTAAATGTGTGGCTTTTCCATTTTGTAAACTATTTCTCTTTTTCTCTATCCCTATCACAATTCAATGCAAAGACAGCCAAGTGTTAATTAAAAACCACTTTGATTCAGCACCTAAGTGATTCTATTGAATTGGTCAAAGCACAATTAGTGAATATACAGGCTGTCAAGAGCAAAGCATTTTCCTATCAAATGTGGAGTAATCTGTTTTACAAACCCTTCCACATGTGGGTTAGAGGCACAAAATCCTAATACCACTCAGAGAGAAAAGTAACCAGGTCTTGCCTACAATTAGACTGTTTTAGTGAGCTTACAAAGTGTGTTTTATTGTAAAAATTAAACACACACTATATAAGGAAACATTAATGTGCATCTTTGCTTGCTCACTAGAGTTTTCGGAACCAGTACTCATTGGGTAGAATTTTACCCTTGGCGTGTGGGCGCGTGCCCGAGTGTGAAATACAACGCGTTGGCATCGGCCGTGCATTCTGACATCAAAGCACACTCACGATATTGCGCTAGGTGGGCGCGCGATGGAGACAGAGGCGCGCCCGCCATTAATTAAGTGGCCAGTTACGGCCCTTGAGACACCGATTGTCTCTGACTTTACGTAGCTCGTGTGATTTTCAGGCCACCACATGGGTAGAACGGGCAGGCGGGCAGGACACAATTTCCAAAACCTCATCCACGGGCAGGATAAGAGGGGTCAGTGGTCTTGACAAAGCGATTAGTGAGGGGTTTAGCTTATCACTTGCTGCCGGTTGGTTCTGTGAACAGGACAACTTCATCTCACTCCACAGCTGCATTCGGAGAATTTAGAGGCTTCAGTTCAGGACTCAGTGTTGTTTTCCAGGCCCCCGGAGGATTCACACCACTTGGGGCCTTCCAGGTATCAGACAGCCTCTGTTACCCTGGGAATGGGGATTGTGGTCTCTGCTGGAGGCACCTCCTCTGAGGAGGGAGAGAGGGGCAGAAGGGAGAGGAGGCCGGGTGTCCCAATGCACCTTCCAGGGGAGGAACCTGTGGGAGGAGAGTCGCAGGCACAAGGGGCGCAGGGTCAGCAGGAAGTCCTAGGTGGAAGGGGCCACAGAAGACACCACTTCCCTGCTGCCAGGGTTTACAGGCAGTGATGCACCTACCTCAATATGTCTGAGGTGCAATGCCGAAGGAGTCTCCGCCTCTCAAGGGAGACAGTGACCTCCATCTGTCAGAAGATCGGGCCTGAGATCAGCTCCGACTGTGTGGGTGGACACCCCATGCCAGTGGCTCTGAAGGTCACAGTGACCCTCAACTTCTATACCTCTGGCTCTTTCCAGGGCTCGGTGAGTGATCTTTCTGGAGTCTCCCAATCAGCTGTCCACAGTTACGTCAAGCTGGTGACAGATGCTCTGTTCAGGCGTGCGTTGACTTTCATTCATCACTTCTCGCTTGCTAGGCTGAGGGAACCAGACGGTTTTCTGTGATTGCTGGCTTCCCCCGTGTCCAGGGTGCTATAGACTGTACACATGTGGCCATCAAGGCGCCAGCGGGTGAGCCCGGTGCCTTCGTCAACAGGAAGGGCTTCCACTCCATGAACGTGCAGATAGTGTGTGATCACAGGATGCAGATTCTACAAGTCTGTGCAAGGTACCCAGGCAGCTCCCATGACGCCTACATCCTCAGACACTCCCAGGTGCCGGGGCTCTTCAGTGCTCCAGCCCGGCTGGATGGATGGCTGCTGGGTGACAGGGGCTATCCCCTCAGAAGGTGGCTCATGACACCTCTCCGCCATCCAAGAACAGAAGCTGAGCAGCGCTACAATAGGAGCCACGGCACCACAAGGGCTGTGGGGGAGAGAGCCATCGGTCTTCTCAAGATGCGCTTCTGATGCCGGGACCACTCAGGGGGCGCAATCCAGTACCCCCCAGATCGTGTGTCACTGATAGTAGTTGCATGCTGCACTCTCCACAATCTGGCACTAGAAAGGGGGGGGACCCAGTGGAGGAAGAAGATCCTGACACAGCTGCACAGGCCACAGACGATGAATCCAGTTGTGAGTCCGAGGATGAGCACAGTGAGGAGAAGACTGAGGACATGGACGCTAACCTGGGTAACCTACAGGGACACAGGGACACCCGGGAGGCTTTGATCCAACACTTCTTCAGCTAGACTACCAAAGAGGAACCACCAGCACATGCCAGGGCTGCAGGCTCCATACTTGATACCTGATAGGACAGTTCCTTGGTCAACAACATACACTCTGTGCCTTTGCAATAAAGTTTAAGGAGGCACACGTGCATCATAACATCATGGCCCACCCTGTACCTACAGAACAAATGAAACATCCAGAGTCCAGTTGCAAAAAACCTCTCATTTACTTCTGAGTGACAAGCATTACAGAAATTAGCATTGACTGGAGTTTTCCATCACACCATTAAAAAAAAGAAAAATAGGGGAAACAAATATCACCCGTGATCAGGCCGTCTTGTGTTTAAGGTGTTTAAGTTTTCATTTGCAGGTGCTACGTCTAGATGCTCCCCCCTCGCTGGCACTGGCACTGGAGACAGCTGCTGACTCTGCTGTCCTGTCGGCCTTGGTGGTCGTCCTCTGGCCAGTGGAGCCTGTGCTGGCCCCACCTGGGAGGGAGTGGCCAGTGCCATGGCTGGCATCTCCCCAGTCGCTGCACCCTCATCAGATGCCATGGTCACTGGTGGAGGGGCGGAAGAGCTGCTGCTGTTATCCGGAGCGCCCTGAGAGGAGCCCGCAGAGATGACACACAGCTCATACATCAAAGTGAGGTCACTTTGGACCTCCCTGCTCACCATTGATGGACGGGCACCTAGCTGGGATACTGGGTGCCTCATCCATCTCCCACACTGGCACTGACCACCTGAGGTCATTGCCGGTGTGAGGGCTGCAGGTCCGAGCGCATCCTCAGGAAGCCCTGATTGAGTCCCTGGAGGAGCCTCTGCCTGAGAGTCGCCACCCTCTCCATGGAAGAGGCATTACACTTGGCCATGAGGGTCAACGCAGTGCTTATGCTCCGTATGGACTCCTCCACAATGGACGCCATGGCATGCATTCCCTCATGGACCTCCACCAGATCCCCCCACACACCCTGCTGGACTTCCAGGATCTGCTGCCTCAGGGACAACTCCAGAGGCTCATCATCAACTATTGACTGAGCATCATCCTGGTCTCCAGCAGTCTTCCGACTGCCGAAGCCCTGGGCACTCTCTGCCTCCGCCTGCACCTCAAGCGAGTGTGAAGTGTTCTCACCAATGTGCATCGATAGGCTCCATGGCGATGTTATGCCCACCGAGGTGCTGGTATCTGCGCTGGCGCCTGCTTGACAGAGAGGGTGTGACACAAGTGCGTGGTGAGTGTTATGACCGATGCAGTTGGTAAAGTGGAGTTATTTAAAAATCCCAGAGGGCAATGTTAAACAACTGTCATAACCAATAATTTTAAGTGTTACATTTGAGATGCGACTCTAAAGTTAGGAATCAGACCTTCAGTTCTCGAGGTTTTACATTATACTGAAGGAAACATTCTATTAATTTACAGAGGTTAAAATATATACATACACACATGGCTACAAATTGCTACCATCATAACTTTTAACAAATTCCCAAACTAATCTCCACTAAGGCAACAGCAACCCAGAGACTTAACCAAACACCAGGCAAAGCATTTTCACCTTACGAATTCAAAATGAAGTTCTTTTCACTTTGGTTCCTGTGGATCCAGTTGGAGGCTTACAGCTGCCTTTTGATCTCACATTGCCTCTGCCCTGCACACCCGAAAACTGCTGAAGTTATACCTAACACCCACATTGAATGTTAATTCTCATTGTATCAACAACCTCTGAACTAAACCTCTCTAACAATAAAACCCATTTCATAAAACCAATTTTATTAGTAATATAAACATATTGTTTGGTAGCTGCTAGAAAGGCATCAATTTTCAACCTACTTCTTGAATGCTCTATTCAAAAAATGCAAATGCATGTTATCTCCCTTACATATCAAAACTAGTACAGATCAAACCACCCAGAGTAGCTGGCTTTAATTAAGACACATCTGCAGACTAAACCTCTATTTTAAAAGAAAAATATTTCCCAAAATACTGTATACATTAATAGCTTCATGACATCCCCCTCCTTATCAGAAAATGAACCGTCATAATTCTAAAAGACGGCTTAATTTTAATAACCCATCTTGCGCTATCTCCTATACTTATTACACTATTACATTACTAGATGCATGCATTAACATAACAATATATATACACAAGTCCTTGGTATCAACAGAAATCACTTCAGTTCAGTGTCCAGGTTTTTTTTTAAATGTCCCAATTTCCTTTAAGCTTCAAACTCTTGATAATGCATCTGAGAACAGACTTTCTTTTCCAGCAATATGTATAATATGTATATTAAATAGTTGCAATAATAGATTCCATCTGAAAAGCCTTGCACTTTTGTCTTGAAACTTGTCCAAAAACTTGAAAGGATTATGGTCTGTATAGATGATTGTTTCTGATGAATTGTTTGCAACATAGGGAAGAATTTTCTCCCCGTCTGGGGGGAAGTGCAGGAGCGGGCGTGGGCATGTGCGCGAAAGAGTGCACTGATCTCCCTGAGGCTAAGTGCAGCCTCAGGGAGATCGGCTCAGAATTAAAACTTTGAAGTTAAATATTGAAAAAATTTCCCTGACATGTCCCCTCATGTGACACTGTCATATGAGTTGGGACACGTCCATCATTTTAACTCAAACATTTACTAAATTTTTAAAAACTCTCATGAAACCTCATCCCGCCTGTGGATGAGGTTTCATGTTTTTTCTGAAGCCCGTCAGGGCTCCCAGCCTGCCCGCCAGCCCTAAGGTTGGACAGGCAGGTCTATTAATTAGGTTAATGACTTTTTCAATGGCCTCAATAGGCCATTGACAGGTCGGCAGGTGCACAGTTGGTTTGGCTGCGCCCCCGCCGACCTGAAAATGGAGGTGACGGGAGGTGACATCGGGAGTTCCGCCCAACATCATCCCATGTCATTTTACACATCAGCGAGCGGGCCCCACCCACCCGGGCCCCACCCCCCCGCTTGCCAACCTAAAGATCCCGGCCATACATTTCAAAATACTAACATCAAACTCAAAGTCTCTTTCTCGATTGTTGAATATCTTCTCTGTTGTACATTCAGCTTCCGTAAAAAATACACTATCGGTTTTTAATTCCAGTGTCATCTTCTTGTAACAGTACAGCCCCAATACCTGTATCGCTTCCCTCAATGGCTAACTTGCATTGCTTGGGATAATTGGGTACTTCCAATGAACCTCTCTAACAATAAAACCCATTTCATAAAACCAATTTTATTAGTAATATAAACATATGGTTTGGTAGCTGCTAGAAAGGCATCAATTTTCAACCTACTTCTTGAATGCTCTATTCAAAAAATGCAAATGCATGTTATCTCCCTTACATATCAAAACTAGTACAGATCAAACCACCCAGAGTAGCTGGCTTTAATTAAGACACATCTGCAGACTAAACCTCTATTTTAAAAGAAAAATATTTCCCAAAATACTGTATACATTAATAGCTTCATGACATCCCCCTCCTTATCAGAAAATGAACCGTCATAATTCTAAAAGTCGGCTTAATTTTAATAACCCATCTTGCGCTATCTCCTATACTTATTACACTATTACATTACCAGATGCATGCATTAACATAACAATATATATACACAAATATAATACCGTTTTGAAACTCTTGAATGTTTTCTGACACTCCTGTGTCCATTGAAACTTCCTGTTCTTTTTTAATAGTTCAGTCAGTGGAGCAACCACTTGGCTAAAATTTGGTACAAATGTCCGGTAAAACCCACTCATGCCCAGAGATCTCAAAACTTCTCGTTTTGTTGTAGGCACTGGGAAATCCACGATAGCCTTGACTTTCACATCTCTCGGAGCCACCTTACCATGTCCAATGGTGTGGCCTGGATACGTAACTTGCCCTTTTGCAAATTCACTTTTAGCCAAGTTCATCACCAAATTAGCTTCTTGTAGTCGAGTAAATAATTCTTCCAGATGCTGTAAATGCTCCTCCCATGTCTGTCTGAAAACAATTACGTCACCAATATAAACCACACAATTGCTTAGACCCACAATTACTTTGTTTGTTTGTTGAAGAATACACATTCTTCATATCAAATGGCATGACTTTAAACTGATATAGTCCATTTGGCGTTACAAAAGCTGATATCGCCTTTGCCCTCTCCGACAATGGTACCTGCCAATAACCTTTTAGCAAGTCAATCTTTGTGATAAATTCCGCTTGTCCCAATTTCTCAATGTAATCCTCCAACCATGGTATGGGATATCAATCCACTTTTGTTACCGCATTCACCTTTCAATTATCCACACACAGTCTTTGTGTTCAATCCGGTTTCGATACCAGTACAACAGGCAAACTCCAGTTACTGCAACTAGACTCAATGATATCATTTTGAAGCATGAAATCAATTTCTTTTTGACTTGCGATAACTTTGCCGGATTTAATCTATAAGGTTGTTGCCTCACTGAGGATGATATTTCTATACATACATTACGTAAAGCTAATTGCGTCTTTCCCAACGTATTTCCACAAATAGGTTTGTGTGACTGCAATAGTTTTTCCAAATCACTTTGACACTTGCTTGGAAGGTAACTCAAAATTGCATTTAAATTTTCAAGCACCCCCCTCATTATCCAATTTGATTGGAGGAAAATCAATTTCAGAATCCTGCACTTCTACCTCTTTCTCATCATCCACCATCACTAACACCTCCTTCTGTTCCTCTTCCCTGTCAAAGTACTTTTTCAGCATATTTACATGACACACCTTCTGCTTCTTTCTTCTATCTGGAGTATTTAATAAATAATTTACTTCACTCAATTTCTTTTCAATCCTGTGATTCCCAGTAAATCTTGCATTTAAGGAATCCCCTGGTACTGGTAACAAAACTAGTACTTTCACTCCAGAAAGAAATGTGAATTTTAGCCTTCTTATCTGCTTTCGCTTTCATCACTCGCTGTGATATCTTTAAATGTTCCCCAGCCAACTCACATGCTCTGTTCAATCTTTCCCTGAACTTTGGTATGTAATCCAGGAGAGTAGTTTCTGAATTTTGACCCACCAATTTCTCAAGAATCAATTCCAGTGGTCCCCTTACCTCATGACCATTAACTAGTTCAAAAGGGCTAAAACCAGTTGATGCATGAGGAGCGTCTTTAATAGCAAATAACAAAAATGGAATTCCTGTACCCCAATCCTGTGCATAATCAAGACAGTGTGCTCTCATTATAATTTTTAATGTTTGATTCCACCTTTCCAAAGCTCCTTGGTGACTCCGGTTGATAAGCTATTGATTATCCCCAAACTGTTCATTACTTCCTTAAACAACTGTGATATGAAATTCGACCTCTGATCTGATTGTATTTCCTTAGGTGAGCCATATCTTGTCAAAAAAATTTAATTAACTCCTCCATAATCTTCTTAATTGTAATATTTCTTAAAGGTATCACTTCAGGAAACCTGGTAGACACATCCATTATTGTTAATAAATACTGATTTCCACTTTTAGTCTTGGGGAGGGGTCCTACACAATCACTCCTGACCCTGGCAAAAGGTTCTTCGAATGCTGGTATTGGGGTTAAAGGCACCAGCTTAGTCTCTGCTTGTGGTTTTCCTGTTACTTGACATATATGACAGGTTCTACAGAATTTGACCACATCCCTATGCAATCCTGGTCAAAAGAAGTACCTCTGTATCTTTCCCTGTGCTTTCCTAATTCCTAAATGTCCCCCCATTGGAATTTCATGAGCAATCCTCAAAATCTCACTTCTATACCCTAATGGGAGAACAATCTGATGCACCTCCCTCCAGATTTCATTAGGTGAGACATGATCCGACCACCATTTTCTCATTAAAATATTCCCTCGAAGATAATAACATACTGGAATACATTTTGCTTCGGTTTCTGAATAAGCTTTCTGGTATAACTGTTTTAATTGCAAATTGTTTTTCTGTAACTCCACTAACCTCTTTGAGTTAAACACTTCAATTGAACTGTCCTGTATTCCTTCCTGCTGAACAATGTTATCAAATACAGTGCCTGCTAATTGGATTTCGGCACCTTCTTCTTGCCTTTGAACTACCTGCTTCTCTTGTTTATTTTGTTCTTCCCAATGGGCCTTTGATCTCATTATAACACAATCAGGAAACAATCCAGGATGTTCCTTCTGTAACATCTCTGTAGAAAACACTTCTACAGGCTGCTCTACTACCATAGGCATCACCCATATTTGCGGTCCGGCTATATCATTACCCAGAATAAATTGAACCCCTGCAATGGGCAATTTTTCTACCACTCCAACTATAACTTCACCATTCTTCCATTTATTCTTTAAATTTACCTTCCACAATGGGATAGATTTAGCATTTCCATGAACCCCACTTATTACTACCTTCTCCTGTAACATTCCCCCTGAGCAACAAATATCACTATCCCACAACATTAAGAATTGACTAGCCCCTGTGTCTCTTAAAATTTTAATATCTTTATCTACTCCACCCTGTACACATGGAAAGACTTTCCCTCACATACAAAACCTTTAAACATTTCTGCAACCTGCTCCTCAGAATTCTCTTGAGTAAACTGTGAACACAATCCCACTTCTTTACCTTTCACTGATTCTCCCTGTTTCACCTGTACACAAACCACTGGTTTCTCCTGTGCCTGAACCTCAGAACCCACAGCACTTTTACTTCCTGAGCTTTTCTGTACCTCAATAATTCCTACAGATTTTTCCTGCAACCTCCAACACACTGACTTTGTGTGCCCCACTTCATTACAATGAAAACACCTCAGTTTTCGAATGTCACTTCTACCTTCAGCACCTTCCTTTTTGTTCTGAGGAAAAGCTTCCTGGGAACTTCCAGCTATTCCTTCTCTTCCCTGACTACCTGCCTTCCTTTCACCTTCCCCTTTTTATCCTTTTCCAATTTGAAAGGGCGATGGAATAAAGGTTTAGCTCTATGAACTAACTGATAATCATCAGCTATCTCTGCTGCTTGTCTTACAGAATCAACCCTCTCTTCCTCCACATGAGTTCTCACTATCAATGGATTGAATCTTTAAATTCTTCCAAAAGAATGATTTCCCTAAGAGCTGCATATATTGTCTCTATTTTTAATGCCCATATTCACCGGTCAAAATTACTTTGTTTTACTCTTTCAAACTCAATGTAAGTTTGCCCCGGCTGTTTTCCCATATTCCTACATTTCTGCCTGTGTGCCTCAGGAACCAACTCAAAATAGCCTTTTTCACCACATCATAATGCACCGACATTTCTTCTAAAAGCAAAGCATATACCTCAGGCCCCCTACCTAATAACTTAGATTGTAATAATAATGTTCAGGTTTCCAGTGGCCATTTCATCTGTTTAGTTGGCTTCTCAAATTAAATCAATCTCTTTTCTAACCATCAACATTTTCAGTTGGAATTCTCTTTCTCTCTCTCTTTCTCTTCCTTCTTCTCCATCTTTGCAACTTCTAATTCCCTTTTAAAAGCCATTTCTCTTCCCTTTGCTTCTAATTCAAGCTTTTTCATTTCCAACTGAAGTCTCACTCCCTCCGGCTGTGACTCACTAGTGTCAGGTTTCACTTCCAATTGTAGATGCTGTGCTATACTTTTAACTACATCTGATTTCCTAGCCCCCGCGGGTAACCCCAATTGTATCTTATCTGCCAACTCTATTAACTTACTTTTGGTTATTTTCTCCAACCCAATCAGAGTTAACTCTTCTACTCCCAGACAAGTCTTAACAATTGCCAAAGCCACCTTGCAGCCTCACCACCTCTAAAATACCTCACCAACTCCTGAATTCAAAGTGCCTCTCATACTCATAAGGTTAAGATCCACCAATTCCTAACCAATCGAGGAATTGGAAATATAATTTATCCCCGGTACAGCCCCCAATTGTAATGACCGATGCAGTTGGTAAAGCAGAGTTATTTAAAAATCCCAGAGTGTAACTTTAAACAACTGTCATAAGCTATTATTTTAAATGTTACGTTCGAAATACGACTCTAAATTCAGGAATCAGACCACCAGTTCTCGAGGTTTTACATTAAAATAAAGGAAACATTTTATTAATTTTGCACAGGTTAAATATATATACACATGGCTACAAATTACTACTATCATAACTTTTAACAAATTCCCAAACTAATCTTCATTAAGGCAACAGCAACCCATAGACTTAAC
Source organism: Cetorhinus maximus (assembly GCF_964194155.1). NCBI lineage: Eukaryota > Metazoa > Chordata > Chondrichthyes > Lamniformes > Cetorhinidae > Cetorhinus > Cetorhinus maximus. The sequence continues at coordinate 94,954,653 of NC_135899.1, read as the reverse complement.
CAAACACCAGGCAAAGCATTTTCACCTTATGAATTCAAAATGAGGCTCCTGTCACTTTGATTGCCAGTTGGAGGCTTACAGCTGCCTTTTGATCTTACATTGCCTCTACCCTGCACACCCGAAAACTACTGAAGTTATACCTACCACCCCCATTGAATGTTAGTTCTCATTGTATCAACAACCTCTGAACTAAACCTCTCTAACAATAAAACCCCTTTCATAATACCAATTTTATTAGTAATATAAACATATGGCTTGGTAGCTGCTAGAAAGGCGTCAGTATTCAACCTACTTCTTGAATGCTCTATTCAAAAAATGCAAATACACTCTATCTCTCATTCATATCAAAACTAGTACATATCAAAGCACCCAGACTAGCTGGCTTTAATCCAATTAAGACACACCCACAGACTAACCTCTATTTTAAAAGAAAAATATTTTCCAAAATATTATATACATTGATAGCTTCATGACAGTGTGCATGGTGGTCCTCAGGGGTCAGGGCTGGGCCTTCAGGCTCCTCAGAACGAAGGCTGCTGGTGGGCCTATAAGGGAGAAGAAGGACCTGTCATTAGTTTAAGTGATGACACTGTCACTGTACATGCCTGGTACCCGGATCAGGGGGCCCTCATCTTTCCATTATCAATGGGGATTCCAGGTTCGAGGCTCACATCAATATAGAGACTACAGTGGAATGGTTGCAAAAACGCACATTCTCACCTCAGTGCACTGCACTCTTACCTCCCTGTGACACCCCAACCTCACCACGGCCGCTTGACCGAGGTGCATGGCACCTCTCCAGCTCCAGGGCCTCCTGCTCATATTGCCTGAGGATGAGGAGGTGTGGAGGTCCCCAACCAGTCCGCAGCCTCTCAGCATTGTTATGGGATGTTTGCTCCTGAAAGGACAGAGGAGCATTGATGAGTCCACTCTCTACCTGCAGCACCATCGCAGCCTGGCCAACCCCACCTGAGGAACACCTCACAGGGCTCAGCTCATTCGTGACCTCGGAGCTGTAAGACACTCAGTCCAAGCAGCCAGGGTTCAGCCCCTTGGCCAGCTCCTGCCTCACTGACATTTGCCCCTCACGCTCTAACACCTCTGAGGTCCAAGGGGGGGATGGGCAGCTCTTAACTGCTGTGCAAAGTGACCCATGTCAACACGGTTCTCACCCTCCCCGATTGCAGCAGATTGTTGAAGCGTTTCCGGCACTGGACCCATGTGCACCTCACCACATCGTGGCTGCTGACCCTGGATGCCACCTCCTCCCAGGCCTTTTGGTGAGGAGGGGGGGGCCTCGTCCTCCCGTCCCTGGGGACAAGGGTTTCTCTCCTCACTGCCACCTCCCCCAGGAGGGCTGTGAGGTACTCGTCCGAGAAACATGGGGCCGGCTGCCCCGCTGACCTGCCCTCCCGCCTGCCGTGTCCACCCGCTATGGTCTCCATGCGCAGGACTTCCGCATCCTTCCGTGGCAGCCTTCCAGGAGCTGCCAAAGCCGCACTTGGCCGCCATTGGACCCAGCGGACATCATGCCCCCGCCCGCCCCTTTGTGCTCATTCACAGACCACGTCTCACACTGGGCAGGCCTTAATTGACCCTCCCGTGTAAGATCAAGGGGCGCTGCCTATCTCAGGCTGGCTTCCCGACCGCGCCGCCCACCCCTGCCGAGCAGCCCTGCCAAGGGTAACATTCTGCCCATTATTACCAAAAAGCTCCTACTGCAAATCTTTATTCAGAATCCTCCATCCCGCTCATTACTTGAATAGTGACCCTCTTCTTATCGGAGTTCCCTCTGTCAAATTAACCCTTCCCCTGTTTTTGCTTTTGAATTTTCTTAAATCCATGCAAATAAATTAGAAATTGAAGTTGAATTCCTCCTCCAAACATTCAGCCAGCAAAGGTTCACATGTCTCAGTCACAGGCTATTCCACTAAGGAGGCATTGCAACTCCACCCAAAAAGTCACATATGCAGCCTTGAAGCTCAGCACTGAGCACCCTGACTGAATTTTCCATTCCTTATCTCACGGGAGCTAAAGGCAATTGTGGAATTCCTTCTGCTGCCAGGATTGAGATCAGTTAACTCCACACATACCAGAACCTGTCTCATCTGAAAAGTTAACTACTCACTGAAAAAAGTCACTTAGCCACTGGGGGAGTAACTCCAGGGTGTGAATTTCCACACCCACCTGCCGCTGGGATCTTCCAGTCCTGCCGCAAGTCCCAGTGGCACCAACTCGCCCGAGGCGGGCTGGAAAATCCCGGCCTACGTTTTGTTAAATTCACAAGTAGAATTGACCGACTGTGAAAGGACGCAGGTTAGCTCGTGATCTCCCACGCAGTCAGCTTCTAATTTCCATGTGGGTGCTGCTAAGCCAAGTGGTAAAGTGGTAAGGTAGTCACCCAGCAGTCTCCCTTGCACATCTCCATGTGCCTCATTCAAGGATAGTAACTGCAGAAGGCTGAGAATCGAGGGCTGGCCTGTTGGAGAATGGTGGGCAGGAGGATCATCAAAAGAAGGTAGAGATTCAAGGAGAAAATATTAACCAAAAGCTGAAGGAAGAACAGACAGGTCTACATATGTTTAAAAATAGCTCTTGTATCAATCGTACAAATCTGTATTGATGGAGAATTAAATGTGCCAGGAAACTCCTTGCCCTGGAGGATATACAATTCCATTGAAACCATTCTGCACACTCTCGACTTGCTACAATCTAAAAAAAAAGAAACAACATTTGAACATGACTGAACAGTTCAAACACTGAGTTTTGTGGAATATTAATTGACTTATGAAAAAGTTAAGCTTCATGAGCAGAAGTGTAATTACAAAGTATTGAAGGGAAGATTTTCTGTTTCAGTAACCTTGGTAAAGAAAGGCATCTCTTGAGGGCACTAAAGCTGAAACTCTCCCCTTATGTTTTTATGAACAATATTACAGGGACTTTTAGCTATTCTGTTGATCTGAAGAGAGCTCTGTGGCTCAATCCCAGCAGGTTTAGATATTGGATAAAAATGCCGACACATGTTAAAACATTTCAGTGACTTCCATCTCATCAGACTTCACTAAACTGAATTGAGGGAAAAGAGCTGGATTAGGGTTAGTTCCTCTGTTACAAATTTACGGGTCTACAGTTGAACTCCTTCAGCACCAGCCACAGCAAACCCTGTAAACGAAAGCAAACTTAAAGGCACCTAGAAGCCACCAAACACTAGTACAACCATTGTAACAGCCAATCAGCACCTAACCAGAAAGTCATTTAAATTCCTTTAAATAGTGCTGATGAGGTCTCCTTTCTGCTGCAGAATGTGTGTTCAGTCGTGCATGAATAAGAGGTGGTGTTAGCTGAAGCATTGAGCTCCAAATTGACAGCATTAGTATCAAATCAGCATTACAGGCTGATTGACATGATCTGCTTGCTCTGCATATGACTGGGGGATGCTCACTGCACACATACTAACAGCCTCACCAATATCGCGTCTGGTGTGACTCACACTAGAAATGTGTGTGTGTGTGTGTTTGTGCCACTTGTTATGAGGATGTGCTGTTTTAAAAGATACAGTTTTAATGTTTCTTTTCTGGCTGGTTTTAACAAAAACTGAAACCCTCTAACAGACAATGGAGACCTGCCCAGACGGCTCCAAGGTACAGCTTGCATTCCACCAAGTGGGATGGAAAGAAAAGACATTCAACTTCCTGGGGAGCATGAAAGACCCCATCTCCTGTTGGCTTTACACTAGCCTGAAACTTTGCAAATGTTTCTGAGATGAGATATCAAAATGCAATTACCTGTTCTAAAACAATGTCTGCAGCAGACATGGGGCAGGATTTTACGCATCGGTGAGTGGGGGCGGGGCCCGCTCACTGACGCGTGAAATGACACGCGGTGATGTCAGGGGGAACTCCCGACGTCATCCCGCCCCATTTAAATTTTCAGGAAGGTGGAGGCGCAGCGAAACCAGCTGTGCGCCCGCCGACCTGTCAATGGCCAATTGAGGCCATTGACAGTGTTAATTGTGTAATTAAAGGACCTGCCCGTCCAACCTTAAAGTTGGCAGACAGGCCAGGAGCCCCGGCAGGAATTAGAAAAAGCATCAATCCACCAGTGGGATGAGGTTTCATGCAGCTTTTAAAAAAAGTTTTTAAAATGTTAATAAAGTTTTTGTGAAAGTTATGGACACGTCCTGACTCGTGTGACATTGTCACATGAGGGGACATGTTAGGGAAATGTTATTTTTCTATTTTTAGGTTTTGTATATTTTGAACTGATCTCCCTGAGGCTGCACTTAGCCTCAGGGAGATGAATGGGCTCTTCCATGCGCATGCGTGAAAGAGCGCACTCTCGATTTTGGGAATCTCCCTCGCCCGCACAGGGAGCGCATAGCGCTTCCCACCGGACCTCACACTGGGCGGGCTTTAATTGGCCCACCCACGTAAAATGGCGCCGTGCCCCCGATTGGGGGCGCTGATCGGAAGCACGCCCATACGCACCCGCCCTTCAACTTCCCCCCTGACAGGGGGAAAATTCAGCCCCATGGACCAATCGAGTTTCTCTGGAATATACAACCAGTAGAAGACTTTAAGAAACTGTTACCAAGCAGGACAGAGATCAAGACAATGCTGTACTGAAACAGACGGCTGAAGCTGTTTGCCCTCTCTCTCTCTCTTTATCGAGAGAGAGAGAGAGAGAGAGTTAAGAGTATTGTGCCCGGATTTGCAAAGTAACCATCCTGAGAAGACAAATCTACTGCAAACCGAGATCTTTTGGGAATAAAATGAGGAAATCAGCTCCATACAACTAATCCCAGGAAACAAACTGAACAAAATGGCTGCAACATGGAATCACCGCATTGAAACTGGCTAGAGGAGAGCTAACCGTATATATCTTTGTTTTCTTCTTCACAAACTGTAAAAAATCCTTAAGCCTACCCTCCTATTCTACATCTGTACTGGTGTGTGTGGGCCTAGGGAACGTGTGTGACGTATGAATGGTGGTAACGAGTTGCCTAGTTTTCTTTTAATTTGGGAAATAGTTTCAATAAACTTATCCCGTTCTTTGTTGAAACTCAGAAAACCTGTCTGACTAATTCTTTACTATCTGAAAGGGTAAATCCTGGGATTCCTGCAGTATTGACAAAGCGCATCCTCATTAAATTCACAAAAAGCCCTGTTATGGTCAGACCAAGAGTGGGAGAATAAGGGTCATTTCACCTCCTCCTCATATGGTCGCAAAATACTACGGACATTATTTTGAACCTCTCAAGCCACTGATGGTGCCCCCAAATGGTCAGTATGAATCTAAACTTTACACCAATAAACCTACAGGAGAGGAAGCAAATGGCCCATGTGGTACATATTATGCTATTTCAGTCAGGCTACGTTTTACAAACTGAGGAAAACTGAGATATGAGTTATAGACCTGTACATTCACATATGTGAGTTTGGAAAACTAATCAAGTATGAACAGTACAGAATCTGACTGATATGAGGAAGAACTTTTAACTTTTTCACCTGGACTTACCCAGGAGACATACATCAGTCTGCCAAACAAACTTGATACAATCTTAGTTGGGGATGGATTTTTCTTATTTGGAGAAAAGAAAAGAATAATAAGAAGTGAAATTGACTCTAGTTTCTTGTTTCTCTCAAAAAGAAGATTTTTTTTGAAGTTAAAAAGTTGTTTTTGGCAGTTCAAACTCCTCTGAATGACTGATCTGAATCATCTGCCAAAACCAGCCAGGATTCAGAGTTTGCACAATGGCTAAACCCAATATCTGAATACATCACAGTTTCTGAGCAGAATCAGCCCCACCCTCTATATAACGCTGGGAAAATCACTATCAGTTCACAACCTAGAAGAACTGGGGGCATAAAATTAACTTAAAAAAAAAAGACAATGCTTCTTCCACAAACGTGGGTCACATGGGCCAGTGTCTTGAGTCCGACTGATTGAGTTTTCAGCTGATGGCTCAGTGGAAGGACCCGTGGGAATACTGGATGATCTCCTTTCCTGAAGAGTTCAGTAGTTCAGTTTTCACTCTCTGTACCTTATTGGAATTGTGAGTTTTTAATTTCCATACAAATAATTTATAATACTTCAAGGTTATAAAGTTATCCTAATGCAACGACATTTATTATGATCGTGGCATTATGGATCTGACATTGAACTGACAGCAGAGATATTCTAGTATTCTAGGGTATTCTAGTTAGTATTTCATGGTCTGAAAGTCAGATTCTTTTGCAAATTTTGCTCTAAGATATTTGTTAACGTAACCAATTGTGAATAAATGGTCCCAGCATTTTTTGAGTGATGGATAACCGATACCTTGAAGTATTTACAAAGAATTAACCTTATCAAGGGATTGCTGTGAGCCCAGGGCTTGAATGATTAGGAACTTTCACCTGAATCCAAAAATAACAACTAGACCGGCACAAATCATCCTTTTCTGTAAAATGCGGCCTTTGGTGGAGAGGTTGTCTTTCGTTTTGGGTTACGGAGATATTTTGGTCATCGGGGTATTTGGTGTCAGGGTACTTGGTGTCGGGGTATTTGGGGTCGAGGTATTTGGGGTCAGGGTGTTTGGGGTTGGTGTATTTGGTGTCGGGGTATATGGGGTCGGGGTATTTTGTGTCGGGGTATTTGGTGTCGGGGTATTTGGTGTCGGGGTATTTGGGTGTCGGGGTATTTGGGGTCAGGGTATTTGGTGTCGGGGTATTTGGTGTCGGGGTATTTGGTGTCGGGGTATTTGGGGTCAGGGTATTTGGGGTTGGGGTATTTGGTGTCGGGGTATTTGGGGTCAGGGTATTTGGTGTCGGGGTATTTGGGGTCAGGGTATTGGTGTCGGGGTATTTGGTGTCGGGGTATTTGGTGTCGGGGTATTTGGGGTCAGGGTATTTGGTGTTGGGGTATTTGGTGTTGGGGTATTTGTGGTTGGGGTATTTTGTGTCGGGGTATTTGGGGTCGGGGTATTTGGGGTCGGGGTATTTTGTGTCGGGGTATTTGGTGTCGGGGTATTTGGTGTTGGGGTATTTGGTGTTGGGGTATTTGGTGTCGGGATATTTGAGGTTTGGGTATTTGGTGTCGGGGTATTTGGTGTCGGGGTATTTGGGGTCAGGGTATTTGGTGTTGGGGTATTTGGTGTCGGGGTATTTGGTGTCGGGGTATTTGGGGTCAGGGTATTTGGTGTCGGGGTATTTTGTGTCGGGGTATTTGGTATCGGGGTATTTGGGGTCAGGGTATTTGGGGTCGGGGTATTTGGTGTTGGGGTATTTGGGGTTGGGGTATTTTGTGTTGGGGTATTTGGTGTTGGGGTATTTGGGGTTGGGGTATTTGGGGTCGGGGTATTTGGGGTCAGGGTATTTGGGGTCGGGGTATTTTGTGTCGGGGTATTTGGTGTTGGGGTATTTGGGGTCGGGGTATTTGGGGTTGGGGTATTTGGGGTTGGGGTATTTGGTGTTGGGGTATTTGGGGTTGGGGTATTTGGTGTCGGGGTATTTGGGGTCAGGGTATTTGGGGTCGGGGTATTTTGTGTCGGGGTATTTGGTGTTGGGGTATTTGGTGTCGGGGTATTTGGGGTCGGGGTATTTGGTGTCAGGGTATTTGGGGTTGGGGTATTTGGGGTCGGGGTATTTGGGGTCGGGGTATTTGGGGTCGGGGTATTTGGGGTTGGGGTATTTGGTGTCAGGGTATTTGGGGTCGGGGTATTTGGGGTCGGGGTATTTGGGGTCGGGGTATTTAGGGTTGCTGGGCTTGAATTTTCCCCACATAACCAGAAATCATCAGCCAGGTTTGTTTTCAGGTCATGTACCCGCTTTCTGGGGAATTGATTTTAGGCTGGGATTTTCTTGTGGAAGAGCCCAATTTGCATGGAGGCAGATTTCCTGAATGGTGGGTGGCAGACAGGCTTTCGAAGCTGGAGGGCAAATCGGACCCTTTGCAGCATCAGTGAAGCAACCGGCAGCCGGACAATGTAAATAACTCAGAAGCCGCTTTAATAATGTCATTAAAAAAAAAATTAATTAAAAAACCACTAAAGGCAGCCAGGCCAGCGCTATGAGAAGGGGTTGGACGGACGGCGTGGAGGGAAATCCCTCTACAGGGTGGTCTTTAGTTGTACCTCCACCCAGGCAGGCAGGAAGGACTTGCTGGTCTGTCAAGGAGTGGTAGCAGCCTGGCCTGGTGATGGGTGCCCACCTCCAGGCAGTTTATCTGCCGCCTGTCACATCGGTAAACTCAAGGCTGACGAGAAAATACTAGTCGACCTGTTAAATTTACCTTCAACAAGGCTCTAAATGAGCCTTAGGGGTGGGCAGCCTTGTCGGCCCAGAACCCACCTTCCCTCAAAATGTCTGGTGTCAGGAACACACTGGCCAGCGCTGACATTATCAGGCCCCCTCCACCACTGTTTGCAATCTTGGGGTCCCCCTGAACACTCTCTCTGCCTCTCTATATATAAATGCAAGTTGTTGTATTATAGAAAATTAAATGAGGAAATTAATTAATCCTGGAAGTTCTGCACAAATTGGATTCTTAAACGAATGATCATTGACTTGTCTGTAAACAGGATATCTAACTGAAATTCACTGACACAGAAAATTTACAACTGAGGGGCAGCGTTATTCTCATCAAGGTAACATCTGGACCCTTTCACGGATGAACTCTATGCTTCTTACTGGATACAAAGCAACTCAAATTGGATCAAGTTACTCCTAATTTGATTCCTGGAATCCTGGTGTGGAACTCCTCCCATTAACACCATGTTCATAATGGTAACTTTATACTGGTATAAAAGCAGTGTTGTCCATGTGTAATTAAACACTCTTTTTTCTTGAAAAAAGGCATGAAAACATGATATTTGGGAGCTAGCCTCTAATCAGCAAGGTGTTGGTTGATTGTGACAGTATTAAAACTGGTAAACAATTTGCTCGTAGCTATGGAGCCTGTAAAAGAAGCCCAATGAAGAAGACTATTCTAGTATAAAAGCAAAATACTACGGATGCTGGAAATCTGGAATAAAAACAAAATGCTGGAAAAACTCAGCAGATCTGGCAGCATCTGTGGAGAGAAAAACAGAGTTAACATTTCGAGTCCGTATGACTCTTCTATTCTAGTATTGTACTTCATTACTATTGAAACTGAGCTAACATGGAAAGCTCTTCATCAATACAATACAATTATTGTTAGGAATCCATACCTGTAAGAACTATATGTTTTTTTAAAAGTTGGAAGGACATTGAATTATTTGGACTTTCTTAGGAATTGACCTGGATCTTTTTTAAGGTTTATAAATTCACTATGGACTATGAGCAGGCTGCTTGCTTCCTAGAAATTACATGAATTCAGCTTAATGACCAGCAAGGCACCTGGGCAGATAAGAACTATTTATATTTGAGCTTTAATTGCTGGAGGGGAAAAAACTCTCATGTTTGTTTTCAGGCTGTGGGGCTGCCCTGCTGACTTCCTGGAGAGCACCTGATCTGAGGTGAGTTTTCTGTTTGAACATGCTTTTTTTGGACTAAGAATGTCTTTGGGAGTAAGCTGAAAAGGAAAATTGCCCAACTATCTCACTCCCTGCCTTGCCTGAAACTCAGTGTGCTTATCAACCTCCAGCCAGAATACACTCATCTCAGTATAACTCATCTGTATTTGAACCCGAGAAGATTCAACAAGAAAGAGTTCCCAAGAACATTGATTCACCGAAACTCCTTTGGACAGAACTGCCAGACAACTACAGTGACCAGTGAGCTGTTTTCACACACAGGAACACCAAATCAACAGCTTTGAATGTTATCCTTTTTCACAAAGCTTTCCCACTGGGGAAAGGTTTTTTCCCCCCAACCCAACCTCTGCAGAGATCCTATTTGTTTTGTGTGTGTGTGTGCGCACGTGTGTGTGTGTGTGCACATGTGTGTGTATGTATGTGTGCACATGTGTATATATGTGTGTGTGCGCACGTGTGTGTATGTATGTGTGTGTGTGTATGTGTGTGTATGTATGTGTGTGTGTGTGTGTGCGCACGTGTGTGTGTGTGTGTGCACATGTGTATGTATGTGTGTGTGTGCGCACGTGTGTGTATGTGTGTGTGTGTGTGTGTGTGTGTGTGTCGGGATTTAAAAGAGGTATAATTACACTTCTGGATTACAAATTGTGTGTTAACCAGTTCTTGTAACTTGTTTTAAAAAGAAGTTTCATTTTATAATAAATCAATCATTCTGAGTTTATTGAAAGAAGCCTGGTTAAAGTCTCTTTTATTCTGGGACTAACAATAGCAAAAGTAAACAATTAGCCATTCTGGTGAGTGAATTTTAAACATTTACACTCATGGTGTGACCCCCATCCTGGTCGTAACATTATAAATGGTGATAAGTGTTATTACCCCCCATCCCGCCCCACAAGTATAGTTGATATCAGAACCAGATCATCCTATATTTATTAGGCCATTCTTGTAAAATCTTGTGCTATCCATTTTTAATAAGAACAATTACAATTTGGATTCACAATAATGCCCCATTTTATTACAGGTGTCAAAGTGACATGAATTTCCATTTTAGGAGCAGGCTAGATGTTTATATAAATCTGAGTGTCTACACTGTGAAATATGCTGGAATCAGACCAGGCTGGAGATGTTATATGAACTGAGAAATATGGAAGATGATACAAATAAGTTGATATAAATAAGGCTTGTGCTAACACTCTACAATTTTTTGTGCACTACAGTTAACAGTTTGCTTTGGTAGTGAATTAACAACTGGACATAAATAAGTTGGGGTATTTTAAATAATGTACATTTGCTTCACCTCCAGAAAACGAATTTAATTTCTCTTTGCAGCAGAGTGGATACTGACTGTGTAAAGAGCCTGGCATTCTTCACTCAAATCCCTCTTCCCAGAATATATTGCCATTCTGTAAAACCGAACTGCTGATTGTACCTCAAGACAGACTTAATTCCATTCCTTGCAGGCTCAGCATTTCAATGGTACAGCTCAAGGCCTGAACTCCGCTTTAGATTGACATGAACAAATTGCATTTCTTCAATTGAGCACTTTCTGTAACTTAAATCCATTGTCCTCAAGTTCAATGGCAGCTAGTCATAAGGTGGAGAGACAGTATTACCAAAGAGAGTTCATTCTCCTGATAAATTCTTTTTTACCTGGTTTCTCCCCAGCTGCAGTAACATTTGCTTTTCTTCAATCTGTACGAGGCTTTTCACCTCTTATTCCATCTAAGACTGGGATTGCATTTAATTTTGTTGGTGGTGGATGGGGGTGGGGATTGAAATGGCTTTTATGCTCAAAATTATAAAAATTATATAAAAATTATAAGGAAAATTATATAAAAATTAAACGGAAAATTGTATAAGATTATAAGGAACATAACTAAATTGGCAGAACAAGGTGCCATAATTCCCTATTTGGGAAATTGTAACCTTCTAATAACATTGTAGGAATATCTGGTCTTGATGTGCACAGTAACAAACAATGAAGCAGTTGATAACAATACAGCTGTAACAATGATCCTTTGATATATCTCGAAAGGTCAGGAAGCTATTTAATTGGTGTAAATGTCAGTGTTTGCTGAATGTACAATTTTGGAGGAAGATGTTTGTAAGACATCTTGAAGAAGTTTCAGTGCCCAGTTCTTGGATGGCTTAATGGGTGTTGCTATGGAGACATGCAAACACATTCTAGTGCGGGAGCAAACCTAAACATGCAAAATAGGCACCAAGTGTGATTGGATGTAACGCCAACATCTCTGAGGACCTACTGAAGATTCAGTACAAGTTGCAAGGCGTAAAAACAAGTCTAAGGCATAACTACAAGTGAGAATTAACAGCTTGGGACATATATTGATCCGAAGAAAGAAATAGATATATTACAAGATCACAAGATAATTATGGATGAGGAAGGCCATTTGACCCAAATTAATTCTTCAATCTGGAAGGTTTTTAAAGCTCCCTGCATCATTACAACACCCAATGGCTCCTTAAGTAACCCTTGGATTTTTGCCCCCTTTACTCTGTGGCCAGAATCTTTACCTCATTAGGGGAGCCAATTATGACCCACCCAGCATGAAACGCGTGTAGCTGCGCTCAGCTCTGTGTGTGGGCGGGGAGGAGGGCAAGTGCGAACTCTGTGCATGTGGGTGGGTGCGCACTGGAAAAGCTCCCTGAGGCACAGAGCTGCCTCAAGGAGATGAAGGTGTAAAAAATTAAAAGTAAACTTTTAAAATTAAAAAAAAACATGTCCCCTCATGTGGCTCTGTCACATGAGCAGGGACATGTTATTAAAGAAATGTTTACATTTTTATTTTATTGTTATTTGCTGTTGGAAACCTCACACCACCCGTAAGGTTAGACGGGCAGTGAAAAATTTAATTCAGTTATAACTTTAGTGGCCTTAGTAGGCCTTTTAATCATCGGTGGGCGCCCTGCTGACTGTTGCCGACTGAAATATCACGCGATTGCGCAATGATGTTGGGACCCTGACCTGGCGTCATCACGTGTCACTTCCCCATCGTTCTGGTCGGGTGTGCACTCGCCTGACAAGGTAAAAATTCTGGCCTGTAAATCAATTCCAGGTGTAAATTACCCTTTGTGCTAAGAGTTATTTCCATTTATTGGTTCTAAATTTAGGTTGTAATTGTTTGAATCTGTATCCCCTTGTTTTACTCTCACGGTTTAATAAGGTGTAAGTGTTGGGGGAATGAGGTGCAGGTCGGTGGACAATACCAGTGTGAAGGTTAGGTTCAGGGAGGATGTTCAACAACTACAAACTGATTTAGACATGCTCAGGTTTTGGCAATTGATGTTTAACTTAAAACAGTGCAGTGTTTTGCTTGGCGGTAGGTGAAATGCCAGATATACATGGTACAAGAAAATGAATTAAAGCCAGTGGTGATGAAGTGAGATCTGGGCATATTAATGCACAATCTTTTATAATTCATGGTGAATGTTGCGAAGATTTAGTGAAAACAAACAAGGGTAAAATGTCCCAGGACAATTCACTGTGGAATGTACCATCTTATCCTTGTACAAGACTCTAAGTTTCAGTGCTATTTTTGGTATCTTCACATGGTGATATTGAGGCTTTGGAATGGGTGCAAAGGACGACCATATGATTAATTCACAATTTAAAACACAATGGGTTCAATGAGCAGACAGCTTACACTTTGGAGAAGGGTATTTTAGGGGTGACTGGATGGAGATTTATTCACAGAATCACACAGTGCAGAAGAGGCCTTTCGGCCCATCGAGTCTGCACCGACACGTGGGAAACACCTGACCTATCTACCTAATCCCATTTACCAGCACTTGGCCCATAGCCTTGAATGTTATGACGTGCCAAGTACTCAGCAGCCCGGGGCACAAAACATCCGGACCTGGAGATTTGTCCACTTTTAAGCCTGCCAACACCTCCAATACCCTGTCACGCCCTGCATCAATTTGCTTAAGAACCTCGCAGACTCTCTCCCCGAGTTCAATACCTTCATCCTCATTCTCTTGGGTGAAGATGGATGTGAAGTTTTCATTCAACACTCTAGCGATATCCTCTGGTTCCAGCCATAGTTTGCCCCCTTATGGGCTCTATTCTTTCCCTGGTTATCCTCTTCCCATTGATACACTTATAGAATATCTTGGGATTTTCCCTACTTTTACCAGCCAGAGCTTTCTCATATCCCCTCTTTGCTCTCCTAATTGCTTCCTCAAGTTCCACCCTGCACTGTCTGTATTCCACTAATGCCTCCGCTGATTTGCTTCCCTTGTACCTGCTAAAAGCCTCTCTTTTCCTTCTCACTGTAACCTGAATATCTCTGGTCATCCATGGTTCTCTGGGCTTGTTGCTCCTTCCTATCACCCTAGAGGGAACATGTTGAGTCTGTACCCTCCCTATTTCCTTTTTGAACGCCCCCCACTGCTCCTCTGTAGATTTCTCCACCAGTAACTGTTCCCAGTCTACCTTGGCCAGATCCTGCTTTATTTTACTAAAATCCGCTGTCCCCAATCCAAAACATTTTTTTGCAACTTGTCTATTTCTTTGTCCATAACAAAATTAAACTGTACCATGTTGTGGTCGCTATCACTAAAATGCTCCCCCACCACCATCTCAGCCACCTGTCCGGCTTCATTCCCCAGAATTCGGTCCAGCACTGCACCATCCCTTGTTGGACCCTCTACATATTGACCTAAAAAGTTCTCCTGTACACATTTCAAGAACTGCACTCCATCCAAGCCCTTAACACTATGTCTATCCCAATTAATGTTGGGAAAGTTGAAATCATTTAACATAATTACCCTATTGTTATTGTTTTTATACACCTCTGCAAATTGTGTACATATTTGCTCCTCAATTTCCCGCTGACTATCTGGGGGTATTTAATAAACACCTAATAATGTGGCTGCCCCTTTTTTATTCCTAAGCTCTACCCACAAAGCTTCATTCGATGCCCCCTCCAAGATATCATCTCTCCTTACTGCAGTAACTGACTCCTTAACTAATAATGCAATGCCTCCTCCTCTTTTACCCCTTCCCCTGTCTCGCCTGAAGATTCTATATCCTGGAATGTTGAGCTGCCAATCCTGCCCTTCCCTCAACCATGTCTCTGTGATGGCTACTATATCACAATTCCACAATTTATTGGGCTATAACTTCTGAGCTCCAGGGCATCGCATCTGGGGTGGTATCCCAAAGATGCACTGGGTAACCCCCACCGTGAGGTTCCCAGGTAAGGATTGCACGCCAATCGCCTGGGAAGTGTAAACCTCCCATGGGCAATTGCCCTGCAGTGGGAAACATCCTAAAGTTGCAATTTAAATCGTAAACTATGAATGGTCCTGACTGTCTTACAGCGATAGTTACCCAGAAAAAGTTAGAAGAATTAAAATAACTTCTAGCTTCTGGTTAACGATAGTACAGACCCACACTCACCCCACTCGGGACCTTCCCCACACCCCGAACCCCCAGGTGACACCCACCACACCACCCCCCACCCCCCACTACCCCGTCACATGGGGCTCCCTCTCCCACCCCAACTACCCCCCACAGAACTCCCACCCCCGGAGGACTAACCCCAACCCCTGACTACCAACCCTCCAGGCCTGGCCTGACCCGACCCGACCTGACCCGACCACCCCCTGCCGACTACACAACGCCCCCACTCCCTCTAACTGGCTCACACTGCCTTTAGCCACTCCGATTGGCTGACACACC
This sequence comes from Cetorhinus maximus, assembly GCF_964194155.1. Lineage (NCBI taxonomy): Eukaryota > Metazoa > Chordata > Chondrichthyes > Lamniformes > Cetorhinidae > Cetorhinus > Cetorhinus maximus. The sequence goes on along the minus strand of NC_135899.1, from coordinate 94,939,450 downwards.
CCTCCCACTCCCTCCCCCACTGATTGGCCAACACCCCCCCAACCAGCTCTGGCCGTCCCCGTCCCCCACCTCCTGCCTCCAACTGGCTGACCCTATGACCCCTGGCTGGCCGACTGTCTCACCCCAAATTCTAACTGCTTACCTTACAAACCTACCTTCTCCCTGGCTTGAAAGTGGCTGGACCTTTAAATTCACCTGATTTACTGCAGCCAGTGGTGTAAAAAGAAGGAAGTGTGGCCTCTGTCTGATTGAGGTGTGCGCTGCCCTGTACTGTACTCACCCTACCTGAGTGGCAAAGTCAAGAAAGACAGGATAGGAAAGATTTTAAGGTCAGGAAGTCGGAGCGGAGCGGCAATCCGACTCTGATTGCCACTCTGTGGAAGCTCCGGTCCATGGTGAAGGGCCTAAATAGTATTTACATAGACTAATCATTTCAGAAGATGGCCTTGTGGTGCAGTGGGTAGTGTCTCTGCCCCTGCCTCTGGACCAGGTGCTCCTGGTTCACGTCCCACTCCAGGACTTGATGGCCAAGGAAGTTGATTATCAGTTTGTAAATCCTTCCAATGTGCCTGATGCCAGGTGCTACGAGTGGGAGAGTTTGCTGGTCAGCCAAGTATAATCATGGACTAATCCAATGGAAGCCCATGGTCGCCAATGCCCTCTAAGAGCGTGGTACCTGAAGCAGGAATTATTTCCACTGAATATGATAGGGAGAACTGGCGTCACGTTTACAAACATCCACAGTAATTTGCCTTTGTCAGATGGAAGTTGGGTATTTCTTCTCTTTCCAAGGAATAATCAACCTATTGGAATAGACACTGCCTCATGCAGTAAATGCTGATTCCTTCAAGCAAGAGGTAGATTTGTTTCTGGGAGCATGTTGAAGTCCTGTAATATAAATTAGAGTAAATGTAATCTCTTGGAATAGTTTAAGTTTTTTGACTCATTCATGGGATGTGGTATCATTGGCTAGGCCAGCATTTATTTCCCATCCCTGATTGCCCTTGAAGAAGGTGGTGGTGAGCTGCCTTCTTGAACCTTTTCAATGCATTGCATGAGATTACCAAAAGGGATTGGAGAGGAACCTCCCAATGTATTTTTTCCTTCAGTGCCCCTTCTATCTGTATTTTTTCACTCTCTTCCAGGCGATTGCCTGAATCGGGGTTGGTGGAGAGCTTTTGCATACGTCACTAAACTGCGAGTCCAGCTGGATAGACCAGCAGATCTTTTCTGTTCTTTTTTGTATGTTTGTTATCTTTTCTATTTCCATTTCTGCATTATTGTAATGATTATAATGTAGGACTGTAGCTTTAAGAATAATCCTGCGTTGGAAAATCACACGATCTATGTAAACAAATTAGTTCGCTGTACAGGAACCCCTAAGAGAGAGTTCTTCTGTAGTTTTAGAGTTAAATGCAAACATGTAGCTGCTGCTGCTGCCTAGTAAATAAAGTTCAGTGTTTCCACCAAGAAAAGTTGCCTGGGCAATGAACCCTATAACAATTATATCCTTCACTAAGGTTACCTCTCAGCTGCCCCTCCTTTTAGCTCTTTTCAACACTCTCTTGTTTGTACCTCAGCAACCAGAAGCAGACCCTAGTCAAGTAGTGTTTCCTCTTTGGCCGCTGTCAACAATTTTGGCACAAATTGCGCTCCTTTGAAAAATGTATTTTTCTCTGGAGTTCCCACTCTCATCACCAACTTCAAAATCTGTCATGAGCCAAAACAATTGGACAGTGTTTCAGAATGTAACTTCCTAAAAACAAAATTTGATATAAAAAATTTCCTTTATACATTTAAGAGTGGTAACTTGACACAGTTTGATGAATTCAGCTGAAACTGTGTTTATCACAGAAAGAGAACATTTGGAATGAGAGTATTGTACCCACCACTTGTGAATAACCAAATTTTAAATAACTGGAAATGACTTTATAAAAAGCTATGGGCCGGGATTTCCTGGCCCCGTTGTGGGTGGGACCCGCTGGGGGCGAGGCGGTGCCCCAGCCTGATGTCCATTGACGTGCAGCGGGTGTGGTCCTGCCATAGGAACCATTTTCCAGTTATACTGGGGGCGCAGTAGGTGGTTTCTTTAAAACAACAATCACAGTGAAAAGTCTTGAAAACATTTCTATTCGTGTCCTTGCACTCGCAAGTTCCAGTTTAATTTTTGGAGCCTCCTCGATGAACTGGGATCGGGCGCAATTAGGCAAAACTCCCCCCTGAGGGAGGAGCCAGTTTGGGGCAGGGAATTTTCCAGCAAACTAAGGTGAAAGGTCATGGAAACTTGAGTTGTGCTGAGCGCAACTTGCGCTTAAAATTCCACAATCCTTGGTGCCAGCTATGCCACTATCAGGGGGAACGCTCAGGATAAAAGCACCACAACTGTGTAAAACACCAGGTCAGTATTCTCTACAAAAGGGGTAAGGGGCTGATCATAAAGCTTGATCACAAATTCCTCTGACTTGGACTCTTTTGACTTTTGAGTTCAACATTATTTCAGCTTGGTTGATTGCTCCTCTGCAATGGTTGGATATGATTAGCATCTAAAACTCTTGGGTCGCTTTTATCTTCACCCTTACTATTATCACATGCTTTGTGGAATACGTGTGTTGTGGATTTTGTCCCCTGATACTGAAACTGAGATAAAGGAATGTTAGCTGCGGGGTAAAGAAGCTATCTAGTCCTGAGAGGCAGTGCAGAGAAGATCAAAGCTGATACCAGTGTCAGGAGGAATTATACAAATGAGAATTAAACACCAATAAATAATCCATAGATGATATCAGTTGACAGCACACCCCCTTTTACTTTTGTCTAATATTTTGCTAAATTTAAGAGAGGAATATTTGGCCTGTTTTGATTAATGAATGTAAATCTATCCCCATGCGCTGTAGTAATGTGAAATAGTGAGAATTGGTCTTTTTTCTTGTGTGGGTTGAACACACTTTGCTATTAATCTTCCCCACTGTTGATGACAGATTAGATTTTCTTTTCTGCTTCAGATGAATGCATCGCAATTGACTCTATAAACGACTCTCAGTGACTCTCTGACTCTGTGACTCATGCAGGATAATTCAATTTTTATATTGACAGGATATAAACCCTAAATCCTACCGTCTGATACATCGTGGGTAACTTGTGTAAGATTCTGTGCTGCTGTTAGAGGTTGGCAGATTACAAAGGACAGACATGTGGGCTGCACACATGCGATTATTCCCAACTATGTGCTGGCTGTGCCTGACATCTAGGCATTTAAAGGATGTACAAGTCAGGTCTGTACTTACCATTATTTACATAACACAGGCACTTGTCAAAGTCGTACCCTGCTGGCTCCGACTAAAATCTAGTCCATTTCAAACTGTAATTATCTGCTATGAATTGGTCACTTTTTACATCCATGTTATGGCCTTTTAATGCAGCAAATTATTGACTTTAATTGTTGGTAATTCCAGCTGTCTAACAGAGTCAATGTTCAGACTCAATTATCACATTATGTGTGACAATGAACATGTGGCCATCTATGCTGGAGACCTACCTCTTTTGAAAAACATGTATATATTTTCAGTCCTCAATTTCTGATATCGCAAAAAAATTCTGCTGTTGAATTAATTTAACATGATTGTTTCATCAATAAATTTGAGGTAAATAGCAATTGTTTCCATCTTTTCCTTCAATGACGGCTGTTTTCTGATCTCTTCATGATTGGATCCTAATGTGTCAGCAGAGCAACAGCAAACGTTTCCTAACTGTGATCAAATTAGTTCGAAATTACCAACTAATTAATGAATAATGATGAACAATGATATGAATTTTGGCTACTAAAGAGTGAGTAATGACTCCTTCCCAGTCTGGTAAAGCTGTGTTTTTATTATTATGTTTTTATCTCTCACAGAAAGGAATTTGGGTTTCCCCCGGTAAAATGTTTGTGTTTAAAACAATGTGAATTGCCAAAGGTTGTGTAAGTTTGGAGGGTGCATATTAAAGTGAGTCTATGAAGCTGTTATGTTACCTCAGATGATTCCAGTAAACATTCAGAATTTAGGACAAAAACAAAAATACCTGGAAAAACTCAGCAGGTCTGGCAGCGTCTGCGGAGAGGAACACAGTTAACGTTTCGAGTCCGACTGACCCTTCAACAGAACTAAGTAAAAATAGAAGAGATTGAGTTTTCCCAGGTATTTTTGTTTTTGTTTTGGATTTCCAGCATCCGCAGTTTTTTTGCTTTTATTCAGAATTTAGGGATTGGAATACTCTTCCCTGTCGAGCTTTGCGATCAGCCACTTTCAGGCTTGATTGGCAGTTCCTTTGGCCAATCACCAGAAAAGGGTGAGGTCAGGATCCAATTCCCCCAATTTCATGTAGCTGCCAGGGGTCCAACAAAGAGCAAATTCAGTCAGGTTTCAGATAAAAAGCTGGAGGGGTAAGAGGCCAGTGAAGCTAGAGTCCGATTCTGCTGCCCTGCCCAGGATGTGAAGTAGAATCCAGGCAGGCAGTTAGACACCTGTAAATTGTGTCCAATTTGGCTGGTCCTTAGGATGATCTAAGAGACAAATTAGATGCTTGTTACAACCATGTGAGGAAGGGTGAAAATCGACTCCCCCAATTTATCAATCCCGGTCTGATTGTAACAGGGTTTTGTTGTGAATTTAGCGAGGGTGTGGTGTGCCGATACTGCAGGAGTCCCACTCTGTACACTTTCAGGTTGTAAAGAATTAATCAACATTCTGAGTTTAATTCAAGGAACAAGATACATTTGTTGCCCCTACTTCTCGAATTAAATCGCAACCACTATTCATATGTCACACACATTGCCTAGGCCCCACACACACACTAGCACAGATGGTAGAATAAGAGGTTAGACTTAAAGATTATTTTGCAGATTGTGAGGAAAATAAACAATCAAACAAATATACAGTTAACTGCCCTTTAGCTGGTCTCAAAGCAGTGATTCCACGTTGTAGCTGTTTTGTTCAGCTGTCCCCGTGGGTGTAGCTGCATGGAGTGGATTTCCACATTTACCTCCAAAAGATCTCGGTTTTCAGTAGATTCCTCTTCTCAGGGTGGTTACTCTGCAATGTCCGTGCATAATTCCGATGGAGAGAAAGGTAGTTCTTTGCTCTCAAAGTCTACTTTTGGTTTCAAAGTCCATTCTTGTGAAGTCTTGCACATCTGACCTGCTTTATCCCCTGGCCCTTGTTATAGTGTTAAACGTAGTGTGGAGCTGGGAGGTGGAAAGTGTTAATTGGCCTGGACTGCACAGGACTGAGAGGTGTTAATGTTGTTGTGTTTCACAAAATGGAAATATATCAAACTTCTTAGGCTGGAGTGGGATATCAAAAATTCCACCAAAATGTTGGTTTTAACCATGTCTGAAATTTACTACAACATCATCACTATCTATTGGCAAATAAATGTAATAGTATCTGGATCAAGACTGTGATCAGTTTAATTTTAAAGGGATATTTTCAGCCAGTTTGTAGTTAAGATTGCAAATAAAGTGAGATCAATGTTCTTGGTAGGAATGTAAAATACTATCAAAGGCTAATGAGTTTTATTTATCTGTATGAGTTTGCAGAGAGAACAGCAGGACAGAAAAACTGAGTGTCACAGGATGTTTAACGTTCTCAAGATGCGTTTAGAGGGATAAGGGGCCAGTGAAGCTTGAGTCCAGTTACAAATTGAATGATGGTTAGAAACGGATTTGTATGAATGAAATAATGGACAGATTTCTCTTTGAGTTTTGGCTTAAATCCAGTTTATTTTTCAGTATGCAAAGTATTTGCAGCTCTGAAGTGAGAAAGTTCAGTCATAACCAGGATTTTAGGGATTTGCAGTCTGGGATCATAGACTGTTTACAGCACTGAGGGATCGAGGCTGATAGTCCATCTGTGCTGCTCATTGCAAGAACAACTCAGCAAATCTCACTTCCCAACCTTTCCCTGTTGCCCTGAATTTTTTTTCTTCAGATAATTATCCAATTTCCTTTCTGAAAGTCACAATTGAATCTGCCTCCACCACACTCTCAGGGAGTACATTCCAGATCCTAACCACCTGCTGCATAAAACAATTGTTTCTCATGTCACCTCTGGGCCCTCTGCTCCCTATCTAATCTGCCCAGGCTCCTCATCATTTGGAACACGTCTATTAAATCTCCTCTCAACCTTCTTTGGAGGAGCTGGAGCTGTATTTCTTAATCTATCGCTGTAACTGAAGTCCCTCATCCCTGGAATCATTTCCATGGATCTTTGCTGCACTCTCTCCAATGCCTTCACATCCTTCCTAAAGTGTTGTGTGCAGGAAAGGACACAATACTCTCATTCAGGCCACATCAAAGGTTCACCATAACTCTCCTACTCTAAGCCTCTATTTATAAAACCCAGGGTCCTGTATACATTATTAACCGCTTTCTCAACACTTTCTCAACCTGTCCCACCTTCACTGATTTGTGCTCATATACCCCCAGGTCCCTCTGCTCCTGCACCCCCTTTGGAATTGTGCCCTTTATTTATATTGCCTCTTCTCATTCTTCCTACCAAACAATTTCACTTCACACTTCTCTTAATTAAATTTCATTAAATTGCCCCCATTCCACCAGCCTGGCCATGTCCTCTCGATGTTGATCACTATTCACATCACCCTTCGCCACACCTTCCAAGTCATCTGCAAATTTTGAAACTGTGTCCAGCACACCCAAGTCTAGGTCGTTAATATAGATCAGGAGAAACAGTGGGGCCCTAATTCCAATCCCTGGGGAACTCCACTGTCTTTCTTCCTCCGGTCTGAGAGAGTCCTGTCCCTCAGCTGGTTTTGTATTCATGCTGCCGCTGTCCTCGTTTTCCCATGGACTTTAACTTTGCTGACAAATCTATTATGTGGCATTTTATACAATGCCTTTTACATGTCCGTGTAAACCACATTACTCTATCAACCCTCTCTGTTACTTCATTAAAATACTCAAAAATATTCACATGAATATATTTGCATTGAAGAATTAAGAATTAAACAGAAACAAGATGTTTGTCCCGCATTGGTATTGTTCAAATCTGACACCAAATATGGTTTGCAACTTAACTTTTATTGTAATTGACCAAATTTTTGAGACACAATGGGTGGAATTTTGTTCAGGTGTTGGGGGTCTCGCCTGCTGACGGGAAAGCCGGGAAGAGATCCTCGCTGCCTCTTCCTGGAATGTCTGCTGACCCACAAGCCAATTAGGCAGTGGCGAGGCCAATGGTGAGGCCAGTGGCTAGTGGCCAGTGGCCAGTGGTGTGCCTTTCCCCTGGAGTCAAGACCTCGGGGCCAGAAGTCTTGCCTTCCGACAGCTGCTGGCCAATCAGAGGCCAGCAGCTCTTGTGCTTAGCAGCGCCACAGGGGTGGCCTTGGCTGCTGCCAGAAACACACCTACCGGAGTCCCAGGATCACGGAGTAACCTAGATCACAGGCAAGTAATGTTGTAGGGAGGGGGTTTCAGGCAGTGGGGGCTGAGGGGAGAGTGTGTGGGGGTCAGCAGCAAGGGTGGGTGAGTGGTTCTCAGCAGCACACCCCCAATGTCGAGTCCCTCGATCGGGCCCTGAGTGTCTTTGATCAAAGGAACCCTGCCCAATGGAGGTGACAAGTTGCCTGCACAGTTTTACCTGTCACATATGTCACATGGTGACATGTCCACCTGCAGCTGGGTTAATGCCAGCGGCAGTGGGATGCGGCCCTTATCTGGTCATTAATTAACCACTCAAGGGGCTTAATTGGCAGCAGGGTGAGAAGGTCAACTATGGGCCTTACTGCCCAGAACTTAACTCTGGTGAAGGCAGAGTTCTGGTACACCACCAACCCAGCTAATTACATGCCCTCCCCTCCTCCAAGCTCCCAACAGTGAGAGCACAAGATTCTGCCCACCCTCTCTGTCTCTAAGCAGTAGACATGCAGAAAAAACAATTTTCCCTCTGCCTAAAGATGTAACCTTCATCAAATCTTTGAATCCTGACTTTCTCTGCAAATTGTGAAGACAAACTTAAGATCCTTATGTGCCTCTAGTCATTACATACAATCCTTGGTGATTCTTTGTACCCTGCTAACAATTATTGTGAGTAAGATCCTGTAGAAATAAAGCAATTCTTGTCAAAGCACCAGGCATCAACTTGCTTCTCATCTAGCATGTAAATAATCAAGTTACAATTTCTTACCTCCAAACTATCTTAGCTTTCTCTCTCCACAGATGCTGCCAGACCTGCTGAGTTTTCCCAGCATCTTCTGTTTTTATTACTATCTCAGCGATCTGGTTTCACAATGTGGTGACTAAAGGCATGAATTGCAAACCTTCATTTCAACAGCACAGTCAGTTAAATTATACACAGATACATCCAATCCTGAAACATTCTAGGAATGAATTAATAAACTTTAACGATATTGTTATTTCTAGTCTATGAAGTAAAAAAGAAAGCAACAACCTTAATGATGAGATTAAAGCAAATCCTAATTCTTAACATGTATAGGATTCTTAGGCAAACAGGGTTCTTCCTGTGATGGTACTGCTGATTGTGGCAGCTTGGTTTGGATGTCAGTCTATAATGTCGGTATAGTAACTGAAGGTATAGCCTCTCCTGTTGTCTATCAGGGGTCACGTGATGTTCTTGGTGGCTCTGAACAATGAGCCCTGAGTGTGGGCAATCTGTGGGGGGGGGGTCTTCCTGACGAGAGTCCTGATCGAAGCTGTAGCATCTGAAGAGCTCTCTGTAATAAAGTTTATCTGTTTCTTGTTGAAACCTGTCTCCTCTGTCAGGTCACTACATTTGGCGACGAGGGTAAAGTATCTCCGACGCAGCACCTCACCTTGTTAACATCAGTACATCGAACCTGAAGAAAAAAGTAAAGACTACTCACCAGTGATGCCAATCCTCGGCAAAATCGATCCTTATGACACGACTATGGAAGACTGGAGCCAGTATGTAGAACTCCTTGGTTTTTATTTCATTGTGAATGGAATTAGCACAGAGGAAAAGCAGAAAGCCGTCCTTTGGAGTGTGTGTGGTAGCAAGACACACAATCCCATCTGCAGCCTGACCGTCCAAACTCGCCCCATTCTAAATCCTTTAGTGAATGAGTGGACCTGGTGAAAACGCTGAAGCCTCTGTAATAATGCAGCGGTTTAAATTTAATTCCAGAGTTAGTGCCCTGGGAGAATCTATCACATTTATGTAGTTAGGGCCCTGGGAGAATCTATCACATTTATGTAGTTAGGGCCCTGGGAGAATCTATCACATTTATGTAGTTAGGGTCCTGGGAGAATCTATCACATTTATGTAGTTAGGGCCCTGGGAGAATCTATCACATTTATGTAGTTAGGGCCCTGGGAGAATCTATCACATTTATGTAGTTAGGGCCCTGGGAGAATCTATCACATTTATGTAGTTAGGGTCCTGGGAGAATCTATCACATTTATGTAGTTAGGGCCCTGGGAGAATCTATCACATTTATGTTGTGAAGCTGATGCAGTTGACAGAACTTGGACTGTGACTTCGGGGTCACACCAAATGTTCCGCTGCGGGGCTGACTAGTTTGTGGGGTTCACAATGACGCTATTCAGCGCCGTTTACTCGCAGAGGTTGACATTGATTTGAAATGCACCCTGGAAATAACACTGGCCATGGAAAGTGCTGCAAGAGACTCACAGGCTTTGCGACACATACAACATGGCTCTGTTTGTCGTGTGGGGCAGGAACTCACCGCTGGGTGTGGTGCCAAAACCAGACCCACAACATCGAAGCGAGAGGCAACGCCCGCTGTTAGAAACATGAAAAGGCCAAGTAAAAACACTTCAGCTCTGACTCCAAGGTCAATTTGTTATAGATGTGGGGGGTGACCATGGACCAGACACCTGTAAATTCAAGGAGGCAGAATGCCATTACTGCCATAAGAAAGGTCAGGTAGTAAGGCAACGCAGGACAAAGTTGAAACAGCCCATAAAGCAGCAAACCAACATGATTGAATTGAAAATACAGCAGAACCTGAAGCTGCCGATAGTGACATCTATTCCCTGTATAACATCACCGCTGTAAATACCAAACCTATCACTGTCACAATCTAAGTTATTGGGAAGCCACTAATAATGGAGGTGGGTGTGGGAGCCTCAGCCTCAGTGGTGGGCAAGCACACATTTAAATACCGAAATGAAGGTATCCAGCCACTGAGTCTGGAGCAGACAACCTCTAAATTAAAGACATGCACTGGAGAATCTATACAGGTAAAGGGCATCGCCACAGTGCCAGTGTCTTATAGGCAACAGACAGCCCAGCTTCCAGTGATCATAGTGAAAGGGGAAGGGCCCAGTCTCCTGGCCAAGACTGGTTACAGAAAATCAAACTTGACTGGTCAGAAATATTTCACCTGAAAACAGGAGGAGTTCCTGAGCTGCTAGGGAAATACGACAGTGTATTTTGGGAAGAATTAGGGAAGTTAAAAGGCTTGCAAGCAAAAATATATGTGGATCCTCAGGTGACACCACGTTTCTTTAAGGCCTGACCTGATGCCTTAAAGGAGAAAGTGGATGCAGAACTGTGCCGGTTAGAAAAGCTGGGCATCATCCAACCTGCCCATTCTCGGAATAGGCAGTGCCCATAGTTCCAGTGGTTAAACCTGACCAACCATATGCATTTGTGGGGACTACAAACGGACCATAAACAAGGCAGCAAAACTAGATAAGTACCCCATTCAAGGATAGACGACTTATATGCAAAGCTAGCTGGAGACACATCCTATACAAAACTGGATGTGAGCCGTGCTTATCAACAATTAGAGCTGGATAGCACGTCAAGAGAATGCGTGACTATTACCACACACAAGGGTCTTTATCAATGTCCTCGCTTACCATCTGGCACATTGTCTGCATGTGCAATCTTCCAAAGGACAATGGAGAATCTTTAGCAAGGACTTCCCGAGTGGTAGTTTACCTAGATGATGTTCTAATCACTGGGTCAACTTAGACTAAACACTTGGCCAACCTGGAAGAGATGCTAAGAAGGTTCGTGGAAGTCAATGTATGGTTAAAGAAGGAAAAATGTACATTGCAAGCAGCAGAAGTCACTTACCTGGGTCACAGGATGGTTGCCATGGGTTTGCATCCGGTAGAAGAGAAAGTTAGGGCAATAAAAGATGCAGCCTCACCGAGCAATGTAACCGAACTCAAGTCTTTCCTGGATATGGTCAACTACTATAGCCGCTTCTTGCCAAACTTGTCAAGTGCGTTGGCACCATTACACTTGTTGTTAAAAAAGAATCACCGTTGGCTGTGGAATTCACAACTGGAAGAAGCCTTTGTGAAAGTGAAGAAACTATCGCAATCGTCATGTTTATTGGTACACTACGACCCATCGAAAGATTTGCTATTAACATGTGATGCCTCTCCTCATGGTGTAGGAGCTGTGTTATCACATAGAATGGAAAAGGGATCAGAAAGGCCCATTGGTTATGTCTCGAGAACCCTCTCCACGGCCGAGAAGGGTTATTCCCAGCTAGAGAAGGAAGGTTTATCGATGATATTGGTGATAAATGAAAGGCTTAACATATGAGGAATGTTTGAGGACTCTGGGTCTATACTCGATGGAGTTTAGAAGGATGAGGGGGGATCTGATTGAAACTTACAGAATACTGAAAGGCCTGGATAGAGTGGACGTGGGGAAGATGTTTCCATTAGTAGGAGAGACTAGGACCCGAGGGCACAGCCTCAGTGTAAAGGGAAGACCTTTTAGAACAGAAATGAGGAGAAACTTCTTTAGCCAGAGAGTGGTGAATCTATGGAATTCATTGCCACAGAAGGCTGTGGAGGCCAGGTCATTGAGTGTATTTAAGACCGAGATAGATAGGTTCTTGATTGGTAAGGGGATCAAAGGTTATGGGGAGAAGGCAAGAGAATGGGGTTGAGAAACTTATCAGCCATGATTGAATGGCGGAGCAGACTCGATGGGCCGATTGGCCTAATTTCTGCTCCTATGTCTTATGGTCTCTTATATTCGGAGTGAAGAAATTCCACCAGTATCTACTTGGGAGACATTTCACCATAATGTCAGACCATAAACCATTAATGGGTTTATTCAGTGAGACTAAGGCCAGTCCGCCAATAACATCAGCAAGAATACAACATTGGGCTTTGATATTATCTGTGTATGAGTATATCTTTATATATGTCCCTGGCTTACACGTAGCAAATACGGACGCACTCAGTCATCTCCCATTACCAGGTAGCATTGTACATGCTCCTGTTCCACAAGCAGTTTGCTATTACTGAATTTATTGGACTCTTTGCCAGTGTGTGTGAAACAAATCAGAAATTGGACAGGGATCCAATATTGTCAAAAGTCAGAGACCTTGTTTTGCAAGATGGTCAAATTCGCCTGGATCTGAAGAGATCAGACTATTCCATGCCCGAGAAACAGAGTTAAGTTGTCAAGATGGAATCTTGTGGGGATTAAGAGTTGTCATCCCATCACAAGGTAGAGAAACACTCTTGGCAGAGCTTCACTGTGCGCATCTAGACATATCGAAGATGAAAGTACTTGCGCGGAATTATGTCTGGTGGCCAGGCATTGACAGTGGCATTGAAAGCATGGTCAAGCACTGTCTCCATTGTCAGCAACAACAGAAGTTGCCTGTTTCAACTCCCCTACATCCGTGGGAATGGCCTGATCAACCCTGGGTTAGATTACAGATTGATTATGTAGGACCATTCTTAGGTTCCATATTTTTGTTGATCGTAGACACACACTCTAAATGGATGGATGTATACGAAGTCAGATCGCCAACATCGAGCACAGCTATCGAGAAGCTGCGTCATTGGTTTAATATCCATGGCAATCTGGAAATCATCAGTTCTGATGATTTAATCTTTAATCACCTGAAATTGTATGTATGTATATGTTGTTGGATATTCAAATGTTCTCTGTAAATAGAAACTGTAAAAAGCTAAAGGGGGAGGAAATGTAGTAACTGAAGATATAGCCTCTCCTGCTGTCTGTCAAGGGTCACATGATGTTCTTGGAGGCTCCAACCAATCAGCTGTAAGTGAGGGTAATTGGTGGGTGGGGTTTCCTGATGAAAGTCCTGATTGAGTATGTAGCATCTGAAAAAGCTCTCTGTAATAAAGTTTATTTGTTCCTTGTTAATACCTTTGTAGTCCGTCAAGCATTACAATAGGGTAATGTAGACTGCCATTGTTTTCTATATTGGGACCTTTAAACCTTTGTCGGCTGGACAATGTAACACTAGCAACAGTGATTTTAGGACAAATTTGAACCATTCCTTTGCCCCAATGAAGAAAGAAAATTGGGTCAAGAGACAAGACAAAATCTACATAGGGGGGATGTGAGGAAAAATCTTTTTACCCAGAGGGTGGTGACGGTCTGGAATGCGCTGCCTGGGAGGGTGGTGGAGGCGGGTTGCCTCACATCCTTTAAAAAGTACCTGGATGAGCACTTGGCACGTCATAACATTCAAGGCTATGGGCCAAGTGCTGGTAAATGGGATTAGGTAGGTAGGTCAGGTGTTTCTCACGTTTCGGTGCAGACTCGATGGGCCGAAGGGCCTCTTCTGCACTGTGTGGTTCTGTGATTCTTTCTGTGATACATTTCATTCTTCGGCATAAAATAAACCTTTAGCTATGTGTTTAAAGTATTCAGTCCCAAAATGTTTTTACAAGCCCTTGATATCTTCGTGAAAACCCACTGTTCTGATTAATGACATGAGTTTATGATTTTGAGCTGATTGAGTCAGCCTCAAAGGCAGGATTTATTCATCTTTAAATGCTACAGATTGCAAGCTGGGCTTTACATGAGCCACAGGGTCTGGTGGTTCTGGAAACTACTCAATTAAAGGAAAAAAAAAATTTCAATTTAATTCTTCCAGGTTGTCCATCTCAAACCTTTAGGTGGTGAAATAGTCTATGGACTGTTTACCAAGCAGTGTCAAATAACTGCAGGCAACACTCTACAGTTTGGTTCTGTTTTACACAACTCTGTTGTGTTGGTAAGAATTAGTGAAAAGCCTGTGCCAATGATACATTGATCTGGAAAAGTCGATTGTACCTGGTTTAAAGACAATCCGTCTGTCTGCACAGCTTTAAGTATAAATGCTGTGCAATTCTAAAGAGGCTGTGACCCTGATGCCCCCTTGAGCTGTTGTCCCATTCTGTAAAATTTGATCATAGATTGAGTAGTGTATCTATTGTCAACCAATGAGCTGGAGGCTGGGCTGGACTTATGGCTGGAGCCACAGTAAGTAGTCTATTTACCCAGCAATCAGGGTTTATTTAAACAGCAAACAGTCTACAGTCTATTTAAAAAATATCTCTATGAGCTAAAGAAAGCAGAGCTCCTGAGCAAAATGGGAGCAATATCACCTGATAAAGAGCAAGGATATTTTCCCCAACAAAATACATTTGCATTTAGGGATATTACCCAATATGTAACTATTCCATAGTGTAATTCCAAGATATAACAATAATTTCCCCCTTCAGGCTGTTATGATCCTAGACCAGGCCCCCAAATGTTTAGTACAATCTGGTTAGGGGCCAGTAACTTATTTAAAAAGGAGACAAAGTTTGAGACTCAAGACACTTGCTAAGAGAACAGAGACACAAGATTCATGGTTTCTGAACAAACAAAATAATCTTTACTATGCAAGGTCAAAAATAAAGCAACGTCCAATATTGATCGTATACTCTAACATTCAGGGTTAAACTGAGGTGCATATGATTAAAAGATAAACTGTGGTGGAACACACCACATTGCACAATAAATGGTAGAAGTGACCAAGATGGATTCCGTGGATTTCTCAATAACCCACCCAGATGTCAGTAAACATTGTGAGTCAACTAATCTCACTGAAACTCTGTTTCTCTCATGATGGATTCCAGTCTTCACCTTCGAAAGTCTCACCTTGGGATTCTCTCCAAAAGTTGCTTCCACTTGGACGACCACTTTGATGGCCCATCTCGCAAGGTTTCAATCTCATCTCCCAAGACTCTCTTGACCTGGATTCCCGGGCCTATGCTCCAGCAGCAACTACAAGCACAACTTGAGCTCTTTGGCTGTACCGAGCAGAATATTACTGCTCCAAAGGGCGACTTTTGCCCCAATGGCCCACAACCTTCTGCTGCCTTCTTACACCTTCAGGGCTTCTCCTGAGCCCCCATTACTGAAAGTATGCTAACTGCAGCCCTTTTTCTGGTCTCTTTCTCTGCTCCTCTCACTTTCTTCTTAACCGGGACCTCTCCCTGTCCCCTTCCTGGGGCTTTTCTCCCAAATGGCGTTCCACTCCCAGTCACATGATCTGGGTTTATGGCCATTTCTTTGTCGTTCCTTCATGCAGGCACGCTGCTGTCAGGCACACTGCTGTCAGGCACGCTGCTGTCAGGCACACTGCTGTCAGGCACGCTGCTGACAGGCACACTGCTGTCAGGCACACTGCTGTCAGGCACACTGCTGACAGGCACACTGCTGTCAGGCACACTGCTGTCTGGCACACTGCTGACAGGCACACTGCTGACAGGCACACTGCTGACAGGCACACTGCTGTCTGGCACACTGCTGACAGGCACACTGCTGTCAGGCACACTGCTGACAGGCACACTGCTGGCAGGCACGCTGCTGACAGGCACACTGCTGTCAGGCACACTGCTGACAGGCACACTGCTGTCAGGCACGCTGCTGTCAGGTTCGCTGCTGTCAGGCACATGGCTGACAGGCACACAGCTTGTCAGGCACACCGCTGTCAGGTACGCTGCTGACAGGCACACTGCTGACAGGCACACTGCTGTCAGGCACGCTGCTGTCAGGTACGCTGCTGACAGGCACACTGCTGACAGGCACACTGCTGTCTGGCACACTGCTGGCAGGTACGCTGCTGACAGGCACACTGCTGAAAGGCACACTGCTGTCAGGCACGCTGCTGACAGGCACACTGCTGTCAGGCACGCTGCTGACAGGCACACTGCTGACAGGCACGCTGCTGTCAGGCACACTGCTGTCAGGCACACTGCTGTCAGGCACGCTGCTGACAGGCACACTGCTGTCAGGCACGCTGCTGACAGGCACACTGCTGACAGGCACGCTGCTGTCAGGCACACTGCTGTCAGGCACACTGCTGGCAGGTACGCTGCTGTCAGGCACACTGCTGACACATACATTGCTGTCGGGCACATTGCTGTCAGGATGATTGAGCCCTTTAACTGCTGGAGAAGAAATTTGGAACAGAGCGTGTGTGAGACATGCTGCTGTGCACTGTGTATGTGCCAAAACCCCGGGCCTGCTGGGGCGGTCATAGTCCTCGGAACACGCCCAGTGATAAGCTAAGTCTAGATTTCTCGACAGGGTCTGATCTGGTGTCTGCTTCTGTGGTCCTTTTAATGATGAGTAGAGAATTTTTCGAACAGGACATTATATTTGTTGTGGAACAAA
This sequence comes from Cetorhinus maximus, assembly GCF_964194155.1. NCBI lineage: Eukaryota > Metazoa > Chordata > Chondrichthyes > Lamniformes > Cetorhinidae > Cetorhinus > Cetorhinus maximus. The sequence continues at coordinate 94,923,011 of NC_135899.1, read as the reverse complement.
CAGCTTACAATCTGTTAAACTCTTACATTTCACACCTGGGAGCAAAGCAGAAGCAGCCGGGAGCCAGGAGCACCATAAATACAGCCTGGGGATCGGAGTGTGGCCTTTCCTACCTGGGAGCAGATCGGAGACAGTCGGGAGTTGGCACCATATGAACATAAGAACAAGGGGCAGGAGTAGGCCATTCAGCCCCTCGAGCCTGCTCTGCCATTTAATAAAATCTGATAGTAAATTCAAATCTACATCTCGCCTACCCCCCGATAACCTGTCAACCCCTTAGTTAGCCAAGGATTTATCCATCCCTGCCTTAAGAATATACAAAGACTCTGGCCTTAATTTTTAGGTGGGCAGGTGGGAGGGCAGGATCGGTGGGCCTGGGGTCAGCCGTGGAATGGACCACTGACCACGATCGGCCCCCGGCCACGATTTCACACTGGCTGACCAATTAACGGCCAGGCACCGTGAAACACGCGCCGAGAAGCTCGGCGCTGCCGGGGTTGGGGTGGGAAGAGGGCGGGCAATGGTGTCAGTGTGGGCGCGGGCCAGCGCTGAGAGAAAACTCCCCGAGGGCAGAGAGCGGAAGGGAGAGAGCTGGAGGGAGGGAGCTGGAGGGAGGGAGCTGGAGGGAGGGAGCTGGAGGGAGGGAGCTGGAGGGAGGGAGCTGGAGGGAGGAAGCTGGAGGGAGGAAGCTGGAGGGAGGGAGCTGGAGGGAGGGAGCTGGAGGGAGGGAGCTGGAGGGAGGGAGCTGGAGGGAGGGAGCTGGAGGGAGAGAGCTGGAGGGAGAGAGCGGAAGGGAGAGAGCTGGAGGGAGAGAGCGGAAGGGAGAGAGCTGGAGGGAGGGAGCGGAAGGGAGAGAGCGGAAGGGAGAGAGCTGGAGGCAGAGAGCGGAAGGGAGGGAGCTGGAGGGAGAGAGCGGGAGGGAGAGAGCGGAAGGGAGAGAGCGGAAGGGAGAGAGCTGGAGGCAGAGAGCGGAAGGGAGAGAGCTGGAGAGAGGGAGCTGGAGGGAGGGAGCTGGAGGGAGGGAGCTGGAGGCAGAGAGCGGAAGGCAGAGAGCGGAAGGGAGAGAGCTGGAGGCAGAGAGCGGAAGGCAGAGAGCGGAAGGGAGAGAGCGGAAGGGAGAGAGCTGGAGGCAGAGAGCGGAAGGCAGAGAGCGGAAGGGAGAGAGCAGAAGGGAGAGAGCTGGAGGCAGAGAGTGGAAGGGAGAGAGCGGAAGGGAGATAGCGGAAGACAGAGAGCGGAAGGGAGAGAGCGGAAGGGAGAGAGCGGAAGGGAGAGAGCAGAAGACAGAGAGCGGAAGGGAGAGAGCGGAAGGGAGAGAGCGGAAGGGAGAGAGCGGAAGGGAGAGAGCGGAAGACAGAGAGCGGAAGGGAGAGAGCGGAAGGGAGAGAGCGGAAGGGAGAGAGCGGAAGGGAGAGAGCGGAAGACAGAGAGCGGAAGGGAGAGGGCGGAAGGGAGAGGGCGGAAGGGAGAGAGCGGAAGGGAGAGAGCGGAAGGGAGAGAGCGGAAGGGAGAGAGCGGAAGGGAGAGAGCGGAAGGGAGAGAGCGGAAGGGAGAGAGCGGAAGGGAGAGAGCGGAAGACAGAGCGCGGAAGGGAGAGAGCGGAAGGGAGAGAGCGGAAGGGAGAGAGCTGTAAGGTTGGACGGACCACAAGAAATCGGAGTCAATTGCTCTGTTACTGGGTTTAATTGCCCTCTCCATTGTCGGCAAACGCGGCAGATGCACTTCTGGCTTTTGCGCACACCCACCGACTGAAATATTGCGCGAGTGCAGGGACTTTCACCCGACGTCATCTCACTCGATTTGTCGCCGATTCGGGTCGGGGGTGCACCTGCCCGCCAAGCCAAAAATTCTGCCCTCCCTTCCACTGCCTTTTGAGGGAGAAAGTTCCAAAGACTCACGACCCTCTGAGTGAAAAGCTCGAGGAATTCCGGATCGGGGTTATTGATTGGAAGCCGAACTGCAGACGCTGGGCATCATAAGGGAGGGGGAGGAATGCCTGGAAATTTTGTTCCAGAAGATGGTCACACTCTTTAGTTTAGGGCTGTCTGTTTTGGTCAGCAGTGAGGGACAAGAGGCTGTGACTGTGAGTGAGACAGGTAATGGGACCGAGCAGACAGTAGGGGAGGAGCCTCAGACTTTGCAATTGTCAAACAGGTTCGAGGTGGTCACAATCCGTGTGGACGAAAGCGAGGTCTACAGTGTGGATGAGCAGTCTGGCCATGGAACCATGGCACAGGAGGCCATTCAAGCAGGGGGAGCAAAAAGGTATGTATTGGTAGTAGGGAAAATTATAGTGAGGGCAATTGACATATCTCTGCAACAAAGAGTGAGAGTCCAGACGGCTGTGTTGCCTGTCCGGTGCCAGGGTTTGGGACATCTGCTCAGGGCTGGGGAGGAACTTGCAGTGGGAGGGGGAGGATCCATGTCTCTGGTCCATGTAGGTGCCAACAAAATAGGCAGGATGAGGAGGAGGTTCTGCGTAGTTAGTATGTGGAGCTAGGCACCAAATTAAGAAGCAGAACCTCAAAGGTCATAATCCCTGTGCCACTTGCAAATTGGCATTGGGCAAATAGGATTAGAGAGATGGATGCGTGGCCCCAAGACTGGGTGTGGGAGAGGTGGGTTCCAGTTCATGGGGCACTGGCACCAGTATTGGGGAAAGTGGGATCTGTACCATTGGGACGGTCCACACCTGAACCGTGCTGGGACCAGTGTTCTAGCGAATTGCATAACTAGGGAAGCAGAAAGAGTTTTAAACTAAATAGCAGGGTCACGGGATCAAATCTGGGAAGATGTAGTAAATGAAAGAGTAGAGACAAAACAACAGAGGAAGGTATTAATGTGGGAAATAATAAACAGGGTCAGAGAGTACAAATCTAAGAGTAAATCAGTAGATAAGGCCAGAGGTTATGAAAATAATAAAAGGATGAAACTAAACCTACCGGACACAGTGGAGACCCACCATGAAGTCCTCTAACCCCGCTCTGGGTGAGGACAAGCAAGCAAGGTGACAAATCCAGCACGGGAGATAGAGGCAGCTGTGGTCAGTGCCAAAGCAAAAAGAGGACAGTCACCCAGTGCCGAAAGAGGAGGAATGATCTCCATTTAGCCAGGGTAAGTCACTCTTCTCATGACTCTCAACTCTCACACTCACAAACCCATCACACATCCACAAGGATCTCACTCACTGCTGGTTCAAGGGACATCAACATTCACTCTCTTCAGTTGCCCTGCAAATCGTGTCCTCATCCCATCCATGGCACCACTCACCACCCACACATGCCAGGCATCCTTCTCATCTGGCCTGGCAGGCGTCCTGCCTACACTCTCTCCATCTATCTTCATGCAGGACAAGCTGACACACAACAAAAGGAGAGGTCACAGACTGGTGGAGGAATTCCCGACATCAAAATCCTCACAATCTTTGAAAATAGCATTCAAAACAAAACACATGAACTGATAGTGCAAACTAAGATAAATAAGTATGAACTGATAACCATTACGGAGACATGGCTACAGGATGTCATAAATTGGGACCTGAATATTGAAGGGTATGTGACATTTAGGAAGTTAGGAAAAGGTGGAGGGGCGGGTCTGTTAATTAATGATGGTGTTAGCACATTAGAGAGGGATGGCCTAAGTTCAGGAAGCCAGAATGTAGAAGCGGTTGGGTAGAGAAGAGGAATGATAAAGGCAAGAAAGCACTTGTGGGAGTGGTGTACAGGCTCCTAACAGTATCACATGATAGGATGGGGTATCAAAGAAGAAATAGTGGGAACTTGTCAGCAGGGTACCGTATTTTAATCTACATATAGACTGGAAAAATCAGACAGGCAAAGATAGCTTAGATGAGGAATTCATAGAATGTTTTTGGGATAGTTTCTTAGACCAGCAGGTTCTGGCACCAGCCAGAGAATAGGCTACTCTAGACCTTCGGGCAGAATCACCCAGATTTGCACAAATGCGGACGTGGGTGGGAAAAAGGATGTTTTACCCGCTGGCCGCAATGGCGGGTTTTCACGCTGTATCGTCCGATCCTCGGTGAGGATCCAGCAGCGCAACATCTGTCAGACAACCACACTGTGAGTGAGTTCCCCTGTTCCACAGTCCCTGCCAGGCACTAATTATCTCTTCTTGTTTTCACTGGCACATCTGGGAAGCAGCTGAGGGGTCCACAGGCCAGGTCCTCGACTCAGCCCCGAAGACACCTCGGACGAGGAATCTGATGACTCCCTAATTGAAGACCCATCACAGCGTCACCCACACCCTCCACCAGCGCAGAGACACACACCTCGCTGGGACCTGGCTTTAGAGTAGCCCCGGGATCACAATCTGGTGAGCACATCACACTGTCTGATCCACAGCAGGCGGAGGCAGGGACTTCCCAGGTCCCCGGCACTCGGGACTGCTGGAGGCCAGAACGTTGCTGAGTCCGAGTCAGATGAGAAGCCTCTGGACTTGGTCATGTCACAGTTGCTGGAGCTGCAAAGACAAACTTGGGAACATCAGGAAGGAATGTCCGCTGCACTCCTCAGATTGCAAGGCACGATGGAGGATTCCGTCCACCTTCAGTCTGAGATGATAGCGCCAGCATTGCAACGCACCGAGGTCAACACTAGTAGGATGGCGGCCTCCATGGAGACCTTGGTCCAGGATGTCACTCCTGCACTGCTGTGTGGGCTGAACTCCATCGCTGATGTTGGTCTCCAACAGTGTCAACATGAGAGGGGTGTGGCGCAGCTTAATCTCAATCCAGCTTCCCCTTCTCCTCAAGGAGTCAGCCAGGGACCCCTGGGCACTCATGGGGAGGAGGATCAGCAGGTGCTTATGCCGGGGCCATCTGCCCATGTGAATCCTGGAGTGCCCGGCCCATCCAACTCCCCTCTTCCTGTGACCCCAGCAGCTCCAGCTTCACAGGCTGAGGAGGGGGCCACTGTCACACAGCAGGATCCCAAAAGCAGGCCGGGTCTCTCCAGAGGACACCCGCCAAGGTAATCACAGACAGGGCGTCGCAGTCAGCAGGCTGCCCCCACCTCTGCTGTGGATGTCCGGGGAGCACCAAGACGTAGCAGCACAGCCTGGGCATGGGTGTTAATCACTTGTACATAACATTCACAATTGTAAATAAACTCCCAAGAATGTCTCCCTGCCTGTGACTCCTTGTTCTGATGAGCAATGTTCTTGTCACTCAGATGTGAAACCTTGGTTCCTGCACAAGATAAAGGCAGGTGTCTCAGTTCAAGGCCTCTTACCTGTAACCTTCAGACCAAACTGATGGTCCAGTCTCACACTTACTGGACACATTAGTGATGTTGCACCTCGGCGTTGCTGGTCATTGCTGCCAGAATGTCTTGGGCAGGTTTCACAGATTCCCCCATTCGCTCTCAGCACCTTTGAGGTGGGGCTGGCCCCATCTCTTCAGTATCTGTGACCAGTGATGCTGTGCTCCTGAAGGGTCAGGTGCTGAGGACTGACAAAGGACCAGGTGCATTTAAAGTTTCACAGCTACGTCTCTATGATATGACCCTGATCACAGAGCGCAAGTGAGCTGCCCTCAGCCAGACAGGGGTCAGACATTCACAGAGGCTATGTGAAGATCTATGGAGCATCCTCATTGCATGTTGTCATCCTCCTCCTGGAATCTAGTGATTATTAGGGCCTCCACTGTGTTTCCATGACATGAGCCTGAGCACTGAGGGTATGTGCACTGCCATCAGCCACACAGGAGGCAAATGTTCACATTGTAAGGTGAGGCTGTCTGGACTATTCTCACTATGTCTTATCATCATCCTCCATGAATCTTGTGTCTGAGGACCTCCTGAGCGTGCCTGCCTCATCTGGCCAGTGCAATGGCCTTATCACCAGCATCCTCACATTAAAGCACCTCATCATCTTCATCCCCTTCGACATCCTCAGTGGAATTAGCCTGACATCTGTCATGGGGAAAATGTTAGAAGCTGTTATTATAACAGGAAATTTAGATAAATTCAAGGTGGTCAGGCAGAGTCAACTTGGTTTTGTGAAAGGGAAATTACATTTAATTAATTTATTTGAGTTCTTTGAAGAAGCAACATGTGCTATGGTTAAAGGAGAACCAGTGGATGTACTGTACTTAGATTTACAAAAGGCATTTGATAAGGTGCCACATCAAAGGTTATTGTGGAAAATAAAAGGTCATGGTGTAGAGGATTACATATTGGCATAATGAGAAGGTTGGCTAGCTAACAGGAAACAGAGAGTAGGCATAAATGGGTTATTTCCTGGTTGGCAGGATGTGATGAGTGGTGTGCCACAGGGATCAGTGCTGGGGCCTCAACTTTTTACAATTTATATAAATGACTTGGATGAAGAGTTTAAAGGAATGGTGGCTAAATTCGCTGATGACACAAAGATAGGTAGGAAAGTAAATTGTGAAGAGGACATAAGGAGGCTATGAAAGGATATAGATAGGTTAGGTGAGTGGGCAAAAGGAGTATAAGGTGGGAAAATGTGGAATTGCCCATTTTGGCAGGAAGAATAAAAAATAAGCATATTATCTAAATGATGAGAGATTGCAGAGCTCTGAGATGCAAAGGGATCTGGGTGTCCCAGTGCATAAAATCGCAAAAGGTTGGTGTGCAGGTACAGCAGGTAATTAGGAAAGCTAATAGAATGTAATTGTTTATTGTGAGAGGAATTGAATACAAAAATAAGGAGGTTATGTTTCAGTTACACATGGCATTTGTGAGGCCATTTCTGGAGTACTGTGTACAGTATTGGTCTCCTTATCTAAGGAAGGATGTAAATGCATTGGAAGCAGTTCAGATAAAGTTTGCTAGACTAATACCTGGAATGGGCGGGTTGTCTTATGAGGAAAGGTTGGACAGGTTAAGCCTGTACTTGCTGGAGTTTAGAAGAATAAGAGGCGATTTGATTGAAACATATAAGAGCAAAGAATGATGACTCTGAGTTAAAATTAATTTCTCTACAGGGTTCCAATCCATGATTGATCTTCCAAATGCTAATTTATTTTTGGAAGTTCATCTTGATGGAGCCAATTTTTGAATTTTCACTAATGTTGCACAGCTTGGCATGATAGGAGTGCAGATCATGAAACAGGCTCCCAGACTTGTGCATGTTGAATGTAACATGCTACATTTTGGGTAAAGAACAACAAAGAATTTTAGCTGCTGCATCAACAGTCTATAAAATCACCATCACAGTATAAAAAATACAAGAATGAGCCAGCTGCCCACTCTACAGTTTCCTTATTGCTTTCTAACAGCTGTTTGTCCATGTGAAATGGGAGTGGCAGTTGTGTGGATCCCTCAACCTACCTTAGTCTGCAGGAAGATAGGATTTAAATTAAGATTAGCACTTTTTAATTTTTGTTTTTTTTTTTGCCTAATGATATCAATGTATTTTAATAAATAATTCATTTTTGTTTCTGATATTTCTTTGATATTAAGTCCAATATTTCCAAATATGTTTCTTATAATTGCTCTTGTTCTTAGCAATTAAAATGACCAAGATGAGAAATCCTTTGGTACTTTCAGTTGATTCCCCTAAATGTGGAGGAAGACGTGTTTTTAATGGACAGAAAAGCAGCTCTGACTGGATCTTGTGCACCATGTATGTACAGGCCCTTCTCTTAGGATCCACATCACTGACTTAAATCATCTTTGGCAACTTTGGGACTCAAAGAGGCTGCCACATAGCGATGTCATCTCCTGGAGATTAACCTGCAGGCAGCTTGTCTCTTCACATTCATTCACACCAATCTAGACATCACTGGTAACATGGTCAAATCAGTCAGTCTGCTCTCCATAGATGCAATGAGCAAATGACAGAAACGGCGTCTGCACTCGTAACACCTTCATCAGTGTTCCTTTGGAAGGAATACAGAAGAATTCTTGGATGGCAGAACTCACAAGCATAATAAACGATACGTATATACTCCTTCGACTGTAGAGCCTGACAACTACCTCCTGACAGGCAAGAATTAAAACAGAATTACCTGGAAAAACTCAGCAGGTCTGGCAGCATCGGTGGAGAAGAAATCAGTTAACGTTTCAAGTCTTCATGACCCTTTCTGCCGAAGGGTCATGAAGACTTGAAACGTTAACTGATTTCTTCTCCACCGATGCTGCCAGACCTGCTGAGTTTTTTCAGGTAATTCTGTTTTTGTTTTGGATTTCCAGCATCCGCAGTAGCTTTTAGCTTTTTGTTTTTAGGCAAGAATTAACTGTGTTCATTGAAGAATAGGGTATAAAACAAAATGAAATTTACAATTAATCTCAGCATGTATCTACATGTTCCCAATTCTTACAAACCTGATGCAAATTCTAGGTGCAGCTAACACCAGTGTTGTATAATGTGAAAATAGCAGCAATGCTATGTTGGGCCAGTTGAACCTCGCTTGAATGTAGCTAACACAGCGCTGACTAATAGATAAATCCACCACCTTCCTGGTTTGTATGGCTAGTTAGATGTCAGACACTCATGTGAACCCATTGCTATGCCTAAGAGTCTCGAGCAAATCGGCTGGGTAACCCACAGAGTTTGTGTTTCTGTTAAAGTGAGTGCACTGCCCTGCTGAGGACACTCTCCATAAAGCCAAAGAGTTCACCCCAAGACCCAGATCTTGGCTGCATTGTGTGTATATTCAGGAGTTATTAGGGAAACATTGCTGACGTTTTTGTGGAATACAGCCCGTTACATGCCACTTTTTGGTAGTCCCATTATTTGTTGCTAACCTGATGCCCACGTGCCCTCAAGAAAAAGCAAAGTGCCATTGGCAGCTCCTGCCTTGTTGATTAAATGGTGATTTTAATTTGGTTCCTTTTCACTTGCTGTCCGCAGGGGATGCAGAAACTCTGAAGCATATTTCTGAGGGCTGGAGAAACACAGATGAAGAAAATAATTGGCTCCCTTCCCCAGAATTGCGAAAACTAAATCCTGCTTATTATGCTGTTTAATATATTATCAGTCCCTCCCAGATTGAGTTATGACCTATGGGATGAAAAACATTCATTTTTCAAATTGAAATCCTCTATCCATCATGAGATGGAGACTTTCATCAAATTACATATTTTGCATGTCCTTGTAATTCTTTATTTTTAACACAAATAAGCATAGCCATAAATCTCGTCTGGAATTTTATTAGATGTAAGTGACTTCAAAGGGAAGGAGCACCCTCTGAGGGGGCATGCTTGTAGGTTTGGAGAAGATTCACAAAATGTTTTATGATTTAGTTCTGGGTATAATGTAATAAAATTGAATTGCTTAACATCCTCTGTCACTTCAAATATTTAAAACATTGATTTATTCCCATTCATGGTTCTTCCCACAATGAAATGCAACTGACAAGATAGAGTATTTTTGATTTCATCCTCATGTACAGATCTAAAAAAAAAACCTTTTATAGCATTTTAATTTAGCTGCTGGATTCATCATTTATTTATATAGTTGTTTGCTTACATATTTCTTTCAATAAGCACATATACAATGAAATGCAACAGCTTTTATGTATTGTTTATGAATACAATACAAGATTAGATTTCTCTCTTTTTTAAACCCATACTCAAAACAGCTTTTTTGGTGAAGCCTAGATTGGGTGTAATGAGGGCAGGTACACTATTAGTAATGCCTGACATTTAGGGTTGATTGTAACTTCCAGGGGCCAAGTGGAGCAGGAGTTTAGGCCTCTCATGCCATGGGTCTGCCTAATTGTGAGACATAAGACCAGAAGAAATCGGGGCAGGAGTCGGCCATTCGGCCCATTGAGCCTGCTCCGCCATTCAATACCATCATGGCTGATCTTGGGCTTCAACTCCACGTTCCCTCCTGCTCCCCATATCCCTTAATTCCCTGAGGGATCAAAAAATCTGTCTACCCCAGCTTTAAATATATTTAATGATGGAGCATCCACAGCCCTCTGGGGTAGGGAATTCCAAAGATCACAACCCTTTGAGTGAAGAACTTCCTCCTCATCTCAGTCCTAACTGATCAGCCCCTTATCCTGAGACTGTGATACTGGATTCTAGAAGCCCCAACCAGGGGGAACAATCTGTTGTAAGGGTGGCTGAGTTGTACAGTTAATGATAGAGTTGATCTTCAGATATTTCTTGGGTGGAAACTTTTATTTACAATATACTCAGCAGCAACTACACGTGTGCTTTCAACTCCAACTCTATCTCCTCACTGACTGCTGAGGTAGCCTGCACTACTCTCCTATTGGTTACTACAGATCATGTGATCTTCCTTAACAAGTATTATCCTTAAATGGTCCACGTGTTTACGGATGATCCGACCTTCCACCTCCACGTGGTAAGATAGAGGTCCAGTCACCGCACTTATAACCACTTTGGTCCTTCTCCGAAGTTTTTCACGTATACCGTCTCTCCCACTGTCAATTTCCTCTTGTGACTATACCAGTCATGTCTAGTTTTCTGGCTTCCCTGACTCCTTTCCACCTCCCCCTCTAAATTCAGCATTATTAAGCTCAATCTCATCCTGAGACGGTGTTTCAACAATAACTCCGCAGGTGTGACACCTGTTGTTGTGTGAGGGATAGTCCTGTAATGAGAAAGAAAGTGATCTAGCTTGGTTGCCAAGGAATCTCCAGTTAGCTTTTTCGTGTCTGCCTTGAATGTTTGAATTGCCCTTTTCAGCCAGTCTGTTTGAGGAAGAAGGCTACGGTGAAGTTTTCACTTGAGTGATACCGTTGAGGCTGATATACTGTTGAAACTCAGCACTCTTAAATGCTGTGCCATTATCGGAAGTGACTACTTCAGGTAGTCTGTGAATGGCAAAACTCTGATGTAGTTTCTCAATTGTAGTAGCCGACGTTGGTGACTTCACCTCATATATGCCAAACCATTTTGAATGGGCATCGACAATGAGCAGAAACATTGTTCCCAGGAAAAGTCCAACATAGTCAATGTGTAACCACACCCAGGGTCTACCTGGCCACTCCCATGGGTGTAATGGAGCTGTCACTGGCAACTTCTGCAGTTGCTGACATTGCAAACAGTGTTTTACTAAACTCTCTATTTCACCATCCATCCCTGGCCACCATAGATAGCTGCGTGCTATGGTCTTCATTCGGGAATTTTCTGGATGGGCACTGTGTATTTCAATTAAAAGTGGCTCCCCTCCCTTTGGCGGAACTATCACTCGTGCTCCCCACAATAAGATGCCATCCTGGCTGGTTATTTCATGTCTTCTGTTGAAGTACAGTTTCATTTCATCAGATACAGGCTCCTGGGACCAACCATGTAGCACTTGTTCTTGTAATTGAGATAGGACTGGGTCCTGACTTGTCCAGTCTCTGATCTGTCGAGCACATACCAGTGAGGAATCTAAGAAAATTAACAGTAAAACATGTTCCTGCGGAACTGGGACATGCTCATCATTTTCCTGTAAAGGCAAACGATGAAATGCATTGCCATTTGCGATTTGATTGCCAAGCCTGTGTATGAAAGTGTATTTATATGCTGCCAGGATTAAAGCCCTATTAGTATTTCTCTATCTTCTTTCTATGTGCCGCCTTCTTTCTAGCACAGACTTTAATCTTGGCCTTCTTTTTGACTTCACTATTGGCCAGGCTTCTCTCAGATACAAGCTCAACTTGTCTGAGCTCAGTGGCTGAGCCTCCGTAAATTTCAATATCGGTCTTGGGAAATTCTGCGGCTTTTGCTTCCAAAGCCTATTTGACTTCATTTAGCTGATTCTTCAGCTCTTCCGTCTCTTTTTTGTATTTGTTTACTGCCTCCTGGAAAATTGAGCATTGTTGTCTCTTCTCTGTCAACTCATTCTTCAGTTTGTTCAGAGAGATGCTGAATTCTTTCTGTTTCTCTTCATACTTTTCCAGAGGTAAAACTCTGACTTGAGGGAATCTTGTAGCGTGTGAAGGTCTTTCAATTGGTTTTCTTTTTCCCTGCGAGGGTTGCTCACCTTGTCTTGAACTTTCATCAATCAGGGTCCCTTCGAGTTTCTTCTGCTGTTCTTTAAGACAGTCTGTATTTCTTCAGGTTGTTAAGTCCTTATACACTCCTTTTTCAAAACAGAAATGGCTCCAGCTTCCTTTTGGAATCTCAGTGGCCAATCAAAGTTGATTTACCATAGTCAATTTCGCCCTAGAAGGCTTGGTCCTCTGCCCCTCAATATCAACACTGGTAGCTTTGCCGATTGGCTTCCATAATGGACAGTAACTCTGCTTATGCCTTTTACTTGAATGTCTTCACCTGTATTTGTTTTGAGCTTGGCAGCTGTTTCTTCTAAACTTAATTGATGTTCACCATTATTCAAATAATATCAAATATATCAAATATCAAATATTCCCCAATTACTGTAGTGGAAGCTCCTGTGTCCACTTCCATTCTAACAGGTTTGTCATTTACTTTCACTGTGACAAATATTGGTTCTGTCTTTCCAATTTTCAGATTAAACTATGAGTAAATGTCTGAATTAGTTTTTTCAGGCTGTTCTGCATTGTAGATTTCATTGGGCTTCTTCTTTTGTTTACAATCCTGCTTGAATCTTTCCTTGCATTGCCTCATCGTATGTACATTTCTGTAACAATAGTAACATTCAATTTTTTAAAGCTGCTAATCGCTAAAAGACTGATTGTTTCCACCTCAATTAAAATTATTCTTTGATTTCGCTGCTAAGTTATTTTTCTTTATTCTTCAGCTAGTGGAGTCTGTTTCTCACTCCTTAGCAGAGTCTTGCTTTTTTGCACCACTTTCGCTTGAGGTTTCCCACCCAATGTGGAGGAGGGCACCATTTTGCATGCCCTGTATTGCTTTTAAATAATCTTTTCTGAATAGTGTCCTCTTTCACACCACACACTAAACAATCTCTCAGCGTGTCGTTCAGAGTCAGACCGAACTCACAAAGTTCCATTAGCTGCTTCATATTTGCCACTTAGCATGCAATTGTCTCACCCGGGGCTCTATTTTGTGAATTAAACCTGAACCTCTGCATCATGACTGAGGGCTTGGGTTGAAAATGACCCTTCACGAGATCTACCAATTCATTGAAATTTTTTGAACCTGGGACACTGGGTGCTGTCAAACTTTGAATCAAACCGTAGGTTTTGCTCCCACAAGTACTCAAGAGGATCGCTCGCCTCTTCTCTTCCCCCTTGTAAAAAGAATGTGAGATGTTCTATGGAACAAGACCAATCGTCTGTGGATAGTTCAAAAGGATCAATTCTCCCAAATTGTGACATTTTGAGAGGGGATAACTTCTTCAGTTCTAAAGGAGCTTGCTACTTACAATCACTGGGCGAGGTACAGTGCCGATTTCTTTCTAACTTGATTTCTTCTGTTTAATCCTGTTTTATTCTTGTCGCCAGTTTGTTGTAGGGTGGCTGAGTTGTACTGTTAATGATGGAGTTGATCTGCAGACACTTCTTGGGCGGGAACATTAAGTTTATTTACAATATACTTACAGCAACTACACATCTGCTTTCAACTCCAACTCTACCTCTACACTGACTCCTGAGGTAGCTCGCGCTGCTCTCCTATTGGTTACGACAGATCATGTGATCTTCCTTAACAAGTTGTATTCTTAAAGGTACATTACACACTAAATAAAAACATAATTATTATGCCATCTCTCAACATCTACCCTGTCAACCCCTCTTCAGGATCTGCATGTGTCAATGAGATCACCTTTCATTCTTCTAACCCTAGAGAATATAGACTCAATTTACTCAGCCTCTCATCATAGGACAACCCTCTTATCCCAGGGACCAATATAGTGAACATTCACTGTACCGCCTCCAATGCAGGTATATCCTTCTTTAAATATGGAGAGCAAAATTGCACAACTCTGTACAACTGTAGCAAGACTTCTTTATTCCTGTACTCCCAATCCCCTTGCAATAAAGGCCATTTGCCTTCCTAATCGCTTGCTGTGCCTGTGTGCTGATTTTCTGCATTCCTTGTACAAGTACACCCACGTCCCTCTGAACATGAGCATTTACAAGTTTCACACCTTTTAAAAAATATTCTGCTTTTCCATTCTTAAGACAAAAATGTAACATCACACTTCCCCACATTATGTTAGATTTGCCATCTTGTTGCTCACTCACCTAACCTCTCCATATCTCTCTGAAGCCAATTTGTGTTCTTCTCACAGTTTACATTCTCACCTAGCTTTGCATCATCAGCAAACTTGGATACATTATCCTCAGTCTCTTTGTCTAAATAATTAATATAAATTGTAAATAGCTGAGGCCCCAACACTGATCCTTGCGGCACTCCACTAGTTCCATGTGCTAAATTGAAAACGCCGTTTTATCCCTACTCTGTGTACTATCCATTAACCAATTCTCTATCCATGCTAATATATTACCCCAAACTCCATGAGCCCTAATCTTGCTTATTAACCTTTTGTATGTCACCTTATCGAATGCCTTCGGAAATCTAAGTATACTACATCTACTGCTTCCCCTGAGGGTTGGCACAGGCAGCTAATCCCAATATTTACCTGGTCTCACTGAGTGAAAGACATGATAGGCTTAAATTTCTAGAGCTCCTTTCATCATCTTAGGACATTTCAAATTCGTTTATGGCCATGAAGCACTTTTGAAATGTAGTCACTGTTGTAATGTTGTATAAGGTGTACAATGATACCTCTCTGCCTGGGACATGCAGGAAATTGGTTTTCAGGATTTAGATGAGTTTCTCTGAGTTAAAATATCAGGCCCCATTTATGGAGCAATGGTTGAGTGGCTAACTCACCTGTTCTTCTGCAATCCATTAGCATATTGCAGCAAAATTACTAACATCTGGGGGCCAGTGCCAAAATTGAGAGAGCTGTCTCACAGACTAGTCAAGCAACAGCCTGACATAGTCATCCTCACAGAATCATACCTTAGGGACAATGTCCCAAACACCACCATCACCATCCCTGGGTAAGTCCTGTCCCACCGGCAGGACAGACCCAGCAGAGATGGTGGCACAGTGGTATACAGTCGGGAGGGAGTTGCCTGGGACTCCTCAACATCGACTCTGGATCCCATGAAGCCTCATGGCATCAGGTCAAACATGTGCAAGGAAACCTCCTGCTGATTACCACGTACCACCCTCCTCCCCCAGCCCCCAACAGCTGATGAATCAGTGCTCTCTGTGTTGAACATCACTTGAAGGGAGCACTGAGGGTGGCAGGGGTGCAGAATGTACTCTGGGCGGAGACTTCAATGTCCATCACCAAGAGTGGGTCGTAGCACCACTATTGGCTGAGCTGACTGAGACCTAATGGATATATCCACGAGACTGGGTCTGTGGTAGTTGGTGAGGGAACCAACAAGAGGGAAAAACATATTTGACCTGATTCTCGCCAACCTGCCTGCCACAGATACATCTGCCCATGACAGTATCAGTAGGAGTGACCACTGCACAGTCGTTGTGGAGGTGAAGTCCCATCTTCACATTGACGATACCCTCCATCATGTTGTGTGGCACTACCACCGTGCTAAATGGGATAGATTTCAAACAGATCTAGCAACTCAAGACTGGGCATCCATGAGGCGCTGTGGGCCATCAGCAGAAGCAGAATTGTACTCAAACGCAATCTGTAACCTCATGACCCGGCATATCCCCCACTTTACCATTGCCATCAAGCCAGGGGATCAACCCTGGTTCAATGAAGAGTGCAGGAGTAATACCTAGCACAAAGGAAGATGGCTGTGGTTGTTGGAGGTCAGTCATCTCAGCTCCAGGACATCACTGCAAGAGTTCCTCAGGGTAGTGTCCTCGGCCCAACCATCTTCAGCTGCTTCATCAATGACCTTCCTTCCATCATAAGGTCAGAAGTGGGGATGTTCACTGATGATTGCACAATGTTCAGCACCATTCGCGGCTCCTCAGATACTGAAGCAGTCCATGTCCAAATGCAGCAAGACCTGGACAATATCCAGGCTTGGGCTGACAAGTAGCAAGTAACATTCACACCACACAAGTGTCAGGAAATGACCATTTCCAACAAGAGAGAATCTAACCATCGCCCCTCGACATTCATCAACCAGAAACTGAACTGGACTAGCCATATAAATACTGTGGCTACAAGAGCCAGTCAGAGGCTAGAAATCCTGTGGCGAATAACTCACCTCCTGACTCCCCACAGCCTTTCCACTAGCTACAAAGCACAAGTCAGGAGTGTGATGGAATACTCTCCACTTGCCTGGATGAGTGCAGCTCTAACAACACTCAAGAAGCTGGACACTGTCCAGGAGAAATCAGACCACTTGATTGGCACCACATCCACAAACATTCACTCCCTCCACCACCGATGCACAGTAGCAGCAGTGTGTGTACCATCTACAAGATGCACTGCAGGAATTCACCAAGGCTCCTTCGACAGCACCTTCCAAACCCACGATCGCTACCATCTAGAGGGACAAGGGCAGCAGATAGATGGGAACACCACCACCTGGAAGTTCCCCTCCAAGTCACTCACCATCCTGACTTGGAAATATATCACCGTTCCTTCACTGTCGCTGGGTCAAAATCCTGGAACTCCCTCCCTAACAGCACTGTGGGTGTACCTACACCACATGGACTGCAGCGGTTCAAGAAGGCAGCTCACCACCACCTTCTCAAGGGCAATTAGAGATGGACATTAAATGCTGGCCCAGCCAGCGAAGCCCACATCCCGTGAATGAGTAAATAAAATTGTTCCTGGTCCACGTTGGGCTGAGCAGTGAGAACTTGTCCAGAGAAAGAAATCACATGACCGCTCTGCTGCAGACAGGGGAGAGATAGAGAGAGACAAACTTCCAATTCCCTTTTCCTTTTGTCCATATTCAGGGTAGTTTAATTTTGATAAGGCTGATGTGGGTTCTCAAACTCTCTATTAGTGTGCGGTCAACTTAAGAGACAAGCAGCAGACTTCCATGGATTTATTTATTCAGGAAGTCACCTCACAAAGTTTACACTACGGTAATTACACAACATACACTCAGGAAAGATACAATTAAAGAAGGTAGTGCACTCCCAAACAGAATGGTTAACAGTTCATGTGTCTTGGAGAGACTCCAGTGAAAGAGAGAGCTTTTCCCAGTCTGGAATTGAAATTCAGCTAAATTCAGATGGTTAGGGACAAACCCAGATTCACTGCAGAGTTCCTTTGAAGTAAAGACTGTTCAGCAGGTTTTGTAGACAGGCCCTGATGGCTGCTGTATCCAGAGGCTCAATTTCTTACAGGTGAAATCAGAGCTGATTGATCAAAGCAAAAAACTGCGGATGCTGGAAATCTGAAACAAAAACAAAAATAGCTGGAAAAACTCAGCAGGTCTGGCAGCATCTGCGGAGAGGAACACAGTTAACGTTTCGAGTCCGTATGACTAAGGAAATAGAGAAATTAGGTGAAATATAAGCTGGTAGAGGGGGGTGGGACAGGTAGAGCTGGATAGGGGGCCAGTGATAGGTGGAGGCAAAGAAGAGATTACCAAAGATGTCATAGACAAAAGGACAAAGGGGTGTTGACGGTGGTGATATTAGCTAAAGGATGTGCTAATGGTGACATTAAGGGTAGAAAGCAGGACAAGCAAGGTACAGATAGCCCTAGTGGGGGTGGGGTGGGGGGAAGGGATCGAAATAGGCTAAAAGGTAGAGATAAAACAATGGATGGAAATACATTTAAAAATAATGGAAATAGGTGGGAAAAGAAAAATCTATGTAAATTATTGGGGAAAAAAGGGGGGGATCGGAAAGGGGGTGGGGATGGAGGAGAGAGTTCATGATCTAAAATTGTTGAACTCAATATTCTGTCCGGAAGGTTGTAAAGTGCCTAGTCGGAAGATGAAGTGCTGTTCCTCCAGTTTGTGTTGAGTTTCACTGGAACAGAGCAGATTGAAACAGGTTGGAGGAGGATTTTAAAAGACTTTAAGCCTCACAGGTCTTGAAAAAGGCAAGATGATACTACTTTTCTTTGCAGCTGTGGTGTTGTTGCTGGTGGCCTGCAGACTGCCTGGTCTCTCTGTCAGTCTTTGGATGAAATGATTTCAAAATCTGAGGGCAGCTTTGACCATGTGATAAACGGCCATTGATACACGATGGATGGCAAATGATGGTCTTTCATAGTGAAGGAGTTTCAGTTACATGGTCAAAAGCCACTGATATACAAAATAGATAGTGGCCTTTAGCACTTCATTATGGATACTCAGCCCCAATCGCTCTCCTTTGTAACATGACAGACCCAGAGAACCTGGGAGTTTATTGTCCCCGTGTTTTTGCGTAAGCCTTGATAATAGCAGAGGTGAAATTCCAGAGAAGAGTGCTATTTACACATGTCCATTCAAGGGAGACCTGGCCATTATAATCCAATTTGGAACTTTCCAGAAAACGTGCTGGGCTGTAACAGTTGCAAAAGTCAGGCTGACCACTCGGCAGCCATCTTACAGCTCATCAGAACCCATTTTCAAAGGAATACAGTCTTTTTTTAATTGTAATATCTCCAATGCCTGAACTGGCATGACAGCTCTTAAAGAGGCGATAGTTAAATTAAATTAAATTAAAGCAAAATACTGTGGATGCTGGAAATCCAAAATAAAACCAGAAAATGCTGGAAAAATGCAGCAGGTCTGGCAGCATCTGTGGAGAGAGAAACTGTGTTAATGTTTCGAGTCCGTATGACCCTTCTTCAGATGGTTAGAGTTATGTGGTTGTACACACACACACATACACACAGACACATACGCACACACAGACACACAGACACACGCACACACCCACACAGACGCACACACATACGCACACACAGGCACACAGACACACACACACACAGGCACACACACACACACACACACACACACACATACGCACACACAGACACACACACAGACACACACACACATACGCACACACAGACACACACACACACACATACACACAGACACATACGCACACACAGACACACACACACAGGCACACACACACACACACACACACACATACGCACACACAGACACACACACACACACACACACAGACACACACACACATATGCACACACAGGCACACAGACACACGCACACACACACACACACACATACGCACACACACACACATACGCACACACAGGCACACAGACACACACACACACACAGACACACACAAACAAGGAAGGTGTTTTAATGATAACTTGGGAGCATGTACAAAATCTTTTCAAAAACTGGGTAATAAAGTGTGGAAAAATCAAATGGCTGGCACGATATGAAAATTTAATCTATGATCAAGGAAGAAGGTGGTTAAAATACTCAAACACAGCTTTAGATTGCTAGCAAAAAGGAGATGGTGGCTGATGTAGGAACACACACACACAAACACACACATACACACACACACACACACATGCACACACACACACACACAGACACAAGCACACACAAACACACACAGACACAAACACACACACACACACATGCACACACACACACACACAGACACACGCACACACAAACACACACAGACACAAACACACACACACACACATGCACACACACACACACACAGACACATACACACACAAACACACACAGACACAAACACACACACACACACATGCACACACACACAGACACACGCACACACAAACACACACAGACACAAACACACACACACACACATGCACACACACACAGACACACGCACACACAAACACACACAGACACAAACGCACGCACACACACACACAAGGAAGGTGACACTGTTTCCCATTTCAAGTTATCAAGATATGTGTCTGAAAACATAGCCAAGTGTTATTGCAGTGACAGTGCCAGTCTCAAGGATCAGGTTAGCTGCAGATACCACAGTCTTTGTCATAAACAGTGTTCCTTTCACAAATTCAAGTGGGTGTATGTACTGCTGTCAAGTGTTCATGTAAGGGTGCAATTGGGTAGGAAAAATAAGGAGGTAACATACACTTTGGAAAAAACTCAGTCGAAATGGGTTAGAGGATAGAGGGATCTGGGGTAAAACACCAGAAGTAGCAACACAGGTCAAAAAGGCCATAAAAAAGTAAACAAATAACTGGGGTTGAGTTTCGGAGGGATGCAATTGAAAAGAAAAGTTATGCTAAATTTGCACAGAGGCTGGTTAGACCACACTGAGGGGACGGTGCACGGTTTCTGTGGCTAGATTTTCAATTTGAGGTCAGGAACCCGAAACTTGGATAATTTCCAAGTCCTGACCTTGCTGTGCAATTGTCAAATGTAAATGCCTTAATCGGGCCGGATGCAAGATTGGTGCCTAATCAATGGCATTGAGCGGTAGCGGGAGCTGGGAGCTGCCTGCAAAGTGCAAGTAGCAAAGACAGTTGGCAGCCATGATGGGGCCTGACGCTGCCTTGCCTTGGCGTGGAGGCAGAACCTTGGAGCTTCAGCAGCCTCGATCCATACAAAAGTGGCCTAATATCCAAAATGAAAAGTAATGCGACCAATCCAGAACAAGATCGCCAAGTTCAAAACACTTTTAGCATAAAAGAATCCCTTAATTTCTGCCCACATTGAAGTTGACAGCTTTGCACGAACAGGGCCAAGGCTGTTCAGGTTCAGTGATTCACAAATTAAAAATCACATCCTTGGCCCATTGATAAGCTCCTGAAGGAACTTAACAGACCGTTAATAGGAGGTGAATGGGTTTCTGTTTTCCGGCGCCACACCTCGTCCTCAGTTGGAAAATCCCAGTGCGTTCCGCAGGCGTTGGGATACTGACACGTCGTCCGGAAACGCTGGCCGGAATTTCCTGCCCCCATTGGCGGTGAGTGCCGTGACGGGCAGGGGGTGGGGGTAATATGGCGGGAAGGCCAAAACCTGTTTGCGATAGTCCGCTCCTCCTGTCAATGGAGGACTATCTTCCCCCCTATCCAACGTCAGGAACCTAACTTTAGTGCATTTGCATCTCATCATCTTGCCTGCTTGCCCACTGGAATCATCCCCCCCCCCAGCAAATTTACCTGCATTAAGGGGCCTTGAGACAGAGCTGGAGCTGCACATGTAACCATGAGGGTTCCCTAGGAGACCAGCGCCCAACCCACGTGTCTCTCTCTTTAATCTGCAGGAGGAGTACATCAGGAGCATGGAGCCTGGTGACCTCGCTCTGTGCCTCATGGTTCACAGAGAGCAGGGATGAAGGAGAAGAGAGTGACGGAGATGCCTGACTGGGCAGAGGGAGGAGCAGCACCCTCAGGAAGAAGGGGCTGCTGGGGTTCCTGCGCCCACTGCGGGTGAGCCACAGCGAGTTGTTATAGGTGCCTCGTTAGACCCAGGGGCTACAGGTGGCACTTGTCATGCAGATGGCCGAGACCGAGTGTCACTGAAGACTGGGCATGTCCAGGGAACTGGTCAGTCATGTATATCACTTACTACAGGTGCCACAGGGACATGGAGGGCATCCACTGCCAGTGGCCATGAAAGTGACTGCGGTGCTCAATTTTTGTGCTAGTGGCTCCTTCCAGGGCTCCACAGGTGACCTGAGGGATCTCACAGGTCTCCACACACAAGCGTATCCAGGAGGTCTCATACGCCATATCCGTGAAGGGACACAGCTTTGTGCATTTTCCCGGGATCAGGAAAGCCAGGAAGCAAGAGTACTGGGATTTGCCCAGGTCTCAGGTTTCCCACAGGTGCAGGGTGCCATCGACTGCACTCATGTGGCGCTTAGATCTCCATCGCAACAAGCGGTCAACTGTGTCAACCATAAGGGCTTCCACTCGCTGAATGTGCAGCTGGTGTGCGACCACCACAAACGCATCCTACAGACCTGCGCATGATTCCCAGGGAGCGTCCATGACTCCTACATTCTCAGTCGGTCTCAGATCCCTGATATCTTCCAGGGTCCACAGAGGCTGCAGGGATGGCTCCTCGGGGACACAGAGGCCGTGGCTGATGACACCCGTGCGGCGGCCTCAGACTGCAGCAGAGTGACGCTATAATGAGGCTCGTGCTGAAACTCGCTACTTGGTGGAGCAGACCATTGGGATGCTGAAGATGTGGTTCTGGTGCCTGGACCGGTCTGGTGGAGCCCTGCAATACAGTCCACAGAGGGTGTCACACACCATTGCCTGCTGCGCCCTTTACAACCTGGCACTACATCGGGGAGAGGAGCTGGCTGAGGAGGAGATGGAGGAGCTGGAGGTCTCCTCAGATGAGGAGGATATCAACAGGGATGAGGGAATTGAGGTCCTCAAAGGCAAGGATGGCCGCGATGAGGCTATCGCACTGGCCAAACAAGGCAGGACCGCTCGGGAGGCCTTCATAGCTGCTAGATGACAACATGCAGCAAGGAGACTCCATAGATCCTCACGTTGCATCTGTTAACGTTTGAGTCCTGTCTGGCTGATGGCAGCGCACTTACCCTCTGTGATAAGGCTCCAGTAATGGTGACGCAGCGGATTCCCATAGTCCCTGCATTCCAGGAGGAAGATGACATGCAGTGAGGACACTCCATAGATCTTCACACAGCCTCTGAGAATGTCTGACTCCTGTCTGCCTGAGGGCCGCTCGCTCGTGCTCTGTGAACAGGGTCACATCATGGAGACGCAGTGTGGAAGCTTTAACCTCTCCTGATCCTATGGAATCCTTTGTGAACTGACCCCTTCAGGACAACACTGTCACCGGACACAGATGCTGATGAGATGCGAGGGCAGCCACACCTCAAAGGTGCTGAGAGCACAGAGAGAGAATGATGAATCTCTGTGCCACCGGCCCAGGACATTCTGGCAGCGATGATAAGCCCCAATGAGGTGCAGACATGACGATGTGTCTACTGAGTGTGAAGGTGCACCATCAGTCTGCTGGGAAGGCTGCACAAAGCACAGGGAAGAGGCCCTGGACTCAGACACCTGCCTTTATCTTGTGCAGGGACCAAGCTTTCACTTCAGACCGACACAAACGCTGCTCATCAGAGCAAGGAGCCATCGACAGGATGACATTGTTGGGAGTTTATTTACAATAATCAACATTATGTACAAGTGATTAACGCCCGTGCCCACGCATGAAACTACATTTTATTAACCTTCCTAAACCTGTCTTGGTGCTCCCCGGACATCCACAGCAGAGGTGGAGGCAGCCTGCTGACTGCTACACCCTGACTGTGATGACCTTGGCGGGCGTCCTCTGGAGGGCTGAGACCTGGAGGGCCCTGGCCTGCTTTCGGGGTCCTGCTGGGTGGCAGTGGCCCCCCCTCGGCCTGTGGAGCTGGAGCTGCTGGGGTGACAGGAAGAGGGGAGTTGGGTGGGCCAGACATTTCCGGAGTCACCTGGGTGGATGGTCCTGCAGTGTGCACCTGCTGATCCTCCTCCCTCTGGGTGCCAGGGGTCCCTGGCTGACTCCTTGAGGAGAAGGGGTAGCTGGAGTGAGATCGAGCTGCCCCGCACCCCTCTCACGTACACACTGTTGGAGGCCAACAATGGCGTCAGCGATTGGGTTCAGTCCATGCAGCAATGCAGGAGCGATGACCTGGACCAAGGTCTCCATGGCGGCCGCTATCCTGCCAGTGTTGACCTCGGTGCGTTGCAATGCCGGCACTATCACCTCAGACTGAAGGCAGACAGACTCCTCCATCGTGCCTTGCAATCTGAGGGGGCAGCGGACATCCCTTCCTGGTGTTCCCGAGCTTGTCTTTGCAGCTCCAGCAACTGTGACATGACCGAGTCCAGAGGCTCCTCATCTGACTCGAACTCAACAGATTTCTAGCCTCCAGCAGCCCTCCGAGTGTCGGGGACCTGGGGAGTCCCTGCCTCCGCCTGCTGTGGATCAGACAGTGCGATGTGCTCACCAGATTGTGATCCTGAGGTTATTCTAAAGCCAGGTCCCAGCGAGGTGTGTGTCTCTGCGCTGGTGGAGGGTGTGGGTGACGCTGTGATGGGTCTTCAATTAGGGAGTTATCAGATTCCTCGTCCGAGGTGTCCTCGGGGCTGAGTCGAGGACCTGGCCTGTGGACCCCTCAGCTGCTTCCCAGATGTGCCAGTGAAAACAAGGAGATAATTAGTGCCTGGCAGGGACTGTGGAACAGGGGAACTCACTCACAGTGTGGTTGTCTGATGGATGTTGCGCTGCTGGATCCTCACTTGGTTGAGCACCGATAACCTCACCGTCAGCACAGGACCGGTCCCGATCATCGCCGGCCAGCTGGGTGGCTCTGTTTCAAAGTCTGTGAGGACCTTGATGCCGGACATTCCTCCACCAGTCTACGATCTCTCCCTGTTGTTGTGAGCCAGCTTGTCCTGCATGAAGACAGATGGGGAGAGTGTAGGCAGGATGTCTGCCAGGCCAGATGATAAGGGTGCCTGGCACGTGTGGGTGGTGAGTGGCCCATGGATGGGATGAGGACATGATCCACAGGGAAGATGGAGATGTGAGTGAGAGAGTGAATGGTGATGTCCCTTGAACTGGCAGTGAGTGAGGGCCCTGTTGATGTGTGATGGGTTTGTGAGTGTGAGAGTTGAGAGTGATGAGAAGAGTGACTTACCCTGGTGGAACGGAGGAGGTCATTCATCCTCTTCCTGCACTGGGTGGCTCTCCTATTCTGCAGGGTGTTGGTGCTGACCACCTCCTCCCACGCTGGATCGATGACCTTGCTTGCTGGTCTTCACTCAGAGAGAGGGTAGAGGACATTACAGCGGGGCCTCCACTGTGTCCAGTAGGTGCCCGAGGAAGGTGTCGCTAAATTTGGGGGCAGCATGGTTCCCCCCTTCGGCAGCCATGACTTTCCAGCAGCTCCCGATCCCTGAGAGAGAGAGAGAGCTCTGTGAGGGGTGGCCTTTAAACATGGCGCCCGGGTTACTGAAGGCCTGAGGTGAGGGTGGGGAGGGTGGATCAGAGGCAGCCCTGCCAGTGACCCGGTGTGTTTCCCGGGAATGCATAATTAATGAGGCGGGAGGCACTGGGATGGGGATGATACAGCGTGAAAAACCCATCATTGTGGCCAGCGGGTAAGAGGTCCTTTTTCCCACCTGCTACAGCACATCTGGGACGATTCCACCCAGTGTTTTCAAACCCTGTCCCCTCCTGTTCGAGTCCCCAAGGACCATGGAAAATCCCAGCCTAGCCCCTGGATCCTAAGAAGGATTTGGAGAAACTGGAGTATGTGTAAAAGAGATTTCTCCTGATGACACCAGGACTGAGAGGTGACGTCTATCAGGAAGGTTTAGATGGCGCAGTCAGGGCTGCTGACTCAGGTTAAAATTACAGTCAAACATCTGATCAACTTTCCAGGCTTCTGGTGGGGCTGGGGGGGTGGTGGGGGCGAGTGGGGTATTGGGGTGGGGGTTGTGGGCATTATCAGGGGTTGGGGGGGGTTGCTGGTGAGCAGTGCTGGGGGGGCTGAACAGTGTTGGGGGGCGGGGTGGTGAGCAGTGTTGGGGTGGGGGGTGGTGAGCAGTGTTGGGGTGGGGGGGGGTGAGCAGTGTTAGGGTGGGGGGGTGAGCAGTGTTGGGGTGGGGGGTGTGAGCAGTGTTAGGGTGGGGGGGTGAGCAGTGTTGGGGTGGGGGTGTGAGCAGTGGGGGTGTCGTGTATTGTTTATTAGGTTTTGTTATTAGAGCTCCCTGTACTTTCTGTCCTACACCTGAGGTTAACAGCGGGGGGATGGGGTAAATATTTGAGTAAATGTGGGTCTGAAGCCAAGTCTCCACTCAGCCTCGGAGACACCCTCGGAAGCCCAGGCTGTGTACTTGTGCTCACTGGGAGTTACATTTATGGGTAAATACCGCGAATGATCGGGAGTCGGGACTGTCTCTGGATTCCAATGCACAACAACAGCGAATGGATCATCATTTGGTGCTGTTACCATCAGAGGATCTGGGCTTATGTTTTCAGTTTTAGAAATGACCAGAACTAATGGCCATAAGTATGAGATAGTCACTATACCCAACAGGGAATTCAGGAGCAAACCCTTTATCCAGAGAGTGATGAGAATGAAAAACTCACAAACATAAAAAGCAGTTGAGGTGAATGGTATAGATACGTTTAATGGGAAGCTGGATAAACACATGAGGAAGGAAGGGATAGAAGGATAGACGGATAGGATGAGATGATGAGGGGTGGGAGGAGGTACATGTGGAGCATAAAAACAAGCATAGACCAGATGGGCTGAATGGAATGGCCTGTTTCTCCGCTGTGTGTAAATCAAAGTAATATTGGACTTGATTTCACCCAAGGCTGAACATTCGAATTCTTCCCGTAGCCACTTGGTGGTGCACTAAGTGTTTGGGGGAGTCAGGATGGTGCAGTTTGGGATTGCTGTCATGCTACAAGTCTTCACCAATGGTGGTGATTCTGAGGCTGGTTTCTCCTCCTTCTATTGCACCAAGGTTAGCTCGGGGAGAAAAAAATTGTAGATACAAAGGAAAAGGACAAAACGCTTTTCCAAAGAAATTTAAATAATGAGACAATTCAGACAAGTGGAATGCACAAAGAGAAGGGGAAAGCCAGGCTCAGTGAAGGCCCTCTGTTGTTTGGTATGGACTGCTGAACTGCAGCCAGCTCCCAACATATACGGAATGTACAACGAGACAACTGTAAACTGCACTGCAACCCAGCTGGGCACTGGCTTAATAGGGTTATTGTTGGGTGATAATACCCCTGTAGAATAGTTATCTCAAACTATTATTTCATTCGACAGTGGTCATTACCTCTCACTGTGAAGCTTCTTTTTAAATTAGGACTGCATTTTAATAAATACTTATAATGTTTGGCTAATGAAATCTTTCAGGAAGCAATACTCACTGATAAAGGTTGAGATGTGAGTTGTCTCAGTAGCAGTGTGGAATGATCAATGCAAGCATAATTAAGCTAAATATAGATCACAAAAACCTTCAGTCATAATTACTAAAGAACTAGAGATTCTTCCATTTGAACAGAAAGAGCTTTGAATTTAACAGATCTCTGCTACTATGGTAACAGAACTTTGATTCATGCCCTGGTGCAGTTAAATATTGTTGAATACAAAGAACTCTGAGTACGATTCAGTACAAGCTTCATAACGAAGGTCCTGTTAACAAGATTATTTCTTACGGTGATATTTACTGAAGCACTGATTTAATTTCCTATTTATTGTTTCAGAGAAACCATAAAGAGGTTTTAGCTCCCTGATTATTTAGTAAATCCAAAATGACATTGCCAAAGATCTCGAGAATTGAAACTTCAGATGTAACTGAATGGTTATGCACCAAGTGCTGAAATGTACCTCAGACCAGTCGGTGTCTGAAAGGGACAAAAATGTAACATTTTGGATTTGATCCTTCATCACAATTTATCCTCAAACATCTCGCAATTAGTAACTTACATTATGAGCGCTAATAATAAGCATCTAGCAGCTTAATGGTTAATGAGTTTATCTCTCAACGTGCTACAGTCTTGGCAATAAAGACTTGTTTTGCTGGCATTGGTTGCTAAAAATAACTGTGGATAATGATGCTATCAAGTACATGCACCGTTCCAATGTATAGTGAGATTCTGTGTAATATTGAAATATTCCACGATTCCTCCCTTAAACTCAGAATCTTTAATCCATTCACAGCTCATTTGCTGTTGAGTTACAAATTGGCAGTGGAACAAACCTGTTTGACCAGCACCCTCTAGTTGTTGCCATGTCAACAGAAAACATTTGAATTGTCAAGTGTTCTCTCTGTATACAGTTACATGTCATTAACCCCCAGAGCACTAGTCATTCTATTTGTTATGACAACATATGGGGCTTGTCGGCACTCAGTAGAATGGAGATGAGGGTTAACAGATCCCAATAGCGTGTAGCAGAGAACATTTCAGCTACAGTACACTTGTTGCCTTAATTAAAAGCTTGAATAGGAACTACTGAGTATTGTGAAAATACACTGAAAATTCACTTTGCTTTGCTTATTACAACTCTCTAATTAATGTTGTTTATTCACATTTATCTTTTGTGCGTGAGGTTTCTTCCCTTTCCTTCTCTCTGTCTCAAAGGAAGCTCTCTGCCGGGTTAGGGTTCCTGGACACAGGTAGCACTCTGCTACTTTGCTCAGGTAAGAGCTTTTTATGTAAGCTTCTTTTACCTATTTACTCCTGTGAACCCCAAACTCCTGAGGGAAAGGGTGATGCTGGCCTGCTTGCTAGAGGTGAGGTCACATGCTTTCTTCTGCACAGGATTCAGGTGGGCTCTTCAATAGGGCAGCCTACAGGGGGCAGCTGGGTCTGTACAATGATATACTCGGTGCATTGGCAGGTCTCCCAGGATGCCTTCAATGTCAAGGAGATTGGAGCGGTCGGCACCGACTTGGTGGATGGTAACATATTGGTAATATTACTGGACTGCAATCCAGAGGTGTGGACTAAAGCTCTGGGGAAAGGAATGTTAGAACACAGCAGTTGGTAAAGCTGAGTTATTAAAAAAATCCCAGAGGGAAACTTAAACAACTGTCATAACCTATATTTTTATCCTTATACATTTGAAATGCAGCTGTAAATTCAGGAATCAGACCACCAGTTCTCGAGAGGATTTTATATCAAATTACATGAGACGCTTATTAATTTACACAAGTTAAACATATACACATGGCTACAAATTACTACTATCATAACTTTTGACAAATTCTCAAGCTAATCTCCATGAAGGCAACAGCAACCCATAGACTTAACCAAAAACCAGGCAAAGTATTTGCACCTTACAAATTCAAAATGAGGTTCTTTTCACTTTGGTTGCTTTGCAGACACGGTGGTACGCTGACAGGCTTTGATGTTACATTGCCTCTGCCCTGCACACACAGAACTGCTGTCTGTTATACCTGGCACATCACATTGGGCTGAATTTTCCCCCATCGGGGAGGAAGTTGAAGGGCGGGTGCATACAGGCGCGCTTCAGATTGGCACCCCTGATCGGGAGCACAGCGCCATTTTACATGGGCGGGCCAATTAAGCCCTGCTCAGCATGATGTCCGCACAGAAGCGCTATGTGCTCCCTATGCGGACAGGGGGGGAATCCCAAAATCGAGAGTGCGTTCTTTCACGCATTCGCACGAGAGAGCGCACTCATCTCCCCGAGGCTAAGTGCAGCCTCAGGGAGATCGGCTCTAAATGTAAAAAACCTAAAAATAGAAAAATAAAATTTCCCTAACACGTCCTTTCATGTGACAATGTCACCTGAGTTGGGACATGTCCATAATTTTCACAAAAACTTTATTAAAAATTTTTAAGCCCTACATGAAACCTCATCCCGCCCGTGGATGAGGTTTGATGCTTTTTCTAGCCTCCGCCGGGGCTCTTGACCTTAAGGTTGGACGGCAGGTCCTTTAATTACTTAATTGACTCTGTCAATGGCCTCAATTGGCCATTGACAGGTCGGCGGGCATGCAGCTGATTTCGCTGCGCCCCCACCTTCCTGAAAATTTAAATGGGGCGCGATGACATCGGGAGTTCCCCCTGACATCACCGTGCGTCATTTTATGCGTCGGGAAGTGAGCCCTGCCCCCGCTCGCCGACACTTAAAATCCTGCCCATTGAATGTAAATTCTCATTGAATCACCAGCCCTTTGGAACTCCACCTCTTCTAACAATAAAACCCCTTTCATAGTACCAACTTAATTGGTAATATAATCATTGCTTGGTCTCTGCTAGCTAGGTGCCAGAATTCACCCCTCTTCTTGAATGTTCTATTCAACAAAATGCAAATGCACACTATCTCTCTTACATCTCAAAACTAGTCCACATCAAAGCACCCAGACTAGCTGGCTTTAATCCAATTAAGACACAGCCACAGACTAAACCTGAGTAGACAGCCTCAGTAACTTTCCTTATGCAAAGGGGAGCTGGCAAATATCTCCAGCTATAGCCTGGAAGGAGCCAGATGCATAAAAATTCATCACCATGGCCACCTTCACAGCCACTGGCAATGCAGCCATAGTTCTGCTGTGAGGTTGCATTTTTGGCTGCAATAGGTGTCACAATCAGCACTGACAACTTCACTAAAGCACAAACATCATACACTTTGTTGACTGAGGTTCAAGTAGGAAAATTGCTCCCTGCAGATTTGGTCTTGTGCTGAAAGTTCTTCTCCCTCCCCCTCCTCATCATCTTTCTTTCAATCTTTCAGTAGTTTGTCTTGCCCCTGTGTGCCCTCTGCTCATTCTCCCAATCATGTTGTATTCCAAGGGAATTTTCTGCTACTGCGCCCATGTCTGGGAACAACTGCTTTATCCAGAAGCCTTAAAGTC
Organism: Cetorhinus maximus; assembly: GCF_964194155.1. NCBI lineage: Eukaryota > Metazoa > Chordata > Chondrichthyes > Lamniformes > Cetorhinidae > Cetorhinus > Cetorhinus maximus. The sequence continues at coordinate 94,892,834 of NC_135899.1, read as the reverse complement.
AGAAAAAAACTTCTTCAGCAACTGCCACATCACTCCCTGTAGACATCTGCAACTTTTAACAACTGTAGAAAGCAAAAAAACACTTCTAGAATCAAAGCAACAGCTGGTAGAAATCAACTGGCAGCTAACAGATAAGTAACTGATGATACTTTCAAATAGAACTTGCTAGTGAGCCCTTGCTGCTGAGTGTGTGCTGAGCTGTGTGTGATGAAGAGAGGGTGTTAGCTGGAGAGTTGAGCTCAGCAGTCGTGGTATTAAAAATCAGCATCATTGACATCATGTTCTGCCTATTCTGCATACTTCCAGCAGCCATTCACTGCGCAGGCATCAACACCTCAAAACTGTGTGCGTGCCAGAGGTCGAAGGACACTCACAGCACTCAAAAAAACCAACACAAATAATTCACGTCGCAAATGTTTAGGTGCCACCCATGAAACAAATGGATGATCTTGGTGCAAATATTCTGGTTGTTTGCTCAAATTGATAGAGTGATGCTAAAATCAGTTTGAGCATGAGGCGTTAGCACTTCTCTCAGCTGTACAATAATTACTTCAATACTGGCGGAATTTTACAGTCCCTCCTGCTGGCGGGAATTTCCAGTCCCGCCAAAGCAAAGTAGTTTTGAACGGCTTGCCGCATTTTACAGCCCTTCCCCCACTGCGACAGGTCTGTAAAATTCTGCCCTATATCTCCGGCTGACAATTTATATTATTTGTAGGCCATCAATCACCACGTTTTTCTTGCCAGATTTATGACTTAGTCATGAAATATCATCCCAAATCTGATAATTTTGCTGACTGCATACAATGATCCCCTGATACACATCCAGCTGCGAGCTATTATAGGATTGAGATAAGGACTTCAATTAGTCTATAAATCAAAATTCTATAATTTTCCATTTCTGATGAAGGGTTTATCACTATTAGGATCAGTGGAATGATAGCTGCCATTTTCAAAATAAAAACCATGTTTTCTAGGTAACATCCAGAAAGATTGGCCACATTCGTTGTCCTACATCTATAAATGACTTCAAAATAAAGATAATGCTTTTCTGTCAAAGTTCTAGAAAGTAGCAAGTGAGATAGAAGCACAAGAGGCATTTGCTTCATTTCTGAAACGGAAGCAGAAAAAGCTGCACCAAGTTACTCAGCCAGTAACCAAAGTCTCACTGGAAAACTGTGCACAATGATCTATCCATATGGAAAAATCACCAATTCAAAAACGTAGTATTTCTCCAAAGCACCAATGGCGCATCGACTAATAATGAAACAAAGTTAAATTTCTATTATTACGGTATAACTTCCTTCTTTGAATAATCAAAATTAATATGTATCAAGTTCATCCTATGGCATAATTTATAAAGGATCAGAACATTATCAAAACAAATCATTTTATGCCAACTGCCCTGTTGGCTCAATTAATTTATTCAGAAAATAACAGAGATGTTAAACCAAGAAAGACACAGGCTTCATTCCCAGTCTGTGCTATGTTAACAGGTTGCAGCCCAATTGGAAGTATATATGTTCTGATTGGTGCAACGTCCTGGAGTTAGGGAGTGGAATCCAGCTGAGGTTTTTACCTCTGTTCAGGACCCAGACTTCACTGTCTAGAGTTACTGTCAGGGATAACACATCTGGAGTGGACACTTGGACACTCTCAGTACTGTCAGAGATAACACATCTGGAGTGGACACTTGGACACTCTCAGTACTGTCAGGGATAACACATCTGGAGTGGACACTCAGACACTCTCAGTACTGTCAGGGATAACACATCTGGAGTGGACACTTGGACACTCTCAGTACTGTCAGGGATAACACATCTGGAGTGGACACTCAGACACTCTCAGTACTGTCAGGGATAACACATCTGGAGTGGACACTTGGACAAAGCCAGAATCTTCTAGGTGGAGGAAAATTGCTTTTAGTTTACAAAGAAAGAGGGCCGAATTTTCCGTTTTTGGAACTAAGTGCGGTGGTGGCAGGTTCTGCAGCGCATATCCCGCTGCACAGATTGACGGGAAATCACGCCTGATTCAGCACTTGCAAGCTTAATAACTATGCACAGGTGAGTATCCCACTTGAAACGTTAACTCTGTTTCTCTCTCTCCACAGATGCTGCCTGACCTGCTGAGATTTTCCAGCATTTTCTGTTTTTATTTCAGACTTCCAGCATCTGCAGTATTTTGCTTTCATCTCACTGAATCACCTGGCGGGTCAGGAGCTGATTTGTCCCCCCCACCATTACTTGGCGGGGTCAAAGGTTCAGGTGCCATATTTAAACACCAGCCGAGCACACACATCTCACTCTCTCCAGACCATCTGCCTCCAGGAGACCATTAGAGATGTCTTCCACCCAGAAGAAGGATTCTGCAAGCCAAAAGCAGGTGGCAGCATGACACGCCAGCCTCCAGGCCTTGGTAAGAGGAGTGGGGATGTGCTGTACCCAAGGGAAGGATCCAGGAAGCACACCAGCCTCACCACTCCAGCCTGGGAGGCCATCGCAAATCAGGTCAGCAAGTCTGGCCACCACACCTGAAACGCTATCCAGCGTAGGAAGAGGATGGATAATCTCATCCACTCCACCAGGGTAAGTCACCGTTCAACTCCCTCTGATGCCAAACCCTCATCGTGGCATCATGTACTCAAAAGGTTACTCTCTTCAGGGATCTCACACAACCATTAGCCTGGGACACACATCCCCACTGACTGTTTCAGGGAAACTTTCACATCGCCACTATCTCATCTATCATGTTGCTCACTCTCCATCCTCAGCCCCCTCTGGGGAGGGCTCCCCACACACAGTGGGCACACACCTTTCCCAAACTTAAGGATGAGATTTCAGAATACTTGGAAGTGCATGGTAAAATCGGGCAAAGTCAGCATGGTTTCATCAAGGGGAGATCATGCCTGACAAATCTGTTAGAATTCTTTGAGGAGGTAATGAGTAGGTTAGACAAAGGAGAGCCAATGGATGTTATCTACTTGGACTTCCAGAAGGTCTTTGACAAGGTGCCGCACAGGAGGCTGCTCAGTAAGATAAGAACCCATGGTGTTAGAGGCAAGGTACTAGCATGGATAGAAGATTGGCTGTCTGGCAGGAGGCAGGGAAGTTGGGATAAGGGGTCCTTCTCAGGATGGCAGCCGGTGACTAGTGGAGTTCCGCAGGGGTCAGTGTTGGGACCACAACTTTTCACTTTATACATTAATGATCTAGATGAAGGAACTGAGGGCATCCTGGCTAAGTTTGCAGATGATACAAAGATAGGTGGAGGGACAGGTAGTATTGAGGAGGCGGGGAGACTGCAGAAGGATTTGGACAGGTTAGGAGAATAGGCAAAGAAGTGGCAGATGGAATACAATGTGGGGAAGTGTGAGGTCATGCACTTCCGTAGGAAGAATAGAGGCATGGACTATTTTCTAAATGGGGAGACAATTCATAAATCTGGAGTGCAAAGGGTCTTGGGAGTCCTAGTCCAGGATTCTCTTAAGGTTAACTTGCAGGTTGAGTCGGTAGTTAGGAAGGCAAATGCAATGTTGGCATTTATTTCGAGAGGACTAGAATATAAAAGCAGGGATGTGCTGCTGAGGCTTTATAAGGCTCTGGTCAGACCACATTTAGAATATTGTGAGCAATTTTGCGCCCCGTATCTCAGGATGGATGTGCTGACCGTGGAGAGGGTCCAGAGGAGGTTCACGAGAATGATCCCAGGAATGAAAGGCTTAACATATGAGGAACATTTGAGGACTCTGGGTCTATACTCAATGGAGTTTAGAAGGATGAGGGGGGATCTGATTGAAACTTACAGAATACTGAAAGGCCTGGATAAAGTGGACGTGGGGAAGATGTTTCCATTAGTAGGAGAGACTAGGACCCGAGGGCACAGCCTCAGAGTAAAGGGAAGACCTTTTAGAACAGAGATGAGGAGAAACTTCTTTAGCCAGAGAGTAGTGAATCTATGGAATTCATTGCCACAGAAGGCTATGGAGGCCAGGTCATTGAGTGTATTTAAGACCGAGATAGATAGGTTCTTGATTGGTAAGGGGTTCAAAGGTTACGGGGAGAAGGCGGGAGAATGGGGTTGAGAAACTTATCAGCCATGATTGAATGGCGGAGCAGACTCGATGGGCCGATTGGCCCAATTTCTGCTCCTATGTCTTATGGTTTTATGGGCTTATAACTCTGCTCCATCCCTACTCAGCACACGCCTCTCTTTTGCCTTCATCCAGGGTAAGCTTGCCCACAGCAGGCGCAAAGGATTCCAGACCGGGGGAGGCATGGCCGACATAATTGCCCTCCCGGAATTCAGGGAAGATGCCACTGAGATCACTGGGGAGGACAGGGATCACTCCTATTGGGAAGGGGAGATCGGATTGCCTTAGCAAACTAGTATGATCACACCTCCATCACATCACATCCTGGCACTGTGATTGACATGCAATTCGTAATCCGCATGCTCATCAACTAAAGCTCTCTTATCTCTCTTTTATGGAAATACAACAATAGGCAGTGGAACATCAGGCAGAGGTTTGGCATCACTGAGCAGACTAGAGTGAAGGATGGAAGAGTCCGTCCATGTTCTGTCTGATGGTGTGATCCCAACATGTGAGTGCCTCGAAGTCACCATGAGAAGGTTGGCAACCACCATAGAGACCTTGGTCCAGCAAGTCTTGCCATATTTTCACTCAGCCCTGCGCTCCATGGCTACACACCCTGGTGGACACCATCAATGTGCAGGTGAGAGGTGGACGAGGCACCTTAACCTCCCTCCAGATGCACCTTCTCCTCAAGGAGTCAGGGCAGGGTTCTTGGGCACCCACAGGCAGGATCAGTGCCAGCTGGACATCCCGGGGTCTCCACTCAGGACACTCCAAGGGTGTCCAGCCACTCAGAATCCCCTCTGCCTGTGACCCCATCCACTCCAGCCGCTCAGGCCGAGGAGGATACATCTGCCCCTGAGCAGGTGTCCCTTATCAGGCCGGGTCCTCCAGGCCTCAGGCCACCAGAGGACACCTGCCAAGGTCATCGCAGACATCAGGGTGTAGCATTCAGCAGGCTGCCTCCACCTCTGCTGTGGATATTGGAGTTGCTCTCAGGCTCAGTGGTAGGGTTAGGAAAATTAAGAAATATTGAAATCACTTTGAGGTCACGGGTGTGCAAATGCTGTAAACATATTGCACTTTTGTTCATTCATTTGATGTTTATGTGAATGGCTTGGTCAACGGAAGGTGTTGTGATTATTTACATATGAATCCTCTTATTGCGAGGTTTGGCCATCCTCCCACTCAGTGACAGCGTTTCTTGATCACACCTCCCACATTTAATTCCAAATCATTAATATATACAACAAACAGCAAGGGCCCTAACACTGGGCCCTGTGGAACACCACTGGAAACCGCTTTCCATTCACAAAAACATCCATTGACCATTAACCTTTGTTTCCTGTCACTGAGCCAATTTTGGATCCAACTCAACACCTTCCCCTGTATCCCATAGGATCTCACTTTCCTGACCAGTCTGCCATGTGGGACCCTGTCAAATGCCTGACTGAAATCCATGTATTGGAATTGTGTGATTAATGTGCCTGTATCCCTTCTTCCTCATGATGCGCTGTTGTGTGAGGGCAGCTCAGTAGCCTTGAAGGATTAGTGGCAGTTGTGTCTCCTCAGCGGTAGTGCCAAAGGTCAAGACCTGAATGGGAGTTGATCCCCAACCATGTCCTCATCTCATTGGCCGCTGTAGTTTCTCGTTTCTGTGGCGACGGCTGCTTCAAGATACTTTCACAGCGTTCTTGTTGTTGAGCGACTCTCACTTCCCAGAGCCAGCGCATACAGAGGGCACTGCTAACCTTCTTACAGATCATGGCCTGATGAATCATGAGGCTGGAAGGTGCAAGTGTGAATGCTGAACTAGCTCTCAATGTGACTTGTTGGGCCTCCCTTTCATGCAATGGAATAGCATTCAGGGCCAGGAGGAATGCGGCCATCTCCCGTTGCCTTCACTTTACTCTTCCTGGAATCTGGTAGCAATTAAAGTGGCACGGCATCGTCACATTCACACTGACCTTCATCATCCTCTTGAGGTTCCTGGGCCTCCTGATCTTCATCCTCCGAGGAGCTCTCATTCTTCTCCATTTCACCCTCAGGCAAGGGTTTACCTTTTTGTATCACCAGGTTGTGAAGTGCACAACACACCACAATGATGCGGATAACCAATAGTGAGTGTACTGTCTGACCACCTCACCAGTCCAAACGTCTGAAGCACATCTTCAGAATGCCAAAGGCCTACTCGATTAGGGACCGTGTGGAGCTGTGAGCTGAATTTTACCTCTCCCCGAATGACTCTGAGGGCAATGCACCGGTGTCATTAGCCAGTGTTTCAATGGATACCCCTTATCTCCAGGCAACCACTCCTGCAGAAATTCAGGCTCTCTGAAAGCCTGAGGCCTGGGAGTGACTCTGGATGTATGAGTCATGGCAACCCCCAGGGTACCTGGCACAAATGTGCAGTATGTGTTTCCAGTGAGTACACATCAGTAGCGATGGGGAGACAATGTCGTCATTGCATTGTCACTGGACTAGGGACCCAGAGACCCAGGGTAATGTTCTGGGACCCGGGATCGAATCCCACCATGGCAAATGGTAGAATTTAAATTCAATAAAAGTCTGGAATTAAAAGTCTGATGATGACCATGAAACCATTGCCGATTGTTGGAAAAACCCATCTGGTTCACTAATGTCCTTTAGGGAAGGAAATGTGCCGTCCTTACCTGGTCTGGCCTACATGTGACTCCAGACCCACAGCAGTGTGATTGACTCTTAACTGCCTTCTGGACAAGGGAAATTAGGGATGGGTAATAATAGCCAGCAACGCTAACTTCCCTTGAATTAATATATTTAAAAAAGTTGAACATTGGTGGAATGATAGTCTTCATTGTTGATAAACATGGAGCTGCTGCCATGGAGCCCTTAAAGCCACATGGGTGCAATTGATTGCAGCCTGCACTCTTGAGAAGCATGAGATAGCTGCAAACCCACTGAATCTCGCAGCCTGGCTATCTCCATTGAGAGCAAACCTCATATAGCGATATACCTTGCTGTAGAGGGTATCTGTGACCTTCTCGATACATTGATGTGTGGCAGACTGTGAGATGCCACACAGGTCTCCTGTGAATCCCTGGAATGACCCACAGGCAAAGAAATTGAGCGCAGCAGTCACCTTTAAAGCCGCTGGCAGGGATAAGTCTTCATGAAGAATGTGGCAGATGTGATCTATGAGCACGCAGGGTAAGCACAGACTTGCGCGGCATTGTGTCTCACCCATTTGTAAATAGGAGAGTCTTCTTTGGTATACCTTAGTTCTGGTGTATTGCCTCTGTTGTCTGGGTCTCTCCTCCTGACCCCCTTGTTCTTGCTCTGACTCACCTTGACCCTGGACCTCAGGTGGAGCCTCCTCCTCGAGCTGCCCTCAGCATTGCCTATCGCCCCCTTCTCCTTCTCCATTGCATTAGAATCCACAGAAAGGCAGCATTGGGCCCTAGATCCATGATTGTTTTATCCTTCTCTCTGGAATGAAATGAACACATTAATGATTATCGGATCAACATAGTGAAGCTCACAACCTGTCTCCAATAGCAACTGTAATGGTCTATAGTGGTTTCTGTCCTACTTGCCTTGGCACTGATGTAGGTTTGGACCTGAAGCACCAACACACACATCAAGGTGACCAAGATGCCATCCCTGAGACTTAACATCTGAATCCCACAGAGATTGGAGAAGGTTTGAATGATATGCAAGACCTGACCTAGCTCAGTGCTCCAATCTCTGATCTGGAATACTAAATAACAATAAGCTCATGATTAATGACATGATGCCCTTTGGCCCATTATGAAGGCCAATTCTGGGAAGCAGATGATAGTCCTCTATTGATGTGACTGTATTTATGCAACACCTGTGCCTCCTTAACACTTGCAGGCATTTCCAAATTTCACATTCCTGTGTGTTAATGTTGCCAGATAGCAACTGTGATGTTAAGTCATTGATTCCTGAATATCTTCTTTCAGGCTGATAAAGGCATTGGCTCCCAATGGCTATCCTTGTAAGGACGCCTTCCTCCTTTCTCTCTAATCAGACCGCGGTTTAATCTTGTGGCAGGAACGAGTTGGATTGCGCCCCCCCCCAGAAAGGCCCCTTAGTCCAGCAGTGTGCTCCTTCCACACTGCCTCAGACCCCTCCCATTCAGAATCGCTCCTACTTTCGATACTGTCGATTTGTAACTGCGCCATAACTCCGATAGAGCAAGATGGTGTTTCGGCATTATTACTTCGAGGCCAGCATCAGCACTCCCTCTCTCACTGCCTGCATCACTGAAATGGACCTGGAACCTCGTGATGTGAAGGAACAGTTCCTACCTGTTATTCTCCAGCCTCCCTCAGTGAGTACTCCTGCAGCAGGGCCCGCTGCATCTCAGGACTGTCCCAACTCTCTGACCCTTGATAGTGAGGCCCACGGAGCCCAGGACTGTCTGTACTCTCTGATTCCTGACTTCAAGCCGAAGATCAAGGACTTTGACTTTCACATTTCCCCACTGCTTTCGTGACTGAAGACTACACTGCCTCCCTTCCCAACAACCCCCCATGAGTCTCTTTGACCCTTTGACCCTTCCCTCTTGTGCCATGCTAATTAACCCCCACCCCCCGCCCCCGCTTTCCTACTCTGGAGTCTGCATACATCCCCTCCCATTTATACATGTTGCATTCCATTCACCCCCTTCTTTGTCAGCGTTTCAGTTTCCCTTGTTGGGCTCCAGCTTCTGACCTCTTAGCCTCCCCTCTGCCGACTATCATTTCTCCTACCCCCTCAACACTTTGCAAAGCCTTCCTTCCCCATTGCCCCTCTGTGTGTTTCCCTTCCACATCACCCTCCACTCCACGCCGGTCGAAATGGTCTCTGAATACTCAGCCCTGCATGTGTCCCGCTGCACAGTGGTGTCCTTTTGGACTATGCAGGCAACCATTGGGAGCAGACCAACCCTAAACCCCCAGCAGTGTGGCATTCCCCTGGCATTGCAATGAGACTGGCGCAGTGCTGTGGCAGGTGGGCTATGTATGTTGCACTCACTTTGAAGTCTTGAGTGAAGTGATGTGCAACCTGTGCACGCCAACTCTTTTTCAAAAGAGATTCACGCCGATGTGATTTCCTGCTGGCGCGACGCAAGATTGGAAATCGACATGTGATTCTAGCGAGAAGCTAATTTAATGAGCATTCATGAGATGTTAATGAACGCAAATGGCATTCACGCCACTAGTCAGTGGGATACTAACCCGCCATCAGGAGAATTGCAAAGTATTTTTACACAGGCGGGTTTCTGATTTTTGGCTATCGCTAGATTCCCTGCTCCCGCCCGTCACAAAACCCGGAGCGGGCAGGATGGGGAAATTTCACCCGGAGAAATTTCTGGAACCTTACAGTTCAACAATGTGCTCAAATTAATTGTGACCTTTCTTTTCTTTGCCAAACTTGTAGTGAAGACACTGAATTAATTCTGGCATCAACTCATTCACAATTTGTGGCTCATCATGTAATTAATGAAGTAAATTATGAAGTAAAAGGTGTGGGTTCCAATTAATTAATAATCCACTTCATGAATTGTTAATTAACCTAGTTAGTTATTTTCACTGTATTTTCTCATTTCAAAGCACTTTAATCTGCCAGTGGGGATTTCATTTGTGACAGTGTGGCTTCAGGAATATTACCTAAGGGGAAGATATCGTTAAAAGTTTTTTGTAAGGGAGTCTATTACAATGGACCTGCTTTGGATGTGCAATGATGGAGGATTCCCTCTGTGGCTTTTTGGTAACAAGATGATAAATGGGTTTGTTATAAATGAGTTTTGATATTGTTATACAGCTCACACAGCCTCTTTCTCACGGTCCTGATTCTTTAATATCAATGTCAGCCCCTGGTGAATGTACAATGTTGGTGATAGCACGAGACTCACTTAGGACTGATTTTTAAATTAATTTCTAGGTGCTTGGATGTAAAGTTAAAATTGGTTTTAGGTGTAAAATGCAAGAATGAATTTGCCAGATTTGAAACATTTTCCAATTTGAATTTCATTCTGTGTGAATTTACTTCTTCCGCATTTGAAGCTATAGATTATGATTTAGATTCTTTGATATTTTGTAGTGACTGGAATTTAAAAACCTATCTAAGAAAGAGAATTAGAAAGGAGCAGAAATTGAAAGCGATTGGAATGGATGCTATAAGGATCTGCCTCTCACTTCTCCTGACTTCCTGATTTAGTAGGATGAAGTATAAATTTATAATGTTTTTAGGGGGTAACCTGTTCCAATGTAGTGCACTTGAAGTTCACTGCTCCATAAGGAACAACTAAATACTTCTAGAAAACAGCAGGAATAAGAGAATCCACTCTCAGAATGAAGGGCATTCTCTTGTAGTATGAATCATGCCCTCGTTCCATCATGAGTGAGTTTTGTTTCACTGGCAATTGTCGGAGTGTGTAAGATATACTGGCATCTGGGAGTTGGTAACAGCTTCTTATAAGGTTTAAATCATTGTTAATTGGTCGGGAGTGGCACGATGATTAACATACACTGGAGGCTTTACCCATTAAACCCATTAGATCCAGTCAAATGCATCAACTGAAATGGGTGCAAGTGTTGTTTTGAAGTGCTTTTGAAAGACTAAGTACAGTTCCATTATAAGTTGTAGGACCCGCTCCAGAATGTAAGACTATTTACCCACTTGTCATGTCAACAACCATACAGAAAGTGAAAAGATGGTGTGAGAAAAGAATTACATAACTTGTGCTACATTCAAATATTTTGATGATTCCAACATCAGAATATTCAGCCCTCATCAGAAGGCATCAGAAAGGCTAGAAGGCACAATGATGCACTTTCCTTCCCTTCTGTTTCAGAATGAACACATTGGCCATTGCTAATCAATGTGGGCATTCTTCTTTCTGTGAAAGAATTCCCTTCATTGTTCAATTCTGCACAAGTGTTAATCAGTCAGGATACACACTTTAATTCCTCAGCTGTCTGGAGTCCATGCCACTTTGTTACAGCCATAAATTGATTTAAACATCAATTGCTGCAAGAACACACTCAGGGTCTTGCCAGGCTAGTTAGGCCTGTTGAATGCACAATAAGCCTCAGACTCACTTTTCCCACCATCCACAATCAAAGCCTATTGTACCCTTATAATATGAGGGTCACAAGTTCAGACTCCAATGGAAAGGAGCATCTTGCCAAAGAGGGACTATTCATGCAATTCTGCCAGTCAGAGAACTTTTCCCCTCACTTAAGAAATTGGTCGGTGCTGGGCCCAGTTTCTCAGGAATAAAAAGAGTGCAAAACATGTAACATAATTGTAACATACATGTACCATCCCAATTTAACAGTGAGATCAATGGCCTGTAACAATCTGCACAGACTTCTAATTATGTGGGACCTTTTTTTTAGGTGAATTGGGCAGATGCTTCAACCCAGACAGATACAGGCTTACCAAATGTCCTTATGGTTCTCAACTGCATTCTGCAAGCCTGATGGGTCAAAGGTTACAGGCTATGAACACTAAAGGGTAAAATTTGTAAGGGCCCACATTTACCTCCAGGGTTACAAAGTATAGCGTGTGTAATATTGTCACTGGGGATGGGTATTCCTTTCAGGGTTGTGGACACACTGAAGAATAGAAATGGGGACGAGAATTCTGTGAAAGGTCAACAAATGCAGCTATAAACAGGGATTTGGCTCTGGCTCATTGGGAGCTTGTCTCTGAGTCAGGAGTTGACATTTCATTCCCTGAGGAGATCTCCACCTTTTGGTGTACAAGAATACCTTCAAAAAATCCAACCTTTGTTCTTTCCTGGACACCTTCAGGCTATGATCTTTCTAGTCACAGATTTCACTGGCAGCTGGGAACTGACAGTCATGTCAACAGCCAAATTGTGTAATGGTCTGAATGATATTATTGGTCCTTGACATTTAAATATTAATGTTGCTTCCACATGCCTCCCTAATTTCTGGACTTTGTGCCTCAGGGCCTTGTGTGAGTGCAATATATTTTAAATATGCAACATTAAAAGCAGCTTTTTTCCAACTCCTTTTTGTGGGGATATGATTCCAAACTGTTTCGTGGTGTCAGAGCTGCAACACGAGACAATCTGTACACAGTCATCATGAGGAGGATGGCCCAAGTGACTTGGCCAATGACCCCGCTTCGTGCAATTGGCACGGTGCTTTTGTTGGAGATGACTCCCAAAGGATGAATATTCTCCTGAGTGCCTCCTGCAGCAATAGCCACGTCAGCATATCACCGCTGTGCCGCTAGTAATAACTCTGTAAACTGCTCTGTCACCACCACAACATCCTTTGTTTTTTGGCAATTTGTGGCTCTTGAAGTGCTGCTGTCTGGCTGGATTTACCAACCCTGCTCGAGGGGCTGAATAATACGCTCTGTGATCGGGAGCGTTATCTGCTTCGTGGAGTATATTATGGGCCACGATGACATCGGGCACCATTCCCAGCGTCATCACACCGGTTTCAGATAATGCCTATGTGGGTGGGTCAAAAAATCGGCCACCCACCCCCTTTATTTAAACATCAATTTAAATGCCAATTAAGGCAAGTAGCAAGCAGTCTGACTGCAATAATAAAGCAAAAAGGCAATAATATACTTTCAAGATCAGATTCACAGCAGGTGGGTAACCTGTTTTTTAAGGACAAGTTGTTTGGGTGGGTTTTTAATCAGCAGCTGAGAACAGAGCCCCATTTTGAACTATTTTGTAGTTCAAAATCCTTTGTCTTCACTAGGCAGAGTTGAATTTTGGATATTTTCTCTTTAGAAGGGCATTCCTCTCATTGGGAGGGGTCTTTGGAAACTTTATTTAATATTTTACAGTCTGGCCTGGAGGAGTCCGACTTCCGATCATAGACATGATTCCAGAACCACTCCAGTATGGTGACAAGCAAATATTCGACATTTTATACCTCATCCGAAACCAACCCTTTTCTCTCTTGAGCAGGGATGCCTGTGTTGTCCTTAACCTGCTCAAAACAACAGAAGACGTCAAAACAACCTCTATCATCAGCTACACAGAACTGCAAGTTCCTAAGAGGTCTACTAGTAAAGACACTCTTGACTGGAACTTCAGTTTTGAATTGTCTTCAATCTTTGAAGGCGGCAGAAGCTCCTCTTTGGTCAGACTAGCCAAATCTTCAGATAAGTACCACCGTACTTTGAGTGGAAGATGCTACATGAGAATGACCATCAACAGAACGATGAGCCCCAACTTCAGGCTCCAACAGTTGCTGTCACACAACCAGGGAACACCATGGCAACAAAACTGCAAATTCCAGCAGAAGCAGCAAGGCGATGCTGGAGCAGGAGAATAGCAACCATAAACTTGCCAGAGCATACCTCAGTGAGGTACAAGGGCACAGGAAAGAACAGAGTATGGCGATGAAAGCCAAACTGCAGGTTGAGCTCATGGATGAGGTTTCGAATGGATCAGAGTCACACCTTCAGCTCCCAGAAAGGTCACGGTGGACCCCACAGAAAAAGACAAACTGTTTTCACACCGCATAGGAATGGAGCAAACACTCTCTCCACACGGAACGGGACAAGCCTGTGGTGTCTGAACAAAGCAGATGGGTTGTTGATAAGGAAAAGTTCAGCTCCAAAGAGCACAAAAAGCGAATCAGAGAATAAGTGATCAAACCACTTTGCACGTAACTTGAAAGCAAGCACATTTTTCATGGTAAAACATCTCTACTCTTTCTTCTCACCACGCTTCCCCTTGGTGTCTATAAACGTGAACTCTTCCATTCCTAACCTCCTAATTCCTTGCATTGTTACTGTGTGTCTCCAGCCTCATCTCACAATAGCTGAGACCCTGGAGTGACCTATAAGCTGTGTCTTATATCCTGCTGCAAATTTGCATGGCCCTGGTATCTTTCTCTACATGTGCAGGTATCTAAGAGTTCCACCAGGAGGACATGCACATGCAAGTGGAATATGTTGGTGTAAACTTTACAGTTCAAAGGTCAAAAGAAGAAAAACCTCTTCCAATCCCAGTTCTCTCATGATGGCAGCACTTAGAATTCTTTCCAAACATAGCTAATTCCATCAAATCGGGATATTATCCCTCCTGGAGATGAACGCAGGAACATTCCTAATGAGGTTGCTAAGTTCCACAGGAGAATTCAGAGCAGTAGTAGGTTGTGATGTTGACATCTCTCTGCAGGGAATTGCTTGGACCAGAGCTGTGTCCCTGTGGTGAAAAATACTAATTCCAATAACCAATACATATAAATTGAGCTAACAGGCAATCATCTTAACATCAACAAAAAAGTCATCTTCGAAGTTTCCTCATAACTTTTACATTACAGGGTGTTTAAAAGGAATAGAGACAACCTCTGAAAGTGTAGCCCATCAATTGGCACTAGTCTGCACAGTTGATAAAATATACCTGACCCCTTATGTGTTTGTTTCAAACTGATGTGTAAATCATCCCAACTGTCAAACAAAATAGGTAAAACCTGAATTTCAGCCTCTTGTAACTAAATTACAATCTCCTTGTTACTGAATATTAGAAGATTAGGGTACTTTGGTGTGTCACTGATGTAAATAATAGGGATTAGTATTTTGGTTTCTTCAGACGGGCGTTCCACACTCCTTATCTCTGTGAGTTCCACAGCCAAGTCTGTGCTACCAGATATCCTGATCAATGCTCTTATCAGATCAAACCCAGAGATTATAAGCATAGTCATAACTAAACTGGAAAGCAATCTAAACTCATCCCCCATTCATCCACTAGACATCAGTGATCAAAATCCTCTCTCCATCCACTAACTAGTCAATAACAGGAATAAAATCTGTACTTGGACCGCCACAATATCAGATTCCTCTGCTCACCAGATCACCACTTCATACCTTACTATATAACAAGCTTTACAAAGCTTGTTATATACAAACTTCCCACTCTACCGTTCAACACTGTACAGGAGCTGAAGTATGAGCAAGCTAACAAAATCTTCTCAATAAGAAGAACTATTTTGTCAGTCTCAGTTTTTAATAACCAGTTTGACATTGTGGCTGTATCTGTCACACATCTGTCAGCCTCCAGCTTCTACCCATGTCTAGATATAAAGAATAGACTTGTTCAAAAGTAGGATGAGATTTTGGACAAATATGCAGCAGATTTCCAATTGTTTAAAAGAAAACAGATGCATCCAACAAAAGAGAAAGAACAATAAAGACTTATGTTTATGTAACATCTTTCATGACCTCAGGGTGTCTCATATTGCTACACAGCCAATGACATCTTTTTAACATGTGGCCACTGTTGTAATGTAGGAAGCGCAGCAGCCAATTTGCACACAGCAAGATCCCGCAAACAGCAATGTGACAATAACCAGATAATCTGTTTTAGTGATGTCGATTGAAGGATAAATATTTCCCCAGGACTTTGGGAACAACCCCCATGCCCCCACCACCCCCCCCACCCCCCACTCTTCTATAAAAGATCTGTCTTTCAAATGAGATGCTAAATTCAGGTGATTTTTAAAATATTCCTTCATAGGATGTGGGCGCCGCTGGCAAGGCCAGCATTTCTTGCCCTTGAACTGAATGGCTTGCTAGGCCATTTCAGAGGGCAGTTGAGATCCAACATGTAGTCACATGTAGTCCAGACCAGGTAAGGACGGCAGATTCCCTTCCCTAATGGACATTAGTGAACCAGATGGGTTTTTATAATAATCAATGATATTTTCATGGTCACCATCCTGAGACTAGCTTTATACTCCAGCTCTTTATTAGTTTCCTTTAAATTCCACAAGTTGTCATAGAGGGGGGGATTTGAACCCATGTCCCCAGAGCATTAGCCTCAGCCTCTGGAGTACGAGTCCAGTGACATTACCACGTCACCACCACTGCCCAAATAAATCATCCTGTGGCACAGTTTAGAAGACGAGCAGTGGAGTTATCCCTGGTGTCCTGGCCAATATTTATCCATCAATTAACATCATTAAAAAGATTGTCTTGTCATTATCATGATGCTGTTTGTGGGAGCTTGCTGTGCACAAATTGGCAGTTGCTTTTCCTACGTTATAACAGACGCTACATTTCCAAAAGTACTTCATTGGTGGTAAAGTGCTTTGGGTTTTGTGGTAAAAGGCACTATGTGAATGCAAGTTCTTTTTTCTTTTATAGTGATTGAGGTGCAGGGCAAGCCCTGGAGGGACTGGAACATGAGTATAAGAACTTAAAACTCAGGGTATTCCTGGGCTGGGAGCTAATGGAGTCCATCATCTCCAACATCAGGATGATGGTATGTTCCTGCCTCATGTACCTTCTCAAACTCCACCTCACCCTCATCCAGCTATCTGGCATGAAGATCAAGCTGCAGATGGTGTGACCATGGGCCTATTGCTTTTCACCCCATTCCCTCACCCCAACACTCCCCTTCTGCATCTATGCTTTCAGATTTGCTGCCTAGCCCAGTGTAGCCTCACCAAGAAGGGTGGCAGCAAGACCAGATTCTGATGAAGAAGCAATGTGACTGTCACTCCCAGCCATCAGCTTCAATGTTGGCACTCCACATGCCTTAGAGGATAGTGTAGAGATGGGGTCTGCACATGCTGAGTCATCAGGCATGAGTGGGCTGCAATCCCCATCCAGGGGGAGAGGATCTTGTGTGTGCCAGCCCCCCCAAGAGGGGCAGGGGGGGTGGGGTGGTGTGAGGGCACCAATGGGTTCTGTTGTAGGACACTCAGATGAGCACTTCACTGGGGAAGCACCGAGGAGAATGCTGATGGACATGCACACCGAGATGATGGTATGCTCCTGCCTTATGCACCCTCTCAAATTTCACCTACCACAGAGCCTGCTATCATTAGTAAAGAGCGTGGAGGAGTCTCACTCCTGTGTGGCACAGGGAGTTGTGTAGAACTTGGAGCCCATCCTTTGCACTGTGCAAATGGTGACCAACTCCATGACAGGACTTGTGGACTGAGTGGTGATGCAGTGTCTGGTGGTCAAAGTCTCAGCTCCCTCTGCAGCAAAGGCAGAAAAAACCCAACATCTCAGCGCGACAGTGAGAGCTCAGACTGTGGGCATGAGATCCATACTTGTTGCCATGCAAACTCAGACTGCTGCCATCGTGGCTGTGGGCCTCAGAGCTCAAAGGGACAAGCAGACTCATCAACTACATCATTTGAAAAGCGCCTCAAAATTGAGCTATCACCTGGAAATTCTGTTGTTATTAGTTTCGAAGAATCCATTTTCATGCTACACAATTTTTTTAGGGAAACACTCTAGGTTGTATCCACATTTGTTTTTGAACCGCTGGTTTGGAATTTTAATCGTTTAGCAGTGTTATTGTGCTAGTCTGAAGAACAGTGACAAGCCTCTGCAATTATGATGAGCCCTTTTAGGGTAATAACCATTTAATTTTGCTAAACTAGTGGCTGGCTCAACAAACCCATTCATTAATGCTGCTGTGTGGATTCGATCAACTTTCTGCCTAACTTCATCTTTATATCATTCTATTTTGATCAGTTAAGTACTGGAAGGCACAGAAAACTACAAGCCTGCTTCAAAACCTCCAACCCAAACAGCTAACAAATCCAAAAACATGACAGATTCATCGCTCACAGGCTCCATCCACAAAGTAACGGGCTGGCCAATCTGTAACAGGGCCCTGGGTACTGCAGACAGCACTGATAACTGCCTGCCAAAGAGGATCAACTCAAATACCTTCTCCCATTGTCAAATATGTCATCTTAGAGTGACAACCCTAAAGAGATCGAGCTGACCGCTTCCCTTCCCCCAAAGTCACTAGTTGATCAAAACTTTTTTTGGCAGCGTTTTGTTAGAACAGTTTTTTCCACCCGATAGCTTAAATAGTTGCAAATTGGACCTTGAATCTCAGATTAAAACAGAAAGTGCTGGAAATACTCAGCAGGTCTGGCAGCACTTGTGGGCCTCTCCATTGCAGTGAAAATGGCGGACAAGCTCGGAGACCCTAAGTCCCACCCCCAAACACATCACTTCCTATCCTGCCGGGGTGGGATTGGAGTCGGGCCAGTGTTCGTGCATGTGCAGTTTACACAGGCAGCTGGCTATTTACACCCCCAGCTGCCTCCTGAAATGGAACTTTGGTAGGTCAGGATGCAGAGTGTGCAGATTAGCCCGGAGCTGGCCTGAGCTTAGTGGATTCATTCGCAAAGCCAGCGTGCCTCTTTGGAGTGGTAAGGTTCCCCTTTGGATATGGTCCAGGGACACCTTTGGAAGAGGTAAGGCCCCCTCTGAGAGAGGTAAGTCATCATTTGGAATTGTTAGAAGTAACTATGATTATGCTTAAAAAGTGCACAAACTCATTGGAATGGTCAGAGCTGTCAAAGAACATTAGAGCTGTCAAAGACTGTTAAAGCTGAGAAAGCTGTCATAGAACTGTCGAGCTGTCAAAGAACTGTAAAAGCTATCAAAGACCTGCCAAAGGATACTAGGTGAGTTGGCATGGAGGGAGTAAGGGCAAAGGGTGGTAGGTAGGGGCATGGGTTGGCATGACTTGGCACTAACCTGACATAGGGCCTATAAATCAGCATGGTGATGTTGGGGAATAGAGAGCATGAGGGGCCATGGGGGATGGGTGTGGGGCATGAGGTGACATAGATCGGCATGGATGGGGCATGGGGAGTGTTTGGGGCATGAATGGGTGAGGGCTGGAGGGCTGTCTTTTGTTCCAAGTTTTTTTAAATTTAGCAAAATGCCTTCTGCCCAGCCTGCCTCTGGACCCGGCAGCCTCCGCACTCATTCCCGGGATGGTGGCCATGACGGGTTTGCAGGGCCGGGGATTCTCCCATCTTGAAGCACCCGGCTCAGGAGTGCAAATCAAGGCCAGAGTTAATGATCCAGGCGAATGACCTTTCATCAGAACTCCTGGAATGTCGGCTTTGGCTTTCATTCATATCCACTTCTTAGAGCTGGATGATGTTTGGCCCTCACTTATCACCCCACCAGCCTCCGCATTCAAAGGGTCATCCTCCGCCATTTCCGCCAACTCCAGCATGATGCCACCACCAAACACATCTTCCCTTCACCACCCCCCCGGTGGCATTCCGTAGGGATCGTTCCCTCCAGGACACCCTGGTCCACTCCTCCATCACCCCCTACACCTCAACCCCCTCTCACAGCACCTTCCCATGCAACCGCAGAAGGTGCAACACCTGCCCCTTTACTTCCCCTCTCCTCACCGTCCAAGGGCCCAAACACTCCTTTCAAGTGAAGCAGCAGTTCACTTGCACTTCCCTCAATTTAGTCTACTGCATTCGTTGCTCCCAGTGCGGTCTCCTCTACATTGGAGAGACCAAACGCAAACTGGGTGACCGCTTTGCAGAACACCTTCGGTCTGTCCACAAGCATTACCCAGACCTCCCTGTCGCTTGCCATTTCAACACTCCACCCTGCTCTCATGCCCACATGTCCGTCCTTGGCCTGCTGCAATGTTCCAGTGAAGCTCAACGCAAACTGGAGGAACAGCACCTCATCTTCCGACTAAGCACTTTACAGCCTTCCGGACTGAATATTGAGTTCAACAACTTCAGACCATAAACTCTCTCCTCCATCCCCAGCCTTTTCTTATCCCCCTTTTTTTCTATATTCATTTTTATTTTTTATTTTTAATTTATTTTTTCACATCTATTTTCATTATTATACAAAAAATTTATTTCCATTTTTATTCATTGTTTTATCCCCAGCTTTTAGCCTTTTCGATCTTTTTTCCCACCACCATCCCCTTCCCCCACCCCACCCCCACTAGGGCCATCTATCACTCTCCAGAGCGCTTACCCTGGTCCGGCCATTATCACATTCTGCTTTCCACTCTTAATGTCACCATTAGCACCTCCTTCAGCCAATATCACCACTATTAACAACCCTTTGACCTTTTGTTTATGACATCTTTTGCAATCTCTCTTTTGCCTCCACCTATCATTGGCCTTCTATCCAGCTTCACCTGTTATGCCCCCCTTTAACAGTATATATTTCACCACATTTCTACTGCCCTTTAGCTCTGAAAAAGAGTCATACGGACTCAAAACGTTAACTCTGTCTCTCTCTCCACAGATGCTGTCAGATCTGCTGAGTTTTTCCAGCGTTTTTTGTTTTTGTTTTAGATTTCCAGCATCCGCAGTATTTTGCCTTTATCTTGTTGTTTGGTAATTGTTGGTCAGATTAGTCAGTAGAGCATCGTAAGGCGATGCAGTCTGTCAGTCCTGGGGAAGGAGGGTTGGATAAACTGTGTTGCAGAAACGTACCTAGCGTTGGGAGATCATGAGTTAATAGTGACACTGAGGCATCAACAAACCAGACCCTCACCCTCTTGGCTGATGGTAAAGTGCAGCTGTCATGAAGATATTAATGTATATAATGTTATTGGAAATTATTTTATATTAGACTTGTAGAGGGTCTGTGTCTGTGGGTGTGAGTGTGTGTGTGTTAATTGGATTAAAGCCAGCTAGTCTGGGTGCTTTGTTGTGTAGTAGTTTTCAGATGTAAACAGTAAGGTGGAGGGTACATTTGCATTTTGTTGAATAAACCATTCAAAGACTGGGGGTGAAATCTTGCATTTAGCTGGGGGACACCAAGCAATATGTTTATATTACTAGTAAAATTGGTACTGTGAAAGGGGTTTTATTGTCTGAAGACAGCCCGGTGATACAATGAGAATTTACATGCAAAGGGAAGACTAGGTATATACAGAAAAAGAGTTTGTGTGTGGGGCAGAGGCATGTGAGATCGAAGTCTGTAAACCTACAACTGTCGGCAAAGGAAACAGATTGAAAGGATCCTCATTTTGAATTTGGAAGATAAAATGTGCTTTGCCCGGTGTCTGTTTAAAGTCTTTGGGCTGTTGTTGCCTTAGTGAAGATATTTACCTGGAAGTGATTAATTTGGTATTTGTTTAATAGTTATTATGGTAGTAATTAGCAGACATGTGTATGTGCTTAAATTTATTGTTAAATTAAAAAATGCTTAATTTAGTTTAAATAATAAAAACCTCTGGAGACTTGGTGTGTTCATTCCTGAATTCAGAGCATCACCTCAAACAGCCCAATTGTAAATAGAGGTTATGACAGTTGTTTAAAGTTTCCCTCTGGGATTTTCAATAACTCAGCATTTACCAACTGCGGTGTCAGAGCAGCAGAGAGTGCAACAGTGCCTGTGGGGGATGGGGCGGGTGCAGCAGTGCCTGTGGGGGATGGGGGGAGTGCAACAGTGCCTGTGGGGGATGGGGCGGGTGCAGCAGTGCCTGTGGGGGATGGGGCGGGTGCAGCAGTGCCTGTGGGGGATGGGGGGGGTGCAGCAGTGCCTGTGGGGGGTGGGGGGGGGTGCAGCAGTGCCTGTGGGGGATGGGGCGGGTGCAGCAGTGCCTGTGGGGGATGGGGCGGGTGCAGCAGTGCCTGTGGGGGATGGGGGGGGTGCAGCAGTGCCTGTGGGGGATGGGGGATGGGGGGGGTGCAGCAGTGCCTGTGGGGGATGGGGGGGGGTGGGTGCAGCAGTGCCTGTGGGGGATGGGGGTGGGTGCAGCAGTGCCTGTGGGGGATGGGGGTGGGTGCAGCAGTGCCTGTGGGGGATGGGGGGGGGTGGGTGCAGCAGTGCCTGTGGGGGATGGGGGTGGGTGCAGCAGTGCCTGTGGGGGATGGGGGATGGGGGTGGGTGCAGCAGTGCCTGTGGGGGATGGGGGTGGGTGCAGCAGTGCCTGTGGGGGATGGGGGTGGGTGCAGCAGTGCCTGTGGGGGATGGGGCGGGTGCAGCAGTGCCTGTGGGGGATGGGGGATGGGGGGGGTGCAGCAGTGCCTGTGGGGGATGGGGGTGGGTGCAGCAGTGCCTGTGGGGGATGGGGCGGGTGCAGCAGTGCCTGTGGGGGATGGGGGTGGGTGCAGCAGTGCCTGTGGGGGATGGGGGTGGGTGCAGCAGTGCCTGTGGGGGATGGGGGTGGGTGCAGCAGTGCCTGTGGGGGATGGGGGATGGGGGTGGGTGCAGCAGTGCCTGTGGGGGATGGGGTGGGTGCAGCAGTGCCTGTGGGGGATGGGGGGGGTGCAGCAGTGCCTGTGGGGGATGGGGGTGGGTGCAGCAGTGCCTGTGGGGGATGGGGGTGGGTGCAGCAGTGCCTGTGGGGGATGGGGGAGGGGTGCAGCAGTGCCTGTGGGGGATGGGGGTGGGTGCAGCAGTGCCTGTGGGGGATGGGGGATGGGGGTGGGTGCAGCAGTGCCTGTGGGGGATGGGGGATGGGGGGTGGGTGCAGCAGTGCCTGTGGGGGATGGGGGATGGGGGGGGTGCAGCAGTGCCTGTGGGGGATGGGGGGGCGGGGCGGGTGCAGCAGTGCCTGTGGGGGATGGGGGGGGTGCAGCAGTGCCTGTGGGGGATGGGGGGGGTGCAGCAGTGCCTGTGGGGGATGGGGGGGGTGCTGCAGTGCCTGTGGGGGATGGGGGATGGGGTGGGTGCAGCAGTGCCTGTGGGGGATGGGGGGGGTGCAGCAGTGCCTGTGGGGGATGGGGGGGGGTGGGTGCAGCAGTGCCTGTGGGGGATGGGGGTGGGTGCAGCAGTGCCTGTGGGGGATGGGGGTGGGTGCAGCAGTGCCTGTGGGGGATGGGGGTGGGTGCAGCAGTGCCTGTGGGGGATGGGGGTGGGTGCAGCAGTGCCTGTGGGGGATGGGGGTGGGTGCAGCAGTGCCTGTGGGGGATGGGGGTGGGTGCAGCAGTGCCTGTGGGGGATGGGGGATGGGGTGGGTGCAGCAGTGCCTGTGGGGGATGGGGTGGGTGCAGCAGTGCCTGTGGGGGATGGGGGTGAGTGCAGCAGTGCCTGTGGGGGATGGGGCGGGTGCAGCAGTGCCTGTGGGGGATGGGGTGGGTGCAGCAGTGCCTGTGGGGGATGGGGGTGGGTGCAGCAGTGCCTGTGGGGGATGGGGCGGGTGCAGCAGTGCCTGTGGGGGATGGGGGTGGGTGCAGCAGTGCCTGTGGGGGATGGGGCGGGTGCAGCAGTGCCTGTGGGGGATGGGGCGGGTGCAGCAGTGCCTGTGGGGGATGGGGGTGGGTGCAGCAGTGCCTGTGGGGGATGGGGCGGGTGCAGCAGTGCCTGTGGGGGATGGGGCGGGTGCAGCAGTGCCTGTGGGGGATGGGGGTGGGTGCAGCAGTGCCTGTGGGGGATGGGGGATGGGGGGTGGGTGCAGCAGTGCCTGTGGGGGATGGGGGATGGGGGGGTGCAGCAGTGCCTGTGGGGGATGGGGGTGGTGCAGCAGTGCCTGTGGGGGATGGGGTGGGTGCAGCAGTGCCTGTGGGGGATGGGGGATGGGGGGGGTGCAGCAGTGCCTGTGGGGGATGGGGGATGGGGGGGGTGCAGCAGTGCCTGTGGGGGATGGGGGGGGTGCAGCAGTGCCTGTGGGGGATGGGGGATGGGGGGGGTGCAGCAGTGCCTGTGGGGGATGGGGGATGGGGGGGGTGCAGCAGTGCCTGTGGGGGATGGGGCGGGTGCAGCAGTGCCTGTGGGGGATGGGGGTGGGTGCAGCAGTGCCTGTGGGGGATGGGGTGGGTGCAGCAGTGCCTGTGGGGGATGGGTGGGCGGGGTGGGTGCAGCAGTGCCTGTGGGGGATGGGTGGGCGGGGTGGGTGCAGCAGTGCCTGTGGGGGATGGGGGTGGGTGCAGCAGTGCCTGTGGGGGATGGGGGTGAGTGCAGCAGTGCCTGTGGGGGATGGGGTGGGTGCAGCAGTGCCTGTGGGGGATGGGGGTGAGTGCAGCAGTGCCTGTGGGGGATGGGGCGGGTGCAGCAGTGCCTGTGGGAGATGGGCGGGGGTGGTGCAGCAGTGCCTGTGGGGGATGGGGGTGGGTGCAGCAGTGCCTGTGGGAGATGGGGGGTGGGTGCAGCAGTGCCTGTGGGGGATGGGTGGGCGGGGTGGGTGCAGCAGTGCCTGTGGGGGATGGGGGTGGGTGCAGCAGTGCCTGTGGGAGATGGGGGGTGGGTGCAGCAGTGCCTGTGGGAGATGGGCGGGGGTGGTGCAGCAGTGCCTGTGGGGGATGGGGCGGGTGCAGCAGTGCCTGTGGGGGATGGGCGGGGGTGCAGCAGTGCCTGTGGGGGATGGGTGGGCGGGGTGGGTGCAGCAGTGCCTGTGGGGGATGGGGGTGGGTGCAGCAGTGCCTGTGGGGGATGGGGGTGGGTGCAGCAGTGCCTGTGGGGGATGGGGGTGGGTGCAGCAGTGCCTGTGGGGGATGGGGAGGGTGCAGCAGTGCAGAGCGGGGTGGGGGTGATGGGGTGGAGGGGACGGGGGTTGGAGGGGGTGGAGGGGGTTGGGTGGAGGGGGCGGAGGGGGGTAAAGGGGGCGGAGGTTGGAGGGTGTGGGGGGTGGAGGGGGCGGAGGGGGGGTAAAGGGGGCTGGGTGGGTGAGGTGGAGGGGGAGGGGGTGGTGGGGGTGGGAGTTGGAGGGTGGTGGGGTGGAGGGTGGTTGGGATGGAGGAGGCGGGGGAGGGGGGTGGATGGGAGTGGGGTGAGGTGGACGGGGAGGGGGTGGTGGAGGTGGGGATTGGAGGGTGGTTGAGGGGGGTGGGGTGGAGGGTGCGGGTGGTGGACGGGGGTGGGTGAGGTGTAGGGGGAGGGGGGTGTTTGAGGAGATGTTTGCCACCTCCCCACATTAGCCCAGGGCCCAGATGCCGTTTTCTCTGCCGCTCACATTAACCGACCTGTTCTCCATGGGGGCCTCGGGCAAAGCGAACATTCTATTTATGGCCAAAACTTTCTATTCATGTTTCTGCTGTGAGTAAAGCTCGAGTGAACTGGAAGAACAATAATCATTTAAACTAATCACAGGGTCTCTCCTTAATTCTCAAAATCCTCTGGAAAAAAGCGAATAGAACTGTATCTTCTATTTCAGTTGCAATGATAATCCTCTGAGGTTAGTATTCTGTCTTCAACATCATCCTTTGTTTCAACACGGGTTTTCAGCCCTTTGTCAGTGGGATCAGGTTGGTCAATTTGACCTGCGCAAAGTGTTTTGTAATTTGCATAAATTAGTTTTATAATCCCGTATCCATCCACAACACACTGTTGAAACAATATTTTCATTTAATCAATGTAATATTTGCTCCATTCAGACGGTTTAGTGCCTGCAGGTGGCTTCCTGACTCAAGTGAATAGTATCCCTGACAACCTACTGAAAGGTCTGAGTATCCCATGGCAACTGATGATGCCCATGTTAACTCGGTTCACCATATACGGTACAAGTAGAGAACGTAACTAGGAGGTTTTCTGTAATGCCGCAAAATGATTCCTGTTAAAAATGGCTGTGACGATCTGTACAGTTTATACTTTCTGGGGTGGACGTTTTACCAGGCAAATTGAGATCGGTGCTTCAGCGCTGAACCCCGCAGCTGGTTCAGTTAATCTCAGTGGGAAGGAAATGAGTGAGAGGCAGAACTACATCCATCACAAATAGAGTGGATGTCTTTTTGGTGAGGCAGGATGAAATCAGTGCTTTCATTTATATTAATCTATCCTTGACACTTTGGCAAGAGAAACCTAATATTTACTAAGGGTGATACGTGGTGCATGGGCTAAGTAATTTCTGACATTTGAGAGGAACAATGATCCTTGTTTGCTTGATATGAAGGAGCGTTTTGAGTCCCTCTGCATTACTCCAGCAGGGAGTATTTCAGCTGAATCTGAGGTGTTTTATTTATCATTTTTCTTGTTAGTGAGTAGAGTACATCAGTGTTAATGATAATCTCCCACTGTGTAAGAGGTGTGGTTTCTCATTGGGATCTGCTGAGTGAGATTTGCATTTGTGAAGTGTTGGTGAAGTCACATGACCTCAATTCTTTTGGGGATAAAGCCATTGTAAGTAGAAATGAAAATACTTTTTATTCCACAGGGTTGGTTCATGTTGGGGCTTTTTTTAAGTGGTCAGGTCCTGAAAGAAGCATTTAATTGGGAGGTAGCAGAGCAGGGCCTTGGGATGGAATTTGTTCCACAGATGTTAGGAGGCCTTAAACTGTCTTCCTGTTGAGGGGTTGCTTTAGTCTGGTGCTCTGTTTCCTGTGTTAGGCTCGTAATTCATCGGTGGTAAAAGCATTTGGGAATTCGCCGCTGCAGCAGGTTGGAGAAAGCAGCAACAAACTCTGAGGGATGTTCAAGACGGGGCAGGAGAGTATCATCATGCCTGCCCTCTCCAGGGATGTTTAGGATGGGCTGCCCTATTTATCTCGGTATGTTTGTGCACTGACAAGAGGAGAGGGAGGGTGGGAGCTGGTGGGAGTATGTTTACTTTGTACAGGTCAGTGAATCTGGGAATTACTGTCACCAGAAACATTTTAAAATCCATCGCTGATCATGTAAAATCATTGGGCTAAGGAATAAGTGAGGGAATATATTTTGTGAGGGACATGGCCTCTATTTGGGAATTGATATCAATGAAAAGAGAGACATGTTGCTGAAGACTTTTGTCTTGCATTCATCAGGACAAATGCAAGAATGCCAAATTTCAAATGATCACAACAATTTATACCACAGGAATAAAGGGTGCTGAATAGTTGACAAGTTGACTCTGATTGGCTCGGCGTTGCTACGGAGAAAGCAACGGGAAGCTATAGACTCCCCAAGCTCCCAGTCAATTCAAAGGAAATGTCCAAGGTTTGAACATATTCCTTTTGTTTGCAGAGAACAAGTTCCTACATATAAATGTGTGTAATTATTGGAAGCATAAATAAGCCATGTTATGCACTAGACTGATTACCTTAAACTGGCTGTTAATGCAGCTATTAGCGCACTCAGGATTGTTCAAAAAGTGCTGGCCAATTACAGAATCACATCTAACAGTGGACATTTTGTTTTGAGTTTTGCAAGTGTGGGCTGGTTGAGTATGGTCTGTACTCTGCCTGTTATGAATAACTGAAGGAACATGCTGTTTGATTCAATCAGCCAATCACTGGGATGTAAGGATTATGTACCTGGCATCACACCAGCACTGGAATTCATACACTACATCCCAGTGATTGGCTGATTGAATCAAACAGCATGTTCCTTTGGTTGTTCATATTAGCAGAGTACAGACTGTACTCAACTAGCCCACGCTTGCAAAACCCAAATGAGAGACATGAACAACTGGGAATGTGGGTAATGATTGCTTTCCACTGACGAGGGATTGACACTGAGAGAGTTTTTAAAATCCATTCATGAGATGTGGCTACTGCAGGCTTGGCAAGCATTAACTGCCCATCCCAAATTGCCATGAGAAGGTGGTGGTGAACTGCCTTCTTGAACTGCTGCAGTCCATGTGGTGTAGGTACACCCACAGTGCTGTTAGGGAGGGAGTTCCAGGATTTTGACCCAGCGACAGTGAAGGAACAGCGATTATTTCCAAGTCAGGATGGTGAGTGACTTGGAGGGGAACTTCCAGGTGGTGGTGTTCCCATCTATCTGCTGCCCTTGTCCTTCAAGATGATAGTGATCATGGGTGTGGGTGTGCTGTCTAAGGAGAATTGGTGAGTTTCTGCAGTGCATCTTGTAGATGGTACACACTGCTGCTACTGTGCATCGGAGGAGGAGGGAGTGAATGTTTGTGGATGTGGTGCCAATCAAGCTGGCTGCTTTGTCCTGGATGGTGTTGATATTCTTGAGTGCTGTGGGAGCTGCACTGATCTAGGCAAATGGAGAGTATTCCAACACACTCCTGACTTGTGCCTTGTAGATGGTGGACAAGCTTTGGGGAGTCAGGAGGTGAGTTACTCACCGCAGGATCCCTAGCCTCTGACCTGCTCTTGTAGCCACAGTATTTATATGGCTAGTTCAGTTCAGTTTCTGGTCAATGGTAACCCCCAGGATGTTGATAGTGAGGGTTTCAGTGATGGTAATGCCATTGAATGTCAAGGGGTGATGGCTGGGTTCTTTCTTGTTAGAGATGGTCATTTCCTGGCACTTGTGTGGCGTGAATGTTACTTGCCGCTTGTCAGCCCAAGCCTGGATATTGTCCAGGTCTTGCTGCATTTGGACATGGACTGCTTCAGTATCTGAGGAGTCGCGAATGGTGCTGAACATCATGTAATCATCAGCGAACATCCCCACTTCTGACCGTATGATGGAAGGAAGGTCATTGATGAAGCAGCTGAAGATGGTTAGACCTAGGTCACTACCCTGGGGAACTCCTGCAGTGATGTCCTGGAGCTGAGTTGACTGACCTCCAACAATCACAACCATCTTCCTTAATGCTAGGTAAGACTCCAACCAGCAGAGAGTTTCCCCCCTGATTCCCATTAACTCCAGTTTTACTAGGGCTCCTTGATGCCACACTCGGTCAAATGCGGCCTTGATGTCAAAGGCAGTCACTCTAACCTCACCTCTGGAGTTCAGCTCTTTTGTCCATGTTTGAACCAAGGCTGTAATGAGGTCTGGAGCTGATTGGCCCTGGCGGAACCCAAACTGGGCATCAGCGAGCAGGTTATTGCTAAGCAAGTGCCGCTTGATAGCACTGTTGATGACCCCTTCCATTGCTTTACTGATTATCGAGCGTAGACTGATGGGACAGTAATTGCTGGGTTGGATTTGTCCTGCTTTTTGTGTACAGGACATTCCTGGGCAATTTTCCACATAGCCGGGTAGATGCCAGTGTTGTAGCTGTACTGGAACAGCTTGGCTAGGGGCACGGCATGTTCTGGAGCACAAGTCTTCAGTACTATTGCCGGAATATTGTCAGGGCCCATAGCCTTTGCAGTATCCAGTGCCTTCAGTCGTTTTTTGATATCACAAGGAGCGAATCGAATTGGCTGAAGACTGGCATCTGTGATGCTGGGGACCTCCGGATGAGGCCGAGATGGATCATTCACTTGTCACTTCTGGCTGAAGATTGTAGCAAATGCTTCAGCCTTATCTTTTGCACTGATGTGCTGGGCTCCTCCATCATTGAGGATGGGGATATTTGTGGAGCCTCCTCCTCCAGTGAGTTGTTTAATTGCCCACCACCATTCATGACTGGATGTGGCAGGAATGCAGAGCTTAGATCTGATCCATTGGTTTTGGAGTTGCTTAGCTCTGTCTATCTCTTACTGCTTATGCAGTTTGGCACACAAGTAGCCCTGTGTTATAGCTTCACCAGGTTGACACCTCATTTTTAGGTATGCCTGTTGCTGCTTCTGGCATCCCCTCCTGCACTCTTCATTGAACCAGGGTCGATCCCCTGGCTTGATGGTAATGGTAGAGTGGGAGATATGTTGGGCTATGAGGTTACAGATTGTGTTCGAGTACAATTCTGCTGCTGCTGATGGCCCACAGCACCTCATGGATGCCTGGTCTTGAGTTGCTCTATCTGTTTGAAATCTATCTCATTTAGCACGGTGGTAGTGCCACACAACACGATGGAGGATATCCTCAATATGAAGACAGGACTTCTTCTCTATAAGGACTGTGTGGTGGTCACTCCTACCGATACTGTTACAGGCAGATGCATCTACGGCAGGCAGGTTGTTGAGGATGAGGTCAAATATGTTTTTTCCTCTTGTTGGTTCCCTCACCACCTGTCGCAGACCCAGTCTAGCAGCTATGTCCTTTAGGACTCGGCCAGCTCGGTCAGTAGTTGTGTTACTGAGCCACTCTTGGTGATGGACATTGAAGCCCCCCACCCAGAGTACATTCTGTGTCCTTGCCACCCTCAGTGCTTCTTCCAAGTGATGTTCAACATGGAGGAAGCACTGATTCATCAGCTGAGGGAGGGCGGTACGTGGTAATCAGCAGGAGGTTTCCTTGCCCATGTTTGATCTGATGCCATGAAACTTCATGGGGTCTAGAGTCGATGTTGAGGACTCCCAGGGCAACTCCCTCCCGACTGTAAACCACTGTGCCACCACCTCTGCTGGGTCTGTCCTGCCGGTGGGACAGGACATACCCAGGGATGGTGATGGTGGTGTCTGCGACATTATCTGTAAGGATTGATTCCTTGAGGGTGACTTTATCAGGCTGTTGCTTGACTAGTCTGTGAGGCAGCTCTCCCAATTTTGGCACTAGCCTCCAGATGTTAGTAAGGAGGACTTTGCAAGGTTGACAGGGCTGAGTTTGCCGTTGTCATTTCTGGTGCCTAGGTCGATGCCGGGTGGTCCATCGATTTCATTCCTTTTAGACTTTCTAGTGGTTTGATACAACTGAGGAGTTTGCTAGGGCATGTCAGGGGGCAGTTAAGAGTCAACCACATTGCTGTGGGCCTGGAGTCACATGCAGGCCAGGCAAGGTAAGGACGGCTGATTTCCTTCCCTAAAGGACATTAGTGTGATATATGGCACTGAGTCTCAGTGCATTGTTCCTAATCAGTATAGATTCTTTAATGTTACTTTTATTGGAAAGTTTTGGTTAAGGAGAGAATATCAGTTACCAGGATGATGTTCTGAATTAACAGGCTTCCATGCTCTATTTTAAGCACATTACCACATTACAGAAACTTTGCTAGAACTGTCAAAAATGTATGGCCTTTTACCTGGCTCTTGTTCAATATCCTGTCATTTTGGAAAGCTAGCTCTCAGCCTGGCTCTGAAAGAGTTGGAAAACTATCTCTCCCTACTAATGATGCCCATGAAGAAAGTGAGATCTGATCATATCAGTATTTTCATTTTCTATTGGCCATTAATCCAAGTAACCACCTAGAGACGGAAGATTTGGCCAATCGGGTAATGGTTGGGTGGCACCAAACTTGGGCTTGCAGAGCCTGGGGATTGAAAGAGGAAAGTGAATACTGAGAGTGGAGAACTTCACAGTACAAAACTGACTCTATGCGACTGAGTGGGAGACCGAGCTTTCTCATTTGAGCTGGAAGGGTTTGGGTAAGTTTCACACCTGACTTTAAATTACCATTTAGAGCTTTTATACTCAGTCCAATAGCATTGAACAAATGGAAGTGACTAAGCGCTGGGATATACTCTAGAAAGTGACATTATCAATAAAACCAGGAAATGAAAATGTCTTTTCTCAGCCAAACACTAAATTTCCAAACCAGGTGTAAATCTTGATCTTCACTAGACTTTTGAACAGATGCAATAATGCATCACTTTATGCAACATTTTCATAAAAAGGGTAATGCAACATCTGCAATCTTTAAAAATTGAAAAAGTTTCAATTAAAAATGTATTCACAGATGATCTGTTAAAAGCCTTATATGAATGATTTCTGCATTCATGGCTTCACAGATGAATAACTACACTACAAGTTGTGGATGGTTGTGGATGGGAGTGTCTACTGTGGCTTCTGAGGGGTTGATTAGTGGGTTTCGATGATTCTGAAGGGGAGTAAAGGATGGAACTCAAGGCAGCTGTGGAGCCAGGCTCCCACAAGAGGTGCAGAGACCAGAGAAACATAGGAAGGATGACCTAAAGTAGACATATTCAAGGTTACCAAGCTACCAGTGGATCACCAAACAAACTGGCAGATGGGAGTGGGTTGAAGAGTAGATTATAAAAATCTCCATCAAGAATATAAGTTATTTGGTAACAAATTATTATTCCATTCTGTTTCTATGTCACAATGTTAATTTGTAAAGAGTGTAACACAAAATAATCGCTTCACGCATCTGTGAATACGTAGAACACAAAACAGACAGGGTTTTACATTCCATCCAAAGTAAACTTATTTGTGGGCCAATGTTCTTTAACTAAACAGAGCTTAAAATCATCATGCATATATTAATTCTGGCATCCCAATTTACCACAGGTTTTATGTAGTTACTGAAGAGATTGTTGGTAATTTTGCAGCTATTGTATATTTTACCAATATTTCTAAATTAAATGGTATTCTGGATCGGTGGCTATGGAGGAGCAATGTCACATAAAGTGTAATGCTTTGAATCAGGAGCATATAAAGTTACAGTGACAACAAATATAGATCAACCATGATCTCACCAAAGGGCTTAATGGCCACCTTCTCCTGTGTTCTATCTAAATGCAGAGAAACTATTACATTCCCTTTTGTTGACATTTAATTTTGTATTTTAATTTTTCTATCTCCTTTAGCTTGTCTTAAGGCCTCCTGTTCCCATGCATTGTGGGGCAGTCCAGATAGTCAAGCAAAAGACCTTCAACAGCAACCATGACCTGCATAGCTTGATTAGAGAGGGCATCCATACTGCCCGACAATATAGGCCCTCAGTTAAACAACATAGAAATGGATTCAGAACTTCCGTTCACCTCACTCCCATCATGTCCCGAACTGCCTGATTTGATTTGATATATTTGAACTGGACAATGATTTTTTTACCCACAATATGCCAATCAGTGATATGTGTACATCTGTGTTGCCAAACACGCATTACACCCAAGGGCACCCAGGATCTGATGGACATGAATGAGATTATAGTTTCAGTAACATAGGGCTTAAAGTCAGCAGTGCTATGGTAAGGTCACACTGCACAGTTTTATTCAATTTTCGAACATCCTTCATCTGGACCGTCAAATTGATTTGGCCTATATAAGGTCATAATGTGATGGTGCGAGTCCAGTAAGAGGCCAACATACAGTAATTACATGGCCCAAACTGGAAGTGACCAAGGATGACAAATCGGAATGTTGAATGAGCAACACATGAAGACTTCACGATAGTCTGAGCAACCAGGGATCACATTCCAAAACTTAGTTTTGTATACATAAATGGTTTATAAAATTAGCAGGTTTGACACTTGAATCATCACCATTCATGCATATATTTTTTAAAAAAGGTATGAAGAAATACTGCTTCTCTGTTTACAGGTCTAGGTTTGGCAATACAATTCAGAAGGCTGGTATGTAAGCAATGTATTGTCTTACATGAAATTGCAGTTGGTGTTTGACCCACACCTTCTGTATTTAAAACAAGTCATTTGTCAGATAACTGATCGTTCCTTGTGTATAGATCGGGTAGGTTTTTTTTGCAAATAAATGAGTGATTGGAGTCTTTAACTCACAGAGGGTCTTGTTTGGCAGACAATGTAAAATTTTAATTAAGTTGTTTGTGGTCAGCTCACATGTACTCTCAAAGCAAGTATTTTCCTTAAATAAGCTTTGTAGAGAATATTTCTTGATACTATCTTCTGAACCCATCTGTGTTTATAAAAAGTTCAAACGTTACAAACAGGGCAGCAAACCCTGTTTACAAGGAGTTCAAAAATTATACACAAGAGATTCTTGCATGGGAATGCGTAGTGCACACACAACACGTACAGAATAGGACTCTTAAAGCCGCAGGACTGACTTTAGATTAATATTGTTAACTTGTCTCATCCAACTTGATTAAATTCACCATATTAATATTTTAAAAAATATATGGATATACTTTTAAAAAAGGTTCATCAGTTTTGTTACAAGACTAGAAGCAGAGGAAACGTGTTCCCATTTCTCAGCCAAAGCTCAATGAAATATGGAAACAGAACATCAAAACTACACCTAGATATCTAGGATGGCAGAAAGTTTTCTTGGCAAAGGCTGACACCACCAACCGCTCCTCCCCAAATAGGAAAATAAAACACTTTCAAAACAATTCCTATTAGGAAGGGCAGCAGCCAGAAACTTTATGGTTTTATTCGATGTTCGCCTGCAGTGAGTTCCTGAAAGGCACAGGAATAAGCTGCTTTGAGGCTCTGTCCACGGGGTAGGTTTGAGTCCCTTCCCCCAGTCAGAATGGGATCTGCGATGGTGTTTAAGACTGAGCATTAACCAGCCTGAGGCTGTCCTGTCCCTACCCGTCCATCTTATCATCAGCAACTATGAAGCAGTCCGAGGCTCCAGCTCACCGAGGGCCTAATTTAAATTTAAGGGCCGTGACCTAATGATCTCATCGGTGCTGCAGTGTGATATTTAGGAGGTTACAGGGAAGCCCGCCCAGCGTGAAAGCCACCAGAGAAACCTGGAGGGACACTGCAGAGCAGCCAGGAGGGGCCAAGTTAATTAAGAGATTTCATTCGCTGGACGAGCCAGGAGAAATGCTCAGGCCTTTCTTGCCTTGACCCTTCCTCTCCCCCAACTCCCTCCTCCTCTATACTGCACCCTCATCCTTCTTGTCATCCTCCCACTTTTCCCTCCCTCTCATTCCCCAATCCACTCCCCCTCCACATCCCTCCCCCCCCTCTCCACCTTCACACCAACAACTGGTTGGGATCTCATCGACCCAACCCCCGCTTAGGGCCCCCACAGTGCAGGCTTCTGTCTCAATTCCCACTCTCACCCATTGGCCTGGATATCATTCATAAGAAATAGGAGCAGGAGTAGACCATTCAGCCCCTCAAATGTGTCCCTTCAGTTAAAACCAGCCAGGTCTCCACGCTCAGGAGGTAAACAGTGACTTTCAAACAGTAAGCTTTTCTTAATGCGTTTTTGTGTGTTTTTAATTTACAACTAAAGTTAATAGTTTTATATAAACAATAGGGGGTCTAAAACCTGATATAGTCGTGAGTAAATGATGCCTCTTTACTGCCCTTATCCAAGATGGTGGGTACCACTTCCTGCTTTTCTGAGACTTTAGGTATTAGGAAGAGTGGGAGCTGCACGATTTCTCAGCCAATCTTTAAATTTCCAAACCAGATACAAATCTTGACCTTCACTAGACTTTTGAACAGATGCAATAATGCATCACTTTATGCAACATTTTCCTAAAAAGGGTAATGCAACATCTGCATTCTTTAAAAATTGAAAAAGTTTCAATTAAAAATGTATTCACAGACGATCTGTTAAAAGCCTTATATGAATGGTTTCTGCATTCATGGCTTCACAGATGAATAACTACACCACAGGTTGCAGATGGTTATATTGGGAGTGTCCACTGTGGCTTCTGAGGGGTCGATTAGTGGGTTTCGATGATTCTGAAGGGGAGTAAAGGATGGAACTCAAGGCAGCTGTGGAGCCAGGCTCCCACAAGAGGCGCAGAGACCAGAGAAACATAGGGAGGATGACCTTGAGTAGAAAAATTCCCAGATCCATCCTGAAAAATGAGTAAACTAAACAAGGTTCAATGGAATGTAAGAGAGGAAGAGATTCATTAGCCACAGTGATCAGGAGTTCAAATAGTCATCCAGATTCCCACAAACAGAGTTAAGTGGAAACATGAAATGCCTGAAGATTCAGAGCATGCAAATGTTAAGTTAATGTACAGTTTGTTTCATTGTAGATAAGATAGGAACATTAGAACATTAGAAATAGAAGCAGGGGTAGACCATCCGGCTCATCCAGCCTGCTGCATCATTCAAGAAGATCATGGCTGATCTGATTGTGACCTTAATGCCATACTTGCCTGTCCCCCATCACCCTTGTGTCACAGACAGTCTGTATTTGCTTTATTACTGCCCGTATTCAGTATGTTTTGTATGGAAAGAGGCATGTCTTTTGTCACAAAAATAAAAATACCTGGAAAAACTCAGCAGGTCTGACAGCATCTGCGGAGAGGAACACAGTTAACGTTTTGAGTCCATATGACTCTTCAACAGAACTAAGGAAAAATAGAAGAGAGGTGAAATATAAGCTGGTTTAAGGGGGTGGGACAGGCCAGCTTATATTTCACCTCTTTTCTATTTTTCCTTAGTTCTGTTGAAGAGTCATACGGACTTGAAACGTTAATTGTGTTCCTCTCCACAGATGCTGCCAGACCTGCTGAGTTTTTCCAGGTATTTTTGTTTTTGTTTTGGATTTCCAGCATCCGCAGTTTTTTGCTTTTATTTTTATGTCTTTTATCACTCTTGGATTGTCTTATTCTAATTAATAATTCAGCAGCAAGCTTTTATGAGTTTAAAATAAAGAAGCTTATATATTTGCACACATTTACTCCAAATGAACACAATGTCACACACTCGGTCTTATGCATTCACACATGCACAAAATTGGATACAGGTAAAGATAGTGCACTTTCACAGATTACAATTAATTCAGATTATGATTTCCAGTCTTTCACGTAGAAGGCCTATAGTTTCTTGAATGGATTTGATGATTTAGAGTTAAAGTGAGGGTCTTGTAAAGCGAAGGGTTTACAGCAGGTTGCGAGGTTTCTTACAGTTGAATATCTAGGATTGGTTCATTTAAATTCCACAGGCCGTACTCTGGCCTCTGTAAATTTGGCTGCTTTTACTCCCATGAGCTCTAACCTAGCCCCTGTTAATTATGCTGTCTTTTCTTTAACCTCTTTAGCACTTACGCAGTCTATCGCCTCCTGTGGGGGATTTTTGGGGTTTCTTCACCCATCTACAGCTGAGCAGCATTTACGCTTGTTCCCATCATCTTCCCCTGTCTCTGTGAATTTCTCTGGACCCTCCGGATGCAAGAGTGCACTCCCAGCTAAGTCATTATCTAGCAATAGGCCCACTCCTTGCATTGGTAAGCTAGGTATTACCCCACCCGTCACTACACCGATAACCAACTTGCTCTGCAGGTAAATTTTAGCTAAGGGAACTTTCGAGCATTTTCCAGCAAGCCCTTTTACCCACACTGTGGCATTTGGTATATTTTCATGCAGCATCTCTGCAGCCTTTGCTAGAAGTGGGATTTGAAGGCAGCCAGTGTCCCAGATGATAGCTATTTCTTTTCTCTGGGCCCCGGACAAAAAGGAGTCACTTTTCCATTGTTGAAAAAGGACTGGTCAGTATCCTGCTCCTCCCCATTTACAGCTGAGCTCAAGTTCACTACCCGCATGGCTACAGACACTGCCCTGACTACAGTGCCCTCTCTCTTGGTTTTTTTGCCAACAATTTTCTTTAATACGTCCGGGTTTCCCACACTGAAGACACCCAGGACCACGTCCTGCTGTTTTACCATCCAGGTTCTTTCTTTGAAAAGTGGGAGACTGAGCTGCTTTCCCTCCCTTACTCTGGAGCTTGTTTCTGTTTCATCTACCTCCATCCAATCTCTCCCTAGCCTGTATGAGTCACTAAACTCAGGTTTATGCTGAATTAGAGGTTTGTGGGCCAATTCATTGTTGTCCGCTGTATCTCTTTTGGAAACTCTTTGTTCCTCCACATGGGTATTAAAGTTTCATGAGAGGCACTTTTTGAATCCCTCTCACAAAATGATTTCCCTTAATTCATCACAGGTACGCTCAATTTTTAGGGTTCGCACCCACTGTTCAAATGCTAGCTCTTTAATTCTCTCACATTCGAGGAAAATTTGAGTAGGATTTCTACGTGTGCTCGGAACTGTTGGTGGTGTGTCCCCGGCATGAATTCATAGACACTGAGGATAGCAGCCTTTGCCTGCTCATAATTTGCAGGGCTATCTGCAGGCAGGGTAGCATAGACCTAGTGGGCTTTTCCCACTAGCTGACCCTGCATTAGGAGTGTCGAAGACTCTGCCAGCCACTTCAACTGAAAGACCAGATTTTTAAAGGCTGTGGAGAAAGTTTCTACATCCTCTCCTCCAAACTTGGGCATCAGTCAGGAATACTTTAAGTAGTTTAGACTTGTTCTCCCTAGCGGCTTCAATTTGCCTTGGTTCCCTATCTTTTTCTGCTTGCAATTTTTTCTCTAGCTTCTCCAACTGGAATGTTCGCTCCTCCCTTCTCCTCTGGGATTCTCTCCCTTCCTTTCTCTCCTGCCTTTCATGTTCCTCTTTTCTTGCCTGAAACTGTAACTCTGGCCCCCACTCTTCTAGGTGAATTTTGGCTAAGGTAACTTGGTCTGTTTCAGGCTCTGTATCTTCTGCCTGTTCCAGGGTTGTGTGAGGAGACAGGTGACTATGCCAGAGTGAGACGGAAACCGAGTGAGGAGTGAATTAGGCTCACGTGCTAAGTTCCGGTAAGTCCTTTTCATGTTTAACTATAGATTAAGAATCAAGATCTGACCTGAGTAAGTTAGGTTAGCTTGTTAAGTAGAGAACTGCCTGGAGCAGCAGTTATCCGTCAATCGCCTGAAAGTAGTTGGTTCAAGTGGTGTTAATTACTGTAGCAGGAAGCTAAACTAGCTAGTCACTCATCAGAGGGTCCATAAAAGAGACAGGCTTTTCAAATCGCATGGTCAGTGAGGGGAGTGAGAGGAGATAGGTGACTATGCTGGAGTGAGACTGAGACCGAGTGAGTAGTGAATTAGGCCCAAGTGGGAATTAGGTTCATGTGGGAATTTGGTGCACAGGGGAAAGAGGTGTGGCATACATAGGAATTGTTCATAGTCGGGAACAGGAGCAGCTGAGCAGAAACAGACCTGGTGTAAACCTCACCTTTGGAGCTGAGTTTGAAAAAAAAAAATTGAACAGTGACATCACAGGAAAACTGTATGTTCATTGGTTGGTAAGAAACTGCTATTAGGGTGTGTCTTTAGCTGTAAATTAGAAAAGTATTATTTTTAAAGAAGTAGCTAATGGATTTGAGTAAGAAACATTAGGAATAAGAGGAAGTCAGTACCAGTAATGTAAAGTAATATAACTAAACCAAAGTAAAATAAAGTTAACGTAAGGGAGGTAAAGTTAAGATGTGGCAGGGTGGCTCGGTCATGTGGGATGCGTGCCCTGGAATATGTGGGAAGTTGTGGACCCTACCAGCATCCTCGATGACCACATGTGCAGGAAGTGCTTCCAGCTGCAGAAACTTGAGCTCTGGGTTTTGGAGCTCAAGCGGCAGCTGGAGTCACTGTGGTGCATCTGCGAGGCTGAGAGCTACATGGATAGCATGTTCAAAGAGGTGGCCACATCACAGGTTAGGAGCCTGGGGGCAAAAAAGGAATGAGCGACCGACAGGCAATCCAAGAGAACCAGGCAGGTAGTGCCGGAGTCAGTTTTCCATTTTGGAAACTAGTGAGGGCATTGGTTCCTCAGAGGAGTGCAGCCAGTGCCAAGTTTGTGTCTCAGCTTTACAAGAGGGCAGGAAGAAGATAAGAGCAATAGTGATAGGGGATTCATTAGTCAGGGGAGCAGACAGGCGTTTCAGCAGCAATAGATGTGACTCCAAGATGGTTTGTTGCTTTCCTGTTGCCAGAGTTCATAGAACCATAGAAAAGTTACGGTGCAGAAAGAGGCCATTCAGTCCATTATGTCTGTGCCGGCCAGAAAAAGATGTAAAAGAAACTAGCCGCTCATTTTAATCCCACTTTCCAGCACCTGGTCTGTAGCCTTACAGGTTTCAGCACTACAGGTGCAGATCCAGGTACCTTTTCAATGAGTTAAACGTTTCAGCCTCAACCGCCGATTTAGGCAGTGAATTCCAGATGCCCAACACCCTCTGGGTGGAAAGGTTTTTCCTCAGGTCCCCTCTAATCCTTCTACCAATCACCTTAAATCTATACCCCCTGGTAATTGACCCCCTCAGCCAGGGGAAACAAGTCTCTCCCATCTACCCTATCTAGGCCCCTCATTATTTTGTACACCTCAATTAGGTCGCCCCTCAGCCTCCTCTATGTTAAGGAAAAAAACCCCAGCCTATCCAATCTCTCCTCCTAGCTGCAATTTTCATGCTCTGGCAACATTCTTGTAAATCTCCTCTGTCCTCTCTCCAGAGCAATTATGTCCTTCCTGTAATGTGGTGACCAGAACTGTACACAAAATTCCAGCTGTGGCCTAACCAGCGTTTTATACAGTTCCAACATTACATCCCTGCTTTTGTATTCTATACCTCGTCAATAAAGGAAAACATTCCATGTGCTTTCTTTACCACCTTATCCACCTGTCCTGCTACCTTCAGGGGCCTGTGGACATGCACTCCAAGGTCTCTCACCTGCTCAGCCTCTCTCAATAACTTCCCATTTATTGAGTATTCCCTTGCTTTGTTTGCCCTCCCCAAATGCATTACCTCACACTTTTCCAGATAGTGCACACCTACAAGTGTGAAACTGAAAGAATAGTTAACATTTCACGTGGTTAGTTATTGTATTGTTGCTGGCCCAGGAAAGAAAGAAATCTTTTTCTACTCTTGAATTGCAGTTCTGATGGATCCAAAATAACTGAAGTCAGAAATCCAAATTGGTGCAGGATTCCTTCGAAAAACTGAACGTTCAGCAGGTCACAAAGCTTAATTGTGCTTTCCATATCAGGAGGTCAACTTTTCTTTATTCTTTTACAGGGTGTGGGCATTACTAGGCCAGCATTTATTGCCCATCCCTAGTTGCCCTTGAGAAGGTGGTGGTGAGCTGCCTTCTTGAACCGCTGCAGTCCATGTGGTGTAGATACACCCACAGTGCTGTTAGGGAGGGGGTTCCAGGATTCTGACCCAGCGACAGTGAAGGAACGGCGATATATTTCCAAGTCAGGATGGTGAGTGACTTGGAGGGGAACTTCCAGGTGGTGGTGTTCCCAGGTGTCTGTTACCCTTGTCCTTCTACGTGGTAGAGGCCGTGGGTTTGGAACACAAGAACACAAGAAATAGGAGCAGGAGTAGACCACATGGCCTGTCGATCCTGTTCCACCATTTAATGCAATCATGGTTGATCTTGGGCTTCAGCTCCATTTTCCTCTCTGTTCCACATATCCCTCGATTCCCCGAGAAACCAAAAATCTGTCTATCCCAGCCTTAAATATATTCAACGATGGAGCACCCACAACTCTCTGAGGTAGAGAATTCCAAAGATTCACAACCCTTTGAGTGAAGTAATTTCCCCTCATTTCAATCCTGAGACTGTGCCCCTGGCTTTCAGATTCTCCAGCCAGTGGAAACAATCTCTCAGCTACCACCCTATCAAACCCCTTCAGAATCTTCAACGTGTGCATGAGATTGCCTCTCATTCTTCTAGACTCCAGAGAAAATAGACCCAATTTGTTCACTACAAGATTCTGTCAAAGGATCCTTGGTGAGTTGCTCTCGTGCATCTTGTAGGTGGTACACACTGCTGCCACTGCGCATCGGTGTTTATTGTGGTGGATAGAGTGTCAGTCAAGCGGGCTGCTTTGTCCGGGGTGGTGTCAAGCTTCTTGAGTGTTGTGGAAGCTTCACTCATCCAGTCAAGTGGAGAGTATTCCATCACACTGTTGCCTTGTGCCTTGTAGATGGTGGACAGGCTTTGAGGAGTCAGGAGGTGAGTTACTCTCTTCAGGATTCCCAGCCTCTGACCTGCTCTTGTAGCCACAGTATTTATATGGCTAGTCCAGTTCAGTTTCTGGTCAATGGTAACCTCCAGGATGTTGATAGAGGGGGATTCAGTGATGGTAATGCCATTGAAAATCAAGGGGTGATGGTTGGATTCTCTCTTGTTGAAGATGGTCATTGCCTGGCACTTGTGAGGCACAAATGGAATGGAGTGTTGGAAACAGGCTGAGAGGTTTTTAAAGACTTTACAGCTTCCCAGATCTTGAAAGGCAAATATGGCAAAGCCTTCCTGCTGCTGTTGTTCTGCAGCCTTTGGTCTTCTCCTGTTGACTGCCTGTTTGAATAAAACAGCAGCAACCCAAAGACATGGCTACCTCAGTCTGCGGCTGCTTACAGCTTCATTCCAAATATCGTGTTGCTCTTTCTTTGGTTAGTGACACCCTGGGCTATTGTCTTAAGCCACCTATCATGGTAAAAATGCCAAAAGGCATTTTCACTTCCAAAAGACATTTGTTACGGTTCCCCACAACAGACGTGTGAGCAAAGTTATAGCTCAAGGAATAAAAGGGACAGTAGCAACATGGATATGGAATTAGCTGAGCAACTAGAAATACAAAGTAATGGTTAATGGATGTTTTTTGTGCTAGAGGAAGGTTTGTACTGAATTTCCCCAGGGGTCGGTGTTGGGACCCTTGCTTTTCCTGATTTATATTAATAACCTAGACCTTGGTGTACAGGGCACTATTTCAAATTTTACAAATGATACAAAACTTGGAAGCATTGTGAACTGTGAGGAGGACAGTGCAGAACTTCAAAAGGACTTAGGCAAGTTGGTAGAGTGAGAGGTCAGGTTGCAGATGAAGTTCATTGTGGAGAAATGTGAAGTGATTCATTTGGTAGAAAGAATGTGGGGAAATAATAAAAAATAAAGGGTACAATTCTAAAGAGGGTGCAGGAGCAGAGGGACATAAGTCACTGAAGGTGGCAGGACAAGTTGAGCAAGCGGTTAATAAAGCAAACAGTATCCTAGGCTTTATTAATAGGGACATAGACTACAAGAGCAAGGAGGTTGTGTTGAACTTGTTAAAGGCGCTAGTTCAGCCTCAGCTAAAGTATTGCATCCAGTTTGGGCGCCGCACTTTAGGAAGGATGTAAAGGCATTGGTAAGAGCGCAGAAAAGTTTAATGAGAATAGTTCCAGGGATGAGAAACTTCAGTTATGAAGATAGGTTGGGGAAGTTAGAACTGTTTCCCTTGGAGAAAAGAAGGCTGAGAGGACACTTGATAAAGGTATTCAAAATTATTGAGGATCTGGACAGAGTGGATAGGGAGAAACTGTTCCCACTTGTGAAAGGATCGAGAGCGAGAGGGCACAGATTTAAAGTAATTTTCAAAAGAAGCAAAAGTGATATGAGGAAAAACTTTCTCATGCAGTGAGTGGTTAAGGTCTGGAATGCACTGGCCGAATGTGGTGGAGGAAAAGCTTTTTTACACAGCGATTCTGTGATAAAATGTAACCACGCAAGATAAGATCTCATGGATTGGGGGGTGATATATTGGCGTGGACTAAGGATTGGCTAACGAAGAGGAAACAGTTGGGATAAATGGGTTATTTTCAGTTTGACAAACTGCAACTAATGGAGAGCTACAGGAATCAGTGCTGAGGCCTCAACTCTTTACAGTCTATATTAAAGACTTGGATGAAAGGATCAACTGTGTTGTAGCCAAATTTGCTGGTGATACAACAATGCGTAGGAGAACCAGTTATGAAGAGGATACAAAGAGACTGCAAAGAATCATAGATCACAGAATCACAGAATCGTTACCGTGCAAAAGGAGGCCATTCACCCCATTATGTCTGCAACAGCTCTCCAAATGAGCCATTCTCCCGCTTTCTCCCCACAACCCTGCACATTCTTCCTTTTCAAATAATAGTTTAATTCCCTTTTGAATGCTTCAGTTGAACCTGCCTCCACCACACTCAGCCAGTGCATTCCAGACCTCAACCACTCGCTGCATTAAAAAGTTTTTCCTCATATCACTTTTACTACTTTTGCAAATTATCTTTAAATCTGCGTCCTCTCATTCTGGATCCTTTCATGAGCAGGAACAGTTTCTTCCTATCTACTCTTCCAGACCCCTCATGATTTTGAATACCTCTATCAAATCTCCTCTCAGCCTTGTTTTCTCCACGATAAACAGTCCAAACTTCTCCAATACATCTTCATAACTGACGTTCCTCATCCCTGGAACCGTTCTCATGAATCTTTTC
The DNA here is from genome assembly GCF_964194155.1 of Cetorhinus maximus. NCBI lineage: Eukaryota > Metazoa > Chordata > Chondrichthyes > Lamniformes > Cetorhinidae > Cetorhinus > Cetorhinus maximus. The sequence continues at coordinate 94,849,567 of NC_135899.1, read as the reverse complement.
TGCGCCCTCTCTAATAGTTTAACATTCTTTCTAAAGTGTGGCGCCCAGTACTGGACGCAATACTCCAGCTGAGGCTGAACTAGTGTCTTATACATGTTCAATACAACCTCCTTGCTCTTGTAGTCTATGTCCCTATTAATAAAGCCTAGGATACTGAAAGCTTTATTAACTGTGTTCTAACCTGTCCTGCCACCTTCAAAGAATTTACGACCAAATACACTCAGTTCCCTCTGCTCCTGCACCCTTTTAGAGTTATACCCTTTATTTTACACTATCTCTCCATGTTCTTTTTACCAAAATGAATTACTTTACATTTTTTTGCATTGAACTTCATCTGCCGCCTGTCTGCCCATTCCACCAACCTGTCTATGTCCTTTTGCAGCGGGTTAAGTGAGTGGGAAAAAAATTGGTAGAAGGAGTACAATGTGGGAAATATGCCCACTTTGAGAGGAAGAATATAAGACAAAACAAAATCAAAAATAAAAACACCTGGAAAAACTCAGCAGGTCTGACAGCATCTGCGGAGAGTTAACCTTTTTAGTCCACATGACTCTTCAACAGAATATAATGTTGGCCTTTATTGCAAGGGGGATGGAATATAAAATTAGGGAAGTCTTGCTACAGCTGTACAGAGCATTGATGAGATTGCACCGAGAATACTGTGTACAGTTTTGGTCTCCTTACTTAAGGAGGGATATATTTGCATTGGGAGCAGTTCAGACAAGGTTCACTAGATTGATTCCTGGGATGAAGGGGTTGGTTAATGAGAAACAGTCAAACAGGATGGGTCTATGCTCATTGGAGTTTAGAAGAATAAGAGGTGATCTTAATTGAAACATATAAGATTTTGAGGGGGCTTGACAAGGTGGATGCTGAGAGGATGTTTCTTCTTGTGGGGGAAACTAGAACTAGGGGGCACAGTTTTAAAATAAGGGGTCTCTCATTTAAGATGAAGAAGAATTTTTTCTCTCTTTGGGTTGTTAGTGTTTGGAATTCTCTTCCACAGAGAGCAGTGGAGACTGGGTCATTGAATATATTCAAGGCTGAATTAGACAGATTTTTAATTGATAAGAGAGTCAAGGGTTATGGGGGAGGCAGGAAAGTGGAGTTGTGGCCACAGTCAGGTCAGCCATGACCTTATTGAATGGTGGAGCAGGCTCAATGGACTGAAGGGCCTACTCTTGCTCCTAATTTTTAAGATCTTGTCTTATGATCTTGCGTTGGCAATGTCACCATTCCAGTTTGGAAGGATCCAGCCGATGTAAAAATTCAGGGCCACAATTACATTGACCACCACTGGTGGCACCATCCTTGCCCTGCTATGAGGCCGCTGGTCCTGTTCCATTGTGTGGTACAATTCAGTGACCAGGTCTTTGTTGAATCTCAGCTACTGGGCATAATGCTCCTGGTTCAGGTATAGGTGGGCAAAGTCCACCTAGGTGAATAAGTTTTCTCTGCTGCCTCTACTTCATCTCCCTCTAATGCTGTAGTCTAACGGAACTGCAACTATCACCCTCATGACTGACAGCAAGCGATGCATTCAGAAGCCTTTCACAACTCCTTCACAATGTCCAGTACCATTCCCTGCTCATTTAACCAAATTTTCACAACTACTCCAACATCCCGCACTTCCATTAACTCTACAGCAACAAGTAGATAGCCAAAAGCAAACAACCTGCAAGTTGGATGCTGATGTTGTTAAATAGTGCTGGTGAGGGGCAATACCTTGTATGGCTGATGCCTGTTCAGCTGTGCTTGGGTATTAATAAGACATAGGAGCAGAAATTAGGCCATTCAGCCCATTGAGTCTGCTCCGCCATTCAATTAAGGCTGATAAGTTTTTCAACCCCCATTCTCCCGCCTTCTCCCCGTAACCTTTGATCCCCTTACCAATCAAGAACCTATCTATCTCCGTCTTAAATACACTCAATGACCTGGCCTCCACAGTCTTCTGTGGCAATGAATTCCATAGATTCTCCACTCTCTGGCTAAAGAAGTTTCTCCTCATCTCTGTTCGAAAAGGTCTTCCCTTTACTCTGAGGCTGTGCCCTCGGGTCCTAGTCTCTCCTACTAATGGAAACATCTTCCCCACGTCCACTCTATCCAGGCCATTAACTAGGGCAAAAATTGCAAAATGGCAGGTTGTGTGTCAAATCAGCTTTCAACACTGACTGACATCACAATCTGCCCACTCTCCGTGCTTTGGTAAGTGGTCCTCAGAAACATGGCGATCATAGGCTATGTTGAAAGTGGTCAGGAGCATCCCTCAGTATTCACCATATTACAACTCAATTGGCTCCGTGCAGCAGATGGACACTATGGAGCTGAATTTTGTCGCTATGCCTTGAGTAAGCAGGTTAGTGGTTTCTGCAACATTAGAAAGGTATGAACAGTCTGGAATGAGCAAAAGTCTGGATATTGACTTCTTTTAAACTGCTCCAGAAATTAAAATTTTGACCAGCCCACAAAATAAATAAATAATAAAAATCAGTCTGATGGATATGTCAATAATATAAAGCTGGGACTCATTAACATCACTGCAAATGCAACTCCAGCTTCAGCTAAGCCAAACTCCCCCCTGTCGTAAAGGGCAAGCAGCACTAAATGTCACATCAAATAAGCAGAAACACATTTACTGTGGCACACACTGTCTAACAAGGCTGGCAGGGCAATGGTGCATTTTCTATTCCTGGTCTCATCTCTGAGTAACCTCAATACAAAGGGACAGGGCTTGGGAACAGAGTGAACATTTTATATGAATCCTAAATTATTTATCTTCTGAATTTTGGAGAAGATGCTGTCTGTGTGCAACACCAGACATGCTCAACCTGACAGAAAGAACTCGGGAACTTTGGTTAACCTTAACCAAACTTCAAATTAACTTGCTAATAATTCTAAACTTTTGCACCTTTTCTTCCTAATTTCACTGAATTAATTTCAGTGAATTAAACCCTTCTAGTCACCTTGATCAAAAGAAAAGCAATTGTGTCATGACAGTAACTGACTTTAATTTTAATTAAAAAGACCTACATTGGAAATTAGAATCTGCTCATGTGTTTTGCCACAGTCACAGGGGTATAGGGTAGGAATTGGGGGGAAGAACGTGACAATCAAGAACAGTAAATCTAAGAAGCTGCACAGACGGTGCCTTCACAATGTCATTGTAATGTTAAAATGGATTCAATAGTGTACAAATATCAAACCAGCACAGTAATTGATTTAGAAAAGAGGGAGATAAGAACTGAAATGTAATGATTCTGTGAGTTGGATAATTCCTCTATGATAGAACACCAGTGGAAAATGTGGAAAATTAGAGAGTGAGTCCATTGGTCAGGTCACCACCATGACTTTGCTCTGTTTCCCTGCTCCAGTTAGAGAGGCCGTCAGTTATCCCTTTGCTCATTGCAACCACATGGCAAGGGTGTGGGTGAGAGCTTCTGTGCCAGGTGAAGGCAAGGTGGGTGGAAATCTACTGTTAAAGTCATCCCTGGGGAAGGAATATTATGTCTTCTTAAAGTAGAAGCATATGGATTTAGGAGTGATCTAAATATATTCTGTAAAAGATTTAGAGCTGTTAGTTAAAAGGATATTATACTAACCTGTTATTGATAACATATGAACCTACAACTGTTACACACTTCTGGTAACATTCTCATTGGCTGCCCCTCGATTCGAGGATGACGTCTACTCAGGGTTGCAAATTTCTGCCATGGGCCTTCATACGAACATATGAACATTCAAACATACGACTAGGAGAGGGAGTTTGCTCCACCATTCAATAAAAATATGGCTGATCCAATGTAACCTCCCATCTACCCCCCGATAACCTTTCACCCCCTTGTTTATCAAGAATCTATCTACCTCTGCCTTCAAAATATTCAAAGACTCTGCTTCCACTACCTTTTCAGGAAGAGAGTTCCAAAGACTCACTACCCTCTGAGAGAAAACATTTCTTCTCATCTTTGACTTAAATGAGCGACCCCTTATTTTTAAACAGTGACCCCTAGTTCTAGGTTCTCCCACAAGAGGAAACACCCTCTCCACATCCACTCTGTCAAGACCCATCAGGATCTTATGTTTCAATCGAGTCACCTCTTACTTTTCTAAACTCCATTGGATACAAACCCAATCTGTCCAAACTTTCCTCAAAGGATAACCTAAACCGTCTCTGAACCGCATCTAATGCATTTACATCCTTCCTTAAATAAGGAGACCAATACTGTACACAGTACTCCAGATGTGGTCTCACCAGTGCCCTGTACAACTGAAACTTAACCTCCCTACTATTGTAACCAATTCTCCTTGCAATAAATGATAACATTCTATTAGCTTTCCTAATTACCTGCTGTACCTGCATACTAACCTTTTGAGATTCATGCACTAGGACACCCAGATCCATCTGAATCTCAGAGCTCTTCAATCTCTCACCATTTAGATAATAAGCTTCTTTCTTTATTCTTCCTGTCAAAATGGACAATTTCACATTTTCTCACATTATACTCCATTTGCCAGATTTTTGCCAACTCACTTAACCTATCCCTTGTCCCTTTGTAGCCTCCTTATATCCTCTTCATTGCTTACTTTCTTACCTATCTTTGTGTCATCAGCAAATTTAGCCACCATTCCTTTGGTCCCTTCATCCAAATCATTTATATAAAGTGTAAAAATTTGAGGCCCCAGCACTGATCCCTGTGGCACACCACTCATCACATCCTGCCAACCAGAAAAAGACCGATTTATGCCTATTCTCTCTTTCCTGTTAGCCAGCCAATCTTCTATCCATGCCAATATGTTACCCCCTACACCATGAGCTTTTATTTTCTGTAATAACCTTTGATGTGGCACTTTATCAACTGCCTTCTGGAAATCTAAGTACAGCACATCCACCGGTTCCCCTTTATCCACAGCACACATGAGCCCTTCAAAGAACTCCAATAAATTGGTTAACCATGATTTCTCTCTCACAAAACCATGTTGACTCTGCTTGATTGCCTTGAATTTTTCTAAGTGCCCTGTTATAACATCTTTAATAATAGCTTCTAACATTTTCCCTATGACAGATGTTAAGCTAACTGACCTGTAGATTCCTACTTTCTGTCTCTCTCCCTTTTTGAATAAAGGAGTTACATTTGCTATTTTCCAATCTAATGGCATGTTCCCTGAATCTAGGGAATTTTGGAAAATCAAAACCAATGCATCAACTATCTCATGAGCCACTTCCCATAAGACCCTAGGATGAAGTCCATCCGGACCTGGGGATTTGTCAGCCCACAGCCCCAACAATTTGCTCAATACCACTTCCCTGGTGAGTGTAATTTTCCTGAGTTCCTGTGGCTGAACAGGCTGACTCTCTACCTGCAGACCGTTGGGCACACGGGCCAGGATGTCCCACGAGGTAGTGGGATCTGGAGTGCAGGCTTTCCCTCTTTTCATTCCTTCTCCGCTGCTGCTCTGCCCCATCATTAAAGTGTTTGGACTCAAAGCGTCATACAGCTTTATGGACAAGTTGTTGCCATTCTGAGCTTATTGCTTTGACCTTAATGACTGGGAGGAACTTGCTAGCACTGATAATATATTAACCTGCTCCAGTGCCTGGTTCCCCTGTATTTGTAATTTTTCATTATGAAAATTCCTCTGTTTGCTTATGTTGCTTAATTACTCAAAGGTCTATGTTTGGCTTTTCCAATTAGCAATACTTCAAAATAAATGGGTTATCATCAGAGCTTCTATAATGCCAAATGGGAAATCTACATAATCTATAAACAAGCCTCATTATTTACTTTCAAGCCATTTGCTCTTTCCCTTCGTATCATATTCTTCTTCTTTGGTTGTTATTTAAGTTAAGAAGTCCCAACTGATTTGAGATAAGTTGCTCTTGATTAATTGCCTAAAATCTTTGCTCTGACATTGTACATGCAGCAGACCCTGAGAAATTATTCTCCAGGTGAGGTTCCTGCTACCTGACGCCTGCAGACAATGACAGTCACATAGACATATGACAGGCAGACTGCAGTGCCCTCTGACAGGGCGCTGGTGTACAATAGGTACAGAAACTATTGATAAACTATTTCTCCAGAGGAAGTTACATGAATTCCACAAGTAAAAGCTTCTGCTTTTAGGGATGGATCCAAGTATATACCCTGAAATATATGGGCATATGGGAGTGAAAATCATAATTTCCTCTTGCAGGCTGATCAAGTTCAGCCTCTCTGAACAACTTACTTTTGTAAGTTATAGATCGCTGTAATCTGCGTGACATAATACAATCCTTTTCAAATGTACTTGTACTGTTGAGAAAATTTATTCAGGAGAACTAAACTTAATCCAGTGAACTTTGGCATCTTCCTTTTCAACAGTATCATGTTGACATAAGGGTGTCTGAAAATAGAGAAAAGACATCTTCATAGTTACGTTAAAAGCTACTGCAGATTATAATATTGTTTAAAAAAACACGTGAAAACATGCAGGTGTTTTCAATTTTACCTTGATCCTTAACATTTCTGTTCAGTTTTTTCTTCCTGACAGATGTATCTGCTTCAAACATGAATAAAGTTTAGCCTGCAGTCTTTGCAGCACTGGGCATGTTGTTCTGAGATTTGTTCAATTTGTCAATCTTGTCAATGTTTCTTATTCTTTACCTTTCCAAATTTCATTGTTCCACTTCTACAAAGTGTTCTACTTTCCCTCAGCTCTGATGTTATAATCATGGTGACAAACATGAACATTAGTCACCTGCAGGTTCTCTGAAGTCCATGAACTGTGAAGCCAATATTGTTACCGCTAGTCTTCGATTAGTATTTAGGATGTGGATAGTTTTAATCATCCAAATCTGAAAATGTGTTTGTGTTTCATCCTATTAAACTGTTTGTACTTAAAAGGAGCTCCAAGTAATCATCCAGATGTTGTTCAGTAACCACATTGATTGTTATTTTCAATTTATATGTTTCTTGTCAATTATTGTATTGTGCATAATTATTGATGATTAAAACGAAGCTGTTGAGATTTAATTTCAGAAAATTGGGCTAAATCGATCTGAGTGATTATTTCTTGAAGCAGAGAATGCAATAAATTACAAAGTCAGTAGATGAGAGAAGGTTAACAGGGTGGCTAAGGGAAATTGCTGAAATGCTTTGAGATTGATGGTAAATTTGCTATTGCTCTGGTATTTAAGGATGCACCTTGATCTTGAGTTCCCTACAGGGGCCTCTCACTATAAAAGCAGTATCTGTCTGGAAGGCCTCGGGCTGGAAAATTAAATCAGTTATCTTTTCATGTTTTTGCTTCCATTTCACAGATCAATGCACTTGGTGTAAAACCACCCCTGCTTTCAGCCTGTAACAGAGATGGTTCCTGCAGTCTTCCTGAGTTTGCTCCAGAAAGTCCACCGCTCTGCACCAAATGAATGTGGGAGAGGTGTGACAGGAAGGACCATGTCATTACATACTCTGGTCATGGCCCAACAATATAGCTATTTTGGATAGTAGGCTGGGAGGTCAGGGGGAATATAACCAATCTCATACCCCCTCATTCCCTTTGAAGATGCAGTCCGGTGCTTGTCAGGCCTGTCTACTGGAAAGAGGGGCAACGAGTGAGTGGACTAGTAGGACTTTCATTATTGCTGTAAGCAAATAGATCTCTTTCTGACAGAACAACAAGTGGGGCTCTATCACATGTGGGGCATCTGCCAATTCAGTTGAGTGATGTTTGGTCTCTGTGTGAAACCAAGGGGACCCCATTTAGGCTGGTCTACTCTTGCAAGCCAACTTAACACAATTTACTCCCTCCATGCAGCAACCCATCTACTAGGCATGAAAAAAACTGCCTCCAACAAACATGGTTTCCAGTAGGCAAGACTCATGGCCGCTATCCCAAGTCCAATCAGACCCAGAACCCAGCTAGGGCTCTCCCAGTTAGCATCACCCACTGTGTAAGGAGCCCAAAGTGATGATATCTACCTCCCACAGACAATATGTGGTCAAGGTGCACGGTGATTTCATAAACTATGTATGGGAACATGCACTCTTATAAAGTGAGTGATTGTATGCTTGAATCTACAGTTACTTTATAAAATATATATGTGAAGTAGCCTACATCACATAATGGTTTCTTTAAACCTATGTGGATAACTTCATAAGTTATGTACGAATGAGCACCAATATGTGTAATGTTTCATAAAGACATTAACTTGAATCCCTAATAAAAAAACTTGCATTCCTGGCATCTGAATTATCTTGCAATGTACTTGTAGAAATGTCAAATAAATTCGGTTCAGAATCAGTGCCTGCCTTTGAAATAGGTCATACAAATAGTAATAAGTCCCAAAATTTACAGGACAAGTCAGCTGATTATCAGAACCTAACCTATTGGAAGCAAGTGTTCTCTCTATGAAAACATATAAATGTTCAATAAGAATGTGGTATCACAGGTAGAGGATAATCTCAACTCTGATCGCTTGACTGGTCATCTCTACCCATTATATACACTGCCATATGTATATATATATATACATTATACGCGCTGCTCTGAGGGTGTTACAGAAGAACATGAGGATCCCACAGGGATGGAGAAGGCTGGTCAGCAAATCAAAACTGGACCTGAGAATCTTGACAGTAAACTTTTAACAATAATGAGATTGTGTGGAAAGCCCCTGTTAGAAAGTGGATTCTATCAGGATTAACCAAAGTACCATCACTTCATGCAGCTCATTGAAATACATTTTAATCTGTTGTTAGAAAGAAGATGGTCAGGATTTTCCAGCCCCCTTGCGGGTGGGACCCCCCACCCCCCCAGCCAGAAGCCCATTGCCCTGCGGTGGGACCGGACGAACCCGGTGGGGGATGGGTGTGGAAATTCCCACCGAATGTTTACCCCACAGATTGAAAGCAATAGTAAAGTCGAGAGAAGGAACCGGTTATTAAGGTTAAAGCCTTAAACTTTCTCTCTAAGGAGATAAGATAATCACTGCTGGAAACATTCTGTGTTGGTTTGGACACTTGGACACCCATCAGGCAACAAAAAGGTCCTAAAATTTCAAGGCTGTGGCCTCATTGAATCCTGGCTGGTGAGGTGCTGGGTTGCACAGTGTGCATCTTGCTGAATTGAGAACTATAATATTCTTGGCCTCGTTGTGCTAACACAGAATATTTACAGAGCTTGTTGAGGTAAGGAAAACATTAACTTTATTGGAACATTTCTAATGCTGTGGATCAGACAGTGCAATGTGCTCACCAGATTGTGATCCCGTGCTTATTCTAGAGCTAAGTCCCACAGAGGTGCGTGTATCTGCACTCGTGGAGGATGTGTGTGAGCGCTGTGACAGGGCTTGTAGGGGGGTGCATTTTGGTTCCCCTTCCGAACTGGCTTGGAGGCCCTGGGCCATGGACTCGGCTCTTGGAGTGACAGGCCTGCGGAAGCAGGAGGAGATAATTAGTACCTGGCAGCGGCCTGTGAAACAGGACACATCACTCACAGTGTGGTTGTCTGATGGATGTTGCACTGCTGGATCCTCACTTGGTAGAGCAGCGCCGACCTCACCGTCAGCATAGGACCGGTCCCGGTTATCGCTGGCCAGCTGGATGGCTCTGTTTTCGAATTCCGTAAGGACCTTGAACTCTGACATTCCTCCACCTGTCTGTGACCTTTCCCTCCTGTTGTGAGTCAGTTTGTCCTGCATGGACAGAGATGGGGAGAGTGTATCAGGGTGCCTGCCAGGCCAGATAATAAGTATGCTTGGTCCACGTGGGTGGTGAGTGGTCCCATGGACGGGATGAGGACAATGATGGTGTGTGAGAGAGTGAATGGTGATGTCCCCTTGCACTGACAGTGAGTGAGGGCCCTGATGGGTTTGTGAGTGTGTGAGCTGGGAGTGATGAGAAGAGTGACTTACCCTGGCAGAACAGAGGAGATCATTCATCCTCTTGCGGCACTGGGTGACTGTCCTCTTCTGCAGGGCGTTGGCACTGACCACCACTGCCACTGCCTCCCAAGCCGGGTTGGTCACGTTGCTGCCCATCTTGCAGCCAGAGCTGGGGTAGAGCACATCCCGGGGGCCCCCACGGCATCCAGCAGCCGCTCGTGGGTCCCGTCATTGAAGTGGGGGTGGGGGGGGGTGGGGCTGCAGTCTTTTTTCCTTTGCTGGCCGTGTCTCCTGGGCAGCGGTGGTGAGCTGGTAGCAATAAGTAGCGTACTGGCGGCTGCCTTTTAAATATGGCGGCCAGCGTGATGCAACAGCGGGGAGATGGTGGGAGGGGATTGAGAGCCTGGCTGCCATGGAAACGGCGTGTTTCCCGGGAATGCATAAATAATGAGGTGGGTTTGGGATGATATGGCCACCATTGCGCGGGTGGGTAGGATGCCATTTTACCTGCCCGCTACCGCACTTAGTGCAAATCTGGGAAAATTCCACCCCGTAGCTGGGAGCCCTGAACACTGAGTTGCTCCGATGAGCAATGAGTGCTGACTGAAGGGGTTAATTCAATGGGGGGACATTTTTCTGGATAAGGACAGAGAAAGGACAGAAAATATTTATGTTTCATGTAGGAGCCAATGAAATATGGATATCTTGTCAGAATAGTTTAACTTTAAATTGAAATGCAGTGCTGTCAGATCTCTCCTTGATACACTCACTGGATAATTTACACAGAAAGGGGAAAAATATATCAATGTATTGTTGGAGAGATGGTGCTGAAAATTGCCCTTCACACAACTAAGACATTGGGAATGATCTGGACCAGCTGTCCAGCCAGCCTCAGCTTTACCTAAAGAAAAAACTTTAACCAACCAAAAGTGGCAAATTGTGGAAACCTGAAATCATAGAGAAGTCTGTCTGCACTATAAAGTGAACCGACATGATAATACTGTGGATCTGGACCCTTCATCCAAGTTGGAAGATAAAAGATAAGTGAGCCCTTCACTAAGGCCCCAGACTCCATAGAGAGCCTGCCTGTGATGGTAGAGCTGGTTATCCAGCTCACAGTGGAAGAGCTTAGCAAAACTATTGACTCGTTTGCCATTGATAAAGCTCCCGGTGATGATTCTATAAACCCCCTGAATTCATCAAGCCCTGGAAACTGGCATGACTGCAGCATCTGCACGAATTTCTCTGTCTCTGCTGGCGGGGGAGGAGGAAGTGCTGCAAACTCTGTCACTAGAAGGGTTCAAAATTGATAAGGAGGAAGGGGGAAGTGTTGAATAGACTGTCAGTACGTAAAGATGACAAGGCACCGGGACCAGATGAGATGCACCCAAAAATATTGAAGGAAGTGAGAGTGGAAATTGCAGGGGCACTGCCAATAATCTTTCAGTCTTCCCTAGACTCAGGGGAGGGGCCAGAGGACTGGAGAATTGCAAACATTACACCCTTGTTCATAAAAGGTTGTAAGGTTAAGCCCAGCAATTACAGATCGGTCAGTTTAACTTCAGTGGTGGGCAAGATTCTAGAAACAATTATTCGGGATAGAATTAGTAATCACATGGAAAACTATAGGTTGATAAGGAAGAGCCAGCATGGATTTATAAAGGGGAAATTGTGTTTAACTAATTTGCTGGAGTTTTTTGAAGAGGTAACAGAAAAGGCCGATGAGGGTAATGCTGTTGATGTGGTGTACATGGACTTTCAAAAGGCATTTGACACAGTGCCACACAACAGACTAGTGACATTGCTCATGGAATAAAAGGGTCAGTAGCAATGTGGATACAAAATTGGCTGAAAAATAGGAAGCAGAGAGTGATGGTCAATGGATATTTTTCGGGCTGGAGGAAGGTTTGTAGTGGAGATCCCCAGGGGTCGGTATTGGGACCCTTGCTTTTCCTAATGTATATTAATGATCTAGATCTTGGTGCGCAGGGGACAATTTCAAAGTTTGCGGATGATACAAAGCTTGGGAGTGTTGTGAACTGCGAGGGGGATAGTGTGGAACTTCAAGAGGATGTAGACAAGTTGGTGGAATGGGCAGGTAGGTGCCAGATGAAGTTCAATGTGGAGAAGTGTGAGGTGATGCATTTTGGTAGGAAGAACATGGACAGACAACAAAAAATAAGGGGTGAAATTTTTAAGGGGCTGCAGGAGTAGAAAGACCTGAGTGTATATGTGCATAGATCATTGAAGGTAACAGGGCAGGTGGAGAGCAGTTAATAAAGCAGATAATAACCTGGGCTTTATTAATAGGGGCAAAGAGTACAAGAGCAGGGAGATTATACTGAATTTGTATAAGGCACATGTTAGACCTCAGTTCGAGTATTGTGTACAGCTGAGGAAAATTGGCTGCCTGTTGAAGCTGCTCAGTGTGATCTCTTTCCATGACAACGTAATAGAGAAGATCCGCTATGATTGGGCAACATCAGAACCTCTTAGAGACCTGTAGTGGGTCAAACAGGGTCGCTTTCTGGCACCAACACTCTTTAGCATATTCTTCTCTTTTCTGCTGTGACATGCCTTCAGGCTGTCTACAGAAGGCGTCTACTTGCATATCAGAACTGACAGAAAGTTGTTCAGCCTTGCTCACTTGCTCACTTGCTCACTTGAGATCCAAGGCAAAAGTTGACCAGATCCTTATCAGAGAGTTGCTCTACACTGACAACGCCACACCAGCATTCCACAGTGAGGAACACCTTCAGCAGCTGTGACCTCTGGAGGCTGACGGTTTGGAAGGTCATTGGGAGAGGCGAGGAGAAACAAAAAGTTCAGCTGGGGAAGGGGAGATTCCAGAGAAAACAGAGGCCAGTGAATTATGCACCTTCTCAGCCATTGTCTTCCTCTGCAGCAACTGTGGCAGAGACAGCCACGTCAGAGTGGGGTCCCTGAGTCACACCAGGTGATGTTTAACACAGAGTTGACCATGAAGGCTGCCTCAGATATGAATGTTTGAAGCCCTCGACTGCAGCCTCCTTCTTTTGACTGTATTAAGAGATCTACCTTTCCCTTTTAAGTTCTGACAAATGGTCCACATTCGAACTAGAAAGCATTCCTCTTGCTCATCTAATTCTTGCCTCTTGATCATCGTCAATTTTAGTCACGCCACCATTGCTGGCTGTGCTTTCAGTTGCCCGGGTCCCTAGCTCTGGAATACCCTCCCTACAACTGGTATAGGTGGAAGGATTGAGAAGGGCACAGATTTAAAGTAATTGGTGAAAGAAATAATGATGACATGAGAAACAAAAAGATAAAAGCAAAAAACTGTGGATGCTGGAAATCCAAAACAAAAATAAAAATAAAAATACCTGGAAAAACTCAGCAGGTCTGGCAGCATCTGCGGAGAGGAACACAGTTAATGTTTCGAGTCCGTATGACTCTTCAACAGAACTAAGTAAAAAATAATGCCATGAGAAACAATCTTTTCTCGCAGTGAGCTGTTGGGACCTGCAATGCCCTGCCTGAGTGTGTGGTGGAGGCAGGTTCAACTGAGGCTTTCAAGAGGGAATTGGTTTATTATCTGTAAATGAAAAAATTATAGGGCTACAGGAAAAGGCAGAGGAATGACACTAGGTAAACTACCGCTTCAGAGGGCCAGCACAGATAGTCCAGGCCAAATGGCCTCCTGTGCTGTAACCATACTATGATTCTATGATAGAACTAAGGACTGATAAGGATGAGAAATTATTAACTTGTAACGGCTATGGAGCATTAACACAAAGTGAGCAGGTGGATAGGCAGACAATACAGAATATTATGATATATACACGAGGGATTCCAATGGCCCAGATCTTCAGGCCTCCGGATCATTGGAGACTGGACATCCTCCCAAGACATATACAGGACTCCTCTGAAGTCCCAGTGCAATGATTCCATGGGAATTGCCCAGGAAGTTTGAACTTCCGATGGGCAATTCCCCTGCTCCCTGGGGCCCACTGATAGAGTCTCTAACTCGGAGTTAGAGCTGGAGACTTCGGTCAGTACTGACTTACTCACCTGGATTACTTATCCCAGAAATGTTGGACAGTAAAATCCTACTCTAACTCCTGGGTAACTATAGGACTGACCCCCCAATCATTGGCACTGACTAACCACCCCACCCCTCACCCCTTATTCCCCCCCAATTCCCCCTGGACCCTCCTCCCCGCCCCCCCCCCCCCTCCCCGACTCACCCCCTGACCCTCCGGTTTCCCTGGAACCCTCTGACTGCCCCCTGACCCAACCTGACTCAGCCTCACCACCCGACTGCTGCCTAGCCCAACCCGACCTGACCTGACCTGACCTCACTATCAAACCCCCCCTGACCCTCCGACCTCCCCCCGACTTACCGAACTCCCCCCGAACCCCTCGATTCCCCCAACCCGACCTAACCCGACCTCACCACCATAACCTTATCCACCTACCTTACTCTTCCTACCCCCTTACCCAATCTACCAACTTACCCACCTTAGCCCCTCACTTACCCTACTCCCTTACCCTCTCTAGCCTCTTAGCCACTTACTTTCTCTCTGCAGCTTTGCAAAGAAGCTTTGGGACATTTAAACTCTTTGCTTACCAGAGTACGGCAGCTAGTGCTGTAAAAAATGACTGTGGTTTCTGCATGGATTCTCTCCGCTGTCCCCTCCGAGGTTTCCTGCACTGACTCAGATCTTCAGGATCCTCCATCGGACCAAATGCCCTGAAAAATCGGAGCAAGGAAAGTGTGTATGTTTCTCTGATAAAGGTCGGAAATGATGGGGAAGCCTAGCAGATAGTTTAACAAGGAAATTAGAAAGGAGCTAAATAGAAGCAGAGATACTTTAAAGATGCCCCAATATAAGAATGGAGAATGAAGACAAATGCAGCAAGAGAGAGATTTGTAACTGTTTAACACTGTGTTCTGTAGTACCAGGAGAATCAAAGAGCAAGTGAGTTAAAGATAAATTGGGCAAAGATGTTACTGATCATCAGGAAATGAATGGATTGTTCAGATTGGGCTGTAGCCTCAGACTCAGTGTTGGAAAGCGCTGGCCCACAGCACTGCAGCTGTTTGGGACCTGCATTGAAAGAGTCTTCACAGGCCAGATCTATAGGAATCTGATTGATAGGAATCTGATCAATAGAAATCCTGGTCGACAGGAATCTTGGTAGATAGGAATCCTGATAGATAGGAATCTGATCCATAGGAATCCTGATAGACAGAAATCTGATCGATAGGAATTTGATTGATAAGAATCCTGGTCGATAGGGATCTGTTTGGTAGGGATCTGACTGATAGGAATCCTGATGGATAGGAACCTAATTGATATGAATCATGGTCGATAGGATTCCTGTTAGATAGGAACCTGATCGATAGGAATCTAATTCCAGAGGAAGCTGATCAATAGATATCCTGACCTGGGCATGACCAGGGCTGATGTCCTAGGGGGAATATTTGCTAGAGTGGTTGGGGAGGGTTTAAACTAAAATGGCAGGGGGATGGGAACCTATGCAAGGAGTCAGAGGAGGGGGAATCAAGGACAGAAAGGGGAATAAGAAAAGTGATAGTCAGAGAAATCAAAGGCAAGAATCAAACAGGGCCTCAGTGAAACATAATGGGAACGGGACAAGTAATGTTAAAAAGACAAGCCTTAAGGCTTTGTGCCTTAACGCGAGGAGCATTCGCAATAAAGTGGATGAATTAACTGCGCAATTAGATGTAAACAGGTATAATATAGTCGGGATTACAGAGACATGGCTGCAGGGTGACCAGGGATGGGAACTGAACATCCAGGGATATTCAGTATTTAGGAAGGACAGACAAAAAGGAAAAGCTGGTGGAGTTGCATTGTTGGTTAAAGAGGAAATTAACGCAATAGTGAGGAAAGATATTAGCTCCGATGATGTGGAATCTGTATGGGTAGAGCTGAGAACCACTATGGGGCAAAAAACTTTAGTGGGGGTTGTATATAGACCCCCAAACTGTAGTGGTGATGTTGGGAATGGCTTTAAACAGGAAATTAGAGATGCAGGCAATAAAGGAACATCTGTAATTATGGGTGATTTTAATCTGCATATAGTTGGGCAAATAAAATTAGTAACAATACCGTAGAGGAGGAATTCCTGGAGTGTATACGGGATGGTTTTCTGGACCAATATGTTGAGGAACCAACTGGAGAACAGGCCATCTTACGCTGGGTATTGTGTAATGAGAAAGGAATAATTGGCAATCGAGTTGTGTGAGGCCCCTTGGGGATGAGCGACCATAATATGATAGAATTCTTCATCAAGATGGAGAGTGACATAGTTGATTCTGAGACTAGGGTCCTGAATCTTAATAAAGGAAACTACGATGGTATCAGGTGCGAGTTGGCTATGATGGATTGGGAAACATTACTTAAAGGGATGACGGTGGATAGGCAATGGCAAACATTCAAAGAGCGCATGGGTGAACTGCAACAATTGTTTATTCCTGTCTGGCACAAAAGTAAAACAGGAAAGGTGGCCAAACCATGGCTTACAAGGGAAATTAGAGATAGTATTAGATCCAAGGAAGAGGCATTCAAATTGGCCAGAAAAGACAACAGACCTGAGGATTGGGAGCACTTTAGAATTCAGCAAAGGAGGACCAAGGGATTGATTAAGAAGGGGAAAATAGAGTATGAGAGTAACCTTGTGGGTGACATAAAAACTGACTGTAAAAGTTTCTATAGGTATGTGAAGAGAAAAAGATTGGTGAAGACAAATGTAGGTCCCTTACAGTCAGAAGCAGGGGAATTTATAATGGGGAACATGGAAATGGCTGACCAACTAAATACATACTTTGGTTCTGTCTTCACAAAGGAGGACACAAATAACATACCAGAAATGTTGGGGAACACAGGGTTTAGTGAGAGGGAGGAACTGAAAGAAATCAGTATTAGTAGGGAAATGATGTTGGGGAAATTGATGGGATTGAAGGCCAATAAATCCCCAGGACCTGATAATCTACATCCCAGAGTACTCAAGGAAGTGGCCCTGGAAATAGTGGATGCATTGGTGGTCATCTTCCGAGATTCTATAGACTCTGGAACAGTTCCTACAGATTGGAGGGTAGCTAATGTAACCCCACTATTTAAAAAGGGAGGCAGAGAGAAAACAGGGAATTATAGACCAGTCAGCCTGACGTCGGTAGTGGGGGAAATTCTAGCGTCTATTATAAAAGATTTAATAGCAGAGCACGTGGAAAACAGTGGCAGAATTGGACAGAGTCAGCATGGATTTATGAAAGGGAAATCATGCTTGACAAATCTGCTGGAATTTTTCGAGGATGTAACTAGTAGAGTTGATGAGGGGGAGCCAGTGGATGTGGTTTATTTGGACTTTCAGAAGGCTTCCGACAAAGTCCCACATAAGAGATTAGTGTGTAAAATTAAAGAGCATGGGACTGGGGGCAGTGTATTGAGAAGGATAGAAAACTGGTTGGCAGACAGGAAACAAAGAGTAAGAATAAACGGGTCTTTTTCCGAATGGCAGGCAGTGACTAGTGGGGTACCACAGGGATCAGTGCTGGGACCCCAGCTATTCACAATATATATTAATGATTTAGATGAGGGAACTAAATGTAATATCTCCAACTTTGCAGATGACACAAAGCTGGGTGGGAGGGTGAGCTGTGAGGAGGATGCAGAGATGCTTCAGTGTGATTTGGACAGGCTGAGTGGGTGGGCAAATGCATGGCAGATGCAGTATAATGTGGATAAATGTGAGGTTACCCACTCTGGTAGCAAAAACAGGAAGGCAGATTATTATCTGAATGGCTATAAATTGAGAGAGGGGAATGTGCAACGAGACCTGGGTGTCCTCGTATACCAGTCGCTGAAGGTAAGCATGCAGGTGCAGCAGGCAGTAAAGAAGGCAAATGATATGTTGGCCTTCATAACGATAGGATTCAAGTACAGGAGCAGGGATGTCTTGCTGCAATTGTACAGGGCCTTGGTGAGACCACACCTGGAATATTGTGTGCAGTTTTGGTCTCCTTATCTGAGGAAGGTTGTTCCTGCTATAGAGAGAGTGCAGAGAAGGTTCACCAGACTGATTCCTGGGATGGCGGGACTGACATATGAGGAAAGATTGAGTCAGTTAGGATTATATTCGCTGGAATTCAGAAGAATGAGGGGGATCTCATAGAAACCTATAAAATTCTACAGGACTAGATAGGGTAGATGCAGGAAGGATGTTCCCGATGGTGGGGGAGTCCAGAACCCGGGGTCACAGTCTGAGGATATGGGGTAGAGCATTTAGGACTGAGGTGAGGAGAAATTTCTTCACCCAGAGTGTGGTGAGCCTGTGGAATTCGTTACCACAGAAAGTAGTTGAGGCCTAAACATTGTATATTTTCAAGAAGGAGTTAGATATAGCTCTTGGGGTGAAAGAGATCAAAGGATATGGGGAGAAAGCGGGAGCAGGCTATTGAGTTGGATGATCAGCCATGATCATAATGAATGGCGGAGCAGACTCGAAGGGCCGAATGGCCTACTCTTGCTCCTATTTCCTATGTCTATGTCTATGTCTATGATCAATAGGAATCCTGATCGATAGGAATCTGATTAATAGGAATCTAATCGAAAGGAACCCTGGTAGATAGGAACCTGGGTTGATAGGAATCGGGTTGATAGGAATCCTGGTAGATAGGAATCCAGAACAAGAGAAATCTGATCAATAGATATCCTGATCAATAGGAATCCTGATCGATAGGAATCTGATTGATTGAAATCCTGGTCAGTAGGAATCTAATCAATAGGAACCTGATCGATAGCAATCCTGATTGATAAGGTTCTGATTGTTAGGAATCCTGATAGATAGCAATCCTGGTAAATAGGAACCTTGAGAGATAGGAATCTGATTGATCGGAATTCTGGTCACTAGGAATCCTGATCAATTGGAATCGTGATAGATTGGAATCTGATCGATAGACATCCTGATAGTGAGGAATCCTGATAGATAGGGATCTGATTGATCGGAATTCTGGTCACTAGGAATCCTGATCAATTGGAATCGTGATAGATTGGAATCTGATCGATAGAAATCCTGATAGTGAGGAATCCTGATAGATAGGGATCTGATTGATAGGAATCCTGGTCACTAGGAATCCTGATCACTTGGAATCCTGATAGGTAGGAGCCCTGGTCGATAGTAATCTTGAAAGATAAGAATCTGATCATAGGAAACTGATTGATAGGAATCCTGATCGATCTGACTGCTGATAGATAGGAATCTGATCAATTGTAATCCTGATCTATAGGAATTTGATTGATAGGAACCTGGTCAATATGAATCCTGATCGATAGGAACCCGATTGATAGGAATCCTGCTTGACAGGGAGCTGATCAATAGGATTCTGATCGATTGCAATCCAGTTAGATAGAAACCTGATTGATAGGATCCCTGATAGATATGAGCCTGATTGACAGGAACCCTGGTCACTAGGAATCCTGATCAATAGGAATTGTGATTGATAGGAATCTGATCGAGAGCAATCTGATCGATAGGAATCATGCTTGACAGGAATCCTGATCAATATAAATCTGATTGATAGCAATCTGATTGATAGGAATCCTGCTGGATTGGAGTCATGACTGGTAGGAAGCTGATCGATAGCAATCTGATTGATAGGAATCCAGATTGATAGGAACCCTGATCAATAGGAATCTGATCAATAGGAATCCTGATCAATAGGAATCTGGTCAATAGGAATCTGGTTGATAGGAATCCCGATCAATAGGAATCCTGATCCATAAGAATCTGATCAATAGGAATCCTGCTAGATTGGAATCATGATTGGTAGGAATCTGATCAATCGCAATCTGATTGATAGGAATCCTGATTGATAGAAATCCTGATGTATAGGAATCTAACTGATAGGAATCTTGATCAACAGACATCTGATCGATAGGAATTTGATTGATAGGAATCCCGATTGATAGGAGTCTGATCGATAGGAGCCCTGCTAGATCGGAATCTGATCGATAGGAATCTGATTGATAGGAATCATGATCGATAGGAATCTGATCACTATGAACCCTGATTGATAGGAATCCCATGAGGTAGTAATCTGATCGATAGGAATCCTGATCAGTAGGAATCCTGATCGATTGCGATCCAGTTTGATAGAAAGTTGATAGATAGGAATCCTGATCAATACGCATCAGATTGATAGGAACCCCGTCGCTAGGAATCCTGATCAATAGGAATCGTGATTAATAGGAATCTGTTCCATAGGAATCATGATCAACAGGAATCCTGATAGGTAGGAGTCCTGATCGCTAGAAATCTGATCACTAGGAACCCTGATTGATAGGAATCCCATGAGTTAGTAATCTGATCGTTGGGAATCCTGACCAATAGGACTCCTGATTGATAGGAATCTGATCAAAAGGAATCTTGATCAATAGGAAGCTGATCAATAGGGATCTGATCGATTGCAATCCAGTTAGAAAGAAAGCTAATTGATAGGAATCCTGATCAATATGAACCTGATTAATAGGAATCCTGGTCAGCAGGATAACAAACTGATCGATAGGAAGCCTGCTAGATTGGAATCATGATTGATAGGAATCTGATTGAAAAGAATCCTGATTGATAGAAATCCTAATGGATAGGAATCCAATCGATTGGAATCCTGATCAATATAAATCTGATCAGTAGGAATCTGATTGATAGGAATCCATTTCGATAGGAATCTGGTCAATAGGAATTCTGCTACATTGGAATCTGATCGATAGGAATCCTGATAGGAGGAGTCCTGATCGATAAGAATATGATCGATATGAATCCTTGTCGGTAGGACTCCTGATAGATTGGAATCATGATTGATAGGAATCTAATCAATAGCAATCTGAGCGATAGGAATCCTGATAGATAGAAATCCTGATAGATAGAAATCCTGATAGATAGGAATCTGACTGATAGCAAACTGATCGATAGGAAGCCTTCTAGATTGGAATCTGATTGATAGGAATCTGATCAATAGGAATCCTGACCAATAGGAATCTGATCGATAGCAATCTGATTGATATGAATCCTGATTGATAGGAATCCTGCTTGATAGGAAGCTGATCAATAGGAATCTGATCGATGGCAATCCAGTTAGATAGAAAGCTGATTAACAGGAATCTCGATTGATAGGAATCTGATTGATTGTAACCCAGGTAGATAGGAATCTGATTGATAGGAATTCTGATAGATAGGAATCTGATCAATTAGAATCCGGTAGATAGCAATCCTGGTTGGTAGGATTCCTGACCAATAGGAATCTTGATGGATAGGAAACTGATTGATAGGAAACTGATCGATATGAATCCTGATGGATTGCAATCTGATCAATAGGAATATGATCAATTGAAACCCTGATAGGTAGGAATTTGATTGATAGGAATCGTGATAGATCAGAATCTGATCGATGGGAACCCTGATCAATAGGAATCCTGATTGATAGGAATCTGATCGACAGGAATCCTGATAAATAGGCAACTGATCAATACGAACCTGGTAAATAGGAATCTGATTGCTAGTAATCCTGATTGATAGGAATCTGATCGATTGCAACCTAGATAGTTAGGAATCTGATCAATAAGAATCCTGATAGATAGGAATCTGATCAACAGGAGCACTGATAGATCAGAATCTGATGAATAGGAATCCTGATGAATAGGAATCCTGATAGTTAGGAATCTGGATAGATTGGAATCTGATTGCTAGGGATCCTGATTGACAGGAACCTGATCGAAAGGAACCTTATCAATTGAAACCCAGACAAATAGGAATCTGATCAATAGTAATCCTGATCAATAGGAATCTGATCAATAGGAATCCTGATCGACAGTAATCTGATCGATATGAATCCTGCTTGATAGGAAACTGATCAATAGGAATCTGATCGATTGCAATCCAGTTAGATAGAAATCTGATTCATAAGATCCCTGATATGTATGAATCTGATTGACAGGAATCCTGATCAATAGGAAACATGATCGATAGGAATCTGATCGATAGGATCCTGATCGATAGAAATCCTAATGGTTAGGAAACTGATCGATTGGAATCCTGATCAATTAAAATCTGATCGATAGGAATCTGATTGTTAGGAATACCGAATAGTAGAAATCTGATTAATAGGAATCCTGCTAGATTGGAATCTGATCGATAGGAATATGAACGATAGAAATCATGATCGTTAGGAATCTTGATAGGTAGGAATCTGATTGATAGAAATCCTGATTGATAGCAATCTCATTGATAGGAACCCTGATAGCTAGGAATCCTGATAGAGAGCCATCCTGGTAGATAGGAATCTTGATAGGTAGGAATCTGATTGATATGAATCCTGGTTGCTAGGAATCCTGATGAATTGGAATCCTGATAGGTTGGAATCTGACCAATAGGAATCCTGATCGATAGAAATCCTGATAGCTAGGAATCCTGGTAGATAGGCATCTTGATAGATAGGAATCTGATTGATTGGAATCCTGGTCGCTAGGAATCGTGATCAATAGGAATTGTGATTGATAGGAATCTGATCAATAGAAATCTGATCGATAGGAATGTGACTGATAGGAATCCCAATCGATAGGAATCTGATCAATAGAATCCTGCTAGGTAGCAATCCAATTGATTGGAACCCTGAAAGATAGGAATCCTGATAGGTAGCAATCCTGGTAGATAGGAATCTTGATTGATAGGAATCTGATTGATAGGAATCCTAGCCACTAGGAATTCTGATCAATAGGAATTGTGATTAATAGGAATCTGATCAATAGGAATATAGATCGATTGCAATCTGATCGATAGGAATCCTGATCAATGGGAATCCTGAGCGATTAACCTGAACAATAGAAATCCAATCGTTATGAATCTGACCAATGGGAATCTTGATCGATAGGAGTCCTGATTGATAGGAACCCTGATAGATAGGAATCTGATTAATAGGAATCCTAATCAATAGGAATCTGATCGATTGGAATCTGACTGGTAGGAATCCTGATCAATAGGAACCCTGATAGCTAGGAATTCTGATAGATAGAAATCCTGGTAGATAGGAATCTTGAGAGATAGAAATCTGATCAATAGGAATCCTGATGAATTGGAATCCTGATGGATAGGAATCATGATCAATAGGAATCTGATCAATAAGAATCTGATCAATAGGAATCCTGATCAATAGGAATCCTGATGGATAGGAATCCTGATGGATAGGAATCCCGATTGATAGCAATCTGATCGATAGGAATCTGACTGATGAGAATCATGATCAATAGGGATCCTGATCGGTAGGAGCCCTGCTCAATAGGAATCTGATCTGTAATTTGTATGTTTCGAGATGCGGGCTTTGAATTCAGTAGTAATAAGACTACGAAGCCTTATAGGTTTTTACAAAACTAGACTAAACATTTATTAATAAGAGAAATGATCTTAAGCACATACATATGCCTACAAATTACTACTATAATAACTTCTAAATTCCCTAATGAATCTGACTCCCCGTTACACCTCCATTAAGGCAACAGTGAGACACATAGAGTTTAAAATTTCCAGGCAAAGTGACACACACAATACCCTGAACAGTCACATTCAAAATGAGTTTTCTTAACTCCAGCTCTTTGAAGACAGCAGCTTGAGACATAGATGTGGAACGGTTTTCACACTTGTTAGACCTTAAAGATGCTTACCTTTACACACAGCCTTCACTCCTTCATACATATTTTCCCCATTGAATGCAAATACCCATTGTTTCACTAGGTCTTTGGACTTTACCTTTCTGGTAATAAAAAATTTCTCATCGCACTAAGTTTTACCAGTAATCTTTGGGAAAAATAAACACACTGGGCAGAAATTAGCCCACGTCGGGCAGGCTCGGCGGGGGAGGTCGGGAAGCCGACCGCCACCCACGATTGGAGCCAGATGGCGATTTCACACTGGCAGACCAATTAAGGCTCAACCAGTGTGAAACATGAGCTGCAGTGCTCAGTGCTGCCTGTGTGGGAGGGGGCAGGAGGGTGAGTGGGGCAAGTGCGAACTTCACGCATGCGCATGAGTGAGTACTTGAAAATCTCCCTGAGGCACGGAGCTACCTCAGGGAGATAAAGCATTAGTTTTTTAAAAATAAGGTTTGAAAAATGTAGTAAAATATGCCCCCTCATGTGACTCTGTCACATAAGCAGGGACATGTTATTAATTAAATTTTAAAACTTTTATGTTATTTTTATTTGCTTTTGGAAATCTCATTCTTCCGTGGATGAGGTTTCCAAAAAAATGCAAAGACTGCTTGGCCTTTGTTCAACCATAAGGTTGGACGGGCACTGAAAAATTTAAGTTAATTGATTCTTTAACAGCGCGCCCACCAACCGAGCTGTCGCGCGACTGCACGTTGATGTTGACACGCTCGGCCGACACGCATCATTTCACACTCGAGCGGGTCGGGCGCGCGCTCGCTAACCGAGCTAAACATTTTGCCCCACCATTTCTAAACTTCACCTGGCTAGGTGACACTTTTCACTCCTCCTTTGTAAACAATCTAGCCTGCTTTGTTTAAAAAAGCAAATGTCCTTTTACACCTTCCATTCTAAACTTCCCCCATGTTTACCATGTTTATATCAAAGCTTTCAGATCAGCTGCCCTTAATCCAATTAAGTCTCTCTCTCACACACACACACACACACACACACATATACACATACATACAGAGACATACAGACACAGATACCACTATTTTACAACAAATTCCAATAACATATGAGAATTGTTATATCTTCCTGGCAACTCATTCACCCACTCAATCATTCACCCATTCACTCATTCACCCACTCACTCATTCACCCACTCACTCATTCACCCACTCACTCATTCACCCATTCACTAACATTCACACTGGGCCTTTAAACTCACCAAACAGCAGCTAGTGGCATAAAAAGGAGCATGTTCCATCTTCCCTGGACCCTGCTGTGATCCGATAGAGCCCTCTGAGGGCTGTTGCCACTCCACATTTCTGTGAAAGCTGGGCTTGGGAAATCCGGCAAGAAACGCGGAGCGGCGTTGGGATGGGAGACAGTTCGAGTGGAGCTGCAATCTGCTGCTGATTGCCGCTTCTTGGAACATCCAGGTCTTTGCTTCCCTGTGGCACAATGGAAGGCTTTGACACAAACTGCCGGACCCTCCCTCGGGCCAACCGGCAGCCTCAGTGACGGCTGTCATGGATGTCTGAATGAATCCCACACTTTATCTGACCAGGCACCATCCCCATCCCCACTGGCTTCGAGTGGATGTGAAATCCATTCTCCATTTCAACTAGGGCCTTAAATCTGTTTGACACTGGAAGTGGGTTTAGACCCAGCTCCTGTTTCCTGTAAATGAAACTAAATGAACCGTAAGACATATGGAAGTTAGTAAATGTATTGGACAAAAATTGAAAGAATTACTTTTCCACGGACTCTTGGGTCATAAGCGATTCTCCAGGAATTAAAGAAGAAATTAATGTGGCTTTGGTTGGAAGATTTTTGAGCACAATAAAAATTGGAGCAGCACCTGGGGAACAGCAACAATGGTCCCATTATACAACGCAGGAGTAAATCAGGAACTTGGTAATCAGAGCAAGTTGGGCAAATATTCATTGCAGGAAAAAATGCATGCGTTAACATGGAAAGCTATTATAGTGTTCAGCCAACAGTACTTTAGTGCTAATACATCATGCCTTACAAACTTGCTGGAATTCTTTTTGGAGATAAATGAGCTAGTGGATGAGGGTGAACTGGCAGATGTAGTTTACAGTATTTGAATTTTTAAATAGCATTTGAACAAAATTCCTTGAAACTAGCAAAGGAGCCAAAGGCTCATGGAATAGATGATATTGTGGCAGTTATTCCTCTCCTTGAGAACAATAATTTCCCAGGGGCAAGGGGAAGGGAAAACTTTGCCCAGGGAATTTATTATTAATCTCAGCTTGAACCCTCTGTAAATTTTTCCTAAACTATTTAAAAACAAATGCACATTTTCTCATCTCAAATCCACTTCATATTTCGTGCAGGGGGACACAGCGCTTGCAGCTACAGTTGGTGCAATCATGGACGACTAATCAAGTGACATGGTAATGTCCTAATGTGAATCCATTTCCCCCTGAGATTTCCAGGTGGGATGCAAAATGTGGGACAAGCAGAAGAAGCTGGAATCATGCCTTGCATCTGACCACTGCCCTCTCCCCTCAGATTGGAGGATCTGAGGGAGCAAGAAGGCTGAGAAAAGTAACTGACACCAGTTTTTCATGGGTCACTAATGGACTTTTAATGGTTGCAGTCACAGCCGGATCTCTCCAACTCTTGTCGGACACTGGCAGGTAAAGGACTGTACTGAGAGCACATGGACTCCACATTAGTCATCTGAACCCAAGAAAAATATGTTCATGTGTGGACAGATCCTGAAATGCTTACAGGGATGATTTTTAAACAAAATAAGCTAAGAGGATGTAACAGATTCACATCAGAACAGTGAGATCAGGGGATTTGAAACAAAATATTGCACATGCGACCCAACCCCATTGATAGTTAACGGTCATTCAGGTCCAAGTTATACCTTGAATTACAGTAAAACCACCAGAGGTGTTCTTCCTGAAGATCTAGCCTATCCTGAACCTGTTGATGGAAGAATTTACCAGGATCGTTGACCCCCATTGGTTGCAAAATGAATATGTCTTTCGGAACAATTACAACAGCAACAACTTGCATTTATATAGCACCTTTAGCAGAAAACATCCCTTTACCCATCTCAGGAGCATTAAGCATTATCAGACAAATTTTGACACCGAGCAACATAAAGAGATATTAAGTCAGGTGGTCAAAAGCAAAGAGGTAGCTTGAAGGGACATCTTAAAGGAAGAGAGAGAGGTAGAGAGATTTAGGGAGGAAATTCCAGAAGGTCTAGGCATCTGATGGCAGTGAGACCAGTGGTGGAGCGGTTAAAATCAGTGATATGAAAGAAGCCTGAATGGAGGAATCCATCTTGAAGCATTGTAGGGATGGAGGAAGTTGCAGAGATGGGAAGGGTTGAGGCTATTGGGGGATTTCACAAGGATAAAAATTGTAAGATTGAGGCATTGCTGGTCAGGGAGCCAATATAGGTTACTGAGCACAGGAGTGATGGGTGAACGGAACTTGTTGTGAGTTACAATACAGGGCGGTAGACTTTTGGATGACCTTCATTTTACAGATGGCAGAATGTGATAGGGTAGAATGTAGGTGTGCACTGAAACAACCAAGTGTCGAGGTAACAAAGACGTGATGGGAGCTTCAGCAGCAGATGAGCTGAGGCAGGGCGGGGACAGGTAATGTGACCTCTGATGGGATAACCATGAAACAATCCCACGAATAGTAATTGAAAAGGAAACAAATTTGTGAATGATCATTTTATCCCGGAGCATCCTGTCAATAAGACAAATCAGATACTGGGCCTCTCCTGAAGGGCATTGGATTGCTAATCAAAACAAATTAAACTGACATTGTATAGGCCAAAGAGGATGGCAATTCTGAAGTATGCTTTGAAACATTGAGCATCCTGTATCTCAGAAAAGGAAAAAGTCACAGCACAACAGTTCTGAGGAGAGAGATCAGGATTATTGCAGGCCAAGAGAACTATTCTATGAAGAAAGGCTGAAGGAACTAAGCCAAAAGAAGAGTGAGAGGGCTGAATATATTGTAAGATGTAGTTAAGATTGAATAAACAAATTATTTAACTCAGGCAGTGAGCAGAATATTTGAGGACACAAATGCAATATTCACAGTCATTGAGCAAATGTGCCTATTAGAAAAAATAGTTCTCACAGAATAGTAAGTATCTGCAGCAGATATGTTAATTAATTCACAGTGAATTCACCCTCTTAAAAAGAGCTAGATCCATTTTCCTGTGAACCTTTTCCCAGATCCTGTTTGTAACACGCATACTGGGGTCATTTTTACTCAGTGCCATAAGAATGATATTGGATCAGTCACTTGTTATACATCTCCCAGCCTGACTCTCATTTCCACTGTTAGAGTTAGAATTACGCCTGCATTTTAGCTGGGTTGCTCTCTCCTGTTATGCAAGATGCATTGCTATCCTCTGGAAGTCACATGAAACATGTATGCATGTGTCACAGAAACACAAAGCTAGTCAGGGGAGGCACCCACACCAGTGCACAGGATCACAGAGATTCACTACAGACAGGCAGCCATGTACAAGGAGAAACACAGAGAGGGTTGGGAAAGCAGAGATGCAGGTGACCAGAAATATACACGGACATTTTAAGAGCAATTCCTCATTATCACTGTATACCAATTATGGCATTGGCTAAGAGCAGCGAACTTAGTGACAGAACAATATAGGCTGAGGCTAGTGCCTCATTTAAATTCTATTTGTGCTCGATTAAAGATTTATATCTTCAGTGCACTGCTCACAAAATCTGGAGTGAAGCTTTCATTCCTTTTTTTTGGTGCCACTGCCTTTGTATTGACATCTTCATTTTTTTCAGACAGTTTTATTTTGTCGCATGTTTAATGTACGTTCAATAGCACACAGGAATTTTTCTTAAAATCTGCATATTTCCAGGATGCCTATTAGGAACATAGGAAATAGGAGCAGGAGTAGGACATTCAGCCCCTCAAGCCTGCTCCGCCATTCAACTAGATCATGGCTGATCTTTTAACTCAACGCCATTTTATTGCACTATAAAAATATCCATTGATATTTTTAGTACCTAGAAATCTATCAGTTTCAGTTTTGAACATACTCAATGACTGATCCTTCACAACCCTCTGGGGTAGAGAATTCCAAAGATTCACCACCCTCTGAGTGAAGAAATTCCTCCTCATCTCAGACCTAAATGGCCGGTCCCTTATTCTGAGACTGTGCCCCCTGGTTGTAGACTCACTACCAGGGGCAATACCCTTCCTGGATATACCCTGTCGAGCCCTGTAACAAGTTTGTAGGCTTCAATGTAATCACCTCTCCTTCTTCTAAACTCTAGAGAATACAGGCCCAGTCTCCTCAATCTCTCCTCAAGGGCACTCCCACCATCCCAGGGATCAGTCTGGTGAAGCTTTGTTGCATTCTCTCCAGGTAGGGCAATGGTAGGTCATTAGAGTTGTAATGATAGAGAAGTCATTTACACTGATGATTTTCCACCTGCAAATATCAACTCACCCCTGACCACCGCTCCTAGTTTCTAACAAAGGGAAACTGTGCCATCATTGCAGGAAATCATTTTATTAGTAGCAAAAATATTGTGCTGGTAAGCTAATGAACCGGAAGAATTCAGAAATATGATTACCTCGGGAACACCATGAATGCCCTCTCCCTGAGACGTCTGGGATTCTAGTTAAAATGATTATAAAACATTTATTTGTTTCTCGTCCCTGTATTTCTATGCATCTGTAATAAAATTTGCTTGAATTGTACGTCTAGTCACTTCCCAGTATCAGAAGCACAGGATTTTATTCTAATTATTGCTTGTCGAATTAAACACTAACTTTGCATAGTATGAGTGTCAAACTACATTTGTTTTCCCTGCATCTCCCATCTCGGAGAGTGCATGCATGCTCAGCCTTCTAACCTAAAATAGAAGGATATTGCGGCCTGCATACCATTCCCCTGTGAAGAGAATTTGACCTTTTGTTCCTTGTTGGAACTCACTTCAAGGATATTTCATAATTATTTAATTGCACAGAAATATTTCATCATTGCAGGAAAACAGAGCAAGGCTGAGAGAACTGAAAAAGAGAAACCAATGACAATTGGTGTGTCGACTATCATGAGCTTATATGTGCATTATGACAATGAGAAGAAGGATAGTGAAGGAATAGGCACTCGGTGATACCGGGCGCTCTGTGATACTGGGCACACTGTGATACCGGGCGCACTGTGATACCGGGCGCTCTGTGATACCGGGCGCTCTGTGATACCGGGCGCACTGTGATACCGGGCGCACTGTGATACCGGGCGCTCTGTGATACCGGGCGCTCTGTGATACCGGGCACACAGTGATACCGGGCACACAGTGATACCGGGCTCACTGTGATACCGGGCGCTCTGTGATACCGGGCGCTCTGTGATACCGGGCGCTCTGTGATACCGGGCACACTGTGATACCGGGCACTCTGTGATACCGGGCACTCTGTGATACCGGGCACACAGTGATACCGGGCACACAGTGATACCGGGCTCACTGTGATACCGGGCACTCTGTGATACCGGGCACACTGTGATACCGGGCACTCTGTGATACCGGGCACTGTGTGATACCGGGCACACTGTGATACCGGGCACTCTGTGATACCGGGCACACTGTGATACCGGGCAGAACTGTGATACCGGGCACACTGTGATACCGGGCAGAACTGTGATACCGGGCACTCTGTGATACCGGGCAGAACTGTGATACCGGGCACTCTGTGATACCGGGCACTCTGTGATACCGGGCACTCTGTGATACTGGCCTTATCATGATATCAAAGGGTCCATTACAACAATGAATATTCCCAATGATGAACGATTGGGAAATTTGAATGGAATGAAAATTCTGGGGCCTATGTCCGGGATCCTCATGATGTGGGCTCTCTTTACTTATGATCACATAATATGTGTAGGATGTCCTGGTATGTGATCTCCTGATGCTTGATCTTCTGATGTGTGTGGGATCTCCTGATATGTGATCTCCTTCTGGGATCTTTTTACTTTCCGAGGGCGAGAGGAGTCAGAACTGCGCAGGGGCACGTTCCGGATGGGGGGGAATGGGACATGCGCGGGAGCACGTTCCAGAGCCGTGGGGGGAGTTGGACATGCGGGGGGGAATGTTCCGGAGGGAGGGGAGTCGGACTCTTCCTGAACTGCTTGGTGGTTTTGAAATAAAGTGCGACAGTGACATCACAGGAAAGCTGTGAGCTGATTGGTTTGAGAGCAGCTGCTGTGAGCGACTGTGTTTCAATCCCAGTAAATTCTTAAAAAGTTAAATTTCTAAACAGGGAAAGTCCGAATTTATAGGCAGAAGAGAGGGAGCAGATTTCTGAGTATTGGTGAAGAATTTCTATTTTCTACTAACCTCCAGTTTCTAGTTAATAGTCCAAGAGTAAGTTTAAAGTCTGTTAAAGTAACTAAAGTGAAAGTAAATAAAGTGATTTAAAAGTTTAAGGTTAAGGCCTGGCAGGGCAGCTCAGTCAAGTGGAATGCTCATCCTGTGACATGTGGGAAGTTGTGGACCCTTCTCGTGACCCAGACCAGCCCCATGTGCAGGAAGTGTCACTGGCTGCACAGGCTGGAGCTTGTGTTTCAGAGCTTGAGCAGCGGCTGGAGACACTGAGGCGCATTCGAGAGGCAGAGAACTACGTGGGTAGCACGGTCAGAGAGGTGGACACACCGCAGGTTAGGGGTAAACAGGCAGGTGGGGAATGAGTGACCGCCAGGCAGCCCAAGAGAAATGGCAGGTAGTGTAGGAGTCCCTAGAGACCCTGCTCACTAACTAGTTTTCCAATCTTGATATCGGTGATGGCGATGGATCCTTGGAGGAGTCCAGCATGATCTAAGCCCATGGCACCATGGGTGGCCCAGCTGTACAGTAGGGGAGGATGAAGAGCAGAAGGGCAGTGCTGATAGGGGATTCTTTAGTTAGGGCAGCAGACAGATGTTTCTGCAGCCGTCAACGTGACCCCAGGATGGTTTGTTGCCTCCCTGGTGCTAGGGTCAAGGATGTCACAGAACAGCTGCAGGACCTTCTTGTGGGGGAGGGCAAACAGCCAGAGGTCGTGGTCCACATTGGTTCTAACGCCATAGATAGGAAGGGGGATGTGGTCCTGCAATCAGAATTTAGGGAGCTAGGTAGAAAATTAGCCAGCAGGACCTCTCGTAGTAATCTCCGGATTACCCCCAGTGCCACGTGCCAGTGAGTACAGAAATAGGAGGATAAAACAGATGAATGGGTGGCTGGAAAGATGGTGCAGGAGGGAGGGCTTTAGATTCCTGGGACACTGGGACTGGCTCGGGGGGAGATGACACCTGTACAAGCCGGACGGGTTGCACCTGAACAGAGCTGGGACCGAGTTCCTTGTGGGGTGTTTTGCTAGAGCTGTTGTGGGGGGCTTTAAACTAACTTGGCAGGGGTGTGGGGACCAGGAGATAATATTAGAAAGTAATACCAGGGTACACGGAATGTTGGGAGAGGCAGATAGTGTTAAAATAGAGAATAGTGAGTTAATAGATGGAGTCGGAGTAAGGGAGCAAGTAATGAAATCTGAATCAGGGCTACACTGAACGTGTGTGAATACACGGAGTATAGTTAATAAAATTGGGGAGTTACAGGCACAGATTGTCTTGTGGGATTATAATGTAGTGGCGATAACTGAGACCTGGTTTACGGAAGGGCAGGTCTGGGTGTTAAATATTCCTGGTTACAAGGTGTTCAGAAGAGGGAGGAAAGGGTTAGGAGGAGGGTTGGTGATTTTGGTTAAGGAGAGCATTGCAGTTACTGAGGCAGAATTGTGCCCTCATTAGGTGGGCTCAGCAGGGGTGGGTGGAAGTGGTGGGGGTGGGGGATGGGGGGTGAGGGTGGGGGTGGGGGGAGGGGGGTGAGGGTGGGGGTGGGGGCGGGGGTGGGGGGTGAGGGTGGGAGGAGAGGGGGTGAGGGGGGTGTGGGGTGGAGGGCGTGGGGTGGGGGTGGGGGGTGAGGATGGGGGGGTGGGGGTTGAGGGCGGGGGCTGGGGTGGGGGGGGCGGGGGCAGGGGATGTGGGGTGGGGTTGGGGGCTGAGGGTGGGGGGTGAGGGTGGGGGGGGAGGGTGGGGGGGGTTGGTGGGGGGTGGTGGGTCTGCCGGCCTCTGGTTCCAATGGCGGCCCCAGCGACCTGTTTAAAAGTGGCCCAGGCAACACCAGAAAGGCTGCCAGGGAAGGACATCTGTCTATCTGTCTGTCTGTCTGTCTGTCTGTCTGTCTGTCTGTCTGTCTGTCTGTCTGTCTGTCTGTCTATCTGTCTGTCTGTCTGTCTGTCCGTCCGTCCGTCTGTCTGTCTGTCTGTCTGTCTGCTGCTGCAAGGATGGAGTCTAGCATGTCGCCAAATATCAGGCAGGAGGGCAGTTCAGGGAGGCACTTGGCCCCCCATTTTTCCAATAAGTGCCTCGCTGCCCTCCTGGAGAAGGTGCCTGCCA
This sequence comes from Cetorhinus maximus, assembly GCF_964194155.1. Lineage (NCBI taxonomy): Eukaryota > Metazoa > Chordata > Chondrichthyes > Lamniformes > Cetorhinidae > Cetorhinus > Cetorhinus maximus. Next base: position 94,816,512 of record NC_135899.1, on the reverse strand, counting down.
GAAGGAACACCATTGTCCCCATGGATGGGAGGAGGAGGCCACCGCATCTCACCAAGAGGGCATGGGGGGAGATGACAGCCCGGGAGAGCAGCCATGATGTGGTGCGGAAGAGCTTCAATGATCTACTGCACTCAGGAAGGGTGAGCACCGTGTTGACGTGGGTCGGTGCGTTCAATTGCTTTGGGCTGGTCATCACCCCGTGGAGCTCAGGGGTGTTAGAGTCTGAGTGCTGACTGTCAATGACGCCGGAGCTGGCCAAGGGGGTGAGTCCTGGCTGCTTGGACTGAGTGCCTTCCAGTTCGAGGGCCACGACTCAGATGTGCCCTGCGAGGTGCCCCTCAGCTGGGGTTGGCCAGGCTGCAATGGTGCTGCAGGTAGAGAGAGGACTAATCAATGCTCCTCTGTCCTTTCAGGAGAAGGCATCCCATAACAACAATGAAAGGCCGTGGACTGGCAGAGGACCCCCACACCTCCTCATCATCTCCCGCTATGAGCAAGAGGACATGGATGTGGAGAGGCGCCATGGACCTAGGCCAAGCAGCCATGGTGAGGCTGGGGTGTCAGGTGAAGGTAAGAGTGCAGCACACTGAGGTGCGAATTTCGGCTTGTGCAACCATTCTAGTGTAGTCTCCTCATTGATGGGAGTCTCAAAACCGGAGTCCCCATTGATCAATGAAAGACGATGGCACCATGATGCAGATCTCCATTGTCTCACCAGGGTGCCTGGTATGCACAGTGACAGTGTGATGAGTTTAACTAATGACATGTCCTCTTCTCCATTTTAGGCGTTCGCTCTCTGAACCCTGAAAGGCCACCCCTGGCGTCGGAGGACCACCATACTCCCCAAGCACCTGTGTCACACCCGCTCTCTGAACCAGGCACCAGAGCAGATACCAGCACCTCGTTGGGAATTAGATCAGCGGATGTTATCTCGGTGAACATTGGTGAGGGCATTTCACACTCGCTTGAGGTGCAGGCGGAGTCAGAGGGTGCCCAGGGCGCCGGCAGTCGGAGGACTGCTGGAGACCAGGACGATGCTGAGTCGAAAGCTGATGATGAGCCTCTGGAGTTGTCCATTCGGCAGCAAATGCTGGATGTCCAGTGAGATGTGTGGGAGGGTCTAGTGGAGATCCATGAGGGTCTGCATTCCATGTGGAGGAGTCCATGGGGAGCATAAGCACTGCATTGGCCCTCATGGCCGAGCACACTGCCTCCTCCATTGAGAGAGTGGCGACTCTCATGGAGAGACAGCTCCAGGGACAGAATCAGGGCTTCCTTGGATTGCATTCAGACTGCAAGCCCTCACACAGGCACTAACCTCAGGTGATCAATGTTGGTGTGGGAGGTGGATGAGGCACCCAGTATCCCAGCTAGGTGACTGTCCATCAATGGCAAGCAGGGAGGCCCAGAGCGACCTCACGTTGGCGCACGAGCTGTTTGTTGTCTCTCCGGGCTCCTCTCAGGGCGCTCCGGATGACGGCAGCAGCTCCTCTGCCCCTTTGCCAGCATCTGATGAGGGTGCGGTGACTGGGGAGATGCCAGCTGTGGCACTGGCCACTCCCTCCCAGGCGGGGCCAGCACAGGCTCCACTGGCCAGAGGACGACTGCCAAGGTCATCAAGGCCAACAAGGCAGCAGAGTCAGCAGCTGCCTCCATTGCTGCTGTCAGCGAGGGGGGAGCATCTAGACGTAGCACCCACAAACATAAATTTAAAGCACTTTAAGCACAAGAGGGACGGGTCACGGGTGATCTTCTGTTTCCCCGTTTTGTTTTTTTTAATGGTGTGGCTACAACACCATTTTTTTCTGTTCAAGACTAGGTGAATTCGAACATAGAATTAAATTTGCTTTTGTGTTATTGGCCTGAGTATGCCTCGTTTATTTTGTAGGTGCAGGGTAAGCCAGTGTGTGAAGCTGGACATGGGTGCCTCGAAACTTTATTGCACAGGCACTGAGTGTATCTTGGGGGCCAAGGAAAGGGTGATTTCTGTGATCCAGGATAGAGGCGGCAGCCCTGGCATGAGGTGGTGGTTCTTATTTGGCAGCCTAGCTGAAGGAGCGTTGGATCAAGGCATCCTTGGTGTCCCTGCCTCCCTGGAGGTTACCGAGGTCTGCCTCCACACCCTCAGTCTTCTCACCATGCTCCTCTTCTGACTCACTGGATTCATCCTCAGTGGAGCAGATGTTTCCCCTTGTGGGGCTTTCTAGAACGAGAGGCCATAGTTTTAGGCTAAGGGGTGGTAGGTTTAAATCAGAGATGAGGAGGAATTACTTTTCTCAAAGGGTCGTGAATCTGTGGAATTCACTACCTCAGAGTGCAGTGGATGCCGGGACGCTGAATAAATTTAAGGAGGAGATAGACAGATTTTTAATTAACAATGGGTTGAAAGGTTATGGGGAGAGGGCGGGAAATTGGAGTTGAGGCCGAAATGAGATCAGCCATGATCGTAATGAATGGCGGGGCAGGCTTGAGGGGCTGAATTGCCTACTCCTGCTCCTAGTTCTTATGTTCTTATGATGTGTGATCTGCTGATGTATGATCTCCTTATGTATGACCTGCTGATGTGTGATCTCCTGCTGTGTGATCTGCTGATGTAGGATCTCCTGGTGTGTGATCTCCTAATGTATGATCTGCTGATGTGTGATTTCTGATGTGTGATTTCTGATGCGTGATTTTTTTTTATTCATTCATGGGATGTCGGCCTTGCTGGCTGGGTCAGCATTTATTGCCCGTCCCTAATTGCCCCTGAGAAGCTGGTGGTGAGCTGCCTTTGTGAACCGCTGCAGTCCATATGGTGTAGGTACACCCACAGTGCTGTTAGGAAGGGAGTTCCAGGATTTTGATCCAGTGACAGTGAAGGAACGGTGATATATGTCCAAGTCAGAATGGTGAGTGACTTGAAGGGGAACTTCCAGGTGGTGGTGTTCCCATCTATCTGCTGCCCTTGTCCTTCTAGATGGTAATCCTGGTGATGTGTGATCTCCTGATGTGCGATCTTCTGATATGGGATCTTCTGATATGGGATCTGCTGATGTGTATGGGACCCCGGATGGTGCTCGAGATGTGTCTCACTTGTATCTGATCAGCAAATGGAGATAATGTTCTTTAGTAAATTAATACTTTAATAATAATGTGGATCAACATGTCAAGGATATGTGAGGATGAATAAGTCATTTTGATGTTCTTGATTCTATCCATTGTGGAGCGCCTTGGGAGGATTTTTAATGTTAAAAGCTACTTGTAAATACAGGTTATCTGCAACACTTAAATATTCCCCGAGAAATATGGGAAGACCAATAGAACTAATTGGAAAAGTGTGAGAGAATGAGGCTGATTATCCATGAGGAATCAGAATCAAATAATCACTGACCCTCTGGCTTTGATTTCCATCCATTTAAATGGACAGGCAGAAAATGAAGGGCTACAGGCTCATGACTTCCCAAACAGACTGCCCCTCATCTAGACAACATGATTAATGATCAGCCAGTAGGTGGATAGAGGGTGGTACCTGCCATGAATTGGCCAAATGGTCTCCCTCTGCTCTAGGTTTATGCTGCCTGTGGTATCCCTTGGGCATTGATAACCTATGTTGGAAGGAATACTGTCGTGATTAATAACTGCAGCTGTTTGCACATCCTGCCACCTGCTCCAGGTGTTTGGGTGGCAACCTTGCTGTCAGCACGGACTCCCTGTGGAATTCACCCAAAAGTGCCTAACAGTATGGAACTAAACTCCAATCCCATGCAATGTTCATAACAATGAATCATTCAACTCGATGTATGCATTAACCCTTGACTGGGATCTGAACATTGATCTGTACAATTAATAGTAGGTCCTGGCATGATTTTGGAAAGGCTTCTCTCTCTTTCCCCAAGGTCACACCAAGCTTCAGTTTGGGTAAGAAATTGAAATCTACTCCTGCACTCGCAGGGCCATCACTGACATCATTCCTAACAGCTCATGGACAAGGTCTTAACAAGTTATCATTACATTTTACCATGTTGTAGAAGGACTTAGAGTGGTGCTAAAAATAGCCGTCAGTGCTTCACTCTGGGATTTTATCTGAATTAATGATTCCTCTTTAGTTACCGATGGGAATTTTTGCCCTTCTGTTGCTAATTACTAATGGAGATAATGGAGTAACTAATAGGCGAATAGATGTTCATCAATGTATAGATTCAGTAATAGAACAGGATGGCTGACAATATTTAGGATATATAATGTACAGAATATCAGTGTGCAGAATGCCATGGGCCCTAGAGAATTTGCTTGTTCCTCAATAAACTGATTTTGTTTTTAATCCAGTTGCACACAGGACTGTGTATCAAAAGAATCAGAAGCTGGAGTGGTCAGGAAATGTGCCAGAAGTCAAGTTGACCCGTGTTGCCCATGTATCCTGTTAACCCCTTGTATCAGTACTAGCCTCTTTATCTGTCTGAATTCCTCAGACAAAACTTGGTGCTGCAAGAATTATTCAATTGTATCGGATTGGCAGCCTTCTGTCTTGTGAGATGATGGTCTGTGCCATGATGATCAGCTCTGTGTTAAGTATTGCCTGATGTGGTTCAGCCTCACTCTAGTCTCTGTCGCATTTACTGCAAATGAAGAGAGTGGGGTGAGAAGATGCATGGTTCGCTGGCCTCTGTCTTCTGGGCCAGCTGAGCTTTCTGTTTCTGCTCACCTCTTCCAATGACCTTCCAAACAGTCAGTCTCCTGAGGTCACATCCATCGTCAACTGTCTCCCAGTTATTAGTATCAATGTTTACCATCTTCATATCACACTTGTAGGTGTCCTTGTAGTGGAGGTGTGGATGCCGAGGAGGCCATGACCCAGTGTACAGGAGGCCTTTGGATATATGGCTGTCATCCATCTGATGAACATGGACAAGCCAGCACAGACATCAGTGACTTAGCAATGAATGTTTGCTGATGGAATTAACACACTCCAGGAACTCTCAGTTGGTGACCTTGTTCTGCCAAGAGATGCTGAGAATACACCTGAGACAGTGAAGGTGGAAACTATTCAGCCTTTTCTCCTGCTTGGCACATGTTGTCCTGGTCTCCCCACTGTAGAGGAGTGTACTGAGGACACAGGCTTGGTGGGCTCACAGCTCGGTGTTCTCATTCAGGTTGCTGTTGTTCCACACTCTTACTCAGCTTGGACAGAGCAGCTGCAGCTTTTACAGTGTGTGTTGACTTCAGCATTAAGTGACAGATTGCTGGTAATTGTGGAGCCTAGATATGTGAAACTATCAACAATATCCAGTGTCACATTGTCAATGCTGATAGATGGGGCTGTGGCAAAATCCTGGACCATGACACTTGTTTTCCTGATGCTGATGGTCAAACCAAACACTTTACAGGCATGAGAGTGTGTGTCCATTCGTTGCTGAAGGTGTTCCTCAATATGACATGCTACAGCAGCAATGTAAGCTTAGAGCAACCCTAAAGAGGACTTGAAATAACTTTGTTTTAGATCTCAGGGGAGTAAGGCTGAATAACTTTCTGTCAGTCCTGGTATGTAAGTGGACAACCTTTGTAGATGACCTGAAAGCGTATGCCAGCAGCAAAGAGAATTATATGCCCAAGAGTGTCAGCGCCAGAAAACAACCCTGTTTGACTGCACTCTGGATCTCAAAGCGTTCCGATGTTGCCCCATCATAGCTGACTTTACCCATTATTCAATCAGGAACCATTAATGTTGAAATTGTTACTGACATGATATGATTATGCTTCCATGCATATCCAGTCCCTATAAGGAACATTGCCGTTCTGGTGGACAGGATAAGACAAACTGTTAGGAACAGTGAGACATCGGCCAGCAATTCCACAGGGAATTATACAGAGCCGCTCCTATACCACTGTCATCACTTCACTGGAAATAGAGCAAAATACCTCTGTTGGAGTAGGAGCAGCTCTGAGGATTTCCCAGATAATATTGATTAAATTTAATGTTCCACAATATTTGTGGAATGTCTACAAGATGGCTTTTTGGAGCAGCTTGTGGTGGAGCCCACTAGGGAACAGGCAGTTCTAGATTTAGTGATGTGTAATGAGGCAGATTTGATAAGAGAGCTTAAGGTGAAGGAACTCTTAGGAGGAAGTGACCATAATATGATAGAATTTACCCTACAATTTGAGAGGAAAGAGCTGGAATCAGATGTAATGGTATTACAGTTGAATAAAGGCAACTACAGAGGCATGAGGGAGGAGCTGGCCAGATTTGACTGGGAGATGAGCCTAGCAGGAAAGACAGTGGAACAGCAATGGCAGGAGTTTCTGGGAGTAATTTGGGAGACACAGCAAAAATTCATCCCTAGGAAGAAGAAGCATACTAAAGGGAGGACGAGGCAACCATGGCTGACAAGGGAAGTCAGGGACAGCATAAAAGCTAAAGAGAAAGCATACAATGCGGCGAAGAGCAATGGGAAACCAGGGGATTGGGAAGCCTACAAAGACCAACAGAGGACAACTAAAAAAGAAATAAGGAGGGAGAAGATTAAATATGACGGTAAACTAGCCAGTAATGTAAAAGAAGATTGCAAGAGTTTTTTTAGATATATAAAGGGTAAGAGAGAGGCAAAAGTGGACATTGGGCTGCTGGAAAATGACGCTGGAGAAGTAGTAGTGGGGAACAAAGAAATGGCGGAGGAACTGAATAGGTACTTTGCGTCAGTCTTCACGGTGGAAGACACAAGTAACATCCCTAAAGTTCAAGAGAGTCGGGGGGCAGAGGTGAGTATGGTGGCCATTACCAAGGAGAAGGTGCTAGGAAAACTGAAAGGTCTGAAGGTGGATAAATCACCTGGACCAGGTGGATTAAACCCCAGAGTTCTGAAGGAGATAGCTGAAGAGATAGTGGAGGCGTTAGTGGTGATCTTTCAAGAATCACTTAAGTCAGGGAGGGTCCCAGAGGACTGGAAAATCGCTAATGTAACCCCCGTGTTTAAGAAGGGAGTGAGGCAAAAGACAGGAAATTACAGGCCGATTAGCCTGACTTCGGTCATTGGTAAGATTTTAGAGTCTTTTATTAAGGATGAGATATCAGAATACTTGGAAGTGCATGGTAAAATAGGGCAAAGTCAGCATGGTTTCATCAAGGGGAGGTCATGCCTGACAAATCTGTTAGAATTCTTTGAGGAGGTAATGAGCAAGTTAGACAAAAGAGAGCCAATGGATGTTATCTACTTGGACTTCCAGAAGGCCTTTGACAGATAAGAGCCCATGGTATTAGAGGCAAGGTACTAGCATGGATAGAAGATTGGCTGTCTGGCAGGAGGCAGAGAGTGGGGATAAGGGGGTCCTTCTCAGCATGGCGGCCGGTGACTAATGGAGTTCCGCAGGGGTCAGTGTTGGGACCACAACTTTTCACTTTATACATTAATGATCTAGATGAAGGAACTGAGGGCATCCTGGCTAAGTTTGCAGATGATACAAAGATAGGTGGAGGGACAGGTAGTATTGAGGAGACGGGGAGGCTGCAGAAGGATTTGGACAGGTTAGGAGAATGGGCAAAGAAGTGGCAGATGGAATACAACGTGAGGAAATGTGAGGTCATGCACTTTGGTAGGAAGAATAGAGGCATAGACTATTTTCTAAATGGGGAGAGAATTCAGAAATCTGGAGTGCAAAGGGACTTGGGAGTCCTAGTCCAGGATTCTCTTAAGGTTAACTTGCAGGTTTAGTCAGTAGTTAGGAAGGCAAATGCAATGTTGGCATTTATTTCTAGAGGACTAGAATATAAAAGCAGGGATGTGCTGCTGAGGCTTTATAAGGCTCTGGTCAGACCACATTTAGAATATTGTGAGCAATTTTGGGCCCCGTATCTCAGGAAGGATTTTCTGGCCCTGGAGAGGATCCAGAGGAGGTTCACGAGAATGATCCCAGGAATGAAAGGCTTAACATATGAGGAACGTTTGAGGACTCTGGGTCTATACTCGATGGAGTTTAGAAGGATGAGGGGGGATCTGATTGAAACTTACAGAATACTGAAAGGCCTGGATAGAGTGGACGTGGGGAAGATGTTTCCATTAGTAGGAGAGACTAGGACCCGAGGGCACAGCCTCAGAGTAAAGGGAAGACCTTTTAGAACAGAGATGAGGAGAAACTTCTTTAGCCAGAGAGTGGTGAATCTATGGAATTCATTGCCACAGAGGGCTGTGGAGGCCAGGTCAATAAGTGTATTTAAGACCGAGATAGATAGGTTCTTGATTGGTAAGGGGATCAAATGTTACGGGGAGAAGGCGGGAAAATGGGGTTGAGAAACTTATCAGCCATGATTGAATGGCGGAGCAGACTCGATGGGCCGATTGGCCTAATTTCTGCTCCTATGTCTTATGGTCTTATGGTTTCTGCTTTAAGGAGTGAAGATCAGTGTGCACTGGGGAGAACAGAGTGGTTACATCACATCATCACCAGTTCCTTAATGAACAATTGTTCTGACAGCCGGATTCAGCTGGGGAATTCATGCAGGAAAAGAGACAAGAAGATTTTATAACTTGTATATATATACTGAGGATTCGAATAAAATCCCTAAATAGACCCAGGGCTGGATTTATCCAAGACCTATAAATATATATATGTATCTACATCACCTTGGCTCCTTTATAAAATTATTATTTTTATTTTAAAAATGGGCAAGGCTTTAGCCTGACTAGCCATGACTCATACCAGAGGAATTTTTAACCTTCAAATGCCAGTGTGGACCTCATTATCTTTGAAGAGGTGCTAATGCCCTCTATAATTGACCAACAATTAAATTCCAAAAAAATGCACCAACTCCCTATGCATTTCCACAGCAGAGGACCTGGCTGTCTGAGACAGTGCGTCTGCAAAAGACAGAAGGGACCCTGACTCCTCTATTAAACACCTCAAGATTCCAGACCTGGGAAAATGCATTCTTTGTCCAACACCCCAGGAGAGGAAGTGGGAGGTATGTCACATTGACCTCCCCCAAGCTGCTAGAACCTGTGATATTGCCGTGTACAACTGAACTCAGGCAGTCAATCATTTTATCATCTAACAGGTAGCAGCAGAAAGAGCTCTGTCCAGGTGAAGTGCCTGGCCCTCATCTACACTGTGAATTACTGGGAGATTGGAACTTTTGTATCTGTGCCTTCAAGACTAATTCATCTCCACGTGCCTCTCCCATTGTGGAAGTCCTCACTCCTGGAAAGTCGGATCAACCTTCAACAGTTTCAGCCGGCTAACCTCTGAAGGAATACGCCACTGGACTTTTGATTCCGGACTCTGGACTCACATGAAACCATAACCCTTATTGTTATTGTGGTCTTGCCCCGTACCCCATTCTTTCCTTTATCCCTGTTTATTTGTATGAGTGAAACAAGAGACCAATGTTGCAAAACCGCTTTCCCGCATTTTGTGTCTGTGCAAAATAAACTAACCCTCTTATTTTACCTTATGTTGAGTTGCTGTGGGGTTATTAATAGAGGATTGGATCACTCCAAACTGAATGGTTGGGGAAAATACACCACCACTTATAAAGGGGGGAAATCAGAAATCAAAAACACCTTTCTGTTTAGGGACAGATAGCGAGAGGAGAAATCAGGGCTGTTTAAATGAATCACCCTCTGGTCTGTAACACAGAATGATATTCATTAAAACAGAATAGAAAAAGTGGAATCAGAATTCACCCATGTAAAGGGGCTGTATAATAACAGAATATGTACTTTAGTTACAAACCTAACAATTAACATCTGGCATTTGATGTATTAAACTGGCTAACTGAAATTATACCCTGAGAGCTAATGGGCCATAATTTGCTGTAAAAGGGCTACAAGAGGAGACCACTCTTAATTACACTGACTCTACGCATTTAATTGCGATGGTATTTTGTGTCAGAAGTTTATGAAAGTGCAAACTCTTGACATCACAGGGAGGGAAATCCAGCATTGGGATCTGAAGGGCAAGCAACAAATTAGCTCCTTAAACAATCAAACTGTAAGATTGTGAAATAAATAGCACAAGGACCAAGCAGGAAGCACAAGTTAAAATCAATGAATTCGATGTCAAATCAGGAACGAAAAGACAAATAAAGGGAGGGCAAGAAATATAGTACTGGATTCACAGACAGAAGCAAGAGGCAGAAAGGAAAAGTTAGAAGAATATGTTTTAAATTGTACATTTTTAAAATCTCTATCAACAATTAATACTTTAAAGAATGAGATTCCATACTTATAATGGTCAATTTTCCATTAGTTGACTGGCAGTAATTAGTTATTTTATCAGTAAAAGGGGACTTAGATTGAAGTGTTTGAACTTTCCGTGATGAATTTAATTTTATCTACTGCACAATTGCAAGAAGCCTCACGCCATTCAAAGCATTTCAATGGTGAGCCAGACAGCAAGATGCTGTTTTTGCAGAGCTAACAGCAAAGAGGCACATCTCAGGCAGCAACTTTTAGAATTCTGCATTTAACTGCTCATCTGTTCCCTCATGAAATTCCTATTTCATTTTCGCATAAATGATAACAAGTGCCATTAGCCTCGATATTATCTTGACATCAAATAATGGCACATAGTATTATCAATTGCACAATTGTCGGTAATGGTTAATGACTGCAGTAATTTTATTCCATCACTTGGTGGCATTGTGCTAGTTCTATAATTAAAGAGAGTGCATTGCCTCCAAGATATCCGAGATCAGGAATTTATCCGAGATCAGGAATTTTCAGAGACTGAGTTGAAAGGAGTGACATGGTATCGGGGTCTGTGCTACAGTAACATAGAAATAGTTTTGAATGGTTACAAAGATGCACTCAAAGATCTGACAGAATAAATTTGCCTTCTCTTTCTGCAGCCTGATCTAGCTCATAATAGTGAAGGGCCCACACACAACTTTTTAATCTTTCAATAAAATTTGCAAGATCTCTCAAAGTTTGCATCAGAGGGGTGGAGTGAAGACTGTAAAGTGACTTTTAAAAAGACCATTGTTTTAACCAAGTGTCCTGTTCCCTTTCAGTCTCACACAATGTCCATTCTTCTTCCTTTAACAGTTTTAATTTCTCTCTCACCTCCGTTAGCCCTCACCTCCACCATTAACACTCCCTTTGTCTTTTCGTCCATGACATCTTTGTCAATCTCTCCTTTACCTCCACCTATCTCTGGCCTTCTATCCAGCTTCACCTGCCCCACTTCCCTTAAACAGTGTAGATTTAATCACATTTCTACTTCTCCTTAGCTCTGAAGGAGAGTCATACGGACTCGAAACATTAGCTCTGTCTCTATCTCCACAGATACTGTCAGACCTGCTGAATTTCCCCAGCATTTTCTGCTTTTTTTTTCAGATTTCCAGTAGCTGCAGTATTTTGCTTTCATCTTTCTGTCCCACTTATCACTCTCACACAATGTCCATTCTTCCACATAACAATTTTATTTTCTCGCTCCCCTCCTTTAGAATGCGTTGGGATATTTTTCACGTTAATGTTGCTATAATAAAGTCTTGTTGTTTTTATTGTTGACTGGGTCCATTCAGGTTCTTCATGTTGCTTATAGTTCTCAGGACTAAACCTGTAATTCCCATCTATTCCCATAGCTGGCACAATATTCATAAAATCACAGAATGAAAGAAGAAAAGTCAGGATAATGGAATTATAGAGAAGTTCCTAAAGAAGCTATTGGATAAGCCCAATCCTCAGTGTGGCACTGATCTTACTCAGCTGGACAGTCCCAGGTTCAAATCTGATTCTACGTTGTGTCGGATGTTATCAGTTGGAATCGCTGGGACAGCATAATTATCCTCAGCACCCTGGGCTACACAGGGGAAGAATAAGCCAAGGTTCTATGTGCATTTGTGGGGAGGAGGAAGAGAGGGGAGGTGACAAATGAGGAGCACATTTCCCTCACATCTCTGACAGAATAACCTGCCTATACCCGCAGTCTACTCTCACACATGAATGCGTGGGCAGTTATCTGGAGGGCTGCCAGTATCTGTTGAATTGCACACAAACAAGGAAGTAGAGCCTTCCAGAGTGAAAATGGAAAACAAACTACAATCCTTCAAATGGAGAATCATATACTTTTGAAAGCTCATATTTCAGTATGTGCCTTAAAATGTCCAGGAAACAGATGATGATTTCGAGTGTCCTAATTGATTTAGAGTGTCTTTAAAAGTTAATGAAGATGAATTGGTCTACCAATTGATTAAAAAATTCACTTAGACTGAACTGCCTAATTAAATCCAAAATGTTCTAATTACTGTAACCGAAAATTCAAAATTGCGTATTTCAGTTTTGCTGTGCAGCAACTCAATGTTTTATGATGTGTTGAATAATGCTTTGCTCTATTCTGGTTCTCAGTGTAACTCAATCACTGAAGCATTAAAGCCTACAGCAACACCACAACAATACCCAACCCTCATGAACAGTTCCCAATTGTCTTTCATCTGTTGAATATTCATGATTGTCCTGGTAGTTGTGAAACGTTCTAGCATTTTGTTCTCAATTTAAGGTAGCCATAGCAGAAAATGACCAAAATATGTGCAGCAACACCTCTTTATTCTAGCTTCAGCTTAACTTCAATGACAGATCATTTGTGGATATTTTAATTCAGATTAAATATGTCAAATTGTGGATACAAGCCTAACCTGTCCAGCCTTTCCTCATAAGACAACTCACCCATTCCTGGTATTAGTCTAGTAAACCTTCTCTGAACTGCTTCTAACACATTTACATCTTTCCTTAAATATGGAGACCAGTACTGTAAACAGTGCTCCAGATGTGGTCTCACCAGCGCCCTGTATAACTGAAGCATAACCTCTCTACTTTTGTAATCAATACTCCTCACAATAAATGATAACATTCTATTAGCTCCCTAATTACCTGCTGTATCTGCATACTAGTCTTTTTTTTAGGATGGGACATCTAACAGGAAACAGAGAGTAGGCATAACTGGGTTATTTTCTGGTTGGTAGGATGTGATGAGTGGTGTGCCACAGGGATCAGTGCTGGGGCCTCAACATTTTACAATTTACATAAATGACTTGGATAAAAGGGCCGATGGCATGGTTGCTAAATTTGCTGATGACACAAAGATAGGAAGGAAAGTAAGTTGTGAAGAGTACATAAGGAGGCTACAAAAGGATATTGATAGGTTAGGTGAGTGGGCAATGACCTGGCAAATGGAGTATAAAGTAGGAAAATGTAAGGTTATCCATTTTGGCAGGATAAATAAAAAAGAGGCATATTATCTAAAAGAGAGACTGCAGAGCTCTGAGATGCAGAGAGATTTGGGTGTCCTAGTGCATGAATCGCAAAAGGTTAGTATGCAGATGCAGTAAGTAATTAGCAAAGCTAGTAGAAAGTTATCATTTAGTATAAGAGTAAGGAGGTTGTGCTTCAGTTATACCAGGGCATCGGTGAGACCGCATCTGGAGTATTGTGTACAGTACTGGTGATCTTATTTAAGGAAAGATGTAAATGCATTGGAAGCAGTTCAGGGAAGGCTTACGAGATTAATACCTGGAATGGGAAGGTTGACTTATGAGGGAAGGTTAGACAGGCTAGGCTTGTATCCACTGGAGTTGAGAAGAGTAAGAAGCGACTTTGATTGAAACATATAAGATCCTGAGGGGTCTTGACAGGGTGGATGTGGAGAGGATGTTTCCCCTTGTGGAGAATCTAGAACGAGGAGCCCTGTTTCTGAGGGATTGTGAGTCTTTGAAACTCTCTTCCTCAAAAGGTGGTTGACGCAGAATCTTTGAATATCATTAAGGCCAGAAGTAGATAGTTTCTGGATAACTGAGTGAGTGAAAGGTTATTGATCTGTAGGCAGGAATGTGAAATTGAGTTAAGATTAGACCAGCCATGATGTTATTGAATGGTGGAGCAGGCTCGAGGGGCTGAGTGACCCAATATTAGTGAACCAGATGGATTTTTATATGAAAATTTATGATAATTTCATGATCACCATTACAGAGAATAGCTTTATATTCTAGATTTATTAATTGAATTTAAATTCCATCAGCTGCTATGGTAGGATTTAAACCCAGGTCCCCAGAGCATTAGCCTGATCCTCTGGAATTATTAATCAATGTGACATTACCATTTTGCCATTTCTCAAATTGGAGGTGATAATATTTGCTTATTGATAAAGATTATCATTATTATACTAAAATGGATTTTCCTCTGGAATTATGCTCCAAATTGGCTGGCGGGATAGCAGGAGAAAATGGGGCAAAATCAGGTGGTGTTGGCAACTGCCATATCTCCACCCTGAGTTGAATTTTCCTACACCTGCCGATGCCAGGACAGTCACCAGCACTCCCTTCCTCAACCACTACCTACAAATATTGCGGTGGGCCCAATAAATTGCTCCATATCCCTGCTTAACACCAGAGAAAGGCGCCTCTAATCTCTCAATCCAGGCTCATACAGACACTGTTTCATGCCTTGGCCCCCTCAGGCCCAGGGTGCAATAACATCCACCTTGGTCTGCTCAGGTTCCTGTTCTCTCCCCCAACTCCCATGTCAATGTTGGACTTTTTGGCTTTTAACAGTAAACTCTGCTTTTCTTAACTGAATGATATGAGTAATGTGGGTGAGGTGTTCATCCCATTTCCAATGGAAAATGCCAACGTCAACAATGTGTGTCACAGCCTAATCCCCAGCACCTGCCAGAAAGTAATCCATTAGATTCGAGGACATGGCTGGTGTAATCTTCATTCCAAAAGGCATGTCTGTAAATTCACAGACCCTTGACTGTTTGGCAAACACAGATATAAATGGATTCTTTTTGGCCAGAATAATGTCAGGAGATACTTGGCTCATCCTAACTTCTCAAGGATCGCCTCGGTATAAGGCAGAGAGCAGATGTCAGCTTATGTCAGGTGAACTAATTTCTATTACTTGGGGTGGGCAATGGTGGTGTAGTGGTAGCAACCCTAGACTATGTGAGCCAGAGGATCAGGCTAATTCTCTGAGGGCAAGGGTTCAAATCCTGCCACAGCAGCTGATGGAATTTAAATTCAATTAATAAACCTGGAAGTAAAAAGCTTGTATCAGTAATGATGACCATTAAAACATTGTCAATTGTTGTAAAAACCCATCTGGTTCACTAATGTCCTTTAGGAAAGGAAATCTGCCATCCTTGCCTGGCCTGGCCTGCATGTGACTCCAGACCCACATGTGGTTGGCTCTGCAATGGTCTATCAAGTCACTCAGTTCAAGGGCAATTAGGAATGGGCAACAAATGCTGCCCTTGTCAGAGACATTCACATCCCATGAAAGAATATAAAAAAAAGCTTCTCAGAAAATTATGGTTTTGTTCTTTTGTGACCCCAAAACCAACAGAGATGTCCACGAGCTTTTGAATTGCCATATTTGTTTCAGGTCCTGCGTCTCCTGCATTTCTTTAGCTATATGTAACACAAGGTATATATAGTCATGCATGGAACTTGAAGTGCTCTGGTTTAGCTTGCATGAAATCTGCCTAAGAATAGTGTCTGAAACTCTAGCAATGTTGTTCTATGTTATTTTTTTCTCTATGTTGAAGATAACAAGAACAACTTGCATTTATATAGCACCTTTAATGTAATAAAATATCCCAAGGTGCTTCAAGGGAGCTTGGTCAAACAAAATTTGACACTATGCCTGGAGTCAGCATACACATGCCATATGTCTCCAAGTCATTGCAAAATCAATTGCAGGTATGCAACTTCCATGCTTAAGCAATGACATTTGCACCAAACTAAGCACAGCATAAATTCTAAAGTCTTTAATCCAGTCACCAGCTTGCACCCTGTATACTTCCAACTACAAGGTAAATGGTGATCATCAACTTGTTGGATTCTTGCAGTCTTCATCCCAGTGATTCCTCTAACATTCTGAGTGTTATTTCATAGCCTGTTCACTGAATGTGCTGATTTAATTGGTAGAGATAAAATAAAGTTTGCTTGCTGATTACTTTCAAACGTATAACACAGTTGAAATTGAGAGACAACATTGAAGAGCAGTTACTGGAGTTTCATGATAATCTCAGTTTGCTTGTTTTGTAAATGTAACGTTTATCAGTTGGAATTGTGTGGATGTTAATGTCATCATCTCCTTCATTTATAACTGTAAATCTAAATGTGTTCAATCTCAGGATCTTTACATGTTGAAAATGTTTAAATCGTCAATACATTCAAAATTGTAACAATTTGGAGATCATTGAAGTGTGGCAATAAAATGAATACTGTGTAATAACACTTTGCTGAATGTGATAAAACATACTATGAAATCTTGATTATTCTCCAGTGTAAATTTAAATTGACATAAACAATACATAATTCAAGCCAAAGTGACAATTCATTCTCAATAAATAGAATTCCCGATCTAAGCAAAATATTTCAATGGATTATTCAAATCAATGCTATGTTGTTTGCAAATTATGTATTTTAATTATTTATCACAACATGTACAGCCAGCCCACAGCAACACCTTTTACATTCAGCACCCACTCTGTGGAAAATCTGCATCTTGGTCCAGGATTTTCTTTACTTCTCATCAGATTGATGCACCGAATGAACGATTGATGAGATTGGTAAATTGACTATTTTCATGTAGAGCCAACAAGCAACACTTAAAAACACAGTGGGTGGCTTCCATGGTAACCAGATAAATTTATTTAATTAGTAGCTGCATCATTTAGCTCAGGAAGATCCTGTTTGATTTCTGATCTGTCTTGACTGAGCTGACCTTAGTTAGGGTGTTGGTTTGGTGCTTTAATTGGCTTCAATATGTTTGGTTCGAGTTAAACTGCAACGTTTTTTAAAACGGAGAACAAGCACTCTGGCCATACGGTATCAAAATTTTAAGTAAAGTTAAACTTTCAGCTTCTTGGCTGGATTTCAGATTAGAATTTTAGTTCAACAATATCAGCACCTGGTCCAGGTACAAAATAAAGAGCCTCCTCAGAAACTTGAGCCTGAACATCCTTCAGTCCCAGGGGATAATAACTTAATCTTTCTAATAAGAATTCTACAAAGAATGAGTAACCTAGTTGTAGGTTAAATAGCCTGTGCTTGTGACCTGATTAATAAACACAAAACCTTGTACATGAAATCTTGCAATGCAATGTTTGTTTCCTACATATCAATTTCTAGAAGCAAGGATATAGGGTCATTGAGGATGACAGGAAGTACTGGGCTTAAGGCATCTCAACAATGAGCACAAGACAATCCCGCCACATTTAGCTTTATTGCAAATTCCAAATAAGATCTTTGCTATTGCCTTAAAGGCTTGACATTGACCTCAGTGATTTCTAATACAAGCTTCTTTGTGGCTCTATCCTGGAGAATATTATGTATTCAAGTAGCTGCTGGTGACACTACTCTGCATACCCCAATTACACCAGGGTTTGAAAACTCACAGTCTGTTTAATTTTACAGTTTCCCAAACTGAAAAACAATGGTTAGATTGTAATTGGCCCCATGGAATAATGGATAGACTTAGATACCATCAAATATGAGAAGAGAAAAACAAAGGGCAGAATTTTCTGCCTGTCGGGCGGGCGGACCCGACCCAATCTCCGGTGGGCGGGGTGTCGATCCCCGCCGGAGATGCGGGTCCAGCCGCCATTTTACGTGGGCGGGCCAATTAAGGCCCGCCCAGCGTGACGTCCGGTGGGAAGCGCTATGCGCTCCCTGTGCGGGCAGGGGGTGATTCCCCAAATGCGAGAGTGCACTGTTTCACGCATGCGCACAACAGAGCGCACATCTCCCTGAGGCTAAGTGCTGCCTCAGGGATATCGCCTGGACTTTGAAAAATATTAAAAGTAGAGAAAAAAATCCCTAACATGGCAATGTCACAGGAGTTGGGACATGTTCATAACTTACACAATAACTTTATTAAACTTTTTTAAACCCGACATGAAACCTCATCCCGCCGCTGGATGAGGTTTCATGTTTTGTCTATTTGCCGCCGGGGCTCCTGGCCGACCCGCCAACCTTAAAGTTGGACGGGCAGGTCCTTTAATTGTTTTAATGATCCTGTCAATGGCCTCAATTGGCATAACCCGCAGCTGATCGCGCTGTTCCCCCGCCTTCCTGAAAATTTAAATGGGGCGGGATGATGTCAGGGGTTCTGTCCGACATCATCCCGCATCATTTTACACGTCGGCGAGTGGGCCCCACCCCCTGCTCACCGACAGCAAAATTCTGCCCAAAGAGTGTGTCCTTTGATTCATTTTCAAACTTATTATTCTGGTGACAGTATTTCCTATCCTGCATATTTTAAAAAATTTGTTCATGGGATGTAAGTGTCACTGGTTAGGCCGGCATTTATTGCCCATCCCTAGTTGCCCTTGAGAAGGTGGTGGTGAGCTGCCTTCTTGAACCGCTGCAGTCCATGTGGTGTAGGTACACCCACAGTGCTGTTAGAGAGTTCTAGCATTTTGACCCAGTGACAGTGAAGGAACTGCGATATATTTCCAAGTCAGGATGCTGAGTGACTTGGAGGGGAACTTGCAAGATGATGGTTTTCCCATGTGTCTGCAACCCTTATTCTTCTAGATGGTAGTGGGTTTGGAAGGCCCTGTCTAAGGAGGCTTGCTGAGTTCCGGCAATGCATCTTGTAGATGGTGCACACTGCTGCTACTGTGCGTCAGTGGTGGAGGGAGTGAATGTTTGTGGATGGGGTGCCAATTAAGCAGGCTGCTTTGTCCTGGATGGTGTCAAGTTTCTTGAGTGTTGTTTGAGCTGCACTCATCCAGGCAAGTGGGGAGTATTCCATCACACTCCTGACTTGTGCCTTGTAGATGGTGGACAGGCTTTGGGGAGTCAGGAGGTGAGTTACTTGCTGCAGGATTCCTAGCCTCTGACCTGCTCTTGTATCCACAGTATTTATATGGCTGGTCCATTTGAGTCAATGGTAACCCCCAGAATGTTGATAGTGGAGCATTCAGCGATGGTGTTGCCATTGAATGTCAAAGGCCTATGGTTGGGTGTTCTCTTGTTGGAGATTGTCATTGCCTGACACTTGCCACTTGTCAGCCCAAGCCTATATATTGTCCAGGCCTTGTTGCATTCGGACATGGACTGCTTCAGTATCTGAGGAGTTGCAAATGGTGTTGAACATTGTGCAATCATCAGCGAACATCCCCACTTCTGACATTATGATGTAAGGAAGGTCATTGATGAAGCAGCTGAAGATGGTTGGGCCGAGGACACTACCCTGAGGAACTCCTGTAGTGATGTCCTAGGACTGAGATAATTGACCTCCAACAACCACAACCACCTTCCTTTATGTTGGGTATGATTCCAACCAGCGGAGAGTTTCCCTCCCTGATTCCCATTGACTCCAGTTTTGCTAGGGCTCCTTGATGCCACACTCGGTCAAATGCTGCCTTGATGTCAAGGGCAGTCACTCACATAAGAACATAAGAACTAGGAGCAGGAGTAGGCAATTCAGCCCCTCGAGCCTGCCCCGCCATTCAATACGATCATGGCTGATCTCATTTCGGCCTCAACTCCAATTTCCCACCCTCTCCCCATAACCTTTCAACCTGTTACTAATTAAAAATCTGTCTATCTCCTCCGTAAATTTATTCAGCGTCCCGGCATCCACTGCACTCTGAGGTAGTGAATTCCACAGATTCACAACCCTTTGAGAAAAGTAACTCCCCCTCATCTCTGATTTAAATCTACCACCCCTTAGCCTAAAACTATGGCCTCTCATTCTAGAATGCCCCACAATGCTCAATCTCTCCTCATAAGACAAGCCCCGCATCTCTGGAATCAATCTAGTGAACCTCCTCGCCTCGGGAGTTCAGCTTTTTTGTCCATATTTGGACCAAAGCTGTAATGAGATCAGAAGCTGAATGGCCCTGGCGGAATCCAAATTGGGCATCAACGAACAGGTTATTGCTAAGCAAGTGCTGCTTGATAGCACTGTCGATAACCCCTTCCATTGCTTTACTGATGTTTGAGAGTAGGCTCATGGGGCAGTAATTGGCTGGGTTGGATTTGTCCTGCTTTTTGTGTACAGGACATACCTGGGCAATTTTCCACATAGCCGGGTAGATGCCAGTGTTGTAGCTGTACTGGAACAGCTTGGCTAGGGGAGTGGCAGGTTCTGGAGCACAAGTCTTCAGTACAATTTCCAGAATATTGTCAGGGTCTATAACCTTTGCAGTATCCTGTGCCTTCAGCTGTTTCTTGATATCATGTGGAGTGAATCAAATTAGCTGAAGGCTGGCATCTGTGATGCTGGGGTCCTCCGGAGGAGGCCGAGATGGATCATCCACTCAGCATTTCTGGCTGAAGATTGTAGCAAATGCTTCAGCCTTATCTTTTGCACTGATGTTCTGGGCTCCTCCATCATTGAGGATGGGGATATTTGTGGATCCTCCTCTTCCAGTGAGTTGTTTAATTGTCCACCAACATTCACGACTGGATGTGGCCGGACTGCAGAGCTTAGATCTGATCCGTTGGTTGTGGAATCGTTTAGTTCTGTCTATCACTTGCTGCTTATGCTGTTTGGCACACAATTAGTCCTGTGTTATAGCTTCAGCAGGTTGGCACCTCATTTTTAGGTATGCCTGGTGCTGCTCCTGGCATGCCCTCCTGCACTCTTCATTGAACCAGGGTTGATCCCCTGGCTTGATGGTTATGGTAGAGTGGGGGATATGTCGGGCCATGAGGTTACAGATTGTGTTCAAGTACAATTCTGCTGCTGCTGATGGCCCACAGCACCTCATGGATGCCCGGTCTTGAGTAGCTAGATCTGTTCAACATTTATCCCATTTAGCACGTTGGTAGTGCCACACAACACAATGGAGGGTATCCTCAATGTGAAGACGGGACTTTGTCTCCATAAGGACTGTGCAGTGGTCACTCCTACCGATACTGTCATGAACAGATGCATCTGTGGCAGGCAGGTTGGTGAGGATGAGGTCAAGTATATTTTTCCCTCATGTTGGTTCTCTCACCACCTGCTGTAGACCCAGTCTAGCAGTTATGTCCTTTAGGACTCAGCCAGCTCAGTCAGTAGTGGTGCTACCAAGTCACTCTTGGTGATGGACATTGAAGTCCTCCACCCACAGAGTAAATTCTATATAAAACATAGCAGTGACCAATCAGAATGTGAAGACTTGTAGCTAGTTGTGTTATGGCATCAATGAGCAACAGATACAGGTTTTTGTGATGTAAACAAATATAATATCTTGTTCATGTGTCATGTAGGAGGTTATTACAAGGTTACCTTAGGTTTCTTTCAAGTGCCAGTCCGAGATTTTCACAATGAACTTGTTTATGGAATTCAGCTCAAACCCAGTTTTGTCTCACTTGCCTCAGTATTCAGTTTCTCTTCTGTTTTGAACTCCAGAGTGAAACATTCCACATAGGAGTGAGTTGCAGCATGAGCCTCATTATAGCGTCGCTCTGCTGCAGTCTGAGGCTGCCACACGGGTGTCATCAGCCACGGCCTCTGTGGGTAACCCTTGTCCCCAAGGAGCCACCCCTGCAGCCTCTCTGGACCCTTGATCACATCAGGGATCTGTGAGTGACTCAGGATGTAGGCATTGTGCACACTCCCTGGAAACCGCGCACATCTGCATGCTGGTCCCACACCAGCTGCATGTTCAGTGAGTGGAAGCCCTTGCGGTTGATGTAGTCCACCATGTGTTGTGATGGAGATCTGAGCACCACATGAGTGCAGTCGATCGCACCCTGTGGGAAACCCGTGGTCTGGCAAATCCAATCACTCATGCATCCTGGCTTTCCTGGTCCCAGGTGAAATGCATAAAGTTGTGTCCTCGTAAAGATGGCATCCATGACCTCATGGATGCATTTGTGGGTGGAGGCTTGTGATATCCCTCAGGTCACCTGTGGAGCCCTGAAAGGAGCCACTGGCGTAGAAACTGAGCACCGCAGCCACTTTCACAGCCACTGGCAGTGGATGCCCTTCCATGTCCCTGTGGTGCCAAATTCTGCAGTAGCTGGCAGATGTGACTGACCAGTTCCCTAGACATTCACAGTCTCCAGCGACACTGGTTCGCCATTATCTGCAGGAATGAAAGGTGGAGTGTATAGGGCCTAGGTCTGGCTGTGGCTCTTGGGCAGTGTGTGTGTGGGAACCCCAGCCGCCCCTTCTTCCTGAGGTTGCTGCTCCTGCCTCTTGCAGCCAGGAGCCTCAGTCGCTCCCTCCTCCATCGTCTTCACGCTCTGTAGGCCATCAGGCATACAGTTAGTACACCAGGCCCCATGATCCTGATGTACTCCTCCAGCTGGATGAAACAGAGACACATGTGGTTAGCATGGGTGTACTAAGGACCTGTCCTGGATAAGTGTGACGGCCCCTTAACGCTTCCCAGAGAGTGCTGGCCACCACTTGGATGGCCAGAGATTAGTGCGCTACATGGGCTGCCTTGTTAGATTGAACCATGGGGAAGACTGGTCCAAACCGGGATGCTAACATTGCAAGATGCTGTAAGATCCTCCAGCAGTGACTGCCCCATGGCCAGCATTAGCGAGGAGACTGTACAGTGTGTGCAGTCCAACTGTTCTGCAGTCCACTGAAATGCTCATGAATTTGCAGTCTGCGCCAGGGGGTAGGGGGAGTTCTGGAGCACTGATGCCTCTGCGATGCTTGAGTGGGCAGATAAGCCAGGAGCCTGAACCCAATCATATCAATGTGGCTGCGCCTGAACTGTCGCCGTTGCAGGGGAATAGGCACTTTCTACAGGTTTCCTGAATGCGTGGTAATTTCCCTCACCCACCCTACCCCTCACTCCGAATGCTTGTGTGCTATATTCAATGGCAGACCTGCCCTTAACCCTGGCCACACCCAGCGCCCCTGAGGCTTGAAGTCCAACAGGTGACCCTGGTGAGCACTGCACAAGGTTACTGTGTACTCACCTCCGAGTTCCCCTCAAAGTGCAGGCCGCCAGGCGCATGCCTTTCAGGTGCTGTTGTGAAACACGTCAGTGTGCTTTCCCACTGACGTGGACGGACAGTCCAGTGGGGGGGATGATTTCGGCAGGGCTGGCCTGATAATGATACGCTGATGTATTACAATGAGGCTCCCAATGTCCGAAGGTGGGAAATGCAGCCCCGCCATCAGCGAGCTGAGTGGATGATCGTGAACTGTTTTCCCGCCATCGTAAAACCGACCGTGCCATATTTTGTGCCCATGCCACCAATCGCGCCCGATGCTGGAGGGCACAGAAAACTCCGCCCTTAGTTTTCCTGTCAAGTGCCTTGGGACATATTATTATATTTATGGTGCTATAGAAATATAAGTTGTTGTTGTTATCCTCACTTAATCCCTCCATATAAACTCCCCAACCCATATTCACGGCCACCCCCGTGACTTTGCCATCTCACATGGCCTCGCTACTCCCATAGTTTCAACCACAGGTAAGGCCATCTCTGATCACTTTCCACCCAGATCCCACTTTCCACCCTAATTGCTCCTGTGTCCTCTCCTGGAGAAATGTTTTTTAAAATTTATTCTTTCATGGTATGTGGGCATCACTGGCAAGGCCAGCATTTGCTGCTTATCCCTAATTGCGCCTTGAACTAAGTGGGCCACTTCAGAGGGCAGTTATGAATCAACCACATTGCTGTGTGCCTGGAGTCACATGTAGGCCAGACTGGGTAAGGATGGTTTAAAAGGCATTAGTGAACCAGATGGGCTTTTACAACAAACAATGAGAGTTTCATGGCCACCGTTGCTAAGAGTAGCTCTCAATTCCAGATTCATTCATTTAATTTAAACTCCACCAACTACCATGGTGGGATTTGAACCCTTGTTCCCAAAGAATTAGACTGGGCCTCTGCATTACTAGCCCAGAAACATTAGCACTACACCACCACCTCCTCTTAGGAAAGCTGAGCCCCAATTTCCTGGCACCACATTTTCAAAATTCCAACTCTAGCCTTCGGCCCTTTGCTCATCACAACATTTCTGAGGTGACTAATTTACTCAGCCACACCCTCACTTTCACCTTTGATGTCCTAGATCCCAATAAAACCATTACTCTCTCTTTAATTTGACTGTTTCCCTGGTACAAGCCTCATCTCCACTCCTTTAAGTCCAAGAGATATAGACTTGAAAGGATACTGCTGACAATTGGTTTGGCCATCCGTTGTCAGGTCTGACTGGAACGCAGAAAGCGCTAAAGGGCCTGGCTCACATCTGCTAAAACTTTTCACTATTCCAGGACCATCCTTGAATGTAAAGATAATGCCAAGCTTACTTTTTTTTAACCATAAACCATCTTCTTAAAATGTTCCCCAATCTTTCTTCCCCTTTATCTCCAACATAAGGGCAAGAAGCTCATAGACTTCCTTATCTCTAAGATTGAGACAATCTGATCAGCTGCCTTTGCTGTTTGACTCATTTCCCCTAGTCCACTCGGCCAAACTTTCTCTCAGGCTCCCCCCCTCCCGCCGGCCCTTGCCCTGATTCCTCATTCACCAATTTCTCTCCTATCGATATTTATGCTTTTCCAAACTCATCTTGTCCATGAGCTCCACTTCCTGCTCCCTTGACTCTAACTCCATTCAACTGCTGGCCACCCAACTTTCCCCCCAGGTTCCCATGTTAGCTGATATTGTAAACAGTTCTCTTTTTTCAGGTGTTAGTCCTCTTTCCCTTAAATCTGTTGTCATTGCTCCTCTCCTCAACAAACCAACCCTTGTCCCCACCATCCTTACAACTACCAACTCATTTTTAACCTCTATTTCCTCTTCAAACTCCTTGAACATGTTGTCACCTCCCAAATCCATGCACCTCTTACCTGAAGCTCCATGTTCGAATCCCTACAATCAGTTCTCTGCCTCTGGCACAGTACCGAAGCAACTCTTACCAAAGTCACAAATGGCATCCTATGTGACTGTGACACAGGTAAACTTTCCCTCATTGCCCTTTTCAACCTTTGACAAGGTTGATCAGATCACTCAAACAGCAATTACACCTGGTACAGGTGTTATCCTTATAAGCAGTTCTGAATCATTCAGATTTTTACAATGTAAACATTGTTTTTTGATGTTGCTGTTGGAGTTACTCAAATTGACACCATGATGAAGCTGCACACATTAATCACGTCTGTGCGTAGTTAAGTAGAACTGCTGTCTTTACCACTGCACATAGAAATTAAAGGCTAAACCAGAACTGAGCTCCTCCCCAGCCAGTGAATATTCTATATTATTGTTAGTTGCTGCACCTCAACAATTGGACATGTTGAACGCTGCATTTGTTAAGACTCTTAGATTTCAGTCAAATTCACTCCTAGCTATTTTGACACTATTCATGGATAATTTACATTGAAAAGCTCCTGCTTCAAGATTTAAAAGGAACAAAATTGCTACAATGCCTCAGTGATTACGTAAGCTTTGATTTATTGGTGTCAATCCTCGTTATGGGGGGCACTTCATCTATTCTAGATGCAAATGAGAGCATTGCGGACAAAGCTGTCTGCAATGTTCTGCTCCATCCTGGTGGTGAATGAGCTATTCATCCCTGGCATCAACCTGGAGCATTTATCCCATGGTATAAATTAATCATGTATTGAGAAAGGATCATTAATCTTATTGATCGGTGAATGTTGGAAATAACAAGAACAAAACTCAACTGGTGTAAAACTGCCATCCAAACTCAGGGATTACTACAGTTGCAAGTGTGCCTTTTCCTTCTGTAATTTATGACCGATAGCTTTGTTTTAGTCATTCTGTTCCTGTTTACTGTTGGTGACTGGTGGATACTAACAGTTGACAGGCATCATATTCTTCATGTGTGATGATGTTCACACTGAATGATTAGCGGCTGTAGTGAAACACACCTTCACCACAATATAATTAGCAGCTGGTTACTGAGAAATACTAAACTCTCACAATGTTGCACAAAGTCACACAATTCCAGCATTGTTTTCCCAGATAAACTGCAAAACTGCAAGTTAAATGAAAATCCTAACCTTCACTTTCAGGCCACAACCATTGACATGACATGACCAGCAGTTTGAACCTCTCCAAGGTAAGAGAATCCACAATAAATGGTAGAATACTGAGGTGTGTAGATGAACAGAGGGACCTTGGAATATATGTCCACAGATCCTTGAAGATGGCTGGTCAGCTAGATTAAGTGGTCAAGAAGGCATACGGAATTCTTGCCTTTATTGTCTGAGGTATAGAATATGAGAGTTGGGAGGTTATGCTGGAACTGTATGAAACATTGGTTAGGCCACTGCTGAAATACTGTGTGCAGTTCTGGCTGCCACACTATGGGAAAGTTGTGATTGCACCAGAGAGGGTACAGAGGAGATTTATGAGGATGTTGCCAGACTGGGGAATTTTAGTTATGAGGAAAGGCTGAGATTGTTTTCTTTGGAACAGATGAGGGGATACCTAACTGAAAGTGTATAAAATTATGAGGGGTCCAGATAAACTGAATTGGAATGTCCATTCCCCTTTGCTGAGGGGCCATAACCAGGGGTGTAGATTTAGGATTAGAGATCAGAGGTTCAGAGGAAATTAGAGGGGAATGTTTTTCACCTTGAGGATGCTGGGAATCTGGAACTCACTGTCTGAAAGGGTGATAGAGGCAGAAACCCTGATACCATTTTAAAACGTACTTGGATATGTGTTTGAAGGCACAGGGCAATGGACCAAGAACTGGAAAGTGAGATTAGGCTGGTTGGCTGCTTGTTGGCCAGTGTGAACATGATGGGCCAAATGGCCTCCTTCCATGCTGTAAATTTCTTTGCTTCTATCATTTATAACATGCATGATGATGTTACAAAATATTGGCATGCTTCATTATGTAAAATATATTAGGCAGCTGACAGCACTGAAATAAAATGGTTTGTGTAGACAGCATGAGAGTTATTTGGCAACATTATATTGCTGAATTACAAACTCAGTGAACCCTGGTAATGTAAATAGAATGCATCTTACATATTTGTAAAAATAGTTTATGAATTGTTAATTGTCTTTCAGTCTTCTTGGCAAAGGCTAAATTATGGATTGATTCCTGGAACATGAAATAAGTTCTACAGCCTTCCTCCTGGAGACAGATTAATGGCTGTAGTGTGTGAATTAATTACATTCACTTACAAATGGTTAACTGAATTATTGGTTTTTACAGGGAAGAATTGTCCCCTGAAAATTCTTCATATGTTCTTAGTTAATGCTATGTAATTCCCCAGCCAGATGTCACAGTGTGGTTTCAATTAGAAAGTAAACTAGCTAGCTCTCCGGGGACCAGGTCACATGGGCCTTGGTTGTGCCATGTTAATTAAGAACTGTTCTGATTGGTTTTTTAGCGATCATACCACTGATATGCAATAGAATATCACTGAGACTAAATAGAAACGTTGCTGTTCAAAAGACTTGTTTAAAAATAGGCACCAACAGTGATGTGAGATCACTGCAAAACCTTAGTGGAAGCTCAGCAGAATCCCTCAGAGATAGCTATTTGGAGTTTTCAGCAATGTCCCACTGAAGTTACAGCTGTTGATAACAAGGAAATTTCTGATGTAAATTGGCATTACCATCGCTGAATTCACCACTATCAACATCCTGGGGGCTACCATGGACCAGAAATTTAACGGAACCAACCATATAAATATTGTGACCAAAAGAGACTGGGAATCCTGCAGTGAGTAACTCACCTCCTGTCTTCCCAAAGCCTGTCCACCATCTGTAAGGCACAAAAAGTCAAGAGTGTGATGGAATACTCCCCACTTGCCTGGACAGTGCAGCTCCTACAACACTCAAGAAGCTCAACACCATCCAGGACAAAGCAGCCCACTTGATTGGCACCACATCCACAAACATTCACCCTCTCCACCACCGACACACAGTAGCAGCAGTGTGTACCATCTACAAGATGCACCAAAGCTCCTTCGACAGCACCTTCCAAACACACAACTGCTACCATCTAGAAGGACAAGGGCAGCAGATAGATGGGAACACCACCACCTAGAAGTTTCCCTCCAAGTCGCTCACCATCCTGACTTGGAAATATATCGCCGTTCCTTCACTGTCGCTGGGTCAAAATCCTGGAACTAACAGCACTGTGGGTGTACCTACACCACATGGACTGCTGCGGTTCAAGAAGGCAGCTCACCACCACCTTCTCAAGGGGCAACTAGGGATGGGCAATAAATGCTGGCCCAGCCAGCAAAGCCCACATCCTGTGAACAAATCCAAAAAAAAATTACATAATAAATGCAAAATACTGAGGATGCTGGAAACCTGAAATAAAATCACCCTGAAGAAGGGTCATACGGACTCAAAATGTTGGGCTGAATTTTCTGGCTGGTGGGGGGGAGCGGACCCGAATGCCACTCGCGATTGGGTCTGCGCCGCCATTTTACGCAGGTGGGCCAATTAAGGCCCGCCCAGCGTACTTCACGATTCCTGTCCATAGCGGGAGTGGGCGGGACCGCTCAGCCCACTGGGTCCAATGGCGACCCGGCGGTCTGTATAAAGGAAGGTCTAGCAGCCTTGGAAAGGTTGCTCACAATGGCTGGGCGAGGGGCTCTGCAGAAGGGCAATGGAGGTGACGCAAGTCCGGAGGGTAGGCCATCGGGGCAGGCCAGGCCGGAGGGTAGGCCATCAGGGGCAGGCCTGGCTGGAGGGTAGGCCACAGGGGCAGGCCAGGCCGAGGACTACCTTGCTGCCCTCCCCGAGGACGGGAGGAGGGAGCCTCCCCCACGTGAAGAAACCTGCCTGGGAGGAGGTGGCGGGGGTGGTGAGCACCCACGATATGGAGCAGCGCACCTGGATCCAGTGTCGCAAGCGCTTCAACGACTTGTTGCGCTCTGCAAAGGTGAGGACAATGTTGGCATTGGTCATTTAACCCAGAAGCTAGGCTTACCCCCTGCTGCCCACGCCCCCCACTCCCCAAGTCTGAGTGTGGTGAATGCATTGAATCATTGACAACATGTGTCCTTCGCTGGGTGGGCCAGCAGATATTGCCCATGCCGAGGTCACCCTGAGAGGGTGGTGATGAGATGGGTTCTGCCCCCGCAGCATGTGGTACACTGAGACCCACATGACTGTTTTGGGGGCAACCTGGAGGAGCTGCACCCAGGCCCTGTGCTGGAACTCCAGGACATGTCAAAGTCAAGGTGATGAGATGTTGGGAGGGGAGCTTCAAGGTGGCGTTGGCACCGATCGATCCGCTGTCCTCTGAGCTCCACATGCTTGCACCTCCTTGTTATGGAAGGTTAGACCGTGTGGTGCCTAATGTGATGTAGGCAGCATTTGGCCAAGAGGGTGGGACAGGGGAACAGGCCCAGCATCTTTGTGTGAGTGTTGGGCAGCAGCGGGATGAGGAGGCACTGGAGCCCTGATATGTCCCACTCTGGTTGGGGTGGGCCATGCGTGAAGAGAGTCCAGGTACAAGTTGCACTAATCAATGATCTTCTCTCCTTCTCAGGAGAAGAATGTACATAATGCCCCCGAGTGGGTGAGGACTGGCGGCGGCCTGGCACAGTTAACGATTCTCAGTTGGTTTAAGCAGGATTTGGAGAGGCGCCATGTGCCCAGATCCACCGGTGTCGGTGAGGTTGGGGTGCCACGGGCAGGCATGTTTGCCCAGCAGTGAGGTCACCATTGTTCTCCCAGCAGCCATGGCACTGCTGAATGTTCAGTGATTTAAGTTTGCAACATGGCTTGACCATTGCTTATGGAAGGATGAGCACATAATGATCCGGGGGACAGGGATGAACATTGACATTGTCTCCACGTTAACTGACCCAATGTCCTTGTTCTTCCTTTCAGCATCAGCGGAGCAGGGCCGGGAGGAGGAGCAGCAGAGGCCCCCTCTCACACCTGAGGGTCCTGAAGTCATGGGCTCACCAGCGTCACACCATCTCTGCCAGGCAGGTACCAGCGCAGATAATAGCACCTCGGTGGGAATTAGAACATCGGCTAGTGTCCTGGGGCACAGCGGTGAGGGCACTTCACAGTCACTGGAGGAGCTGGCAGAGACAGAGAGTGCCCATGGTGCCAGCAGTCAGAGGGCTGCAGGGGACCAGGCACTTGCTCAGTTGGTGCCTGATGATGAGCCTCTGGAGTCGTCCGCAACGCAGCAGCTGCAGGAAATGCAGCCGGGTGTGCGGGAGCATCTGGTGGAGATACATGACGCTGTGCTTGGCTTGGTCTCCATGGTGGAGGAGTCTACGCGGACGATCACCGAAGCAATGAGCCACATGTCCAAGCGCCATGCGTCCTCCATGGAGAGAGTGGCGACTCTCGTGGAGAGGCTCCTCCAGGAAACCCATCAGGGCTTCCTGGGGATGCGCTTGGACCAGCAAACCCTCACATCGGCATTGACCTCAGCTGGTCAGTGCCAGTGTGGGAGATGGTCTGGGCACCAAGTTTCCCAGCTCGGTGCCCATCTATCTACAGTGAACAGGGAGTCCGAAGCGACCTCATGTCAGCGCAGCAGCTGCCTGTCGTCTCTGCGGGCACCTCTCAGGGCGCTCCGGGTGAGGGTGGCAGCTCCTCCGCTCCTCTGCCAGTGACTATTGCATCCGATGAGGCTGCAATGACTGGGGAGATGCCAGCTGTAGAACTGGCAGCTCCCTCCCAGGCGGGACCAGCACAGGCTCCACAGGCCAGAGGACGCCCACCAAGGTTATCGAGGCCAACAGGACAGCAGGGTCAGCAGGCTGGCTCAGATACCACTCCCAGCGAGGGGTCAGCACCAAGACGTAGCACCCACAAATGTAAATATAAGGCACCTTAGGCACAGCACGGGTTTTTCACTGGTGCTTTTCTGTTGGCCTGAGATGAGGTCTTCATGATTTGCTTTGAATTGGAATTGAACACCATTGTAATTTTTTTGCTTAAGTTTCTTTGCCTGTGATATTAAATTCAGACATGTGACCATGGCTGAGGGTGCCTCTTTTCTTCTGCAGGTGGATGGTTTCCAAAAATGCTAGGAGTGCTTTGTGCGACATTCAGCTTTATTAACAAGGCCCTCAGTTAATGTTCCTAACCTGGCAGATTTTGCACTTAGGTATCGAGTATGGAGCCTGCAGCCCAGGCTTGTCCTGGTGGTCCATCTGTGCTGTGCCAGCTGAAGGTTCATTGGATTAAAGCCTCCCGGGTGTCCCTGCCTCCCTGCAGTATGCCCGGGTCAGCGTCTACCCCCTCAGCATTTCCCTGTGTGTGCTCATCCTCGGACTCACTGCTGGACTCATCGTGTGCAGCTGCATCCACTGTGTCAACAGCTTCATCGTCCACTGCATCCCCCCCTTTCCAGCGCCGGGTTGTGGCCACTATCACCGACACACGATCTGGGGGGTACTGGAGTGCACCCCCTGAACGGTCCCGGCATTGGCAGCGCATCTTGAGAAGACCGATGGCTCTCTCCACCACAGCGCTTGTGGGGGCATGACCCCTATTGCATCGCTGCTCAGCTTCTGTTCTTGGATGGCGGAGAGGTGTCATGAGCCACCTTCTGAGGGGATAGCCCTTGTCACCCAGCAGCCATCCATCCAGCCGGGCTGGAGCACTGAAGAGCCCCGGCACCTGGGAGTGTCTGAGGATGTAGGCGTCATGGGAGCTGCCTGGGTACCTTGCACAGACTTGTAGAATCAGCATCCTGTGATCACACACTATCTGCACGTTCATGGAGTGGAAGCCCTTCCTGTTGACAAAGGCACCGGGCTCACCCGCTGGCGCCTTGATGGCCACATGTGTACAGTCTATAGCACCCTGGACACGGGGGAAGCCAACAATGGCCATGAAGCCTCTGGCTCAGTGTCTGACTGGCCTGGTCACAGCGGAAGTGGATGAAGGTCAATGCACGCCTGTAACCTGCTTGACACAAGTGTGGACAGCTGATTGGGAGACACCACAAAGATCACCCACTGAGCCCTGGAAGGAGCCAGAGACAGGGAGGTTGAGGGCAGCTGTGACCTTTAGAGCCACTGGCATGGGGTGTCCACCCACACAGTTAGGGGAGATCTCAGGGCCAATCATCTGACAGATATAGTTGACTGTCTCCCTTGACAGTCGGAGCCTCCTTCGGCACTGCACCTCAGACATATTGAGGTAGCTGCTTCGCCGCCTGTAAACCCTGGCAGCAGGATAGTGGCATCTTCTGCGGCCCCTTCCACCTTGGTCTACCTCTTGGCCCTGCCCCTTGTACCTGTGCCTGACCTCCCAAAGGTGGCTCCCCTGGAGGCTGATTGTCCACTCCTGGCCTCCTCCCCCTTCTAGCCCTCCCTTCCTCCTCAGAGGAGGTGCCTCCAGTGGAGAGTTCAGCTCCCATTCCCAGGCTAGGGGAAGTCTTCCTGAAACCTGCAGGCCCAGAAATGTTTCCTCACCGCAGAGTGCTGACCTGAAGGTTGTGAGTCCAGACCGAGCAGCTGGGATGCGTTTTGAAGTATTGCAGATCACACAGGCAAGTATCAATTACTTTGCAACATCAATATTTGACAGAGCACACTCGCGACCCCAGTGAGCCCCCTTATCCCACCCGTGGATGAGGTTTATACAAATGTGTCCTACCCGCCTGCCCATTGCGCCCGTGTGCCGACCCGAAGATTGCACGGGCGCCGATAAATCGCCGTCGTTTGGCTCCTCGAGGGCCTTAAGTGGCCCGTTAATTAATGGCGGACACGTGTCGGATATCATCGCATTTCAGAGCATTTCAAAATAAATTTACACCTTAGTTGCAGGGACAGCCTCTGAATATTGAATGAGAGAATTGGAATTCTAAAGCAAGAACTGCTGCTATTGAAATAGCCCTGCATTATGTTTTATATTTCTCGTGTTGATGGCGAGGTTATCTTCAGGCCAAGTCCCCTTTTGAAGTGAATGCTTCAACTTTAATCTCTGTGCCGTATGGATTATTGTAGCTCAAGGATGACAATGATCTCCAAATCATATAGCATTGCAGCTTTGTTAAAAAAAAGATAGTTTCCCATTTGTTGACTTATTTTCTAAAATGTTCCAGTTGATATTGTTACACAAAGCGCAAATACAGAGCAAAACACCCAGAGGACTGAATGCACGGAAGTCGCTGAAAACTATTTGCAGCTTTTGTAAATAAACATTGTAATCTCTGCTGTGAATATCAAACACTGCTCTAAACACTGCTCAGAATCCAGCAGTTTGTAAATGCTTAACTTGTGACAACACTGCAGCCTGTTCTAATCACCAGCGAGAGTATACTGCAGATAGAGATTCTGATATAGATCCCGTTGGGTTTAATTCAGAGTTTTGAACATAAAAAGCTCTTGGTGGGTCATTGGAAACTTTTCCTAAAAGCTATTTTTTTGCTGTAGAACATCTTATAAATTAGTTTGAATCTTACTGGTGTCGCTGGTAGTGTTGTCATCTGTAAATGTATTTATTGTCCAGTTAGGCAAGTGATGCTCGTAGTATGGCCAGGGGGCCACTTGTGGTCTGCATCCATTTCCTGTGATCCTTGGCAGAGTTGCTGGTATATGTGTCTCTGGGCCTCCAATTTCAGTCTGTTTGGTTTGTTGCCAGAGTTGGGATTTAGCACTGATTAAGAGAAAGGAAAAGTTTGCTGTTTGGAAGCTGCATCATCCCATTGTGTGTAAATCAGGAGGCTCCTTTTGGACTATAGGAATCATCATTTCTGTAGATTTTTTTTATTATCGCTGTAACATTCTTCTTTCCTTTATACCACCCAAGATAAATTCCTATCTGTGCATACCTGGTGTGTGGAGGTCTTGTGCAATGGGTAGCACCCCTGCCTCTATGTCAGATACCTGCGTATTATTTGGCTGTAACAGACTTTGTATTAAAAATCTGGCTTTGGCTGAACTTTAATAACTCTGCTGTAAACCCAGTATTTATTTTGGCTTTTCCCAGACATTGCGATCAGATATAAAATAAACCTACATTTTCAATTTCAGGCCACGGCGGTGAGAATGAGAGGCCAGCTTGATTTTTATAAGTCAGATTATTTTTCAACAAGTAGCAAAATAAAAAGGAGTGTTCGAGACTCACTGTTGTGAGCTCAGTTGGTCTAGTTTATAATCTTTATTCAGAATAAAATTCTCACGTCTGAGTAGTTATTGACTTGTACCTGATTCAATTTTGGTATAAATGCAAAGCCAGCACCTTGGACTCATTGAGTTACTCTGCAAGAGGTAAGTAGGGAAGGGAATTTGCCACCTTTACTGTTTTGCCTGAGGCCTAAGATCTACTTCAGTGTAAATGGAGCAGAGTTTGGAATTTGAGGGAAACAAAATATGCAGTTTGCTGCAGGCATGGCATTGTTATAAACAGTCGGGTTGTAGCCCTGGTGGGACAGCTCTGTTTTTAATTCATGGTTCAGCGTCTGAATCACTGTAAAGGCTGCAGGACAACTAGGGATGGGCAATAAATGCTGACCCAGCCCAGCAAGGCCTCCATCTCGTGAATGAATTAAAAAAATGTTCTGGGTTACTTCTTCAAGGTGGATTCATGGTAGTTACTTGATATAGAAATGAGAAAAGTGCTTATTCTGTGTATGTTGTATATATGGAGGATTTTACTGCGAATGTGTTACTCTGTCCTCTTAATATGCTTTCATGCTCTAGTCTTGCTTTTCTCAGCAAGGTTCTGGAACATGGCACCAACCAACTCAATGCCCACCTCTCTCATTGCTCCTTCAGTCTGATAAAAGCAAAATACTGCGGATGCTGGAAATCTGAAACAAAAACAGAAAATGCTGGAAAAACTCAGCAGGTCTGACAGTATCTGTGGAGAGAGAAACAGAGTTAACATTTTGAGTCCGTATGACCTCTGCTCTGAAGAAAGGTCACATAGACCCAAAACGTTAACTCTGTTTCTCTCTCCACAGATGCTGTCAGACCTGCTGAGTTTTTCCAGCATTTTCTGTTTCCCCTTCAGCCTAGTTCCTCCTTGTTGTTATGAAGGTTTTGGCACTGCTATGTAGATCTTCCACCAGGGACCCATGTGGTGCCTGATAACCACAGATTAGCTGAGCTGTCTGTAGCTGTCAGAGGAGACTGCCTTTGAATTCCTTATAGTGGGTACAGCTTGATCATTGGCATGACAGAGGTTGGCTTTTTAGTTAGACCTTGCAACTAAAAAATAATTAAAAGTCATAAATTGACTGAGGCTTTACTACGATGCTTCTGTTCATGAAGGAGGAAGGGGAAGAGGAGGGGTAGGGAAGAACCTCAGTAGGATAATCCTAGGTTTTTCTTTGAAACTTAGCTTTCCCTCATAACCTTTTGTGACCCTCTAGTTTGAGGGGGGTTCAGGCTCAAGCCGTGTCACCAGAGGTGTTCAAACACCTCCCTGTTAAAGTGCCCAATGAGCTGTCGATGTGCAGAATGAAGTGGGATGCTAAGATTGCCCTTCCTGCCTCCCTTCCATTGTAATGATGGACCTTTGCTTCATCCAGGAAAGTCCAGAACAAAGCACTGGGGGCTGAAACATGATGCCAAGGATATATGCCTCTTATTCCTCTCAGCTACACCTTGGAACTGGATATTCCACTGATGCTACAGTAAAGAATATTTACCCTGGCTCTCTTCCAAGTGCTTCCTCTTTGACATTGGCTTCTCATAGACCTAGTCCTACTTTTCTAATGTTATAAGGCTATCTCCTGCAATGGTTCTTCCTCCTATTCCGCGTCTATATTCTGCCCCTTTCTTCCAATTGAACACTGGCAAAACTGCTGCTGTCCTCACCAGATATTTCACATCCCAACCCCCACCTTCTTCCTCAGGCTCAACTTGACAATGCACAGTGGTGGCAGACACTTTTCTCCTAACTATACTCAGTTCTGCTGAAGGGTCATGAAGACCCGAAACGTTAACTGATTTCTTCTCCACCGATGCTGCCAGACCTGCTGAGTTTTTCCAGATAATTCTGTTTTTGTTTTTGACAATGCACAGCTTCAGTGTTCTCATTCACAACACGAGCTTCAAACCTGGCACCCAGTACATCACAACAACCATCTCCAAGACATATCTCTGCCTCACTCTTGACTTGACTTCTCCAGCACTGTGCTTCCCAAGCTTCCTGAACTTTACCCTACATGAGGTCAATCAGAATTCTGACTCCCCTCACATAAACCTGTACAGATCTTTGTTCACTTAACACCTTGATCTTTGACAACCTTGATTAGATCTCCATCACTTAACAACAGGTTACATTTATGTGATGTCTTCAATATAGAATATATCCTAAAATGCTTACATGTGTGTTATCAAAATCTTTTGACACTGAGCCACATAAGGAGATATCAGGTCAGATGATCCAAAGCTTGGTCAGAGAGGTAGGTTTTAAGCAGCATCTTAAAGGAGGAAAGAGAGGTAGAGAATCAGGTGTAGGGAAGGATTTCAAGAGCTCAGGGCTTAATATTGATTTCAAAATACTCCTCAAATCCCTTCATAGTTTTACCTCTGCCTGAATTAGTAGCTTCCTAGAATTCCTGTGCCTCTTGTCCTCTCCACTCTCTTACAACAGAGGCTTTACTGTACAGTTTCTCACACCGCCTACTCTGTTATTTCTGGCAGAGCCTTCAGGCATCTTATCTTCACTGCTGTTATTTATGATTCTCTCCAAGTCACTTGTTGCAACATCTCTTCCCACTTTAAAACCAAACTTAGTTGCCACCTTGCTTAATTTTCCTCTGCTCCTACCCAGGTCTTATTCCCAACTGTGAATGCACCAGGAATGTTTCTGTATGTTAAAGGCACTAAACAAATGCAAGTTAAAAGCAAAATACTGTGGATGCTGGAAATCTAGAACCAAAACAAAAATACCTGGAAAAACTCAGCAGGTCTGACAGCATCTGCGGAGAGGGATACAGTTGACGTTTTGAGTCCGTATGACCCTTCATCAGAACGCTTCTGTTATTGTTCTAGAAACAAATGCAAGTGTTGTTGTTAGATCCCTTAGGAGATGGTCAGTAGCAAAACGCATTGCTCCAGCCCAGCCCAGTATGGAGAATGAAACAAAAAGTCACACATCACAAGACAGGATTGATCTGGACCTGCTGTATCGTTAATTCAAGCAACAGAGGCACATTCAACTGTCCACATATTGCAGTCCTATCCTGCTGTGACTCCTTATGCCACATTTTCTGTTTCTGGTTCACATTAAAAAAAATGTCTTTGTTAATCCATTGCTGTTAACATAGCATAATTACACTATCATGAACAAACTGAAGCAGGGGCCTGTTTGAACACAGCACAATTAGCCATTCCTGCCCACTTTTCACACTGAGCAATGTAATACAAACTGATGATAAATTGGACAGTGTGCTTGTTAAACACAGTCCATGTGGCAGATACCTAACAGGTCTGTGGGAATGAGGAACCACACTCACATTGAGTTGCTCTCAATTCAGTAATATTTCTCTGAACTAATAACTGTGCAGGATGATGTCCTTGTTGTGGTGTCCTGTTCCTGAACAACACAAAAGCAGCAAAGTTAAGATATTTAATAAAGAAGGTATAATGTGCAGCTTGAAATTCTGTCAGGTCCGTCATTCACACCTTATCCCAGAACTATTACCTATTTTAACTCCTCCAGTAAGTTTCAGCACAACAAGATTTCATTCCCAAAAAGATTATCTCCCTTAATTCAACAGATTCCCACTTTTCTGTGCTACTTAATTTAAACTATTGGGAAATTGAATTCTTTTAGTGAATAAGGTTCTTTGGAATAACAGGCCTATTCTCCGCGGCCTGGCTATTTATGGCAGGGATGCAATTGTTTGCTGGACTGTAGGTCCTGGAAATCCAGGGTCACCATTTCTGGGCACATGGTGAGTGCAAGGAATGGCCTGTGTGTCAACAGGTGAAGCTGGTGATGTGTGATTGAAGGACAGGTTACTGCAGCTTGATTCCCAGGGATGTGAGGAAGAGGGGAAAATCGGATGGAGCGACCAGGTCTGAGGTTATACTGTCCGGGGTGAGTTACAGTGTCTGGGGGGAGGAGTTTGGGAGGGTTGTAGCTGGAGGAGAGCAGCTGTAATAGGGGGTGGGGGGCGACAGTGTTCAGACAAAAATAGAGCAGGGAAAATAGCCTAGAAGGGATGGTGTCCGGAAAGGAGATGCAGTCCAGGGAGGGAGAGGTCTGAGAGGGAGGGGCTGTTGTCCAGTGTTGGACTACGCTGTAACAGTCAATATGACAAGCTCCCCTCTCACTAAAATCGCGCACTTACCTGACCGGGAATCGAACCCGGGCAGCGGCGGTGAAAGCGCCGAATCCTAACCACTGTCCAGTGTTGGACTATGGCAGGGGGAGGAATGGGGCTGTGGCTCATCTTCATTTAGTGTGGGGTTTACGAGGAAGCCTCCTGCCTGCCCAATTCCACATTCAGGTAAATATATTTTTAAAACTTACTTTCTTGATGGTGTACGTTCCTTTAAGGACTCTCTGTTATGGCCACACACACACACACACACAGCTCTGGTTTTCCTCAGTGAGCTACAATGCAAATCAAGCTTGTCCCTTATTTGCTTATGCAAAGGAGCTAAGGCCCATTTTGTGTGTGGGGATAGCATGCCAAGCTTTTGGCCTTTAGCAATATATTGTGTGCAACCTTCTCCTACAGAGAAGAAGGAAATATGCTAGTGACAGCTTTGTGAGCTGTTTAGAATGTGCTTTTTATGGCAAAAAAGTTTTTATGGTGTGTAGATGTGAGTTATGGGGAACTGAAGGCTGTAATCACAGAATCACACAGTGCAGAAGAGGCCCTTCAGCCCATCGAGTCTGCACCAACACGTGAAAAGCACCTGACCTACCTACCTAATCCCATTTGCCAGCACTTGGCCCATAGCCTTGAATGTTATGACGTGCCAAGTGCTCATCCAGGTACTTTTTAAAGGATGTGAGGCAACCTGCCTCCACCACCCTCCCAGGCAGTGCATTCCAGACCATCACCACCCTCTGGGTAAAAAAGTTTTTCCTCACATCCCCCCAAAACCTCCTGCCCCTCACCTTGAACTTATGTCCCCTTGTGACTGAGCCTTCAACTAAGGGGAACAGCTGCTCCCTATCCACCCTGTCCATGCCCCTCATAATTTTAATACGGGTAAGAGTAAGAAATGAAGAGGGAGATGGTACTTTTTGGTAAGAAGAATAAGGAGATTCCATACACTTTGCAAAGTGACTAGCTAAATGAAGAACAAAGGGACCTGGGGTCCAGATACACAAATCACTGAAAGTAACAACGCAGGTTCATGAGGCCATTAAAAAACAAACCAAACACTGTGGGGGTTCATTCCTAGAGCGATCGAATTGAAAATCAGAAAAATGACATTAAACTTGATTGAATCTTGGTTAGATCGCATCTTGTACCGTTTTCATCTCTATATAGTGAAAAAGATATAGGGGCTCTGGAGGAAGTACAAAAAAAATCACATGAATAATACTAGAACTGAAAGATTATATCTATCAGGAAAGATTGAACAGACTGGGGCTGTTTTCACTGGGAAAGGGAGGCAGGTGGGTGACCTGATAGAGGTCTTTAAGATTATGAATTGGTTCGATAGGTTAGACTTGGAGAAGATGTTTCCACTTGTGGGAGAGAGAGACCAGAACTAGGGGCCATCAATTTAAGATAAATAAACCCAATTGGGAATTCAGGAGAAACTTTCACAGGAGAAACAGGAGAATGTGAAAGTTGCTGCCACAAGAAGTAGTTAAGGTGAATGACAAAGACAGATTTAAAGGGAAGCTGGATAAACACATACGGCAGAAAGGAATAGAAGGATATGTTGATAGGGTGAGGGGTGCGAGCAGGCTCATGTGGAGCATCAACAATGTTTCTGTGCTGTAAATACTCTGTAATGTCCTTGCTCTGTGCCCCGACACACAAACTATTGCATTAACTTTAAACACAACTAATTGAACTGCAATGATCGAGTAGAGCTGTAGGTTATTTATCTGATCTAAAAAGCTTGTGCAGGCTTCAAACATCACTGTTGCCTGTGGCTGTGGCTGAGAAAATATCCTAATGCTGAAGTTGGGTTTAACAGTGGGGAAATTGATTTCCTCTCATCTTATTTTGTGTTTAGAGATGATACATCTGTAAATTGTATGATCTTATTAGTTTTGGCATTGTCTGAGTGTTGAGGCACTCAACTTTGCAACATCTGGCATACAGAGAGCAGAAAGCTGATTAAATGTAGTTTCCAGAGAATGTGGTGAGATGACAAATTTCTTTAAACTCTTCATTGTTTCGACTTAATATTCTTAGAGAATTTCATAGTTTCATCTGCAGGCAAGGGTTAATTTCCACTCTATGGTCCTAAGGTTAGGGAAAGGTAGAATAACAGTTTGGTGGAAGAAAACTATGATGGAAAATGTTGCCCTAATTGTTATTGAGGTTATGTTGTCATGAAAAGCCGATTACAGCCACGAATTACTGATGGGCATATTGAACTTTTTAAGGAAGACTTGTATGTTTTTAAATAAATACAAGCAAGGACACTGAGCAAAAGATGGCTGATAGTATAAAGTGACCACTTTCTGGAAAATTCCAAAGGGATTATACTGACAGACCTGCTCGGAGAGAACATGGAATGTTGCACCTGAAAAGGTATCATGGCCTTCTTCAAGCAGAGACACTTGCAAAGGAGATAGGAAAGGTGCAAAAGACTGAACTTTAATCTCCTGTGGTTTCAGAGACAAGAGACTGATTATCACATCTCAGCAGTCACCTAAAATCCACCTCCTGTAGATTTATATCTCGGAATATATATAATGGTCAGAGATGAAAGAAAACAGCCTCTGGGTGCAAGACATGTTATTTTTTTCCCTTACAGGAATACACAGGGAAAAATGGGTTAAAAAGCTAGCTGCAGAGTAGTGCAGTGTGTGCTAGTGTACGGGTGTGCCGTGAGAATAACAGCAGAAGAGGACCAACTAGCCACCGCTGAAGTTGCAGGCAAAGTCTCTCTCTCTCTTCCTCTCACTCTGTCTTTCTCTCTCTCTCTCTTTCTGCTGCTGGAGGCAAAGCTCAGTGGAAACCACAATCAAAAAGGAAACAGGACAGCCTTTCAGCTACCCTGCAGAACCAAGTGTCTCCAAACCTACTGCAAAACTGCCAAAGTCAGCTCTACCGGAATCACCCAACTTAACGGCCGCAATGTTTCACCATCTACACCTCACGGACAAGCCAAAGACTGATTCATATATAATTTTAAACTTTTATTTGGACTCTTATCTTCTCATTTCTGATCTGTGTGTATGTGTGCTGTGCTTTTATTATTTCTCTTGGGGTTTTTATTAACTAATAAACTTGCTCTTTCTTTGATTCATGAACGCCTGGTTAAATTAGCTCCTTCTGAAAAATAAATACATTTGGGCTGGGAAAAGGTATCCACAGGGGAAGGGATT
The DNA here is from genome assembly GCF_964194155.1 of Cetorhinus maximus. Classification (NCBI taxonomy): domain Eukaryota; kingdom Metazoa; phylum Chordata; class Chondrichthyes; order Lamniformes; family Cetorhinidae; genus Cetorhinus; species Cetorhinus maximus. Next base: position 94,775,207 of record NC_135899.1, on the reverse strand, counting down.
CCACTTAAATTAACTTGGTTGTGACAAAACAAAGGGATTGAATAAAGAAGGGGAGCAGCTCATTTCTCTGCAATCAGGAGCCAACAAAATTGGGGTCCCGTTCGGGAAATTTACAAATTGGGGACCTCGCCCGGGGACCGGTTGTAACAAGGTGAAAAGTCACGTAGTGTGGTCGTGGCTTCACTGAAAATGTTTTTCAGCCTTAGAAGACACGATTTTACAGTTGCTATCCTTCTATGCAAAAACTGCTCAGAGACAGGGGAGGGGCCAAATCCTCCCCATTGCCATCAAGACAAAGTGTGATTTTGCAGAATTTATCATTGTGGGGATACATTGTGCCTCCTGCTACACAAGTTCTTGATTTTTATTTTTACATGTATCGGAAGAAATAAGCCCATCTAAATACAACAAAAGGACATTTTTACGTGTGAAGAAAGATTAAAGATGCTTATGTTTTGTGACCTAAAGAGGAAAGCGGTAAAGGTGTTATCTCACTGGAACAGATTGACAGGTGAAACATTGTGACATAGCATCTCGGGCCTTCTGTCTGATACCATCATTAGTATTATCTCCCCTAGCACCCCCTTCTCCCACACACTCCTCCCTCTCCAATGTCCATGTGCCCAAAACATTCTAGGCCAGCACCCTTGAAAACCAGGAGATGGGTTCTTAGAGATTAGTGTTTCATCTTGATCAGGCAATAAAATTCCACAGCTAGTGTGGTTTTTAGCCTAGTTATATTAGCCAGTCTTTTTAAATAGTGGATTTTCATACTTGTTCTGCTTAGGAAACTGAAATAGTTTGACTACAACATGATGTTATGAGGATGCGTTTAAACGTACAATTTCCATTTTCTGGCTGGATTAAAAAAAAACAGTAAACTGTAATCCTGTTAAGAAAATGGAGGACTCCCAGCCAGCCAGAGTATACAACTTGCATTCTACCCAAGTGGAATGAAAAGGGAGCAGCATGAAAGACCCCAAATCCTTTTGGCTTTCACCCTCTCCTAAAACTTTTCATAAGTTTCTAAAATGAGACATCAAAATGCAAAAGCTTCTGAGATGAAACATCTGTTCTACAGAACAATGACTACAGCACCATGGCAATAAAATTCCTCTGGAATATACAGCCATCAGGACATTAAAGAACTGTTTTACCAAGCCAGAGAGATCACAAGAAGAGATTAGAATGCGATACTGAAAGGCTGCAACGAAGCCATCTCTCTCTCTCTCCCTTTCTCTCCCGGTCGTATTTTTAAATTAACCATCATGAGAAGAGGAATTGACTTAAAGCAGATCTTTTGGGAATAAAATGTGGAAATCTGCTCCTTACAACTACACCCAGGAAAACAACTGAATAAAATTGCCGCAACACAGAGTCACCACATTGAGACCAGCCAAAGGATAGTTAACCATATATTTCTTTGATTGTTGATCTTCTTCACAAACTGTAAAACATCTTTAAGCTGACCCTCTTATTCTACTATCTGTACCGGTGAGTGTGGGGCCTAGGGAATGTGTGTGACGTATGAATGGTGGTTGTGATCTACCTAGATTTTTTTTAAATTCAGGAAATAGTTTCAATAAACTTATCTTGCTCTGTGTTTAATCTCAGAAAACCTGCCTGGCTAATTCTTTATAGCCTAAAGTGTACATAGTCGGACTCCTGCAGTATTGGCAAATGCACATCCTCGAAAAACCCTGTTATGGTCAGACTTTGAGTGGTAGGATAGGACAGTCATTTTTACCATTCTTCATGTGGCCATCACAGAAATTCGGGGCTCATTCAGGGTAAGATCCCACAGATAATGAGAGAAGTGGAGTGGGGAAAGTAAATTGTTCCCTAGAAGCAATTAAAGAAATCTTAGGTTTATGATACCAAAGTGCAAAAATATTCACATTCAAAGCCAGTGCCTTTCTAGAACAGGTGGAAATTACTTTGGATAATTTAAAGGCTTTGTTACTCGAGGAGTTAAAAAGTGTAGCAAGGGAGTTGGAGTTAGTGTTTTTCCCAAAAGCCAGGAAACCTGAACTATTAAATCTCATGGCCAGACAATCGGTTTGCGAACCTGGAGAAGTTGTAACAGACAGCCCAGCATTAGTGAAATTACACTAGAACAGAGAAGACTACAGCTAGAATTCCAAGAAAAGAAAGAGAGAGAGAGAGGAAAGGGAAATAGAAAGAGCAAAGAAAGAGAAAAGGGAAGGGGAAACAGAAAAAGAAAGAGAGAGAGAGGAAAGCGAAAGAGAAAAAGAGACAGAGCAAAGGAAGAAGGAGCAAGGTATCCAAAGGGAGATGAGAATGCTTGAATTGGGTAGTGACAAGTCCCCTGTGCCCACCAAAGGCACCTTCTACCTCAGGTCTGAGCACTGAGTTACTCAAGTTTGCCTATTTAATCCCTAAATTTGGTGAGGAAGAGGTGGAAGCCTTCTTCATCTCTTTTGAGAGAGTGGTTCAGCAAGTGAGGTGGCCAGCAGAAAGCTGGACCCTGCAACTACAAAGTAAGCTATCAGGTAAGGCTCATGAAGTATGCTCCCTGTTGCCTGTTGAGAGTTCGGCAAACTATGAGGTGGAAAAGAAGGTTTATTTGAAGTGCATATAAACCTGTGGCAGACGGTTACTGTTAGAAATTCCATACCCTCCCTAAACAGCAGGACCAGATGTAAATCGAATTTGAATGGCTTAAGCAGCTCATGTTTGATCAGTGGATATGAACGCTCAATGTTAAAACCTTTGGGAAATAACACTCCTCCCTATAGTAATCCACATAGAGGAGCAGAAAGTGGCAAGGGCCAGGCAGGCACCAACTCTGCCTGATGATTATGAGCTTGTCCACAAGCCCTCATCCCAGAAAAAGCCCTTCCATAATCACCTCCAGCAACCTGGAATGGATAGGGGGTGGAAGGCTGATAGGAAGCTGAGCACCCATAGGAAAGAAAGGACAGCAGGAAGCACAGGGGGCCCTTCCTCAAACCCGAAAGGGTGATGCTGAGAAAAGGAATGAGGTCCGGAAGCCTGTGTATTTCAATTGCTACAAGGCTGGATACCTTCATTGTTGGAAATTATAAAGAGAACCCGTAGGATTTGTTGGGGCACATAGGCCCTGTACAGAAAAAGAGAGTCCGGCAGAGAACACAACAGAGCAGACTGTGGCTCTGACCACTGCAGCAAGTCCCTGTAAGCACATCCCTGTGGCTGCGGGTGAATTTTGCAAAGCCCCTGAGAGTTACAATAATGCTGTGTCAGAAGGAAAGTGTTGTGGGGAGCCCAATAGAATTGTTCTGCAGGCATTTCTTGAGTGGAAACTTTAAGTTTATTTACAATATACTCAGCAGCAACTACACGTGTGCTTTCAACTCCAACTCTATTTCCTCACTGACTGCTGAGGTAGCCTTAGCTGCTCTCCTATTGGCTACTACAGGTCAGGTGATCTTGCCTAGCACGTATTATTCTTAAAGGTACATTACACACTAAATAAAACCATAATTATTACATTCCTCCCCCTTTAACTATATACATACTATATTTACAAGTACAAATTTTTCAAGACAACATAATATTTACATGGGGTAAGGAATTTACAAGTTTAGTCTTTCAGGTGGTTTCCTGGTACGTGTGGAATGTCGCAGCTCCACAACTTCAGATTCTTTGTCAGGAATCTCCTTTTCTGGAGTTGCCTGAACATCAGGTGTTTCGGTGGCACTTGCAGTTCTGTATCCTCAACTCTTACAGGAACATCAGGCATATCAGTCCTGGGTTGTGTACCTCAACAGGAAACACAGACCTGGTCATGGTCACTGGTGGAACCAAATCTTGGTGACTTGTCTCTCTCTTCCTTAAATGGTCCACGTGTTTACAGATGATCCGACCTCCCACCTCCACGTGGTAAGATAGAGGTCCAGTCATCGCAGCTATTTCACCCGGTAACCACTTTGGTCCTTCTCTGAAGTTTTTCACATATACTGTCTCTCCCACGGTCAATTTCCTCTTGTGACTATGCCAGTCGTGTCTAGTTTTCGGGCTTCCCTGACTCCTTTCCACCTTCCCCTCTAAATTCGGCATTATTAAGCTCAATCTCATCCTGAGACGGTGTTTCAACAATAACTCCGCAGGTGTGACACCTGTTGTTGTGTGAGGGATAGTCCTGTAATGAGAAAGAAAGTGAGCTAGCTTGGTTGCCAAGGAATCTCCAGTTAGCTTTTTCATGCCTGTCTGGAATGTCTGAATCTCCCTTTCCCCAGTCCGTTTGAGGAAGGGTGGACGGTGCAGTTTTCACATGAGTGATACCATTGAGGCTGATATACTGTTGAAACTCAGCACTCTTAAATGCTGTGCCATTATCGGAAATAACTACTTCTGGTAGCCTGTGAATGGCAAAACTCTGATGTAGTTTCTCAATTGTAGTGGCCGACGTTGGTGACTTCACTTCATATATGCCAAACCATTTTGAATGGGCATCGACAATGAGCAGAAACATTGTCCCCAGGAAAGGTCCAACATAGTCAATGTGTAACCGCACCCAGGGTCTACCTGGCCACTCCCATGGGTGTAATGGAGCTGTCACTGGCAACTTCTGCAGTTGCTGACATTGTACACAGTGCTTTACTAAACTCTATTTCGCCATCCATCCCTGGCCACCATAGATAGCTGCGTGCTATGGTCTTCATTCGGGAATTTTCTGGATGGGCACTGTGTAGTTCAATTAAAAGTGGCTCCCCTCCCTTTGGAGGAACTATCACTCGTGCTCCCCACAATAAGATGCCATCCTGGCTGGTTATTTCACGTCTTCTGTTGAAGTACAGTTTCATTTCATCAGATACGGGCTCCTGTTACCAACCATGGAGCACTTGTTCTCGTAATTGAGATCGCACTGGGTCCCGACTTGTCCAGTCTCTGATCTGTCAGTGAGGAATCTAAGAAATTTAACAGTAAAACATGTTCCTGTGGAACTGGGACGTGTTCATCATTTTCTTGGAAAGGCAAATGACTAAGTGCATCAGCGTTTGCGATTTGATCGCGGTGTAGAAGATTAGGAGGGGCATGGACAGGGTGGATAGGGAGCAGCTGTTCCCCTTAGTTGAAGGGTCAGTCACGAGGGGGCATAAGTTCAAGGTGAGGGGCAGGAGGTTTAGGGGGGATGTGAGGGTGGTGAGGGTCTGGAATGCACTGCCTGGGAGGGTGGTGGAGGCGGGTTGCCTCACATCCTTTAAAAAGTACCTGAATGAGCACTTGGCACGTCATAACATTCAAGGCTCCGGGCAAAGTGCTGGTAAATAGGATTAGGTAGGTAGGTCAGGTGTTTCTCATGTGTTGGTGCAGACTCGATGGGCCGAAGGGTCTCTTCTGCACTGTGTGATTCTGTGATTCATAACAGTTGATCGTTCCTAGGAATGATTTGAGCTCTGAGACGTTCTTTGGCGCAGGTGCCTCTCTTACAGCTCTCACTTTCTCCTCAACCGGGTGGAGATCCTGTGAATCTACCCGGTGACCCAAATAGATTATCTTCCTCGCTTAGAACGTGCATTTTTCTTTTTTCTAGAACAGACTTTAATCTCGGCCTTCTTTCTGACTTCACTATTGGCCAGGCTTCTCTCAGATACAAGCTCAACTTGTCTGAGCTCAGTGGCTGAGTCTCCCAAAATTTCATTATCTCTCTGCTTCTTGGGAAATGTTGTGACTTTTGCTTCCAAAGCCCCTTTGGCTTCAGTTAGCTGATTCTTCAGCTCTTTGCTAGACAGCTAGCTTCACTGAGCTAGCACTGCCTTGGAGCTTATCCGAACTCCTGTCTCCTGGCTGGATCCAGTTATACACGACTCCCAGGGCTTCTTGTGAACCCTCTCCGATTACCAGGGTTTCCCCTCCTGAACTCTCTTTGTATTTCTTCTGCTGTGCTTCCATTCTACTGTTTGAAATGGCCTTCATTTCTTATGTTGCTGAATGGTTACACATTCCTTTTGCATTTGATCTTCAAGGACAATCAACCATTATTTAAAATGTTTTATTTCCTGTTGCCCTCCCTTTGCGGTCTCCTGTTGCCCTTGGCGTAGTTGCCCTCTCTCTGGGGTCTCATATTCCCTTTGGCAGAGTTTCCCACTCTCTGGGATCTCTCCTAATTTTCTGTCCATAGCCGTTTTTCTTGTATTTACCACTTTACATGATTTGCCGCTTTAAGAGCACTCATCATTTTTTTACTCGGACTGACTCTGCAGCTGTTGGATTTTCTCTACTGCATTTCCCGCACTTTTTGAGTTTTGGTGGGATCCCCACGATCGTGGGCCTTTTTCTCTTTTAACTTTGTAAAACTTTGTTCATGTTTGGGAAAAGCCACAGCAGTGATTTCTTCTCCCTTTTCTAGGTGAATCCACGGGTTTTTTTTTTTCAAATTTAAAACTGCAACACTGCTTTCTGCTCTGATTGCCCTTTTATTAAAATTTTCAAGCTGTGTGCCAGCTTCTCTAACCTACTGAGCCTGTGGAACTGCCGCCTATTTCACAATATAAGTACAGATTCTCTTCTTTTGTTTCGCTCACCCGTCATGTGGATTCTCACTCAGGGGTCTTGCGCTTTTGGTATTATTTTTTTAAATGTCGAGGGTGCTCAGAGAGATTTCTCAGCCATTTGGATTGGGGCCTGTTTTCTCTTTAACTTTAAGTGACAGCATACCTGGAGAGTACATCTTCCTTTCTTTTTAATTATCTTAAACATTCACAATCCCCAGGTGAGGGACAGCACCAGATCTGATCCCATCCTCATCACCAGTTTGTTTTAGGGTGGCTGAGTTGTACTATTAATGATAGAGTTAATCTCCAGTCACTTCTTGGGTGGAAACATTAAGTTTATTTACAATATACTCAACCGCAACTACACCTCTGCTTTCAACTCCAACTCTATCTCCACACTGACTGCTGAGGTAGCCCGCACTACTCTCCTATTGGTTACTACAGATCATGTGAACTTGCCTAACAAGTATTATTCTTAAAGATACATTACACACTGAATAAAACCATAATTACTACAGAAATGTATCCTCATATCCGCAGAATGAGGCAAGTCAGCCCAGAGTCGTACTGAGGGACACTGGGGCCAGCCAATCTCTACTGCAGGGAAGAGGCATGACCTTTACCCTGGAGAGTGCAGTAGAGGCCAAAGTGGTGGTAAAAGGTAGCAAGGGAGAGTACATGCCTGTACCTTTATACAGCGTGCACCTCGAGTGGGACCTTATCTCAAGACCAGTGACAGTGGGGGTCATCCCCAGTTTACCTGCTCCTCAGCAATGACCTGTCAGGGTCAAAGGTGGCAGCGACCCCATGGCTTTAGAGAAGCTAAGTGAGTTCAGGGAGACGGAGCAACTGTGGGAGAAAGTCCGTGGCATTTTTCCTGACTGTGTGGTAGCCCGGTCAATGGCTAAAAAAGCCCCATCAGAGGAGGCTAAACTGGCCCTGCTGTGGCTATCTGAAACCTTTCCGGGAAGTTTAGAATCTGGTAGTGATTAGAGGCAGTATTGAGCTGTCGCTGTGTCACTCTCTTAGTGAGCTGGAGGCTGCCACTGACAGGAATCAGGAGAAGTGTTCCTGCCAATAGGGATGTTTGTCCACCTGATGCATAAATGGGCTTTAGTATTGATTCCAATTTCCCTTTCCCTTTAACACTGCAGTGAGGGAGCCACCACAGGGGCCTAGACTGTGTGGGCCAATTCCATCTAAAAGGATCAGGGTAATTGTAGCTCACCTATTGATCTCACCCTTTTAATCCCAATTTTGGGGGATGGCAGGTTTTATTCCCATGATCGCAGTCCTTCCCGCTTCCATCATCAGTCATTCAGTCTGAGATAAAAGTCCATCCAGTAAATTGAATCTTAATGTCGGTTGAAGCTGGGCTTTGCATGGATTCCAGTATCCTGGCTGCTTTCCTGGGCCAAATGTATCTCCCATTATTATTTCACCCAGCTTCGCTCCCTCGGTCAAAAAACAGGCTTGGGGCAGGATTTTGCCCAACCTGCCATGTTGGGCGGGTCCGGGAGCGGCCATGAAGCCGCCCGTCGCCCACAACCGGACCCTGAGCGGGATTTCACGCTGGCCGATTAATGGGCAGCCGGGGTGAACCGCGTGCTGCAGCGCTGCTGGGACAGGGGGCGGGAGGAGCGCCTGCACGGGAGTGTGCGCACACGCACAGTAAACTATCACTGAGGCACAGAGCTGCCTCGGGGAGCTGGAGAATTCTGAAAATAAAAAATAAAGAATGTAATAATGTTAGTAACACGTCCCCGCTCATAAGGCCCTGTCAACATGAGCAGCAACACTTTAGGAATTGGATTGAAAATTTTTTATTTCTTTTTAAATCACCGATCGACGCCTCATCCCACCCGTGGATGAATTTTCACAAAAAATCCAAAGGCCGCTTGTCCTTTTTGCCCGTCACCCAGTGTAAGGATGGAAGGGCAGTGAATGAAAAATTTCATTTAATTAGAACTTTAATGGCCTTAATCGGTCTGTTAACTGTTGGCGGGCTCGCTACCGACTCCCGCACCCACCTGCTGACCAAAATATTGCGCGAATGTGCGATGACGTTGGGACACTCGCCCGACATCGCGCATCATCTTACGCTCGTTCGGGTCAGACACGCGCTCACCAATATTCTGCCCTTGAATTTTCTGCAATGTTTTCCACAACCACAGAATGTCTCAAAGCACTTTATAGCCAGTGAAATACTTTTTTCAATGTAGTCACTGTTGTATTGATTCATGCAGCATCCTACTTTATTCATAAATTGATTCTGGGTCAGAAATTAGGGGCAGAATATTACATCTGGCGAGCGGGCATGTGCCCGACCCGATCAGGCGTAAAATAGCATGTGAAGCCTTCGGCCGAGCGTCCTGACATCATCGCGCACTTGTGCAATATTTCACTCAGCGGGCGTGAGTGGGTACTGGAGCTGTGCCCGCCATTAATTAGTAGGTCATTTAAAACCATTAACAATCCAATTGATAGTGATTTTCTATTGTCCATGTGATTACACGATTGTTGCACAGGCAAAGCGGGCAGGCAGCCAGCTTTTCAAAAACCTCATCCACAGCTGGGATAAAAAGGGTGAGCAGCATTGCCAGTGTTAGTAGTGGAGAGTTTTGGAGTTAGTTTGTTGCTGGGCACTTATTGGTACTTGGCAGCTTCATCTCTGTTCAGGGCTTCATTCTTAGCATTTCCAGGCTTCACTTCATGTCTTCCTGGCATCTCCATGGACCCCAGAGGATTCAGACCGTGTGGACCATTCCAGGTATCAGACAGCCTCTGTTACCCTGGTAACGGGGATTGTGGTCTCCGCTGGAGGCACCTCCTCTGAGGAGGAAGAGAGGGGCAGAAGGGAGAGGAGGCCGGGTGTCCCTATGCAGCCTCCAGGAGAGGGTCCTGTGGGAGGAGAGGCGCAGGCACAAGGGGCACAGGGTCAGCAGGAAGTCCAAGGCAGAAGGGGCCGCAGAAGACGCCACTATCCTGCTGCCAGGGTTTACAGGCGGCGATGCAGCTACCTCAATATGTCTGAGGTGCAATGCCGAAGGAGGCTCCGCCTCTCAAGGGAGACAGTGACCTCCATTTGTCAGATGATTGGGCCTGAGATCAGCTCCGACTGTGTGGGTGGACAATCCATGCCAGTGGCTCTGAAGGTCACAGTGACCCTCAACTTCTATGCCTCTGGCTCTTTCCAGGGGTCAGTGGGGGATCTGTGTGGTGTCTCCCAATCAGCTGTCCACAGTTATGTCAAGCTGGTAACAGAAGCTCTGTTCAGGCGGATATTGACTTTCCTTCATTTCTGCAGGGACAAGGCCAGCCAGGCTGAGTGAACCAGAGGCTTCGCGGCCATTGCTGGCTTCCCCCGTGTCCGTAGATTGTACACATGTGGCCATCAGGGAGCCAGCAGGTGAACCCGGTGCCTTTGTGAACAGGAAGGGTTTCCACTCCATGAACGTGCAGATAGTGTGTGATCACAGGATGCTGATTCTACAAGTCTGTGCAAGGTACCCAGGCAGCTCCCATGACGCCTACATCCTCAGACACTCCCAGGTGCCGGGGCTCTTCAGTGCTCCAGCCCGGCTGGATGGATGGCTGCTGGGTGACAAGGGCTATCCCCTCAGAAGGTGGCTCATGACGCCTCTCCACCATCCAAGAACAGAAGCTGAGCAGCGGTACAATAGGAGCCACAGCACCACAAGGGCAGTGGTATAGAGGACCATCAGTCTTCTCAAGATGCGCTTCCGATGCTTGGACCATTCAGGGGGCGCACTACAATACCTCCCAGAGTGGCTGTCACTGATAGTGGTCACATGCTGTACTCTCCACAATCCGGCACTGACAAGGGGGGGGCCACTGGAGGAAGAGGATCTTGAGGCAGCTCCACAGGCCACAGAGGATGGATCCAGTAGTGAGTCAGAAGAGGAGCATGGTGAGGAGAATGCTGAGGGTGTGGAGGCAGACCTCTGTATCCTCCAGGGAGGCAGGGACACCAGGGACACCTTCATCCAACTCTCCTTCAGCTCAGCTGCCAAAGATCTGCTTCCACCTCATTGCCAGGGCTGCAGCCTCCATCCCGCTGTCTGAAATGACTCTTTCATTTGAACCCAAAGTCCACTCAGTGCCTGTGCAATAAAGCTTAGAGCCACTCGTGTCCAGCATTACATACTGGCGTTCCCTGCACCAATAAGATACAAAGGTGAAGCATACTCAGGCAATTAGGACCTAAAAGTCATTTTGACAATCCAAACAAATTAACATAACTTTCTCTGGTCTTCATTCCCAGACCAGTAAACATAAACAAAATATTACACAACAGAAGATCACCTGTGACCCATCCCTCTTGTGCTCATGGTGACTTCAACTTGCGTTTGCGAGTGCTATGTCTAGGTGCTCCCCCCTCGCTGACAGCAGCAATGGAGGCAGCTGCTGACTCTGCTGTCCTGTTGGCCTTGATGATCTTGATGGTCGTCCTCTGGCCAGTGGAGCCTGTACTAGCCCCGCCTGGGAGAGAGCAGCCAGTGCCACGGCTGGCATCTCCCCAGTCATCGCAGCCTCATCAGATGCCACGGTCACTGGCAGAGGGGCGGAGGAGCTGTTGCCATCATCCGGAGCGCCCTGAGAGGAGCCCACAGAGACGACAAACAGCTCGAGCGCCAACGTGAGGTCACTCAGGACCTCCCTGCTTGCCATTGATGGACAGTCACCTAGCTGGGATACTGGGTGCCTCATCCATCTCCCCACACCGACATTGATCACCTGAGGTTAGTGCCTGTGTGAGGGCTTGCAGTCTGAATGCAACCCAAGGAAGTCCTCATTCTGTCCCTGGAGCAGCCTCTCCATGAGAGTCGCCTCTCTCTAAATGGAGGAGGCAGTGCGCTCCCCATGGACTCCTCCACAATGGAGACCATGACACCCAGACCCTCATGATCTCTGCCAGATCGTCCCACAGATCTCACTGGACATCCAGCACCTGCCGCCTAATGAACAACTCCAGAGGCCCATCATCTGCCTTTGACTCAGCATCGTCCTGGTCTCCAGCAGCCCTCCGACTGCCGGCGCCCTGGGCACTCTCTGCCTCCGCCTGCACCTCAAGTGATTGTGAAGCACCCTCACTAATATTCACTGAGATACTAGCCGTCGACCTAATGCCCACTGAGGTGCTGGTATCTCTGCTGGGGCCTGCTTCAGGGAGCGGGTATGATGTAGATACAAGTGAAGCCCGGTGGTCCTCTGGCATTAGGGGTGGCTCTTCGGGGTTCACAGAGCGACGCCTGCTGGTGAACCTAAAAGGGAGAAGAAGGACATGCCATTAGTTAAACTCATCACACTGTCACTGTGCATGCCAGGCACCCTGGTGAGACAATGGAGATCTGTATCATGGTGCCCTCGTCTTTCAATGATCAATGGGGACTCCAGGTTCGAGGCTCCCATCAATGAAGGGACTACACTAGAAAGGTTGCATAATCTGAACTCTCACCTCTGTGCACTGCACTCTGACCTTCATCTGGCACCCCCGCCTCACCATGCCCGGTTGCACAGGGAGCTGGCTCTTGAGCTCAAGGGCATCCTGCTCAAACCTGCTGAGCAGCAGGAGGTTGGGCTGGCTCAGCCTGTCCGTGCCCTCTCTGCCTGGTTATGGCTTGTCTTCTCCTGAAAGGACAGAGCAGCATTGATTAGTCCCCTCTCTACCTGCAGCGCCATTGCAGCCTGGCCACCCCCAGCTGAGGAACACCTCGCAGGGCACATCCGAGTCGTGGCCCTCGAGCTGCAAGGCACTCAGTCCAAGCAGCCAGGGCTCACCCCCTTGGCCAGCTCCAGTGTGATTGACAGTTGGCGCTCAGACTCTAACACCCCTGTGCTCCACGGGGGGACAGCTACAGCTTAACACATCTGCACACTGACCCTTGCCGACACGGTACTCACCCTTGCTGAGCACAGCAGCCCATTGAACCTCTTTCGGCACTGCACCCAGAAGCGCCGCACCGCGTCATGGCTGCTCACCAGCACTGCCACCACCTCCCATACCCTCTTGGTGAGGTGCGGTGGCCTCCTCATCCCCATCTCTGGGACAAGGGTGTCCCTCCTGGCAGCCACCTCCTCCAGGAGGACGACGAGGCACTCGTCCGAAAAGACGGGGGCCGAGTGCCCAACTGACCTCCCCTCCCACCAACCGCACTTGACTCCATAACTTGGGTTTGAGAACGCAGAGGAGATGTTCTTCCATGGCAGCTTTCCAGGGGCTGCCTGGGCCATTGTTAAACTGGCCGCCGAGTGGCCATTGGACCAAGCGGCCTGTCGTTCCCCACCCCCACCCGGCCCTTCCTGACCAATGGGGAGCCGCGTTTCATGCTGGATGGGCCTTAATTGGCCCACCGGAGTGAGGTGGCGATCGGGGGCCAATTGCGGGGGATGGCCCATTTCGCGGTCAGCCTTGGGCCCACTCACATCGCCCCCCCCGACAACCTCAAAATCCTGCCCCATGCTGATTTCACTCCAGAATGGAAACTAGGAGCCATTAGTCTGAACATCTCTCTGATATAACATGCATTCCTTATGGCTAAATCCCCCAATTCAGAAATCACATCAGGAGCAAGTTCATTCTGAAGCACTTTCTGTACAGTCCCTGAAGAACACCATAGAAAATTAGATGTATCAATGGACCTTTTGTGATATCATCTGTCACAATTAGAAACATGCAAAGGTTCCCTGGGGGCATTTGATCTGGATACATAAAAGATAGTTTGGGGCTAAAGTTATTTCATTCTTTGAGAACTGTAGCAGAATGTCAGCACTGCAGCCAAAAGTCAAAACTAATGGAATTCAATTAGAACTGGAATTTTTTCAAAGGAGATGTTATGCATCTTCTGTCCATTGTTCCCAGGTCCTGTTCAATGAATAACCCATTTTACACAACAAATGATTTAGACATTTTCCTCAGAGATATTCATAGTAAAATATTTGTTAGAATGTCTTGAGATTCAATTTCTTACAAATTGTTAATTGTAATGGCAGCTTTCCAAAAATGGAAGCTAATCCCTGTTACAATAACTTCCAGCTATTAGAATTTGGATGGAATGTTCTTCATTCTTTACACTGCTCTTTATTCAGAAAGAGGCCAATGTTTGAGTTGGGTTTAAAACTTGTAAAAAAAATGTGATTTGTGGTTAAGACAAATGTGGCTATTGCAGGAAATGTAATATGTGCTGAGAAAATCATTCTGTGTTTCAATTTCTATTCACTTCTAGATACTCATGAGCGCAGTTGCCCGGGTTTTGATTTCATGCATTATCAGAATATCAGTTTACAAGAAAAACAATGATTAATGGGGAAAACATGGCATTTTGGCAGAAATCAAAACACCCTCTGGCCCTCAGGGAGCTGAAAGCTTTTCCAAAGGGACAGCCATAAACTGAATGTTTTATGATAACTTGACACGAAATATTTTACCCACAGAATAACCCTTAAATATTTAGCATAGCTTAGGTTAACAATTCTTAGAGGGTTTGAAGAATTTAAATTGCAGAATTGCAAAAAGTAGAAGTTAAAATAGTTTAAGTTTACATTTCTCAGTTGAATCTCGGTTAATAACATTGGGAACCTCTTATTCATGTAGGAAAAGATTAATGTGAGCCTCTACTCATAGCTACCTCTCAATATAGTAACAAATTCATTTGCATGTTAGTGGCTTTGGTGATGCTGGGCAGTGGCAATTACTAAATCACCAATGTCTCTCATTCATTCAGAAGCGAGTAACATTATTGATCCCTAGAACAGGAATCTGCCGAACAGTATCTGACTTAGGATCAAGCTACTGAATTGTCTTAAATTATGGATTGGCTCTTAATTACACATCTTCTCTGATGCTTGGGTTCTGTGAAATAGATATAAAGCCAACTGAAAAAGCACTGGGATAATGGCTTCAAGTCAAGTTGTATCCCTAAGTGGCTGGAGAGTCCCACTTGTAATAAAGTGAAGTTAGCTATCTGCAAATATCAAACAGCAGGTATCTTAGAAGTTTAGAAAGGTTTGGGAGATTTTAATTGGCATCACTAACATTTGTAGTTTTGACAAGAACACATTAAATTGAGGACAAAGATCTTTGCAAGTCAACAAAAGCCATACTGTACAGAGCAGTTGTTGTCACCACACGCCTGTACAGCAGTGAGACTTGGCTGATGTATCAGTGACACATGGGCAACACCAGAAAAATTCCACTGCAATGTCTCCGCCACATCCTCAGGATTCAGTGGGAGGACAGTTGAACAAATGGCAGTATCCTTCAGTTCCCTAAGCATTCAGGCAAAACTCCTGCAAAATCAACTTTGATGGACCGGATACTGTGTCCTTATGGCCAAAAAGCATCTCCTCTGCCAGGTCCTGCTTTCTGAACTTTCAAATAGCCAACGTTCCACGGGAGGACAAAGAAAACATTTCAAAGACATTCTGAATCTCTCCTTGAAGTGCGGCAGCATTGATATTAATGACTGGGAGGAACTTCTTACCAATCATTCAAAATGGTGACACCTTGTCCATCAAGCTGCATCACGCCTTGAATCTAAATGCCTTAATGACGAGGGAGAGCGGTGGTGGAGAAGGAAAGAAAAGGAAGCACATCCTGCGCTTTGGATCACAATCCCGTGTGGGACGCCCTGCCCCCTGTGCCCAAAGGTCTGTGGGTTGAGAATTGGCCTGTTCAGTCACATGAAGACCCAAGGCTGAAACTTGCAACCCTGAGTAGTGTCATCCTCGAACCGAGGGACAGCCGACAATGATGACAACATTAAGTATTTTGAAATTGTTAGATTTCTTTGCTAAGGAAAACACAATATTTTTCATCCATCACAAGCCGTAAATCAGAACCAACTGCAGCATTTTTAAACATATCCTCTCTTCTTTCCGCAAAGCTGGTGACTTATTGTGAGGTAAAGTTACACAGGGGCTCTCTGCCCCCCAGTATCTTGTCCAAAGCCCTGATTTTCGCTCCCAGGTTAGGCAGCACAAGCCGGGAAATTTCCCAGCTCCCATTCACAGGTTGGGGATGCTGAGTGCCAAGAGGGGCTGTTTTACAGGCCCGCCTCGGTTCTCTGGGACTTTGCCCCAGTTGTATCATTAGGCCCTCACTCCTCACACTCCATCACCCTTCTACCCACTCTCCATGTCCCATCCATGCCAACCCATGCTCCCCACCCACTCCCAAGGCCCCTTCTAGCGCCCCCGCCAACTTAATGTCAACTCATACCAACTGATGCCAACCCACCCACCATCCTTTGCCCTTACGCCCTCCATATCAACTCACTGAGTATTCACCATCAGCAGACCTCAGGAGCCATGTTGTGATGAAATAAAATAAAAGTCTAAATATCTATTACAGCCTTTAATATACTTAAAAAAACACTCCCATTCATGAAAGCCCAGTCAAAACATTTAAATTGCAAGTACTTAACCTCTTATAAAAACAAGCAAATTTGTATTCATAAAGCCACATGAAACAGGTAATCCTTTAATAACCTCTTTGAGATACCAATTAAACTGTGAATTTAGGCTCCCCTACTGAGATAATGATAGGTTGGAGAAAGCAGCCAAGCATAAATAATGACATAATGATAATGCTTGGGGTAATGTCAACAAACAGCTATTGTAATTGCTAGAACAAATATTTTACAACTCTCACACAGGCAGTCTATCTTCTAAAATGTTTAAAGGTCTGGAGATTTAAATAACTTCATAGTTTGACAGTACTACAGAACTCATTCACCCTTCAAGGGCATTTACTACTATAAAAATTCATAGCTCCCACACTGTGCGTTAAGGCCCTTGCTACAGCAAAAATGTGGCCTGTTTGAACTCAGCACTCAGGGTGAGTGGGTGAGGGAGTGAGGGTGAGGGAGAATTGGGAGCGGGACTTCCAAATCTGGTTTGTGCCATCCATTTTTAAACATCCATGGAACCTCCATGGCTCCGCGACAATCGGGGCCCATCCTTTATCTATGAGGGTAAACACTGTGGGTTCACAGACTATTTTCCATGGATGACATAAAAATTAAGTCAGAATTGTCCTCAGTTGACATGTACACATGTGCAATTTCTGTCAACAGCCTCTGGATATTGACGAGGATTGGCCATGCGTTCTCCACACAATTAATTGATGTTTCCACTGACCCCTCAGTTAAAGCCAACCAATTCTGCACAGGACAAGTAGGGAAGCTTGGATTTTCCTGGTCAGTCTAGTTTAATACTATCCCACAATCTGCACTTATTCACTAAACTGTCAGGGAAATATGTGAGGACCTTGTAACTGAAGGAGTCTGAGAACAGGATCCAAAAATGACTGGAAAACCCAAATGTTTCAAGTTGTGATTTCTAAAGTGTAGTCTTGTTAATGTGTGGAACATACAATGCTGTAAGGCATTGTTCTAAACATGATTTAAGTAGATAGTTCAGGCAATTAAGTATTAGGTCACTAAAATATTTGACCATTTGGTAAAGATCAAGTACAGTTCCTTCAGCTTTAGGATTTGAAGATAAATTGTCAACATATCAGCACAATGATATGAGACATTACTGCCCCAAGTGATGGGACTTTGGTTCCATTTTTCATGACTTCGTTGATATAAAAGTTTCCTTTATATTGGACGGGAACAGCAGGAACATGTTTCTCCATTTGAAAGCTGGACTGCATCTTATAAATAACTCAACATTCATGGAGCTGATGACATTAACGATGAAAAATATGGTCTGTCAATTTTGCCTGCTCACTCCAATACCAAGAGGAGTGGGTCTCACATCTGGCCTATCAAAGGTCAGGTTTTCATGTTGGAATTGGGAGACGGGGTTAATCCTGCCGTTGCAATCCCACCTCCGTCTCAAGACTGCTGGCATGGGAGATCTTCTGGGTGCCCAGGCCCTAAGTGTTCTGGAGGTAGGACTGGAGGTGGGCTGAGTCCAGGGCAGGTAGGTTAAAAGACCCACCTCCATCCCCAAAATGAGGCAATCAGCAGCTCATCTATATATATAGTTGATCCTTCTGACCATTTTAAACACTCCTCAACCTATTCCCTCCCTCTCATCTTCACCCTCTTACCCTCAATGCCCTCACCCCCTCATTCCCCTCAGCCTCAACCCTATACTCCCTCATCCTTTACTCTCACCTCCCTCAGCCCCTCACCTACTATCCACTTTATGAACAGGACTCACAGGCCCTACTATAACAGCTGGAAGCAGTTAAATAGCCCATAAAACTTCATGAGTAAAGAAACAGACTCCTCATACCAACTGTGTAAACAATGTCAAGCACTTGTAAATGGATTAGGCAGTTGAATTACAGCCAAGAGCCCATAAACTCCCTGAGTAAACAAACAGGCTTCAGAGCTGCTATCTCAGAAAATACTGTTACGGCCCTCATAGAGACTGATAACTTTTAGAAAGAGATTAATTTCCCAGTGACCAACAGAAAGAACCAAAGAACAAGATTTCCCATTTTAAGACTTTTACTGTAACAAGCAAACTAAAATCAACATAGATCAAAAATTACTTAACAGGTAACTAATACATCAAAATGAAGAAAAGGCACTTTTGCATTAACTAACTAATACAACTGAAATATGTCTTATGAAACACTTTCACTGTATGCCACAATTCTAGCAGATATGTAGCATTCTAAAAACTGTTCCACAGTTACTCCCAGCTCTCCAGCAGGCTCACTCCATCCTGCCAGGGCGAAGCTTCCAGTTGCCTTCGCCAATTGTTCCACTCAGCCCGAGTTTTCCAAGAATAAAATTACCCCCGCCCAGGCACACCTTGGTGACTACATTGGTTAAAAAAATATTCTTTCATAGGATGTTGGTGTCATTGGGTAGGCCAACACTTTTATTACCCGTCCCTAATTGCCCTTGAGAAGGTGGTGGCTCACCACCTTCTTGAACTGCTGCAGTCCATGTGGTGTAGGTCCACCCGCAATGCTGTTAGGGAAGGATTTCCAGGATTTTAACCCAGTGAAGAACCGATGATGTACTTCCAAGTCAGCATGGTGTGTGGCTTGGAGGGGAGCTTTCAGGTGGTGGCGTTCCCATGCATCTGCTGCCCTTGTCCTTCTAGGTGGTAGAGGTTGCGGGTTTGAAAGATGCTGCTGAAACATTGATGAAACAGTTGAAGATGGTTGGGTCTAGGACACTACCTTGAGGAACTCCTGCAGTGATGTCCTGGGACTGGCATGATAGACCTCCAAAATTCTCAAGAGCCTCATCTGTCCTGTTCCCTTTCTTCTGAACAGAAACTGAACTCGCACCAACATCCTGCTTGGTTGGAAGTGCAAAAGAGTCCGCCTGCTTGTCCACAGCCGTAGTTTTCTTGTCTCTACGCCCCAAGCAGCAGCTAACCTTTTTCAGGGAGGCACTGTGTAAAGGTGTTAAATCGGCCATTCCATTTGCAATGGATTTCTATTTGATTTTCTCTTCCCATAGCAGCCAGATCACATGGACATGTTTCCAGGCTGAGGCGTTTATTGTGACTTCACCATTTTCCATTTCAGAACAATCTGCTTCACCTTAAGTTAAACCGCTCTGTAACCGTCCTGTAAAGGTCTGCATTCATAACAATGTCTAGATTGAAAACATAAAAACAATGGGAAAAGGTTAAACATTTACATTTGGTTATCATATTAAGTTAACATGTACTCTCCCTTTTTATCCATTAGATGAATTTTTTTTAACTCATCTGCAGACTTTTCCACATTTACGATGTTGATATTTTAACGGACAGTTTGCCAGTTGGCAGGAATAACAATCTGGAAAACACATTGTTTATGGTATAGTTACATCTTCCAGTCATTGCATTTTCCTAACCCACCTTACTAAACACAAATACAATCCATGTTATAGCATTTAACGGTGAACTGTAAAACATTTCACATACCTTTTAAGCTCTTCGCACCTCCAGCCCATGATTCACGTTGCCATGGAGCTGATGTCAAACAAAGAACAAAGAACAAAGAAAAGTACAGCACAGGAACAGGCCCTTCGGCCCTCCAAGCCTGCGCCAATCATATTGCCCGTCAACTAAAACATTTTGCACTTCCGGGGTCCGTATCCCTCTATTCCCATCCTATTCATGTATTTGTCAAGCTGCCTCTTAAACACCACTATCGTACCTGCTTCCACCACCTCCTCTGGCAGCGAATTCCAGACACTCACTACCCTCTGCGTAAAAAACTTGCCCCGCACATCTCCTCTATAGTTTTCTCCTCTCACCTTAAATCTATGTCCCTTAGTAATTGACTCTTCCACCCTGGGAAAAAGCTTCTGACTATCTACTCTGTCCATGTCACTCATAATTTTGTAAACTTCTATCAAGTCGCCCCTCAATCTCCGTCGCTCTAGTGAGAACAATCCGAGTTTCTCCAACCTCTCCTCATAGCTGATAACCTCCAGACCAGGCAGCATCCTGGTAAACCTCCTCTGCAGCCTCTCCAACACCTCCATATCCTTCTGGTAATGTGGTGACCAGAATTGCACGCAATATTCCAAGTGTGGCCTAACCAAGGTTCTATACAGCTGCAGCATGACTTCCCAGCTTTTATACTAAATACCCCTGTCAATGAAGGCAAGCATGCCATAAGCCTTCCTGACTACCTTATCCACCTGCGTTCCACTTTCAGTGACCTGTGGACCTGTACACCCAGATCCCTCTGCCCGTCGATGCACTTAAGGGTTCTGCCATTTACTGTATAATTCCTGCCTGTATTAGACCTTCCAAAATGCATTACCTCGCATTTGTCCAGATTAAACTCCATCTGCCATTTCTCCGCCCAAGTCTCCAACCGATCTATATCCCGTTGTATCCTTTGACAATCCTCTTCACTATCTGCAACTCCTCCAACCTTAGTGTCGTCTACAAACTTACTAATTAGCCCAGTTACATTTTCCTCCAAATCATTTATGTATACAAAAAAAACAGCAAAGGTCCCAGCACTGATCCCTGCGGAACTCCACTAGTCACAGCTCTCCATTCAGAAAAGCACCCTTCCACTACTACCCTCTGTCTTCTATGACCAAGCCAATTCTGTATCCATCCTGCCAGCTCACCTCTGATCCCATGCGACTTTACCTTCTGTACCAGTCTGCCATGAGGGGCCTTGTCAAAGGCCTTACTGAAATCCATGTATATAACATCCACTGCCCTTCCATTGTCGATCATCTTTGTCACTTCCTCGAAAAACTCGATCAAGTTAGTGAGACACGACCTCCCCTTCACAAAACCATGCTGCCTCTCACTAACATGCCCATTTGCTTCCAAATGGTAGTAAATCCTGTTAAAACCTGATGGATACACCAGCCTGGCCACTCCCTTCAGTGATGGTAATGCCAACGAATATCAAAGGGCGATGGTTGGACTCTCTCTTGTTGAAGATGGTCATTGCCTGACACTTGTGTGGCACAAATGTTACTTGCCACTTGTCAGCCCAAGCCTGGATATTGTCCAGGTCTTGCTGCATTTGGACATGTACTGCTTCAGTATCTGAGGAGTCGCGAATGGTGTTGAAAATTGTGCAATCATCAGCGAACATCCCCACTTCTGACCTTATGATGGAAGGAAGGTCATTGCTGAAGCAGCTGAAAATGGTTGGGACAAGGACACTACCCTGAGGAACTTCTGCAGTGATGTCCTGGAGCTGAGATGACTGCCCTCCAACAAGCACAACCATCTTCCTTTGTGCTAGGTATGACTCCAACCAGTGGAGAGTTTTCCCCCTGATTCCAATTGACTCCAGTTTTGCTAGGACTCCTTGATGCTACACTCGGTCAAATGCGGCCTTGATGTCAAGGGCCGTTACTCTCACCTCACCTCAGGAGCTCAGCTCTTATGTCCATGTTTGAACCAAGGCTGCAATGAGGTCAGGAGCTGAGAGGCCCTGGTGGTCCCAAACTGGGCATCAGTGAGCAGGTTATTGCTAAGCAAGTGCCGCTTGATAGCACTGTTGATGACCCCTTCCATCACTTTACTGTATGGGACGGTAATTGGCCAGGTTGGATTTGTCCTGCTTTTTGTGGACAGGACATTCCTGGGCAATTTTCCACATAGCTGGGTAGATGCCAGTATTGTAGCTGTACTGGAACAACATGGCTAGGGGTATGGCAAGTTCTGGAGCACAAATCTTCAGTACTATTGCCGGAATATTGTCAGGGCCCATAGCTTTTGCAGTATCCATTGCCTTCAGCCATTTCTTGATATCACGTGGAGTGAATCGATTTGGCTGAAGACGGGCATCTGTGATGCTGGGGACCTCCGGAAGAGGCCGAGATGGATCATCCACTTGGCACTTCTGGCTGAAGATTGTTGCCAGTGCTTCAGCCTTATCTTTTGCACTGATGTGCTGGGCTCCTCCATCATTGAGGATAGGGATATTTGTGGAGCCTCCTCCTCCAGTGAGTTGTTTAATTGTCCACCACCATTCACGACTGGATGTGGCAGGACTGCAGAGCTTAGATCTGATCCATTGGTTGTGGGATTGCTTAGCTCTGGCTATCACTTGCTGTTTATGCTGTTTGGCATGCATGTAGTCCTGTGTTATGGTTTCACCAGGTTGGCACCTTTTTTAGGTATGCCTGGTGCTGCTCCTGGCATGCCCTCCTGCACTCTTCATTGAACCAGGGTTGATCCCCTGGCTTGATGGCAACGGTTGAGTGGGGCATATACCAGGCCATGAGGTTACAGATTGTGTTTGAGTACAATTCTGCTGCTGCTGATGGTCCACAGCACCTCATGGTTGTCCAGTCAGTTGCTAGATCTGTTTGAAATCTATTCCATTTAGCACGTTGGTAGTGCCACACAACATGATGGAGGGTATCCTCAATGTGGAGGTGGGATCTCATCTCCACAATGACTGTGCAGTGGATGCCGGGTGGTTTGCCCAGTTGTGTGAGGGATTTAGCCTGTTTAAGGACCCTGTGCCAAATAAGGCTACACTGATCAAGTCAAATGTCCAAACATGTCTGCTCAGGGCTTCCTGTTGGGGCCATGAGTCACTGAAATGAAGTTAATTTGTTTTTCTCAGATAGATGTGGAGTTAGAGGAGCAGGATAAGGAGAGCTTCTCCCAACTTCACATTTCTCCCAAGGGCTGTGATTACTGCCCTTTCCCCCAGGCCCATTGCTGTTCTCGCTTGGGAACTTAGCTGAGATCTGCAGCCTGCGGGGCAAGTGACACCAAATCGATTTTCCGATAAGATAGGTGGCCTGCCTCTCGAGGCATGCTGCTCAGCCAGATTACTGAGGTGAGGCTCAGTGTGAGGGGAGTTTTGAGCCTCCTGGTTTGGATGTGAATTGTCTGTTGATCCCCCATGTGAAAACAAGACACAACAAACTGATACCCCATTGACCAGGCTCAGCTCTCTCATTCCATGCAGGAGAGGGAAAGGGAACCAAGAATCATCGTGGTGCTGTTTCAATCAACTCCTAATGGCACCACTTGATACCAGACTGAGAGCTGAGTAGGTTCTGGCCTAGGGAACTGGTGAAATGAAAATGTTCAAACTCCGATACAAGCAGATAGATGAATACAGTAGAATGTTCCCTCTCCTGCAAATTGGAATGCAGGAGATTCTTTCTCTCTTTCCATCTCTTCCTTGAGATAATTTTCTCATCTTTTTGCTCCTGATCTTTGCCAAAAGTACATGGCAGACCAATTTAAAGAGGCATGATCATCTTGGCTTAATTTACCAAGTTTGAAAAGAGAAATGTTACTCTGTTAGAGGCCAGTTATTACTGACTCTGAAAGTGAATTTCTGAATGATGCTGTTCTAGATTAGAGCTTCTGGTGAATGACACTGTCCCTTTAACTAAAACAAACACAGCATGAAATTAATGAAAACTGACCTCCTTTAAACTTACTATAGTGGAAGCTTTTTCACAAGAAATTATTTTATGACGCAGCTTTATCTGCTTAACTTCCATGGTAACTTGATTCTTCACCTGGATCTATCTGTTAGTTTCGTCTGTCCCACTTGTGTTTAGAAAGAAAGAAATCAGTGATTTTTGCCTGAACTTAATTTAATCCAATTCAAATAAATCTCACTGCAGTAAAAACAAACAGTTGCTGCATCGAGTAAATCACTGAGTGTTTTACATGTCTGCACACACTCGATCTGTTTGCCCTCTGACATGCAAAGCTCGATATGGGAGGTCACTCACTTGCATGCAACATTCTTTTGTCTAGCTAAACAGTAATGAAGACTTATGCAAATAGTGTGAATGCATATAAATCACTTGTCTCACCAAATGGATGATAGAAGGACTAAACTTTGTGTTGTGTAAAGTTTACTATTTTAATGTTGTGTCGAATGGACTGGTATTTGAACACAATTGGCTAAATTCACTGATCCTCAGCCCTTAGCAAGAGGAGCAGGATTTGGGGAGTTGGCGATTTTGTGTTGTAATGCTACTCCAACTTGTACTCCCTTCAAATGTGGTTCACCAATGAGAGATTGAGGTCTGTGAATTTACCTTATTGCATTCATTATAGTCCTGTCAAATATCAATCATGCACTATAATGTATCACAGGACAAGAGGCAGTGTATGGATATGACGGTGTAATGTTCATGTCACTCAACTCATGAACCTTGGGCCATGGGGGGTCATTTTAATCCCCAAAATCTGGCGGGTTTGTTTCAGGTGGAAAGTTAAAAAGTTAAAAACGTGAAACAGAAACTCAGCCAGCCTCAAATCTGCCTAGTTCCAGTTTTAAAATAGACTTGATAAGGAGTGGGCCCCACCAATCCGTTCTCAGAAGACGGGTTATTCATTCAAACACTTTTTAAGGAGGCTGCGAGCTTTCATTTTAACAGCCTTTTTATTTTTAACCCATGTTGGCCAGGAGTCCCTGGGAAACTCAGCAGGAATGTCTGGATCCATAAGGTAAGTGCTCTTGTAGCACTGCCTGTGGGCCGTCCGGCCAATGCCTCTTGAGACCAACAAACACATTAGCAAGTTTCAGTACAGGGGAAGAAGGATTGTCACAAAAGGGCATGTGGAAATTTGATCTGTTAACTAGTGTGGTGAAAATAACATATTAACAACATTCATTCTGAGTGTTTTCTGTGTATGAAAAGCCGAGGTACATCCTGACATTACATTTATAAATGGTCCTCCTCATCTGGCCCTTGTCAAACCTGGGTAATACTGACAAACATTCTACTTCACTCATGTGATGAGCAAAATTGTGCAACACTCAAGAAGCTGGGTTTGTCCTCCTTAGATCAGAAAAGATTGAAGGGAATTTAATAGTTGATCATTTTGAGTAATTTGAAGGATTAAAATAACCATTAAATTATCAGACATGTTTCTGATGTGGTTGAAGGCTCAGGTGTTATGCTCCCTGTAGAGATCAATAACTTTTATAAAGAAATTTAAACTTCCAGTGAATGACTGAAAGGACCACATGACGAAATGTCAAGTTTTAAAGCCTTTTACTGAAACAAACAAACTAAAAGCAACAGTGACTAAATGCTTTTTCAGGAGGCAACTTATAAGGCTATGGGCAGAATTTTCTGTCTGGCTTGGGGGGGGTGGGGGGAGGGGGGGAGCAGGATGGGGGATGGGTGGGCGCAGACCTGATCACCATCGGGTCTGCGCCGCCATTTTACACGGGCGGGCCAGCGTATTTCCCGACTCCCGAGGATAGCGGGAGGGTACGGGCTGCGGGTGGGCGTACACAGACCGTGGGGTCCAATGGTGACCCAGCAGCCTGTTTAAAAGAAGGCCTGGCAGCCTCCTGTAGGCTGCTCACAATGGCCAGTTCTAGGCCGCACCAGAGGGGTTCAGGTGAGCAGGCCAGGCTGGAGGGAAGGCTGCAGGGTAGGCCAGAGAAACAGGCCAGGCTGCAGGGTAGGCCAGCAGGGGGGGCCAAAGCGCCCCTCGTTTCCCTGGTGAATGCCTTGCTGCCCTCCTCGAGGAGGTGGCAGCATGGTGGGAGGTGTTGGCCCCCCAGGAGGGGAGGAGTAGGCCCCCCCCAACGTGAAGAAACGTGCCTGGGAGGAGGTGGCGGGGGTGGTGAGCTCCCGCGACGTGGTGCAGCGCACCTGGGTCCAGTGCCATAAGCGCTTCAATGACCTGTTGCGCTCAGGAAGGGTGAGGAATATGTTGGCATTGGGCATTTAACCCAGCTGGTGGTCTTACCCTCTGAGGCCTCCCCCCACCCCCAAGTCTCACTGTCATGACTGCATTGAATCATTTAGGACATTTTTCCTTTGCTGGGTGTCCAATGCAGATAGTGCCCATGCTGAGGTCAGCCTGAGTGGTTCATGAGGAGATGAGTTCTCCCTCGCACCATGTGTTGTCTTTAGTCACATATGACTAGTTTGGGGGCAGCCTGGAGGAGCTGCAGCTAGGCACATACTCAGAGCTCCAGGACGTGTCCAAGTCAGGGTGATGAGATGGTGGAAGGGGAGCCTCAAGGTGTGGTGGCAACGAACCATCTGCTGCCCTCGACGCTGCAGGTAGTTGGGCCTCCTTGCTATGGGAGGAAATACCGTGTGGTTCCTAATGTGATGTAGGCAGCATGTGGCCAAGGGGGCGGTGGGGGTTGGGGAGCAGGCCTAGCATCTTGGTCTGAGTGATCAGCAGCAGTGGGGTGAGGGGGCACTGGAGACCTGATATGTCCCATTCTGGCTGGGGTGGGGTGTGCGTGAACAGAATCCAGGTACAATTTGCCCTAATGAATGGTCTTTTCTCTTTTCCAGGAGAAGAATACTCATAATGCGGCTGAGCCTGTGAGGACTGGAGGCGGCCAGGAACAGCTCTCCATAATAAGCCGCTTCGAGCAGGAGGCCCTTGAGCTGGAGAGGCGCCATGCGCCCAGGCCTCCTGGTGTCGGTGAGGCTGGGGGGCCATGGCCAGGTATTTAAGGCCAACAGTGAGGTCAGCATTGTCCTCCCAATAGCCATAGCACTGAAAATTGTTAAATTAGTTATTGTTGCAACATTGCTGGACCACTGGGTCTGGAAGGTTGACCGCGTAATGAGCCAGGGGGACAGGGATGAAGTTTGTCAGTGTCTGCACGGTAACTGACCCACTGTCCGTGTTCTTCCTTTCAGCATCAGCAGAGCAGGGCCGGGAGGAGGAGCAGCAGAGACCCCTCTCACACCTGAGGGGCCTGAAGTCTCACCAGCGTCACGCCATCTCTGCCAGGCAGGCACAAGCGCAGATACTAGCATCTCGGTGGGCATTGGAACATCGGCTAGTGTCCCGGGGCACAGCGGTGAGGGCACTTCACACTCGCTGGAAGAGCTGGCAGAGACCTCTCACTGGGGCTTTTGTGTTGGCCCAAGATTAGGTCTTTATGATTTGTTTTTGATTGTTAACACTGTTGTTTTCTCTTTGTGATAAGGTCTTTTGCTTCACTCATTAAATGCAGATGTGTGACCATGGCTGAGGGTCTCTCATTTCTTCTGCATGTGTATGGTTGACAAAAGTGCAATGAGTGATTTGTTAGAGTTTCAGGTTTATTTAAAAGGCCCTTAGTTATTGCTGATGACCTGGCAGATTTTGCACTTAGGTGTCGAGTATCGAGGCGGCAGCCCAGGCTTGTCCTGGTGGTCCATCTGTGCTGTGCTAGCTGAAGGTTCATTGGATTAAAGCCTCCCGGGTGTCCCTGCCTCCCTGGAGTATGCCTGGGTCAGTGTCTACCCCCTCAGCATTTCCCTGTGTGTGCTCATCCTCGGACTCACTGCTGGACTCATCGTGTGCAGCCGCAGCCACTGCGTCTACATCTTCATCATCCACTGCGTCCCCCCCTTTCCAGCGCCAGATTGTGCAGAGTGCAGCATGCAACCACTATCACCGAGACACGATCTGGGGGGTACTGGAGTGCACCCACTGAGCGGTCCAGGCATCGGAAGTGCACCTTGAGAAGACTGATGGTTCTCTCCACCACAGCCCTTGTGGTGCCCTGGCTCCTATTGTACCGCTGCTCAGCTTCTGTTCTTGGATGGTGGAGAGGTGTCATGAGCCACCTTCTGAGGGGATAACCCTTGTCACCCAGCAGCCATCCATCCAGCCGGGCTGGAGCACTGAAGAGCCCCGGCACCTGGGAGTGTCTGAGGATGTAGGCGTCATGGGAGCTGCCTGGGTACCTTGCACAGACTTGTAGAATCAGCATCCTGTGATCACACACTATCTGCACGTTCATGGAGTGGAAGCCCTTCCTGTTGACGAAGGCACCGGGCTCACCCGCTGGCGCCTTGATGGCCACATGTGTACAGTCTATAGCACCCTGGACACGGGGGAAGCCAACAATGGCCGCGAAGCCTCTGGCTCACTGTGTCTGACTTGTCTGGTCGCAGCGGAAGTGGATGAAGGTGGATACCAGTCTGAACAGAGCGTCTGTAACCTGCTTAACACAAGTGTGGACAGCTGATTGGGAGACACCACAAAGATCACCCATCAAACCCTGGAAGGAGCCAGAGGCATAGAAGTTGAGGGCAACTGTGACCTTCAGAGCCATTGGCATGGGGTGTCTACCCACACAGTTAGGGGAGATCTCAGGGCCAATCATCTGACAGATATAGTTCACTGTCTCCCTTGACAGTCAGAGCCTCCTTCAGCATTGCACCTCAGTCATATTGAGGTAGCTGCTTTGCTGCCTGTAAACCCTGGCAGCGGGATAGTGGCGTCTTCTGCGGCCCCTTCCACCTTGGGCTACCTCTTGGCTCTGCGCCCCTTGTGCCTGTGCCTGGTCTCCTGAAGGTGGCTCCCCTGGAGGCTGAATGTGGACTCCTGGCCTCCTCCCCCTTCTAGCCCTCCCTTCCCCCTCAGAGGAGGTGCCTCCAGTGGACAGATCAGCTCCCATTCCCAGGCTAAGGGGAAGCTTCCTGAAAGCTACAGGCCTGAGAAAGATTCCTCACTGCAGAGAGCTGACCTGAAGGTTAAGAGTCCAGAAAAAGCTGCTGGGATGTGTCCTGAAGTATTTGCGATCACACAGGCAAGTTTTAAAAACTTTCTCCAATAAATACTTCACAGGCCAGATTCACGACCCCATTGAGCCCTCTCATCCCGCCCGTGGATGAGGTTAATAGAAATGTCTCCTACCCACCTGCCCATTGCGCCCACGCGCCAACCCAAAGATCGCACGGGCACCAAAAAATCGTTATCAGTTGAAGACTAAAGGGTCATAAGTGACCCGTTAAATAATGGCGGACACGCGTCGGACTTCACTGCACGTCCGCCCAGTGAAATATCGCGATGGCGCGCGGTGACGCCAGGACGCTCACCCGCACTCCGCACGTCATTTTACGCGCAGACATGCAGGGCCTATCAAACGGAAAATTCTGCCCCATAAATCCATAAGATGTAGGAGCAGAAGTAGGCCATTCGGCCCATCGAGTCTGCTCGGCCACTCAATGAGATCATGGCTGATCTGATAATCCTCAACTCCACTTTGCTGCCTTTCCCCCATCACCCTCGATTCCCTTACTGAATAAAAATCTGTCTATCTCAGCCTTGAATATAGTTAACAACCCAGCCTCTACAGCCCTCTGCGGTAAAGAGTTCCACAGATTCACTACCCTCTGAGAGAAGAAATTCCTCCTCATCTCTGTCTTAAATGGGTGACCCCTTACTCTGAGATTATGCCCTCTGGTCCTAGACTCTCCCACAAGGGGAAACAACCTTTCAGCATCTACCCTGTCAAGACCCTAAGAATCTTATATGTTTCAATAAGGTCGCCTCTCATTCTTCTAAACTCCAATGATTACAGGCCCAACCTACTCAACCTCTCCTCATAAGAAAATCCCTCCATACCCAGGATCAACCTAGTGAACCTTCTCTGGACTGCCTCCAATGCCAATATATCTTTCCTTAGATAAGGGGACCAAAACTGTTCACAGTATTCTAGCTGTGGTCTAACTAGTGCCTTGTATAATTTTAGCAAGACTTCCCTATTTTTATAACAAAAACAAAAATAAAAATAAAAATACCTGGAAAAACTCAGCAGGTCTGACAGCATCTGTGGAGAGGGATATTGTTGACATTTCGAGTCCGTATGACTCTTCAACAGATGAAGGGTCACACAGACTTGAAACGTTAACTGTGTTCCTCTCTGCAGATGCTATCAGACTTGCTGAGCTTTTCCAGGTATTTTTATTTTTGTTTTTGTTCTAGATTTCCATCATCTGCAGTATTTTGCTTTTTTCCTATTTTTACACTCTATTCCCTTTGAAATAAAGGCCAGCATTCCATTTGCCTTCCCTATTACCTGTTGAAGTTGTATGTTCGCAAGATTCTCTATTTAACATTTAAAACGACTGAAAATCACCCTCCATGGTTACACTTTATTCTGTCCCTTATGTGGACACTTTATTCTCCAGGAACCAGCCCAAAGCTGTTCTCAGTCTTTTTTTCCTTTACCAGCCGAATAACTTCAACTCCCCCACTGACTTCCACAGCGAGGGGTGAATTGGAGATCCCTCCTTCTGGCCAAAGCTAGGTTAATCTTCCAGCTTCATTGAAGCCCTCACAAACTTGTTCTCTTCAATCCAAGTGCAAGCTCCTACCCGCAGCCTGTGCGGTGAACAGCAGAGACTTTCTGCCTCTATCTCTTTGCTCCCTCTCTCGGATTCTTGCAGACTGACCCTATCTATGAGATTCAGTGATGTTTAGGAAATCCTGCAACCTGTGCCTGGAATAGTTTCCTATGGAATCTTCCCCTCTCAAAGCCGATCTCCATAGTAATGTGAATCACATAGGCCTTGTATCCAAGTCGAAATACTAAGTAGCCATCCTCTAGACCCTTAACTCCATTCTATCTTGGAATTCTTTTCATTCATTCATGGGACGTGGGCATCACTGGCTGGGCCAGCATTTATTGCCCATCCCTAATTGCCCTTGAGAAGGTGGTGGTGAGCTGCCTTCTTGAACTGCTGCAGTCCATGTGGTGTAGGTACACACACAGTGCCTTTACGAATTAATTAGTTTAAAGTATAATTGTTTACAAAACCTGAGATTCTTAACACCTTCCCAGGACTTGAACACTAATGGTCTATCTACTGTCAGCACAGCTGCTCAGGTCATTGTTTAAAGTTTTT
Source organism: Cetorhinus maximus (assembly GCF_964194155.1). NCBI lineage: Eukaryota > Metazoa > Chordata > Chondrichthyes > Lamniformes > Cetorhinidae > Cetorhinus > Cetorhinus maximus. The sequence continues at coordinate 94,744,633 of NC_135899.1, read as the reverse complement.
ACACCTTCTTTGCAGTAAACAACCTGGGCTGCCCTTTAATCAGTAACAACCATGCCACCCAGGTTTGTTGGCAGCAGAAGTAAGACCATGTCACAAAGTCCCTTTCATTCCTTCATCTTAGTGTAAACTAAAGACAGGCCCAAAATGGAACAATCTTACAAACTTCATATTTGTAACACAGAACATTGGCCCCCAAAATTGAACATGTCAAGGTGTCCTAGCTGAACAATGAACTTTACTGATTGGCTGGGTACCTAGTTGTGACATGTTTTGATGGTGTCCATGGCTAGGATTTGAAGGCCTTGCCGCAGTGTGTCCCGCTCCAGTGGATGTGGAGAGCCATTGAAATCTCCATTCAGCTCGGGTGGGACCATAATATCCTGCCGGGCGGGAGGTGCTGTAAAACCCTGGCCCATACTTTGTGTTGGTTTAACTGACCCCTTGAAGATGGGTATGGTGTTCCTGTGTCAAGGAAACACAATTGTCAGCTCTACTTAAATGCTGTCTGATCTGCTGTGTGTTTTCAGCATTTTCTGCTTTTATTTCCCAATCAACTAACCTCTTCTAAGCTCAAGTGATGGAGTCTTCCTCACAATAATAGTTGCACTTGATTACAGGAATGTAAAAGCAAACTTCCATTGACTCAAGCCATCTGGGTCAAAGTTACGTCTGAATCTAACTCACATTTCCCAAAAGCTCTACATTGCAGATTTAACCTCTTATGAGCTGAATTTGACTTCCTGTCGTCATTTAAATATAAATTGCACCAGAATCCCTCTGTAACCAGAGTGTGAAATCTCCAGGGCACTTTCACTAACAGTGGCCAGCCTATTATTGGTTACTTAGGGAGCAAAAGGAGTGCCAGACACCCTTACAATTCAATATCCCATCTTAGCGCTAGTTGCAGCTTAGCATGAAATTCAGAGATGCTTGGTTTACATGTTTGAGTGAGTTCCCCTAAACTGCCACAGTACAATAGAATTATCTGGGAATGAGACATAAGGCCTTAACAAAAGAGAAACCACATAAGACCACAGAAGAAAATAAGGAATAGGTGCAGGAGGAGGCCATATGGCACCTTGAGACTGCTCCGCCATTCAATAAGACAATGGATGAACATCTATATCAGCTCCTCTTCCATGCCCTATCCCTGTATTCCTTGGTCCCCTTCATGTCCAAAAATCTATCGAACGCAGCCTTGAATGTATTCAATGACTCGGTATCCACAGTCCCTCTTTGGTGGAGAATTCCAAAGAGTCACGTCCATTTGAGTGAAGAAATTCCTCCTCATCTCAGTCTGAAATGGCTGACCCCTCACCCTGAGGCTGTGACCCCGTGTTCAAAATATCCTTACCAGGAAAAACAACCTTTCGGCATCTACCCTGTCAAACCCTCTCAGAATTTTATAAAACATGAGCAGTGCAGAATGCTGATGGGGTAGTTGCTGTGTGTAGTCAGCTCTCCTCCTCCGAAGAGGAAACATTTTTCTGTAGCGTTTGGTGGTTACAGTTTTTTTGAAGTATTTATTCTATGTGGTATTTAATTTTCCTTTGCATTGATCATTGTGGAATGCAACTCCCACATTTGCCTGTGTGTAAGAGATTGGTGGAGACAGAGAGACACACACTGCACAGATTGTCCTGCCAAAGATGTCAGTAAAATGATACTTGAGGTGCAATGTTACCAGATAATCGGACAAGTAGCCTCTCAAAACATTTGGAGAATTTCTTGCTGCAGATAGGTACATACCTGGAAAATCAGCAGGTGGAGATTGAATGGTAACTCAGCCCAGGTTCTCTGATTCCCTAAATAATCAACGGGCAGCTCCCCACTTCCCCAAATGACAGGGAAGAGAATTAATAAACTGAAAAGAAAGGAGAGCCCAGGAGAGGCTATTAAAGTCTCCAGAACACAAAATAGGACAGAGTGTTTGGAAAGGGCGAGGAATCTAACTTCAAGCGCATCAGATAAAGGGATGACAATGAGAAAGGGGACGGGAAATACAAGACTGAAGGTGTTGTATCTGAATGCATGCAGTATACGAAATAAGGTAAATGAGCTTGTGGCGCAGATTGAAATTGGCAGGTATGATGTGGTGGGCATTATGGAGACATGGCTGCAAGGGGATCAGGACTGAGAGCTAAATATCCAAGGATATACATCCTATCGAAAAGATAGGCAGAGAGGGTGGGGTTGCTTTGTTAGTAAGAAATGAAATTAAATCGATAGCAAAAAATGATGTAGGGTCAGATGATGTAGAATCTGTGTGGGTAGAGTTGAGGAACCGCAAAGGTAAAAAAACCATAATGGGAGTTATGTACAGGCCTCCGAACAGTAGTCAGGATGTGGGGCACAAGATACATCAGGAGATAGAAAAGGTGTGTAAGAAAGGCCAGGTTACAGTGATCATGGGGGATTTCAATATGCAGGTAGACTGGGAAAATCAGGTTGGTAGTGGATCCCAAGAAAAGGAATTTGTGGAATATCTATGAGATAGCTTTTTGGAGCAGCCTGTGGTGGAGCCCACTAGGGAACAGGCAATTCTAGATTTAGTGATGTGTAATGAGGCAGATTTGATAAGAGAGCTTAAGGTGAAGGAACTCTTAGGAGGAAGTGACCATAATATGATAGAATTTACCCTACAATTTGAGAGGAAAGAGCTGGAATCAGATGTAACGGTATTACAGTTGAATAAAGGCAACTACAGAGGCATGAGGGAGGAGCTGGCCAGATTTGACTGGGAGATGAGCCTAGCAGGAAAGACAGTGGAACAGCAATGGCAGGAGTTTCTGGGAGTAATTTGGGAGACACAGCAAAAATTCATCCCTATGAAGAAGAAGCATACTAAAGGGAGGACGAGGCAACCATGGCTGACAAGGGAAGTCAGGGACAGCATAAAAGCTAAAGAGAAAGCATACAATGCGGCGAAGAGCAATGGGAAACCAGGGGATTGGGAAGCCTACAAAGACCAACAGAGGACAACTAAAAAAGAAATAAGGAGGGAGAAGATTAAATATGACGGTAAACTAGCCAGTAATGTAAAAGAAGATTGCAAGAGTTTTTTTAGATATATAAAGGGTAAGAGAGAGGCAAAAGTGGACATTGGGCTGCTGGAAAATGACGCTGGAGAAGTAGTAGTGGGGAACAAAGAAATGGCGGAGGAACTGAATAGGTACTTTGCGTCAGTCTTCACGGTGGAAGACACGAGTAACATCCCCAAAGTTCAAGAGAGTCGGGGGGCAGAGGTGAGTATGGTGGCCATTACCAAGGAGAAGGTGCTAGGAAAACTGAAAGGTCTGAAGGTGGATAAATCACCTGGACCAGATGGATTAAACCCCAGAGTTCTGAAGGAGATAGCTGAAGAGATAGTGGAGGCGTTAGTGGTGATCTTTCAGGAATCACTGGAGTCAGGGAGGGTCCCAGAGGACTGGAAAATCGCTAATGTAATCCCCCTGTTTAAGAAGGGAGTGAGGCAAAAGACGGGAAATTACAGGCCGATTAGCCTGACCTTGGTCGTTGGTAAGATTTTAGAGTCCATTATTAAGGATGAGATTTCAGAATACTTGGAAGTGCATGGTAAAATCGGCCCAAAGTCAACATGGTTTCATCAAGGGGAGGTCATGCCTGACAAATCTGTTAGAATTCTTTGAGGAGGTAATGAGTAGGTTAGACAAAGGAGAGCCAATGGATGTTATCTACTTGGACTTCCAGAAGGTCTTTGACAAGGTGCCGCACAGGAGGCTGCTCAGTAAGATAAGAGCCCATGGTGTTAGAGGCAAGGTACTAGCATGGATAGAAGATTGGCTGTCTGGCAGGAGGCAGAGTGTGGGGATAAGGGGGTCCTTCTCAGGATGGCGGCCGGTGACTAGTGGAGTTCCGCAGGGGTCAGTGTTGGGACCACAAATTTTCACTTTATACATTAATGATCTAGATGAAGGAACTGAGGGCATCCTGGCTAAGTTTGCAGATGATACAAAGATAGGTGGAGGGACAGGTAGTATTGAGGAGGTGGGGAGGCTGCAGAAGGATTTGGACAGGTTAGGAGAATGGGCAAAGAAGTGGCAGATGGAATACAATGTGGGCAAGTGTGAGGTCATGCACTTTGGTAGGAAGAATAGAGGCATAGACTATTTTCTAAATGGGGAGAGAATTCAGAAATCTGGAGTGCAAAGGGACTTGGGAGTCCTAGTCCAGGATTCTCTTAAGGTTAACTTGCAGGTTGAGTTGGTAGTTAGGAAGGCAAATGCAATGTTGGCATTTATTTCGAGAGGACTAGAATATAAAAGCTGGGATGTGCTGCTGAGGCTTTATAAGGCTCTGGTCAGACCACATTTAGAATATTGTGAGCAATTTTGGGCCCCGTATCTCAGGAAGGATGTTCTGGCCCTGGAGAGGGTCCAGAGGAGGTTCATGAGAACGATCCCAGGAATGAAAGACTTAACATATGAGGAACGTTTGAGGACTCTGGGTCTATACTCGATGGAGTTTAGAAGGATTAGGGGGTGATCTGATTGAAACTTACAGAATACTGAAAGGCCTGGATAGAGTGGACGTGGGGAAGATGTTTCCATTAGTAGGAGAAACTAGGACCCGAGGGCACAGCCTCAGAGTAAAGGTAAGACCTTTTAGAACAGAGATGAGGAGAAACTTCTTTAGCCAGAGTGGTGAATCTATGGAATTCATTACCACAGAAGGCTGTGGAGGCCAGGTCATTGAGTGTATTTAAGACCGAGATAGATAGGTTCTTGATTGGTAAGGGGATCAAAGGTTACGGGGAGAAGGCGGGAGAATGGGGTTGAGAAACTCATCAGCCATGGCGGAGCAGACTCGATGGGCCGAATGGCCTAATTTCTGCTCCTATGTCTTATGGTCTTATGGTCTTATGGAACTAGAGGCATTATCCCCAAGGAGATGAGAAAAGTGATGCTGAAGCACATCCATGCAAAGCCATCAAGGAATTGAGTTTAGTTTGAGGAAGGGGGAGAAATGCTCTCCTGGCCAAAGAGATTAAGGGCCACATCAGCCAGTGCAGTGTTTGGAATGAACATCAAGCTAAGCAAGCTAAAGAGTTGCTCATGACCCATGACATCCCAGACAGACCATGGATGAATCTTGGGGTGGACCTCTTCACTCTCACCGGAACTGACTATCTCATTATCATCAACTACTATTCAGACCACTGCGAGTTAGACAAGCTGTTGTCAATGATGGACAGTGAGACTGTAGAACGCCTGAAAACACACTTCAGTCATCATGCCAGTCATCATGAGATGTGGGCATCGCTGGCTGGGCCAGCATTTTAATTGCCCATCCCTAATTGCCCTTAAGAAAGTGGTGGTGAGCCGCCTTTTGGAACCGTTGCATTCTATATGGTGTGGGTACACCCACAGTGCTATTAGGAAGGGAGTTCCAGGATTTTGACCCAGTGACAGCAAAGGAACGGTGATATATTTCCAAGTCAGGATGTTAAGTGACCTGGAGTGGAACTTCAGGTTCCACAGGTGATGGTGTTCCCATGCTTCTCCTGTCCTTGTCCTTCTAGGTGATAGAGGTCACAGGTTTGGAAAGTGCTGTCAAAGGATCCTTGGTGTGTTGCTGTAGTGCATCTTGTAGATGGTACACACTGCTGCTACTGTGCGTCAGTGGTGGAGGGAATAAATGTTTAAGGTGGTGGATGGGGTGCCAATCAAGCGGGCTGCTTTGTCCTGGATGGTGTCAAGCTTCTTGAGTATTGTGGGAGCTGCACCCATCCAGGCAAGTGGGGAGTGTTCCATCACACTCCTGACTTGTGCCTTGTAGATGGTGGACAGGATTTGGGGAGTCAGGAGGTGAGTTACTTGCCACAGAATTCCCAGCCTCTGACCTGCTCTTGTAGCCACAGGCATTCCTGGCATTGCGATGAGCTACAATGGCCTTCAGTTCACGAGTGAATAATTCAGGCGCTTCGCAAATGATTGGGAAATTCAGCACCACACATCATCCCCACACTACACATCATCCCCACACTACACATCATCCCCACACCACACATCATCCCCACACCGCACATCATCCCCACACCGCACATCATCCCCACACCGCACATCATCCCCACACCGCACATCATCCCCACACCGCACATCATCCCCACACCGCACATCATCCCCACACCGCACATCATCCCCACACCGCACATCATCCCCACACCGCACATCATCCCCACACCGCACATCATCCCCACACCGCACATCATCCCCACACCGCACATCATCCCCACACCGCACATCATCCCCACACCGCACATCATCCCCACACCGCACATCATCCCCACACCGCACATCATCCCCACACCGCACATCATCCCCACACCGCACATCATCCCCACACCGCACATCATCCCCACACTGCACATCATCCCCACACTACACATCATCCCCACACCACACATCATCCCCACACTACCCCCTGTCAAATGGAAAGTCTGAGACAGTGGTGAAAATTGCCAAAGGGATCATCAAAAATTCAAGTCGATCCAGCACAGGCGTGTACAAGATGATCCTAGAGTGGAGAAATATACCTACTGAAGACCTGGAAAGCAGTCCGATCCAGTAACTAATGTCATGCCAAACAGGCTGACTTGAGAGCATTGAATGTTTTCACACTGACCGGCTAACTCTCAGTAGCTAAAAAGCTACTGTAGCTAGAAGTAATAACAGGAGGTGAGTTCTAAGATCAAAGTGAAATGACAGAAAGCCAAATTTCACTTTGATAAAGTGGTCAAATCATTTCCAGAGCTGAGAGATAGAGAGCCGGTCAGTATGAAAACACTCAATGCTCTCAAGCCAGCCTGCTTGGCAACTTGGAACCTGTGTAAAACAGTTGTCACCTTGATCATACATGGTGGATTCTAGCATTTTCCCAATGAGAGCCATTAGGCTAACTGGTCTATAGTTTCCTGCTGTCTGTCCCCCTCTGTTCTTGAAGGGAGGTGTTACATTTGTGGTTACCTAATCCACTGGGACCTTTCCAGAATCGAGGGAATTTTGGAAGATTACAACCAATGCATCCACTACTTCTGCAGCCACTGACTTTAAAGAAAAGCAACTCTAAAAGGAACAATTTACACGCGACAGTACGCTACGCTACGCTTGTCAGTTTCTTAGTAAATTAGAAAATAAAGATTTACAGCTTTTAAAATTTGCGCATTCCTCTTTGCACCTAAAAAAATGCTTCATGTTTGGAGCCTAATTTAAGGCTGACAAACGGGCACAATGAATGGGAAATCACCAGGGTGATTAATGTGACCAGTTTGGTTGGGGGCCGGTGAGCTCGCTTCTACCACAAGCTCTTTAAACTAGTGGAAAAGATCGCAGAAACCTGAATTGCTCTGAATGTAGTTTGCATTTAAAATTCACTTATCCTCGATCGGGCAAATCGACCTTACAAAAATTCCAGACCAAAGCTCCCACAGCACAGGAGTCATGAATTATCTTGAGAAGTACTCTGTATGTTTAACTATTTCATTACATAAAATTGTTAATGAAGAAGGCAAACCTTAACTTGAAGTCCAGCTTGACTAAGACTGAAAATGTTCTCTAGTACATCATGTAAATGTTAAAAGGTGTATGCTTGTGACTGAACTCTTTAATCTGGAAAATTTCCTCACTCCAGTGGCCGTTTGTCATGGTGGATCAGACAGTGACTTTGCAGGTTATTGATCACAGGATATTGTGATCGATTGCTGTCCTCTTTGCATCTAATTACACAAAACATTTACCAGCAAGGCATCGTTGGGTAATTCTTTAACAATGAAACTCTTGGCTGACTCTTCTACCTTTTCCACACCATAAACTGTATGTGCCCTCACCCATTCCCAGCATGGCCGTTGGCTGTAATCCACTATTTCACTACAGACTAGTGATTGAGCTCCAAACCTTCCTGTTATGTTTGAGTAATCTAGCAGGTAATGCATTTACCACTAAAAACAAGAAAACCAATTTTTAAAATGAAGGGTTAGTTGAATTTGAACCCATGTATTCAGATTTAATCTGAAATGCCCCAGCTGAGGTCACTTTTGTATCAGTTCAGCTCAGTTGTCACTCTCACCTCTTGAGTCAAAAGTTTATATGTAATACCCACTCCCCAGACTTGTGGATACAATCAGGCTGCCCCTTCAGTGCTGTACTGAGGGAGTATCACACTGCTGGCAATTCTGCCTTTCAGATAATACTTTAGCATGCCTGCGAGTCTAAGTGGATGTAAAATATGCCATGGGGCTATCTGAAGAAAAATCAGAAATTCTCCAACTGCCCAGTCCTGATCTCATCCAACAACATCAAGGAACCTGCCGTACATAATTGGCAGCTGAGTTTTCTGATATAATAATAGTAATTACTCTTCAAAGATACCAAACCTAAAAACTTGAAAATTCATGATAAATATGTAAGATTTTCATATTGGCATCAGTTTCATTTGACATTCATTCCCAGGGCAAGCCCAGATTCTAAATTTACTGCTAAAGTTACTGTTTTGGACTATGTTACAGAGGGAGTTACTGCTTTGGACTATGTTACAGAGGGAGTGACTACTCTGGACTATGTTACAGAGGGAGTTACTGCTTTGGACTATGTTACAGAGGGAGTTACTGCTTTGGACTATGTTACAGAGGGAGTTACTGCTTTCGACTATGTTACAGAGGGAGTTACTGCTTTGGACTATGTTACAGAGGGAGTTGCTGCTTTGGACTATGTTACAGAGGGAGTTGCTGCTTTGGACTGTGTTACAGAGGGAGTTACTGCTTTGGACTGTGTTACAGAGGGAGTTGCTGCTTTGGACTATGTTACAGAGGGAGTTGCTGCTTTGGACTATGTTACAGAGGGAGTTGCTGCTTTGGACTATGTTACAGAGGGAGTTGCTGCTTTGGACTATGTTACAGAGGGAGTTGCTGCTTTGGACTATGTTACAGAGGGAGTTACTGCTTTCGACTATGTTACAGAGGGAGTTACTGCTTTCAACTATGTTACAGAGGGAGTTACTGCTTTGGACTATGTTACAGAGGGAGTTACTGCTTTGGACTATGTTACAGAGGGAGTTGCTGCTTTGGACTATGTTACAGAGGGAGTTACTGCTTTGGACTATGTTACAGAGGGAGTTACTGCTTTGGACTATGTTACAGAGGGAGTTACTGCTTTGGACTATGTTACAGAGGGAGTTACTGCTATGGACTATGTTACAGAGGGAGTTACGGCTATGGACTATGTTACAGAGGGAGTTACTGCTATGGACAATGTTACAGAGGGAGTTACTGCTTTGGACTATGTTACAGAGGGAGTTACTGCTCTGGACTATGTTACAGAGGGAGTTACTGCTATGGACTATGTTACAGAGGGATTTACTGCTTTGGACTATGTTACAGAGGGAGTTGCTGCTTTGGACTGTGTTACAGAGGGAGTGACTGCTTTGGACTATGTTACAGAGGGAGTTACTGCTTTGGACTATGTTACAGAGGGAGTTACTGCTATGGACTATGTTACGGAGGGAGTTACTGCTATGGACTATGTTACAGAGGGAGTTACTGCTTTGGGCTATGTTACAGAGGGAGTTACTGCTTTGGACTATGTTACAGAGGGAGTTACTGCTTTGGACTATGTTACAGAGGGAGTTACTGCTTTGGACAATGTTACAGAGGGAGTTGCTGTTTTGGACTATGTTACAGAGAATTGCTGCTTTGGACTATGTTACAGGGGGAGTTACTGCTTTGGACTATGTTACAGAGGGAGGGACTGCTTTGGACTATGTTACAGAGAGAGTTGCTGCTTTGGTCTATGTTACAAAGGGAGCTACTGCTTTGGCTCTGTTACAGAGGGAGTGACTGCTTTGGACTATGTTACAGAGGGAGTTGCTGCTTTGGACTGTGTTACATAGGGAGTTACTGCTTTGGACTATGGTACAGAGGGAGTGACTGCTTTGGACTGTGTTACAGAGTGAGTTACTGCTTTGGACTATGTTACAGAGGGAGTGATTGCTTTGGACTATGTTACAGAGGGAGTTACTTCTTTGGACTTTGTTACAGAGGGAGTTACTGCTTTGGACTATGTTACAGAGGGAGTGACTGCTTTGGACTATGTTACAGAGGGAGTTACTGCTTTGGGCTATGTTACAGAGGGAGTTACTGCTTTGGACTATGTTACAGAGGGAGTTACTGCTTTGGACTATGTTACAGAGGGAGTTACTGCTTTGGACAATGTTACAGAGGGAGTTGCTGTTTTGGACTATGTTACAGAGAATTGCTGCTTTGGACTATGTTACAGGGGGAGTTACTGCTTTGGTCTATGTTACAGAGGGAGGGACTGCTTTGGACTATGTTACAGGGGGAGTTACTGCTTTGGACTATGTTACAGAGGGAGTTGCTGCTTTGGACTGTGTTACATAGGGAGTTACTGCTTTGGACTATGGTACAGAGGGAGTGACTGCTTTGGACTATGTTACAGAGGGAGTTGCTGCTTTGGACTGTGTTACATAGGGAGTTACTGCTTTGGACTATGGTACAGAGGGAGTGACTGCTTTGGACTATGTTACAGAGGGAGTTACTGCTTTGGACTATGTTACAGAGGGAGTTACTGCTTTGGACTATGTTACAGAGGGAGTTACTTCTTTGGACTTTGTTACAGAGGGAGTTACTGCTTTGGACTATGGTACAGAGGGAGTGACTGCTTTGGACTATGTTACAGAGGGAGTGACTGCTTTGGACTATGTTACAGAGGGAGTTGCTGCTTTGGACTGTGTTACATAGGGAGTTACTGCTTTGGACTATGTTACAGAGGGAGTTGCTGCTTTGGACTGTGTTACAGAGGGAGTTACCGCTTTTGATTATGTTACAGAGGGAGTTACCGCTTTGGACTATGTTACAGAGGGAGTTACTGCTCTGGACTATGTTACAGAGGGAGTTACTGCTTTGGACTATGTTACAGAGGGAGTTACTGCTTTGGACTATGTTACAGAGGGAGTTACTGCTATGGACTACGTTACAGAGGGAGTTACTGCTTTGGACTATGTTACAGAGGGATTTACTGCTTTGGACTATGTTACAGAGGGAGTTACTGCTATGGACTATGTTACAGAGGGAGTTACTGCTATGGACTATGTTACAGAGGGAGTTACTGCTTTGGACTATGTTACAGAGGGAGTTACTGCTTTGGACTATGTTACAGAGGGAGTTACTGCTTTGGACTATGTTACAGAGGGAGTTACTGCTTTGGACTATGTTACAGAGGGAGTTACTGCTTTGGACTATGTTACAGAGAGTTGCTGCTTTGGACTATGTTACAGAGGGAGTTACTGCTTTGGACTATGTTACAGAGGGAGTTACCGCTTTGGAATATGTTACAGAGGGAGTAACTGCTTTGGACTATGTGACAGAGAGAGTTACTGCTTTGGACTATGTTACAGAGGGAGTTACTGCTGACTTTCTTTCTGAGAATAATCCATTACATGAACAGGCACAGGCTGAGCCCGGAGTGTCAAGAGGCCTCCTGTTTCCTGCACAAAACTATTTGGGCTCAATTATTGACATCGTGATGCATGTACAGCAACAAGTATTCTTGCTGTGCTTCCTCCACATGAGCTTTTACATCTCCTTCAGTCCCTCATCCTGTGCTTTATGTCAGATACTTATAAACAGTTCATTGTCTGTCAGTGCTGGTGTTTTCACCAGATAATGTCATGCTCAGAAGCACTCACTGTTTCTGCTGAATCCTTTCTTCTGTAAACAGACTAGGAGCTCATTAAGAGGGCATTTATATAGGCAAAACGTTACTCAGTGATATGTGAGAGCTGAAGCTGAGAGTGCCATTAGCCTGTACTAATTTTCAAATCTCAGCCTTTAGTGATCCACATTTCCAGTAGGAATATTGGTAAGAGCAATCCTGAGAATCCCAACAATCTTAACCTGGTTTTCTTATATGAAATCATAGTTCTCCAGTTCAGTGTATATTCAAACTTCCAAAAACTGCACAACACACATTTGTCTGTTTCTGATTTTTAGTTCAGGGTACCACATTTGCTCTACTGTAGCTCAGTAGAGGGTAGCATTCGAATCTCTGAGTCCGGTGGTTGTGGGTTCAAATTCTGCATCTGACATGTAAACGCACAATCACTGAGATTAGAATTTGCTGCTTTGGGGTATGTTACAGAGGGAATCACTCCAGTGCAGTACTGAGGGAGTGCTGCACCATCAGAGGTGCCACCTTTAGGATAAGATGCGAAGCAAAGGCCCTGTATACCACCTCAGGAGGTTGTAAAAGATCCCATGGCACTAATGGGAAGTAGAGCATGTGATCTCAAGAGCATCCTCAAATATTCACTAAAACAAACTATCTGCTCATCATCCCATTGCTGTTTGTAAGACATTGTTATGCATAAATTAGCTGCTGCATTCCCCACATTACAGCAGGCACTACAATTTAAAAAGGGCTTCATCGATTGTAAAACATTTTGGGACATCTGGAACTTGTGAAAGATGCTATTGAGAAAATGCCTGTTTCAAGTGTTTCTGGTCTGGGTGATGCTGCAAGTACAATGATGCCCACACTGAGAACTGGTGACTGGCAACTACAATATATGTTGCCACATGTCAGTGTTTTTATCAGAAGGTAAGTTTTGGAGTGTAAAAGCACCTGAAAGGAAAGCATCCAAAACATAAACTGCTAAAATTAGCATTTTTGTGCATTGGATGAAGATTCTTCTAGGGCCAATATTTTAATGTTTGAGATTTCCTGAAGATGTGTGTTTGGGTTTAGGCACCAGCTCCTCTTTGATACTTCAGCCAAGTAGCCAACTCCATGAGTAAGCCACAGGGTCAAGCTATTCAACTGTAGGGGCATCTCAGCAGAGTCTAATCCTGACTGACCTAAATAGCATTTACAGATAGGCCAGGAAATCCCCCACAGCTGCCTGTGCTCCTCCAATGGGCTGAATTTTACTCTGATTGAGCGGGCGCCCGTCCAATCCAATCAGGCGTCAAATCGCGTGAGATGATGTCATCCCACACTCACGCGATATTTTGGTCAGCGGGCACATGCAAAAGCCGGAAGCACACCCGCCGACAATTAAGAGGGCAATTAAACCCATAATGGCGCAACTGTCTGTCAGTTTATGGAGCCTGTCCAACCTTTCCGTTGGCGGACAGGCGAATCAGCCAGGCGGCCTTTACATTTTTCATGAAACCTCATCCGAGGGCAGGATGAGGTTTCTGTTATTAAACAAAATAGAAATAGAAATCTGTGGGCAGCATGTTCAGGTGCCTGATTGTGATGCTTGGACATTTTTTTCCTTTTAAAAACTTTATTTCCTGGGTTTTGGGTCTTCAGCTTCCCTGGGGCAGCTCCCTGCCTTCAGAGGGCTTTCTGTCAGCGCTGACCTGCTCCTGCATTGACTTAATCGCCCGTGCCTCCTCCCATCCCCACCCCCACCCCCGGCAGCGTTGAGCTTCTCAGCGCGTGTTTCAGGCTGGTTGGCCGTTAATTGGCCAGGCAGTGTGAAATTGTGGTCAGGGCCCGATCACGGGCAGTGGTCAGTGGCCAGGCAATGTGAAATCGTGGTCAGGGCCCGATCGCGGGCAGTGGTCAGTGGCCAGGCAGCATGAAATTGTGGTCAGGGCCCGATCGCGGGCAGTGGTCAGTGGCCAGGCAGTGTGAAATTGTGGTCAGGGCCCGATCGCGGGCAGTGGTCAGTGGCCAGGCAATGTGAAATCGTGGTCAGGGCCCGATCGCGGGCAGTGGTCAGTGGCCAGGCAGTGTGAAATCGTGGTCAGGGCCCAATTGCGGGCAGTGGTCAGTGGCCAGGCAGTGTGAAATCGTGGTCAGGGCCCGATCGTGGGCAGTGGTCAGTGGCCAGGCAGCATGAAATCGTGGTCAGGGCCCGATCGTGGGCAGTGGTCAGTGGCCAGGCAGTGTGAAATCGTGGTTAGGGCCCGATCGCGGGCAGTAGCCAGTGGCCAGGCAGCGTGAAATCGTGGTCAGGGCCCGATCGTGGGCAGTGGTCAGTGGCCAGGCAGTGTGAAATCGTGGTCAGGGCCCAATTGCGGGCAGTGGTCAGTGGCCAGGCAGTGTGAAATCGTGGTCAGGGCCCGATCGTGGGCAGTGGTCAGTGGCCAGGCAGCATGAAATCGTGGTCAGGGCCCGATCGTGGGCCGTGGTCAGTGGCCAGGCAGTGTGAAATCGTGGTCAGGGCCCGATCGCGGGCAGTGGTCAGTGGCCAGGCAGCGTGAAATCGTGGTCAGGGCCCGATCGCGGGCAGTGGTCCGTTTCCTGACCGCTCCCGGGCCCGCTGATCACACCCACCCAGCCAAGCTGAAATTTTCATTGGAAATGCTGCTTATCAACACAAACAGAGCTTAAACTGGTGATGTTAGTGTGAGAACAGCTCTGAGGAATTATCCATCAGTGCACTTTCCAACTGAGCTAATTGGGTAGAGGTCAGGAATGGGAACCTTTGACGTTTTTTCCTTTAGCCTAAAGGGTGCTGAGTCCAATTAGAGTAACCTTCCTGTCCCCCCCACTAACTTCAAAAAAGCTGGGATTTTGCTGGTTTTATGCTGAGTGTATTGGCACTCATCAAGCAGAGGGACATTCACAAGATAGAAGCTGACTGCATACCCGAGGACTCTCTGAATGGGGAGGTAGCCGGAGGCAGGTTACCAATAGGACCCCCAAAGCTCCACTTCAACGATGTTTGCAAGTGTAACATGAAGGCCCTAAACATTGACCAGTGCACTTGGGAGTCACTAGCTGGGGACAGAGGGAAATGGCGACACCTCCTGTGGGCTGGCCCACCACCATAACCATCAGCGACCACTACAGCTTGACAACAGGCACCAACACCAAAAACAACAACCCACAGCAACACCCAATAACAACCAGAACCTAAGATAAAAGCAAAATACTGCAGATGCTGGAAATCTGAAACAAAAACAAAAAATGCTGGAAAAACTCAGCAGGCCTGACAGTATCTGTGGAGAGAAAGACAGAGTTAACGTTTCGAGTCCGTATGACTCTGCTTCAGGACTAAACAGAAGTAGAATGTGGTGAAATATATACTGTTTAAGGGGGGGGTGGAGCAGGTGAAGCTGGATAGAGGGCCAGTGATAGTTGGAGGCAAAGGAGAGATTGCAAAAGATGTCATAAATAAACCCCCTCCCATGGTACCTTCCCATGCAACTGCAGAAGGTGCAACACCTGCCCCTTTACTTCCCCCCTCCTCACCGTCCAAGGGCCCAAACACTCCTTTCAAGTGAAGCAGCATTTCACTTGCACTTCCCTCAATTTAGTCTACTGCATTCGCTGCTCCCAATGCGGTCTCCTCTACATTGGAGAGACCAAACGCAAACTGGGTGACCGCTTTGCGGAACACCTTCAGTCTGTCCGCAAACATGACCCAGACCTCCCTGTCGCTTGCCATTTCAACACTCCACCCTGCTCGCTTGCCCACATGTCCGTCCTTGGCCTGCTGCATTGTTCCAGTGAAGCTCAACGCAAACTGGAGGAACAGCACCTCATCTTCCGACTAGGCACTTTACAGCCTTCCGGACTTAATACTGAGTTCAACAACTTCAGATCATGAACTCTCTCCTCCATCCCCACCCCCTTTTTATCCCCTTTTTCAAATATTTATTTTTAAATTTATATATATATGTGTGTTTTTTCCCCACCTATTTCTATTATTTAAAAAAAAAATTATTCCTATTCATTGTTTTATCCCCACCTTTTAGCCTATTTCGAGCTTTTTTCCCACACTGTCCCCTCCCCCACCCCACCCCCACTAGGGCCGTCTGTCACTTGCTCATTCTGCTTCCTACTCTTAATTGTCACCATTAGCACCTCCTTTAGCCAATATCACCACCATCAACACCCCTTTGACCTTTTGTTTATGACATCTTTTGCAATCTCTCCTTTGCCTCCACCTATCCCTGGCCCCCTATCCAGCTTCACCTGCCCCACCCCCCCTTTAAACAGTATATATTTCATCACATTTCTACTTCCCTTTAGCTCTGAAGAAGAGTCACACAGACTCGAAACGTTAACTCTGTCTTTCTCTCCACAGATGCTGTCAGACCTGCTGAGTTTTTCCAGCAATTTTTGTTTTTGTAACGACCGGAACCTGTTTCTTAAAGATTGGTCTCTTCAGCCAACAGCAAAAGTGCACAATATGAAGCTACACCTTCCCTAACAGATTGGATTTGCTGCATGTCCATCGTCTCAGACGGACGGATGATGACAAACAGCCCATTGTTTGATGAGCCTACAGCACTTACTCACCCTGGCATGTTAGCAGCTTTCGCAAGTGAACTACAGACTTGTGCATGTAATGTCAGGGAAAGGGACTGTAAATCAGTACTTTGAAAAAATAATCAGCTCTGAAAATACAAACCATCATGACAGGTGCAGTTTTGAATTAATATTTAGTGCTAACGCGCCCAATCAGTAGAATAGTCGGATTGTATACATGAAGGGAAGGCCAGGCCTCAAGTCGCCCTGTCTCCCTCGCCCATACCAGGTGTTGCCGGTAATAGCCCCATGCAGGAACACCATGAATTTCATTTGATTGAACAAAGTAATTTTAATGCAATATTAAGTATCATACATTTAAAGTACAGATCTAACCTCCCACACATGTGTACCCAGTCCTCTAAATTACAGAAAGTTAATTGCTCGTCACCAGCTGAAAGTCACTGGTGCTATTTTCATATAAAAGCAGCAGAGTCGTACAGCTTTCTGTGAAATATAATGATGTGCTTCGTATCCAGATGGTCATGGGCTCAAATCCCAAGCTGATTGACTAGCATTTAGATCCACCTGCAGCGTTGGAAAATTCTATTCCCCAAATCACCGAGGAGCTTCCTCTCCAGCTCAGTCTGAGCTGGAAAACAAAGCAACAGAGCCAGCTTGCAGATTACATCAGTGTGTTTATCTTTCCATCTCTAATCCTCCATTGTTTTTATGTCTGCGTTCAGGCTGCATCGGAGCTTTAGTCTGCTGACCCGCCTGACAAACTCCTCATCTTATTCCAGATCAGTGTATCTTGTCAAGTCATACAGCATCTAAATTACCTGTATTCTGCTGTCCACTGCCATGTTTTTGGGATCTGTATTAGTTCTTGGATGGACTTTGATTTTTGCCTTTCACTGAAACTGAGGTTATATGAAAAATTGTCAACCTAACCAATCACTGGTTTTCACTGCACTATGACCTGTTCCAGTCCTTTTCACTTGATGGCAATGATTTGCATGGAAAGAATCTCATGAGGACAACTTTTAAATCATGCAATTGTCCCTAAAAACAATGCCACTTTCACAAAAACTTCTTCTCAAAACAGAACTATTCCAAGTTGTTGATGGCACTAAGAGTCTTTTAAAAAATGTATTCTTTCATAGGATGTGGGCTTCGCTGGCTGGGCCAGCATTTATTGCCCATCACTAATTGCCCCTTGAGAAGGTGGTGGTGAGCTGCCTTCTTGAACCGCTGCAGTCCATATGGTGTAGGTACACCCACAGTGCTGTTAGGGAGGGAGTTCCAGGATTTTGACCCAGCGACAGTGAAGGAACGGCCATATATTTCCAAGTCAGGATGGTGAGTGACTTGGAGGGGGACGTTCAGGTGGTAGTGTTCCCATCTATCTGCTGCCCTTGTCCTTCTAGATGGTGGTGGTCGTGGGTTTGGAAGGTGCTGTCTAAGGAGCCTTGGTGAATTCCTGCAGTGCATCTTGTAGATGGTACACACTGCTGCTACTGTGCGTCGGTGGTGGAGGGAGCGAATGTGTGTGGATTTGGTGCCAATCAAGTGGGCTGCTTTGTCCTGGATGGTGTCCAGCTTCTTGAGTGTTGTGGGAGCTGCACTCATCCAGACAAGTGGAGAGTATTCCATCACACTCCTGACTTTTGCCTTGTAGATGGTGGACAGGCTTTGAGGAGTCAGGAGGTGGGTTACTCATTGCACGATTCCTAGCCTCTGACCAGCTCTTGTAGCCACAGTATTTATATGGCTAGTCCAGTCTGGTCAATGGTAACCCCCAGGATGTTGATAGTGGGGGATTCAGTGATGGTAATGCCAATGAATGTCGAGGGGCGATGGTTGGATTCTCTCTTGTTGGAGATGGTCATTGCCAGACACTTGTGAGGCTCGATTGTTACTTGCCACTTGTCGGCCCAAACCTGGATATTGTCCATTTGTGGGCAGGTAAAATGACATTTTATCCACCGACTGCGATGGTGGGTTTGGGCACCGCATCGTCCCAAACCTGTCACATTATTTATGCATTCCCGGTATACACACCATTTCCATGGCGGGCGGGCTCCAATTCACCTGCCACGCCATCATCTCACCGCTTCATCATGCCAGGCACCACATTTAAAGTCCAGCCGCGCTCAGTGCTTCCAGCCCAGGGCTGCAGCAAAGACATGGCCCTGAAAGGCAAGATGCCCACAGCCCTCGAGCACCTTCTGGATGCCGTGGAGGCCCCGCTGTGATGTCCTCTACCCCCGCTCTGGCCGCAGGAGAGGTAGCTACATTACCACTCTGGCTTGGGAGGTGATGGCAGTGGTGATCAGTGCCAATGCTGCACAGAAGAGGTTGGCCATCCAATGCAGACAGGGGATGAATTATCCCATCTGTGCAGCCAGGGTATGGCAACCATCTCATCGCTCAAAACTCACACACTCAAGCCCATCACACATTCACTGGCATCTCACTCACTGCCAGCTCAAGGGACATCACCACTCACTCTCTCACACACACCCTCACATCTCCATCTGGTCTCATCTCCTCTGGAGATGCCTCCTCAGCCCTCACCATCTTGAGGCCACTTGCGCAGATCAACATGTGCCGCCCACACACACCCTGGGATACCCTCCTTCCCCAGTACAGCCCTCACCCTGCAGCCTCTTCCCTTGCCTGAGGCCACTTCTCCCCCTTCCCTAAGCAAGCCCTAACCCTGCAGCCATTGAAAAGCCACCCCCGCCTCACGGTCGGTCTGGTAGGTAGAGACCTGCCCATGAGTCCCCCCTAACAGTGATGTGGTGCTGCCTGTGAATCCTGGCGCTGAGACCCCGAGTGCTGCCCGAAGGTAGCCAAACAAACCTCGAAGTCCCTAGTGAAGTGCAGCTCACCAGGTGGACGTCGCTTATGTGCTGTTGTGAAACATGTCAGTGTGTTTTCCCGCCAATGTGGGCAGACGATCCAGAAGGGGGGGATGGATCCGGTGGGCTGGCATTATAATGACATGCTGATGTATTACAACGAGATTCCCAACGTCCAAGAGCAGAGAACGCGGGCCGCCATCAGTGGGCTGGTTTCACGCTGTTGTGAAACCGATTGCGCCATATTGTCCACTCACACCACCAAACACACCCGACACCAGCGAGCACTGAAAATCCCAGCCATGGACTGCTTCAGTATCTGAGGAGTCGCGAATGGTGCTGAACATTGTGCAATCATCAGTGAACATCCCCACTTCTGACCTTATGATGGAAGGAACATCATTGATGAAGCAGCTGAAGATGGTTGGGCCAAGGACACTACCCTGAGGAACTCCTGCAGTGATGTCCTGGAGCTGAGATGATTGACCTCCAACAACCACAACCATCTTCCTTTGTGCTAGGTATGATTCCAACCAGGGGAGAGTTTTCCCCCTGATTCCCATTGACTCCAGTTTTGCCAGGGCTCCATGATGCCCCACTCGGTCAAATGCTGTTTTGATGTCACGGGCAGTCACCCTCACCTCACCTCTGGAATTCAGCTCTTTGTCAATGTTTGGACGAGGGCTGTAATGAGGTCAGGAGCTGAGTGGTAATTGCTGAGTAAGTGCCGCTTGACGACACTTTCCATCACTTTAAAGAACAAAGCAAAGTACAACACAGGAACAGGCCCTTCGGCCCTCCAAGCCTGCGCCAATCATATTGACCGTGAACTAAAACATTTTGTACTTCCAGTGTCCGTATCCCTCTATTCCCATCCTATTCATGTATTTGTCAAGCTGCCTCTTAAACACCACTATCGTACCTGCTTCCACCACCTCCTCTGGCAGCGAATTCCAGACACTCACTACCCTCTGCGTAAAAAACTTGCCCCGCACATCTCCTCTATAGTTTTCTCCTCTCACCTTAAATCTATGTCCCATAGTAATTGACTCTTCCACCCTGGGAAAAATCTTCTGACTATCTACTCTGTCCGTGCCACTCATAATTTTGTAAACTTCTATCAAGTCGCCCCTCAATCTCCGTCGCTCTAGTGAGAACAATCCGAGTTTCTCCAACTTCTCCTCATAGCTAATAACCTCCAGACCAGGCAGCATCCTGGTAAACCTCCTCTGCACCTCCTCCAACGCCTCCATATCCTTCTGGTAATGTGGTGACCAGAATTGCACGCAATATTCCAAGTGTGGCCTAACCAAGGTTCTATACAGCTGCAGCAAGACTTCCCAGTATTTATACTCAATACCCCTGCCGATGAAGGCAAGCATGCCATATGCCTTCCTGACTACCTTATCCACCTGCGTTGCCACTTTCAGTGACCTGTGGACCTGTACACCCAGATCCCTCTGCCTGTCGATGCACTTAAGGGTTCTGCCATTTACTGTATAATTCCTGCCTGTATTAGACCTTCCAAAATGCATTACCTCGCATTTGTTCGGATTAAACTCCATCTGCCATTTCTCCGCCCAAGTCTCCAAATGATCTATATACCATTGACAATCCTCTTCACTATCTACAACTCCTCCAACCTTAGTGTCGTCTGCAAACTTACTAATTAACCCAGTTACATTTTCCTCCAAATCGTTTATGTATACTACAAACAGCAAAGTTCCCAGCACTGATCCCTGCGGAACACCACTAGTCACAGCTCTCCATTCAGAAAAGCACCCTTCCACTGCTACCCTCTGTCTTCTATGACCAAGCCAATTCTGTATCCATCTTGCCAGCTCACCTCTGATCCCGTGCGACTTTACCTTCTGTACCAGTCTGCCATGAGGGACCTTGTCAAAGGATTTACTGAAATCCATGTATATAACATCCACTGCCCTTCCATCGTTGATCATCTTTGTCACTTCCTCGAAAAACTCGATCAAGTTAGTGAGACATCACCTTCCCTTCACAAAACCATGCTGCCTCTCACATTTGCCTCCAAATGGTAGTAAATCCTGTCACGAAGAATCTTCTCCAATAATTTCCCTACCACTGACGTAAGGCTCACCGGGCTGTAATTTCCTGGATTATCCCTGCTACTCTTCTTAAACAATGTAACAACATTGGCCATTCTCCAGTCCCCTGGGACCTCACCCATAGCCAGTGAGGATACAAATATTTCTGTCAAGGCCCCAGCAATCTCCTCCCTTGCCCCCCTCAGTACTCTGGGGTAGATCCCATCTGGCCCTGGGAACTTATCCACCTTAATATTCTTCAAGACGCCTAACACCTCCTCTTTTTTGATCTCAACATGATCCAGGCTATCTACACACTCTTCACTAGACAAATCAACCACTAAATCCTTCTCTTTGGTGTATACCGATGAGAAGTATTCATTTAGTATCTCTCCCATTTCTTCTGGCTCCCCACACAGATTCCCACCTCTGTCCCTGAGTGGGCCTACCCTTTCCCTGGCTACCCTCTTGCTTTTTACATATGTATAAAAGGCCTTGGGATTTTCCTTAATCCTGGTTGCCAGTGACTTTTTATGATCCCTTTTAGCCCTCCTGACTCCTTGCTTAAGTTTCTTCCTACTTTCTTTGTATTCTCCACGGGCTTCATCTGTTCCCAGCCTTCTAGCCCTTACGAATGCTTCCCTTTTCTTTTTGACTAATCTCACAATATCCTTTGTTTTCCAAGGTTCCTGAAACTTGCCATGCTTATCCTTCATCCTAGCAGGAACATGCTGGTCCTGAATTCTTATCAACTGACATTTGAAAGTCCCCCACATGTCAGTTGTTGATTTGCCCTCAAACATCCGTCTCCAGTCTAGATTCCTCAGTTCCTGCCTAATATTGTTATAATTAGCCTTCCCCCAAATAAGCACCTTAACCTGAGGACTCCTGTTATCCTTATCCACCAGTACCTTGAAACTTACTGAATTATGGTCACTTTTCCCGAAATGCTCCCCTACTGAAACTTCGACCACCTGGCCGGGTTCATTCCCTAATACCAGGTCCAGTATTGCCCCTTCCCTAGTTGGACTAGCTACGTATTGTCTCAGGAAGCCCTCCTAGATGCACCTTACAAATTCTGCACCATTCAAACCCCTAGCACTAAGTGATTCCCAGTCAATATAGGGAAAGTTAAAATCACCCACCACAACAACCCTATTGCTTTTACGTCTTTCCAAAATCTACCTACATAACTGTTCCTCAATCTCCTGCCGGCAATTGGGAGGCCTATAGTAAACCCTGAACATTGTGACTGCACCCTTCCTATTCCGGAGCTCTACCCATATTGCCTCGCTGCATGAGCCCTCCGAGGTGTCCTCCTGTCGTACAGCTGTGATATTCCCCTTAACCAGCAGTGCAACTCCCCCACCTCTTCTACATCCCTTTCTATCCTGCCTGAAACATCTGATGATGGAGAGTAGACTGATGGGGTGGTAATTGGCCGGGTTGGATTTGTCCTGCTTTTTTTGGACAGGACATACCTGGGCAATTTTCCACATAGCCGGGTAGATGCCATTGTTATAGCTGTACTGGAACAGCATGGCAAGTTCTGGAGCACAAGTCTTCAGTACTATTGCTGGAATATTGTCAGGGCCCAGAGCCATTGCAGTATCCAGTGCCTTCGGCTGTTTCTTGATATCATGTGGAGTGAATTGAATTGGCTGAAGACTGGCATCTGTGATGCTGGAGGAGGTTGAGATGGATCATCCACTCGGCACTTCTGGCTGAAGATTGTAGCAAATGCTTCAACCTTATCTTTTGCACTGATGTGCTGGGCTCCCCCATCATTGAGGGTGGGGATATTCGTGGAGCCTCCTCCTCCAGTGAGTTCTTCAATTATCAGTTGTCAGCTTTGCAATAATTATTTGTGTCACTAACTTTATCAAAGGTGAACAGATTTTAGCTCATCTTCAATGTTCTCCCTTCCTGTGCTCCCACGTCCTTTCCTGCAGCTTGACTCTTTGCTGGGCTTAGCCTTGGCTGATTTTCCCTTACCAAACCTGGCAGTTGAGGTCAATTGATGTACATCTACTGTGACCCAAACCGGGATCGGCCAATTTAGCACAGATTGGGGATTAAATCTGAAGCCTTCCTGGTCAGGAACTCAATGCACTGAATCATCAGGAGGGCAGGTAAAACATCTCATATCTTTGATAAAGAATGTGGCTGTAATTCAGGCACAAATCAGTGGCCCAGACACAGGAAGTCAAACAGAGCAAACCTTCCAGAGATTGGATAGGAAAACCAGAATGATCCAGGAGGTCTGATTGAATAAAAACCCACTTAAAGAGAGACAAAATCTCTTGTAAACTTTAAAAAAGCTGAAAGTAGTTTCAAATATATTTCAGCCCTTTGTTACGATCCCCATAGAGACCAGTAACTTTCAAAAGAGAAACCTGAGCTTCCAATTAATAGCTGAAATAATGAGATATCAAGATTTTATGATTTTAAGATGCTTACTCTAACAAATGACAAAAAACGCCAGAAATTAAACACTATTTTTGTAGGCAACTTATACTTTAAACCACAGAATGGAAACTCAGTCCCCATCCACCTTTATTCTTCACCCAGCTGAAAAAACTCATTTTACAGGTATAATACACTGTCCTTTACTAGAAATTTAATTTTTCCAGAATTAATCTAAAGTGTTTCATATTTCCCAAGAGTTTATTCCTGTTCTTTTCTTTTCTCATCTGGTAATTTGCGATCTTAGAACTGTCTTTCACAATGAGGATTTCCTTCCCCAGAGCCTCTCCCTTTAGTCCATGTCTTTGGCAACTTGGAATAGTTAGGTTTTGAAAAATTGTTTTTGTGGAAAAAGGCATCTTCTACCTTGTTTTAACTCCCCATGAATTTGGCTTTTCAATTTGAGCCTGAGCTTCCACCACATTCTTGCATAGTGAACCAAAAGACTTCTTTGGCCTCTAACTGCTTCCTCTCTCCTGGATCCAGGCAGACTGAAAAAAAAGCTGTCTGTGATGTTAAGTGATATTCTCGAAAGCCTTTAGAATGGCTTCCTCCGCATCCTTCTCCATGTCAGCATGAATCATATGGGCCTTGTATCTAGGTAAAAAAATCTATTTTGAGAGCCCAACTCTCTTTCAGCTTGGAACTAAATGGACAGTTTAAAGTGCAATGATTTACAACTTGACATTCTCAACACTTTTCTGGGACTTTGGAGGCTCCCAATGTCTACTGTTAAAACACAGTTTGCTGCTATTGTCTTCAAGTGTAAACCTTCTTCTCAGTAAAGCAGTATAAGCCTTCCTTTGATCTCGAACAATCAGGCCATCCAGGTTTGCAGTCAGGAAGATTGCAGAACAGGTCACAGGACATCATTTTACTTTAAATTTAAAGACACAGCCCCATATATCTGATCCACCTCATAATTGTAAAACTTCTAGAGGTTCTTCGGGAACTATTCCAAAAAATACTTCAGAATGATTTGCTCCTGATGTGATTTCTGAATTGGGGATTTAGCCATAAGGAATGTATGTTATATCAGAGAGATGTTCAGCCTAATGGGTACCAGTTTCATTCTGGAGTATAGTCAGTATAGTTTCTGACCCAGAATCAATTTGCAAATAAATTAGAATGCTGCATGAATGGAAACAACAGTGACCACACTGAAAAAGTATTTCATTGGCTGTAAAGTGCTTTGAGACATTCTTTTTAAAAATTCATTCATGGGATGTGGGCATCGCTGGCTAGGACAGCATTTATTGGCCATCCCTAATTGCCCTTGTGAAGGTGGTGGTGAGCTGCCTTCTTGAACCGCTGCAGTCCCTGTGGTGTAGGTACACCCACAGTGCAGTTAGGAAGGGAGTTCCAGGATTTTGACCCAGTGACAGTGAAGGAACGGAGATATATTTCCAAGTCAGGATGGTGAGTGACTTGGAGGGGAACTTCCAGGTGGTGATGTTCCCATCTATCTGCTGCCCTTGTCCTTCTAGATGGTAGTGTTTATGGGTTTGTGAAAAATATTGTTGAAAATGCAAGTCCTTTTTTTTTTACTAACAGAACCAAGCTGACACTGATGGTGGGGCCAGGGAGAACTGCGATCATGTGAATAAAATCCACCTGGTCCCAAATGATGCTAAAATTGGGATTTAAAGGCTGAGATCAATAGGTGAGCTACAATTACCCTTATCCTTTTAGGCAGACTTGGCCCACACAACCTAAGCACCAGTCTCTTCTTAGGCAGTCCCTCAGGATCGAGGATGACTTGCTTCACTCCAGTTCTAGGTGTTCTGAGATGGCTGACAAATCCAATTCATGATCTACAGACTCTGCCACATGTGGGACAGGTGCTGCTTGAAGGGTTGGATATATGGGTTGTCTGGAGGTTTATGTGGTCCCTCCAATACCCCAACACTGCCTCTGCACATTCCTAAAGAAATCTCTTGATGTTTGTCCTCCACGAGGCCATGCAAGCCGTGATCTTTACCACGGATCCGCCACAAACCCTATCTCAATGAAAAATTGAGTCAAACAAAGCTGTGTCATTGCATCAACTCTAGTGCCTGTGGTGGCTCCCTCACTGCAGTGTTAAAGGGAAAGGGAAATTGGAATCAGTACAAAAGCCCATTTATGCATCAGGTGGAGTAACATCCCCCATTTGGCAGGAACACTTCTCCTGATTCCTGTCAGTAGCAGCCTCCAGCTCACTAAGAGAGTGACACAGCGACAGCTCAGTACTGCCTCTAATCAGCACTGTATGAACCTGCTCTGGGACTTCCACCAGGCAGTCACTGGGTGTCACTGTCAGTCCTTTCCCCAATACACACAGCTATTCCAAAGTACAGTCACTTCCAATGTTTCTAATGGGTTAAAAAAGATGTATGTGCGATGTTTTAGCGAAATCTTGCAATATGAGATCATGAGCAACAATATTCTGTGTTATATGTAATGATGTTGCCAAACTAGAACCCTGCAACTAATCAAAGTACACAGTGACATTTTGTAGTTGAATTTTATATTTCCTGCCCCTGTACTGAGTTGAAAATCCTTATTCTGTTCTTAGCTTTTTTTTAAAGTGACTTTAATGGCTTTGATGAGACATCACATACAAGTTTATTTATTTATGTTCTTGCCAACAACAAAATAGATCTTCGATATTTCACCCTGGCATTGCAATGCCTGTTGATTTTAAAATAGCAGAGAGTATGCCCTGCAACTCAATCAATATCTGTAAAAGAATGGATATTGAAACTTCATTGGACATCACAAGGAAGTAGTCAATGGAGGGGAGACACAAACCTGTTGGAAAGGGTGTGGGAGTGAAGATTTGAATAGAGAATCAGTCACCTGAGCTCTCATATCCAAGTGGTTGATTTAAAAGTCTCTCAAACAGCATCTGGCAGCCTGGCCCTCATTTTGGCCCAAAAATGGGACTGGAGAAAGTCAGGCTATAGAAGAGAAAGAGGTACTCTGATCAATCAGTCAGGAGAGGAAAGCCACAAGTTCAGTCTGTGACATGAACAGAAAATGCTGGAAATGCTCAGCAGGTCAAAAAGCATCTGTGCGCAAGTCAGAGTTTCAGGTATGGACCCTTCCAGAATCACACAGTACAGAAGAGGCCCTTCGGCCCATTGAGTCTGCACTGACACCTGACCTACCTACCTAATCCCATTTACCAGCACTTGCTCCATAGCCTTGAATGTTATGACGTGCCAAGTGCTCATCCAGGTACTTTTTAAAGGATGTGAGGCAACCCGCCTCCACCACCCTCCCAGGCAGCGCATTCCAAACTGTCACCACCCTCTGGGTAAAAATGTTTTACCTCACATCCCCCCTAAACCTCCTGCCCCTCACCTTGAACTTATGCCCCCTTGTGACTGACTCTTCAACTAAGGGGAACAGTTGCTCCCTATCCACCCTGTCCATGCTCCTCATAATCTTGTAAACCTTGATCAGGTCGCCCCTCAGTCTTCTCTACTCCAACGAAAACAACCCAAGTCTATCCAACCTCTCTTCATAACTTAAATGTTTCATCCCAGGCAACATCCTGGTGAATCTCGTCTGCACCCTCTCCAGTGCAATCACATCCTTCCTATAATGTGGTGACCAGAACTGCACACAGTACTCCATATGTGGCCTCACTAAGGTTCTACACAACTCCAACATGACCTCCCTACGTTTGTAATCTATGTCTCGATTGATAAAGACAAGTGTCCCATATGCCTTTTTCACCACCCCACTAACATGCCCCTCCGCCTTCAGAGATCTATGGACACACATGCCAAGGTCCCTTTGTTCCTCAGAACTTCCTAGTGTCATTCATTGAATACTTCCTTGTCAAATTACTCCTTCCAAAGTGTATCACCTCACACTTTTCAGGGTTAAATTCCATCTGCCACTTATCTGCCCATTTGACCATCCCGTCTATATCTTCCTGTAGACCAAGACACTCAGCCTCACTGTTAACCACCCGGCCAATCTTTGTGTCATCCGCAAACTTATTAATCCTGCCCCCCACATAGTCATCTATGTCGTTTATATAAATGGCAAATAATAGGGGACCCAGCACAGATCCCTGTGGTACGCCACTGGACACTGGCTTCCAGAAGGTTGCAGTCATTAGTAGCTGAAAGCAAGAAGACAAGTTTTTTGTTAAAGGATCAAATAACATGAAGGATGATGCGGAACTGAAGACTGAGGAAGCTCAGTGCTGCTGAAGAGAGAGACTGAGCGGTTGTATGTGGCAATGGATGCTGGAAGGAACAATGAGAGAAGAGCTCAGAGGAAGACTGAGTATGAGAGAAACCAGTGATCATGGCAGATTTGAAACAGAAGAATTGGGATCCAGGTGAAATGAGTCAGAGCTGGAGGCAGATGATGAGAAAGTGATGTGAGGGTGAAAGTTCATCTTAATAAATACACAGTCAGAAACAAGAATGAAGGTGAGCAGTGTAAAAGACACAAATGGATATCATGTTAAATTGGGGAATGGAACCTGTTCAAGATGGGCATTCCTGGTGGAGAAAGTGAATTAAACAGTACGAACAAATTACTGCGGATGCTGTAAATTTGAAACAAAAACAGAAAATGCTGGAAACACTCAGTAGGTCAATTGGCATCTATGGACAGGAACAGACAATTAACTTTTTCAGGTGTGAATCTTTTACGTCTTAGCCTGAGCTGAGTTTACTGATCTCAACTGAGAGCAACAAAGAGGCTGCATCAGATTACGTAATATATATGGCACAGAATCAGGCCATTGTGCCCAACATGTCCATGCAGGGACTTCTGAATCCCATATTGGATTTCTTGGTGACTATCTTATATTGATGGCCTCTAATTATGCCCTGTCCATGAGAAGGAACATTCTTTCTGTGTCCACTCTATCAAAACTTTAAATAAATCCGAGTGTCCTTATGCTAGAGAAGGAAAATAGCCCAATGTTCCTGATTCTGAATGCCAATCAATGACCCTCATTGAGTGTTAAATTCAAGTGAGATTGGGGTTGGGATTTGGAAGTGAAGTCTTCACTGTCGCATAATGGACACTTGGATGAAGTACTGATGAAGTATGACTCCTGCAAGGCTCAGGAAGGAGAAGAGAAAACTGGCAGAGGAAATCATTCCTGCATTATATCAGGATTGAATACCCATGGACTTTAGGGATTAATGTCTTACCAATGGCAGTGAGCACTGGCTCTTCCAACTGTGTGAAAGACTGTCAGAGCTCATTGATGCCTGTGACATGGAGTTATAGGTCAGTTCACATATACAGTACAATATCCTTCATCTCTGATGTTAGAGGCCACACATTCTCAGGTTCCCAACAGTGACAATTATCAGAAAAGCTTTAAGCAGTTTTAAGGGTGTAATTTCAAGCTAACATATCGTGAGGGTTTGGACAGACCACTTTTAGACTGAGTCCCACTTTACTCCCTCTAGATGTCACTGAAGAGTAAAGTCGGGCCAGCTGTAAAATGGGTGCCCAGTGAGTTCTATTAAAATGACCCCTTCTCTCCTGAATTTTAACATTACATTCCCATACCCCAGTGTTACTGTCACTGGAGCGCATGTCAACTCTTTATGCTGCTTAAAACAACAAACTGGGAGTTTGAAAACAGAACATGATAAGATCACTACAGAATTTCAATGTTATTATCTCATGCACATCTGTCACATCAGAAAGATGCCTCTCTGTTGGAAATGGCCTGATCCAGGCAGTTCAAACAGCAAATAACAGAAAACTTTTAAAATGAGATTTTTTAAAAAATGATTAACATTGGTAATAAAGCAGCAGAATATGGAAGATTAAATTCAGCTCTTTATATCACTTTGACTGGAGTCTAGTTTCATAAGGTTGCATATATCTGTTAATAGATCTTTAATTTCAGCTACAATGTTGAGAGTGACTGTCTCAATAAAAGCAATATTGGAGTGAATTATCCTCTGTTGGTTTCAATCCCAAACACAAATCAAGTTGAATTGAACCAGCTCAAATTTATTTAGAAGAATCCAAATTTTAGCCCAGCTCTGTTTAATGCCTGAATGCTGCTCCTCTTTTTAACAAAATGAGGGCAATTTTCATTTCATTGCTGAACCATTCTGCTTGTGCTCATAAACTGAGTACTAGTATCCAGAAAACAACGCTGAGACTAGTCCCACATAGTTACCACTGCTTCACATGTGCTCCTTCAAATCTTTTTATTACTTTAAACATCTTGAACAAATCACTCCGCAACCTTCCTTTAACAAAACTGAGTAAGGATAACAAGTTAAATAATGTTCAATGTTTTAAAGAATGGAAGAATCTTATATAGCTGGATAATGTAGGGAAAATGACAGATGGTGATATCCCCTCACGGCTTTGCTCCACCCTGTTTTTGTAATCTCTTCCAGCCCCACAACACTCCAGCCCCACAACCCTCCAAGATATCTGCATTCCTCTTGTTCTGGCCTCCTGTACATCCAATTTTAATCACTTGACTATTGCTGTGCCTTCAGCTGCCTGGGCCCTAAGCTCTGGAATTCCTTCCCTAAACCACTCTGTCTCCCTACCTCTCTCTCCTCCTTTGAAAACCTCCTTAAAATGTAACTCTATGACCAAGCTTTTAGCCATCTGACCTGATATCAGCTTTAATGGTTCAGTGTTTAATGTTGTTTTTTTACACTTTGTGAAGCACCTTCGGATGTTTTATTACGTTTATAGTCATTACATAAATACAAGGTGTTGTTGTGGTTGAGGAGTGTACACCTTCCAATTGGGAGGTGGTGCATTGTGAGGGTGCATGTTTTAGGCAAGGAATCAGTAGAATGTGAGGGTGGGGCCATTGAAAGCACGAGATCATGTAATTAAACTTCCAGGGATGCATCCAACCAGAGTTGGCGAGTACAACCCAAAAATCCTGTCATGGATTATAAATATGAGGTTTATAAGGTTGTCATGTTTTGGGACTTGTCTTTAATTTAGGGTAAAATGACAACAGGCCTGGGTGAGGTGGCTGTGAAAGATTAAAGGAAGGCCCAGGTTGTTTTGCTGGAACAAGGTGTAAGGTGTCCATAATTGGAGATAATGGCAGCAGCATTAGTGTTTACACTGGTTGGACTGCTAGTCTCTAAGCTCCCAGGAAAAATGTTGAGAATGTCGGGTTATAAACAGTTGTGCTTTAAACCCTCCATTAACTTTCAAGACAAAAGAGAATTGGGATTTGAAGGGTCACTAATCAGCATATCTACAGGAATACAAGGCCCATGTGATTCACATTGCCATGAAGATGGGTTTTGAGAGGGGAAGGGCTTCTAAGATATCCCAGAAACTCACAGACAAGTTAGTATGCCAGGGTCCGAGAGACAGAGAGAGAGGGCAGACAGAGGCCAAGTCTCTCTTTGGTTCACTGCACAGGAATGCAGGTGGGAACTCGCGCTCAGGTTCGAAAGACCAAAATCGTGAGTGTTAGAAATGAAGCTGGAATCACCAGAAAAAACCCTTACCATGCAAGACAGTTCTGGGGTTAAAAGTTACAAGGCTGGGAAGGGAAAGGAATGGGAGTAAATCTTTAGGAGCTGATAATCACTTTGGACTGATTTCAGGAAAACTGAATGACAAAGGACATTGTGAAATATACCTGTGGAATGGATTTTCTGGTTGTGTCAAAAGTAAAAGCAGAAAATTCTCTTCTGTAATTTAAGTATAAGTTGTTTACAAAAATAATGTTTAGTGAAGAGTGCTTTTCGTCTGGTTGTTATAGTAAAAGTCTTAAAAGCCCTTTCAGCTATCCATTGGAAGTTCAAACTTCTTTTGTTTAAAGTTATGGGTTTCTATGGGGATTGTAACAAGAGGTTCATGGGGTCAAAAGAAATCCTTTCATTTCAA
Organism: Cetorhinus maximus; assembly: GCF_964194155.1. Classification (NCBI taxonomy): domain Eukaryota; kingdom Metazoa; phylum Chordata; class Chondrichthyes; order Lamniformes; family Cetorhinidae; genus Cetorhinus; species Cetorhinus maximus. Next base: position 94,713,136 of record NC_135899.1, on the reverse strand, counting down.
ACTACCATAGTGGTGGGCACATGCATCACCAGGACAGTATCAAGGTCACCTGCCTTAATTGACCCACAAGCTGGGAAGTCTGCCACAACCTGTCAGTTCTGGAGGGGAGGTTATGCTGGCTCTCCCTCAGAAAGAGCCTAAAAATTTCCCCAACATCCCACAGTGTAAGTAAGTGTAGTTAACTGAATTTTATCTTCAGTGATACAAGCCATGTTCACTGCCTGGGCCCCAGTGAGGGGGCTCGCTGGCCCTAAGACAGGCACAAGAACATTTTCTGACAAACTGTTTAGACTTTATCCACTGTCAAAAATAGCCAAAAGCACCCAGTTGGGGTTGTGGCAACCTTCAAGTATTTTGCTACAAGTAGTTTGCTGTTTAATTGCAGAGATTGAAGCCTCTGTTTGAAAACCAAGACACAAAAACGATTGAGATAATAAAATGTTCTCATGGAGACCTATTAGAATTGAAAGGAAAGGGAGTGATATCAGGGGCTTGGCTGACACGAACCTGCGAACCAAACTCAATTGTAAAGTGGGGTGATTTTACCGGCAAACCCTTTACTGATGTGAAGTTCAATTCAGAAGTCTGCTGGTTAGCTCTTCCACCTACAAAAAGATTTTATTTGTCAACAAGAATGGATTTACAGGTTCAAACTCAAGATGTATGATGCAATGGACCACAGCAGTTCAAGGAGAAAGCCCACATCTGCCTCAATATGGTGACTAGGGATGGACAATAAAATTCAGCTTTGCCAGAGCTACCTCCCTCCCACAGACAAAAAAAAAACCAGAGGCACCATAAATACTCACGCTAAAGTTAACGGGCGGAGTTATCTGTGCCCGCTGGCATTGGGTGTGTTCGATGGCGTGAGTCGGTAAAATGGCGAGAAGGCCAAAAATCGGTTTCACAACATCGTGAAACCAGTTTGTGATTGTCCATTCAGCCCATCGATGGTGGGCTGTGTTTCCTGCCATCGGATATCAGGAGCCTGGTTGTAATATAGCAGCCTATCATTATAAAGCCAGCCAGCCAGACTCATCCCCACCCCCTAACCCCAGCTGGATCGTCCGCCCACCACACAGACATGTTTCCAAACAACACATATAAGGTGTGCACTTGGCGGGCTGCACTTTGAGGGGAGCTCGGAGGTGAGTGCACAGTAACGCTGTGCAGCGCTCGCAAGGGACACCTGTTGGACATCAAGGCTGAGACACAATTGGGTCGGGGGTGCAAAGGCTGACCTGCGGTTGAGGCGTCTTTATGGGGGGAGGGGGAAAAGGCTGTCCTATGGATAAAGGTAGCGCACAAACACATGCGGGATGGGGGGATGGTGAGGGAAGCAGCCACGCATTAGGGAAACCTTGTATAAAGTGACCATTCCTCTGCAGCTAAGACAGTTCCGGCGCAGCCACATTGATATGATTGGAGTCGGGCATCTAGCTTATCTGCCCACTCAAAGAACACAGAGGCCTGAAACTGCCACCAAATGCTCCAGAGCTTTTCACCACTTGGACACAGACTGCAAACTAATGAGCGTTTTAGTGGACTGCAGAACAACTGGACACTGGGCACATTACAGTCTCCAGAAGCTGACCATGCAGCAGTCACTGGTGAAGAGGCTCACAGCCTCTTGCAATGTCTTCCTTCTGATTTGGACCAGTCTTCCCCATGGTTCAAGCTAACAGTGCAGCCTTGCAGTGTGGGTTAGGAGAATGCCTGTGCCTGAGCTGAGAGCACAGCATGTAGTCCAATGGGCAAAGCTGCCCCCAATCAGCCGGGTGGAGTGGGGCAGAGGAAGGTGGGATTTCGGGCAGCCATGCAGCGCACTAAACTCTGGTCATCCAAAAGGTGCCCAGCACTCTCCTGAAGGCGTGAAGGGGCCTTCAGACTTAGCCAAGAGAGGTCCCTAGTACACCCATACTAACCCAAGCGTCTCTCTCTTTGATCCTGCTGGAGGAGTATATCAGGATCATGGAGCCTGGTGACCCACCTGTATGCCTCAGGGCGTACAGAGAGTGAAGACGATGGAGAAGACAGTGACTGAAGCACCTGGAAGACTGGCAGAGAGAGGAGCAGCACTCTCTGGAAGAAGGGGTGGCTGGGGCTCCCACACATGCCATGGAAGAGCCACAGTGAGCCGTCGCTGCTCGGCGCCTAGCCACACCCAGGGTCTATAGACACCGCCTTTCATTCCTGCAGATGACCAAGAACCAGTGTCGCCAAAGACTGCGCACGTCTAGGGAACTGGTGGGGTACATCTGCCAGCTACTGTAGGATACTGCAGAGACCATAACATGATAGAATTCTTCCTTAGGTTGGAAAGTGAAGTAGTCCAATCCGAAACTAGGGTCCTAAATCTAAACGAAAGATAAAGTCCCACATAAGAGGTTAGTGTGTAAAATTAAAGCACATGGGACTGGGGGTAATATGTTGGCATGGATTAAGGAAACAGAGAGTAGGAATAAATGGGTCTTTTTTGGAGTGGCAGGTAGTGACTAGTGGGGTACCGCAGGGATCAGTGCTTGGGCCCCAGCTATTCACAATATGTATCAGTGATTTGGAAGGAGGAACCAAATGTAATATTTCCAAGTTTGCTGATGACACAGAACTAGGTGGGAATGTGAATGGTGAGGAGGATGTTAAGAGGCTTCAAGGTGATTTATACAAGCTGAGTGAGTGGGCAAATACATGGCAGATGCAGTATAATGTGGAAAAGTGTGAAGTTATCCACTTTAGTAGGAAAAACAGAATGGCAGAGTATTATTTAAATGGTGATAGATTGGGAAATGTTGATGTACAAAGGGACCTGGGTGTCCTAGTGCACCAATCATTGAAAGCAAGCATGCAGGTGCAGCAAGCAGTTAAGAAGGCAAATGGTTTGTTGGCCTTCATTGCGAGAGGATTTGAGTACAGGAGCAAGGATGTCTTACTGCAGCTGCACAGGGCCTTGGTGAGACCACACCTAAGTATTGTGTGCAGCTTTGGTCTCCTTACCTAAGAAATGATATACTTACCATAGAAAGAATGCAACAAAAGTTCACCAGACTGATTCCTGGGATGGCAGGATTGTTGAATGAGGAGAGATTGGGCTGACGAGGCCTGTATTCACTGGAGTTTAGAAGAATGAGAGGGGATCTCATTGAAATGTATAAAATTCTGACAGGGGTGGACAGACTGGATGCAGGGATGATGTTTCCTCAGGCTGGGGGGGTCTAGAACAAAGGGTCACAATCTCAGGACTTCTAGGATTCCTAGACTCTAAAGGCATCAGGGGGTATGAGGAGAGAGCAGGAATATGGCGTTGAGATAGAGGATCAGCCATGATCATATTGAATGGCGGAGCAGGCTTGAAGGGCTGAATCACCTACTCCTGCTTCTATTTTTCTATGTTTCTCTTTGGCACCATGTGGACATGGAGGGCATCCACTGCCAGTGGCTGTGAAAGTGACAGCAGCAAATAATTTCAATGCCATTGGCTCCTTTCAGGGCTCCACAGGTGATGCCTGTGGGATATCACAGGCCTCCACCCACAAATGCATCCATGAAGTCAGGACGCTATCATTGTGAGGACACACAACTTTGTGCATTTCGCCCGGGACCAGGAGAGCCAGGTTGCAGGTGCAATTGGATTTGCCCAGGTCTCAGGTTTCCCACAAGTGAAGGGTGCCATTGACTGCAGTGATGTGGCACTTAGATCTCCATCGGAACACACAGTCAACTAGGTCAAACACAAGGGCTTCCATTCGCTGAACGTGCAGCTGGTGTGTGACCACCAGAAACACATCCTGCAGGTGTGCGCGCGGTTTCCAGGGAGTGTGCATGACACCTACATCCTCAGTCAGTCACAGATCCCCAGAGTCTTCCAGGGTCCACAGAAGCTGCAGGGTTGGCTCCTCGGGGACAAGGGCTACCCACAGAGGCCGTGGCTGATGACACCCGTGCAGCGGCCTCAGACTGCAGCAGAGCGACGCTATAATGAGGCTCATGCTGAAACTCACAACTTGGTGAAGCAGACCATCGGGATGCTGGATATGAGTTTCCGGTGCCTGGACCAGTCTGGTGGAGCCCTGCAATACCGTCCACAGAGGGTGTCACACATCATCATCTGCTGCGCCCTTTACAACCTGGCGCTGCAACGGGGAGAGGAGCTGGCTGAGGAGGAGATGGAGGCACTACATATCTCCTCGGATGCTGGAAGAAGACGCCAACAGTGATGAGGGTCAGGAGGCCCTTGAGGGTGACAATGACGGGGATGAGGCTCTCACACTGGACAGATGTGTCAGGCACACTCGGGAGGCCCTCATAGCTGCCAGGTTTGTGGAGGATGATGATGACCTGCAGTGAGGAGACCTCATAGACCCTCACATCACATTGTGAACGTTTGACTCCAGTCAGGCTTATGGCAGTGCCAATACCCTCTGTGATAATGCTCCTGTGATGGAGATGCGGTGGAGGCCCTAACAGTCACTTGATTGCAGGAGGATGATGACAACATGCAGTGAGGACACTCCATCGATCTTCACATAGCCTCTGAGAATGTCTGACTCCTGTCTAGCCGAGGGCAGCTCGCTTGCGCTCCATGATCAGGGTCATATCATAGAGACGCAGCCATGAAACTTTAGAAGCATCTGATGCTGTGTCCGCCTTCAGCACCTCAGCCCTTCAGGAGCTGGTGCACAGCATCACTGGTCACAGATGCTGGTGAGATGGGGGCCAGCCCCACCTTAAAGGTGCTGAGAGCACACAGAGAGAATGAGAGAACTCTGTGATACCTGCCCACTACATTCTGGCAGCAATGACCAGCACCGCCGAGGTGCAGGCATCAGTAATGTGTCCAGGGAGTGTGAGGCTGGACCATCACTGTGGTCTGAAGGCTGCACAGACACAGGGAAGAGGCCCTGGACTGAGACACCTGCCTTTATCTTGTGCAGAAAGGTTTCACATCTGAATGACAAGAACACTGCTCATCAGAACAAGGAGCCATAGGCAGGGAGACATTCTCGGGAGTTTATTGACAATAGTGAACATTATGTATAAGTGATTAACACCCGTGCCCAGGCTGCGCAACTACATCTTCTTAACCTTCCTAACATTACTGCTATGTGCTCCCTGGACATCCACAGTGGAGGTGGAGGCAGCCTGTAGACTGTGACACCCTGTCTGTGATGACCTTGGCGGGTGTCCCCTGGAGGGTCGAGACCTGGAGGGCCCTGGCTTGCTTTTAGGGTCCTGCTGTGTGGCAGTGGCACCCTCCTTGGCCTGTGGAGCTGGAGCTGCTGAGGTCACAGGAAGAGGGGTTTCGGATGGGCCGGACACTCCCAGGGTCACCTGGATGGATGGCGCTGGGGGGTACCCCTGCTGATCCTCCTCCCTATGGGTGCCCGAGAGGCCCCGGCTGTCTCCTTGAGGAGCGGGGGTAACTGGAATGAGATCGAGCTGCCCTGTACCCCTCTCACATACACACTGTTGGAGGCCAACTATAGCATCAGTGATGGAGTTGAGCCCGTGCAGCAGTGCAGAAGCCAAGTCCTGGACCAAGGTCTCCATGGCGGCCACCATCCTGCCAGAGTTGACCTCGGTGCGTTGCAATGCCGGCGCTATCACCTCAGCCTGAAGGCAGACAGACTCCTCCATCGTGCCTTGCAATCTGAGGAGTGCAGCGGACATCCCTTCCTGATGTTCCTGAGGTTGTCTTTGCAGCTCCAGCAATTGTGACATGACCGAGTCCAGAGGCTCCTCATCTGACTCGGACTCAGCAACGTTCTGGCCTCCAGCAGCTCCTCCGAGTGCCGGGGACCTGGGAAGTCCCTGCCTCCGCCTGCTGTGGATCAGACAGTGCGATGTGCTCACCAGATTGTGATCCTGAGGTTACTCTAAAGCCAGGGCCCAGCGAGGTGTGTGTCTCTGCGCTGGTGGAGGGTGTGGGTGAGGCTGTGACGGGTCTTCAGGGAGGGTACCTTCCGATTCCTCTTCAGAGGTTTCTTCGGGGCTTGATTGGAGGCCCTGGGTCATGGACTCTGTCGGCTGTTTCCCAGATGTGCCTGCGAAAACAAGGGGAGATAATTAGTGCCTGGCAGTGGCCTGTGAAACAGGACACATCACTCACAGCATGGTTGACCCTCACTTGGTAGAGCAGCACCGACCTCACCGTCAGCACAGGAACGGTCCAGATCATCACCGGCCAGCTGGGTGGCTCTGTTTTCAAAGTCCGTGAGGACCTTGATGCCGGACATTCCTCCACCAGTCTGCGACCTCTCCCTGTTGTTGTGAGCCAGCTTGTCCTGCATGAAGACAGATGGGGAGAGTGTATCAGGACGCCTGCCAGGCCAGATGATAAGTTTGCCTGGCACGTGTGGGTGATGAATGGTCCCATGGACAGGATGAGGACAATGACGGTGAGTGTGAGAGAGTGAATGGTGATGTCCCTCACACTGGCAGTGAGTGACGGCCCTGTGGATGTGTGATGGGTTTGAGGGTGTAAGAGTTGACAGTGATGAGAAGACTCACTTAGCCTGGCAAAGCAGAGGAGATCATTCATCCTCTTGCGGCACTGGGTGGTTGTCCTCTTTTGCAGGGCATTGGCGCTGACCACCGCTGCCCCCGCCTCCCAAGCCCGATTGGAGATGTTGCTGCCCATCCGCAGCCAGGGCGGGGGTGGAGGACATCGCGGCCGACCTCCACTGCGTCCAAAAGGTGCTTGAGGGGCACGTCATTGAACCCGGGGGCTGCAGTCTTTTTGCCTTTCGGGGCCATGTCTCCAGTGCAGCCAGTCCTGGGCTGGAAGCGCTGAGAGGTGTGTGTGTGGCTGGTCTTTAAATATGGTGCTCAGGGTGATGGTGTGGCAGACGAATGAGAGTCCGCTCGCCATGGAAACGGCATGTTTCCCGTGATTACATAACTAATGTGGTGGGTTTGGGATGATGTGGCGTGAACAGCCGCCATTGTGGCCGACGGGTAAAATGCTGTTTTACCCACCCACTTCCGCACTTAGTGCAAATCTGGGGCAATTCCGCCAATGTCGGGTAAATGTCAACCCCAGACTTTTGGCCTAAAAAACCAGAATTTTTCATATGCTGCTGCTTCTTGTAGCTACTCCTACCAGGAGATCTGCTGTCACGGTATGTCACACTCGTCTCTCTTGCTCCATCTGCACATATCCACTGTAGCCCGTCTGCAGCCGCCCTGTGACATCTGTCATCCAACTGCTCCTATGTTGACCCCTCTTTCTGCTGCCCTCCACTTTGAACTCTAGGTGAGATCTCTGTGGCTTTTCAGCTTTGATCAAATGGCCAAAACACTGACAGTGTTTTTTCAGGGTGTCAAGGAAAAAACTCTCAAGATGCTACATTCTATCCACTTTCCTGTCCGCTTCAGAAACCTGGACAATAAATAAAGATCTCTGGAAGGAAATAGAGGCTTTTGAGATGTGGATCCATATATGTAGGATAAATGAAGAGATGCTTGAAATATCAAGAATAAAAAGACTCTTAAAAAGTGACATCCTGAAAAGAAAACGTCAGTAATGTTTCCTGTAAACTGTGTAAAAATGTCGACCCTAGATTTTTAGCGATCAAACCGTGTTGTGGTTATTAATTACGTCTCAGTAATTACTATGGTTCATTCATTTATAGGTGCACACGAGAACCTTTAGATTTTCCCTCCGCCAATTCTAACAGCAATTTCTAGCCAATCGACAAGACCAATGTGTACCACATGATCTATCACAGTGTCTTCGGGAAAGAATGACAAGCACAGAGCTCAATTTAAAATGAAAGTTGCAGCATTCGCCAAGAAAACTAATAATTGTGCAGCGGCAAGAGAATTTAATGTTTCTCAGAAAATAATCAGAGACTGGAGAAAGATACTGAGTAAACTAGAAAAGATGCTGAAGGATAAATGTGCCAGCAAAGGAAGACAGAGCAAATGGCCTCACCTGGAGATAAAAGTGGCAGAGTGGGTTATTGAGCATCAGTAAAATGTTCAGATTACCACCCATGGAGCCATCCTCCACCATGGCCCTCAGAGAAGTTTCACAGCCTCTGCCACTTGAGCTTGACAATAAAAATTTTTTAAAATTCCACCAATTTGTCATCTGACATTGAGAGAAGTATACGTACTGATTGGAACTGTGATGAAACGCCAGTGAGCTTTGTCATATCAACAAGCAAGACCATTACCAAGTTTGGAGAAAAAAAACTGTCCTTGTAAAGACAACTATCTTTAATGACATCTGTCATTGGGAAAATGTTAGAGTCTATTATAAAGGATGTAATAGCAGAGCACTTAGAAATACATAATCTAATCAAGCAGAGTCAGCATGGCTTCATGAAGGGAAAATTATGCCTGACAAATTTATTAGAATTCTTTAAGGAGGTAACAAGCAGGATAGATAAAGGGGAACCAGTAGATGTAATATATTTGGATTTCCAAAAGGCGTTCGACAAGGTACCGCACATAAGGCTGCTTAATAAGATAAGAGCCCACGGTGTTGGGGGTAGAATATTAGCATGGATAGAGGATTGGCTAACTAATAGCAGACAGAGAGTTGAGATAAGGGGGCACTTTCAGGATGGCAACCTGTAACTAGTGCCGAGGGATCAGTGCTGAGGCCACAATTATTTACAATAAATATTAATGACTTGGATGAGGGAAGTGAATGTACTATCGCCAGGTTTGCGGACGACGCAAAAATAGGTGGGAAGGCAATTGATGAGGATGACACAAGGAGTCTACAGAGGGATATAGACAGGTTAAGTGAATGGGCAAAAACTTGGCAGATGGAATATAATGTGGGAAAATGTGAGGTTATGCACTTTGGCAGGAAGAATAGAGGAGCTGAATATTATTTAAATGGTGAAAGACTGCAGAAAGCTGCAGCACAGAGGGATTTGGGGGTCCCCGTGCATGAATCCCAAAAAGCTAGCATACAAGTTCAACAGGTAATAGGGAAGGCAAATGGAATGTATTTTTATTTCAAAGGGAATGGAGTGTAAAAATAGGGTAGTCTTGCTAAAACTATACAAGGCACTAGTTAGACCACACCTAGAATACTGTGAACAGTTTTGGTCCCCTTACCTAAGGAAAGATATACTGGCATTTGAGGAGAATACTAGGTTGATCCTGGGTATAGAGGGATTTTCTTATGAGGAGAGGTTGAGTAGGTTGGGCCTGTACTCATTGGCGCTTAGAAGAATGAAAGGAGACCTTATTGAAACATATAAGATTCTTAGGGGGCTTGACAGGGTAGATGCTGAGAGGTTGTTTCCCCTTGTGAGAGAGTCCAGGACCAGAGGGCATAATCTCAGAGGAAGGGGTTACCCATTTAAGACGGGGGAATTTCTTCTCTCAGAGGGCAGTGAATCTGTGGAATTCTTTACCGCAGAGGGCTGTAGAGGCTGGGTCGTTAAGTATATTCAAGGCTGAGGTAGACAGATTTTTAATCAATAAGGGAATCAAGGGTTATGGGGAAAAGGCAGGAAAGTGGAGTTGAGGATTATCAGATTAGCCATGATCTCAATGAATGGCAGAGCAGACTCGATGGGCCGAATGGCCTACTTCTGCCCCTACACCTTATGGTCTTAACTGGCCATGAGAAGACACAGTTCACAGTAGTTCCATCTTGTATGGTAGATGGCAAAAATTAAAGCCGATGGTGATATTCAAGTGCAAAACTCTTCCCAAGGAGAAATTTTGGAAAGATGTTGTCGTCCATGTTTGTGAGAAAGTCTGGACGGATGAAGACAGTTGTGAGAAATGGATAAAGAAGTGTGGAATTTGAGACCATAAGGACTTCACAAAGAAAAAAAATTGCTTATTTGGGAAATGTTCAAATTGTTGACGATGTAGTCAGTGATGTGAGATCAACCAACGCCGGCACGGTGGTTTTTCCTGGCAGTTTTACGAGTGTTGTTCTGCCCTTGGGTGTGTGTGTGTATAAATAGACCTCTCGAGCACAGTATTTCCAGGATGTGGAACAATTGGATGTTGGAAGGTGAAAAACATTCACTAAAGGCAGAAATATGTGAGCAGCCTCATTAGCAATATTGTGCCAATGGGTCATGGACACGTGGAATGAACTTGATCCCAATATTGTCAAAAAATCATTTCTAAAATGTGGCATATCAAATCCACACAATGGTACAGACGACGATTACTTATGGAATGATGATGCCAAAGTTACCAGTATTATCGATGATGATGAAGACGAGGAAGACAAGGAAGATCCCTATGGAGATGTTATTCAACCAGGCTACTGGGGCAAATTGTTCAGTGATACAGATGGTGATCAAAATGATTTCAAAGGGTTTCAATGTGAAGTGTTGTACTTAATTTGATATGATATATTTACATTGTGTTGGATGAAATGTATATAGTTTGTAATGTTAGAAAATAAATAAATGTTAGAGAATTAAAATGAATTCTTTAGTGGTGTTGGTTTTCACTTTATTCCATTGCAATGGTCTTTTTTGGGCCAAAATCAAGCACACATGTCGATCCCTCAAAAACTTTACCCACGTAAACATCGACCCCCTGACTTTTGTCCTCAAAAATTCGATTTTACTCGAGTGTATACAATACTTGATTCTATGACAGTTTCCGCTTACAGAACTTCCAAACTCCTCAAGTTTTCAGACAGTGATAACGTGGATGCCTAATTGTATCCTTTAAGGTCTTTAGAGGATTCAATAATATGTAAAAACAATGAAGTGAATAAATGAGATTTTATATGAAATTTGTGTAACTGTCTTTTCTTTAAATTACCATTACCTTTCGAAGCTGTACCCTGCAACGTTGAGAAAACACAGCGGGCCTGATCTGGAGCCTCAGGCCTGTGCTGCTTTGGAATCCATGCACAAGGATGGAAGATGTTTACTTGCCAGCAGACCCTGCTTACTCCCCTGATAAGAATCTTGACTTCATTCAACAGCTCCACAGTAAATCATCTGTGTCTGTTCACAGCCACTTAGAACTGCAACTGGTAACTTCCAGAGTAGCTTCAACCGAGAATTATTCTTCAGTTCACAGCAATATTATCAATTCTGGGGAATATGTGATTGGCAATACAGGTTTCTGGAGAAAGAATATAGAGGAGAGATGATAATGAGGAGGACTGATTCTTTCTAGATAAGAAGGACTGACTCTTTCACTATTATTATTAATTCTGGCAGATTCATAGCAAAAGATGATGGTACAGTTGACTGCTTTGGGATAAGGAGGTGTAATACAAACTGAGATTATCTTTCTGGGGAAATAGATAAATCTTCATAAAACTAAAGGTTCAAGCATTTAAAGTCAAACTTCATTCTGACCCTTGGATAAAAACAAAAAGCTAAATGCTACTGCGGATGCTGGAAATCCAAAACAAAAACAGAATTACCTGGAAAAACTCAGCAGGTCTGGCAGCATCGGTGGAGAAGAAATCAGTTAACGTTTTGAGTCTTCATGACCCTTCGGCAGAACTGAAGCATAGTTAGGAGAAAGATGAAATATAAGCTGGTTTAAGGTAGGGGGGGCGGGGGGAGAGAGAGAAGTTGAGGGTGTGGTGATTGTGGAGATAAGCAAGCAGTGATGGAGCAGATAATCAAAAGATGTTACAGACAAAAGGATCAAAGAGGTGTTGAAGGTGGTGATATGGTCTAAGAAAAGTGCTAATTAAGAATGGAAGACAGGATACTCAAGGTACAGCTCTAGTGGGGGTGGGGTGGAAAGACTAACAAAGTTTTAGTTTTAGATTTAAAAATAATGGAAATAGGTGGGAAAAGAAGAATCTATATAAATTATTGGAAAAAAAAGGGAGGGGGGAGAAACGGGGTGGGGATGGGGGGAGGGTGGGGGGTGGGGGGGGGAGTTTAAGATCTAAAGTTGTTGAATTCAATATTCAGCCCGGAAGGCTGTAAAGTGCCTAGTCGGAAGATGAGGTGCTGTTCCTCCAGTTTGCGTTGGGCTTCACTGGAACAATGCAGCAAGCCAAGGACAGGCATGTGGGCAAGATAGCAGGGTGAAGTGTTAAAATGGCAAGCGACAGGGAGGTTTGGGTCATTCTTGCGGACAGACCGCAGGTGTTCTGCAAAGCGGTCGCCCAGTTTGCGTTTGGTCTCTCCAATGTAGAGGAGACCGCATTGGGAGCAACGAATGCAGTAGACTAAGTTAGGGGAAATGCAAGTGAAATGCTGCTTCACTTGAAAGGAGTGTTTGGGCCCTTGGACGGTGAGGAGAGAGGAAGTGAAGGGGCAGGTGTTGCATCTTCTGTGTGGGCATGGGGAGGTGCCATAGGTGGGGGTTGAGGAGTAGGGGGTGATGGAGGAGTGGACCAGGGTGTCCTGGAGGGAACGATCCCTACGGAATGTCGTCAGGGGGGGGTGAAGAGAAGATGTGTTTGGTGGTGGCATCATGCTGGAGTTGGCGGAAATGGCGGAGGATGATCCTTTGAATGCAGAGGCTGGTGGGGTGATAAGTAAGGACAAGGGGGACCCTATCATGTTTCTGGGAAGGAGGAGAAGGCGTGAGGGAGGATGCGCGGGATATGGGCCGGACATGGTTGAGGGCCCTGTCAACGACCGTGGGTGGAAAACCTCGGTTAAGGAAGAAGGAGGACATGTCAGAGGAGCTGTTTTTGAAGGTAGCATCATCAGAACAGATGCGACAGAGGCGAAGGAACTGAGAGAATGGGATGGAGTCCTTACAGGAAGCGGGGTGTGAGGAGCTGTAGTCGAGGTAGCTGTGGGAGTCGATAGGCTTGTAATGGATATTGGTGGACAGTCTATCATCAGAAATTGAGACAGAGAGGTCAAGGAAGGGAAGAGAAGTGTCAGAGATGGACCATGTGAAAATGATGGAGAGGTGGAGATTGGAAGCAAAATTCTCTCTACCTCTTCCTGGACCATGACCCCACCACAGAACATCAAGCCATTGTTTCCAGGACTGTCACTGACCTCCTCCTCTGGAGATCTTCCTCCCACAGCTTCCAACTTGATAGTCACCCAACTTCGGACGGCCCGCTTCTACCTCCTACCCAAAATCCACAAACAGAACTGTCCTGGCAGACCGATCGTGTCAGCCTGTTCCTGCCCCATGGAACTCATTTCTCGCTATCTTGACTCCCTTCTCTCTCCCCTTGTCTAGTCCCTTTCCACCTACATCCGTGATTCCTCTGACACCTTACGTCACATCAACAATTTCCAGTTCCCTGGCCCCAACCGCTTCCTCTTCACCATGGATGTCCAATCCCTCTACACCTCCATCCCCCACCGGGATGGTCTGAGGGCCCTTAGCTTCTTCCTTGAACAGAGGCCCGAATAATCCCCATCCACCACTACTCTCCTCCGTCTGGCTGAACTTGTTCTCACACTGAACAATTTCTCCTCTCACTTCCTCCAAATAAAAGGTGTGGCTATGGGTACCCGCATGGGCCCCAGCTATGCCTGTCTCTTTATGGGGTATGTGGAACATTCCTTGTTCCAGTCCTACTCCGGCCCCCTCCCACAACTCTTTCTCCGGTACATCGATGATTACTTCGGTGCTGCTTCATGCTCTCGTCGGGACCTGGAAAAATTTATTAATTTTGCTTCCAATCTCCACCCCTCCATCATTTTCACATGGTCCATCTCTGACACTTCTCTTCCCTTCCTTGACCTCTCTGTCTCAATTTCTGATGATAGACTGTCCACCAATATCCATTACAAGCCTACCGACTCCCACAGCTACCTCGACTACAGCTCCTCACACCCCGCTTCCTGTAAGGACTCCATCCCATTCTCTCAGTTCCTTCGCCTCTGTCGCATCTGTTCTGATGACGCTACCTTCAAAAACAGCTCCTCTGACATGTCCTCCTTCTTCCTTAACCGAGGTTTTCCACCCACGGTCGTTGACAGGGCCCTCAACCGTGTCCGGCCCATATCCCGCGCATCCTCCCTCACGCCTTCTCCTCCTTCCCAGAAACATGATAGGGTCCCCCTTGTCCTTACTTATCACCCCACCAGCCTCCGCATTCAAAGGATCATCCTCCGCCATTTCCGCCAACTCCAGCATGATGCCACCACCAAACACATCTTCCCTTCACCCCCCCCTGACGGCATTCCGTAGGGATCGTTCCCTCTGGGACACCCTGGTCCACTCCTCCATCACCCCCTACTCCTCAACCCCCACCTATGGCACCTCCCCATGCCCACACAGAAGATGCAACACCTGCCCCTTCACTTCCTCTCTCCTCACCGTCCAAGGGCCCAAACACTCCTTTCAAGTGAAGCAGCATTTCACTTGCATTTCCCCTAACTTAGTCTACTGCATTCGTTGCTCCCAATGCGGTCTCCTCTACATTGGAGAGACCAAACGCAAACTGGGCGACCGCTTTGCAGAACACCTGCGGTCTGTCCGCAAGAATGACCCAAACCTCCCTGTCGCTTGCCATTTTAACACTTCACCCTGCTATCTTGCCCACATGCCTGTCCTTGGCTTGCTGCATTGTTCCAGTGAAGCCCAACGCAAACTGGAGGAACAGCACCTCATCTTCCGACTAGGCACTTTACAGCCTTCCGGGCTGAATATTGAATTCAACAACTTTAGATCTTAAACTGCCCCCCCCCTCCCCCCATCCCCACCCCGTTTCTCCCCCCTCCCTTTTTTTTCCAATAATTTATATAGATTCTTCTTTTCCCACCTATTTCCATTATTTTTAAATCTAAAACTAAAACTTTGTTAGTCTTTCCACCCCATCCCCACTAGAGCTGTACCTTGAGTGTCCTGTCTTCCATTCTTAATTAGCACCTTTATTAGACAATATCAATATCACCTTCAACACCTCTTTGATCCTTTTGTCTGTAACATCTTTTGATTATCTGCTCCTATCACTGCTTGCTTATCTCCACAATCACCACACCCTCAACTTCTCTCTCTCCCCCCGCCCCCCCCACCTTAAACCAGCTTATATTTCATCTTTCTCCTAACTATGCTTCAGTTCTGCCGAAGGGTCATGAAGACTCGAAACGTTGACTGATTTCTTCTCCACCGATGCTGCCAGACCTGCTGAGTTTTTCCAGGTAATTCTGTTTTTGTTTTCATTCTGACCCTTATTTCTTTTTATTCATTCACAGGATGTGGGCTTCGCTGGCTGGGCCAGCATTTATTGCCCATCCCTAGTTGCCCTTGAGAAGGTGGTGGTGAGCTGCCTTCTTGAGCCGCTGTAGTCTGTGCGGTGTAGGTACACCCACAGTGCTGCTAGGGAGGCAGGATTTTGACCCAGCGACAGTGAAGGAACGGTGATATATTTCCAAGCCAGGATGGTGTGTGGTTTGGAGAGGAACTTCCAGGTCATGGCATTTCCATGCTTCTGCTGCCCTTGTCCTTCTAGATGGTAGCAGTCATGCATTTCAAAGGTTCTGCCTAAGGAAACCTGGTGAGTTGCTGCAGTGCATCTTGTAGATGGTCACACTGCTGCCACTGTTCATTGGTGGTGGAGGGAGTGAATGTTTGTGGATGTGGTGGCAATCAAGTCGTCTGCTTTGTCCTGGACAGTGTCGAGCTAGTTCAGTGTTGTGGGAGCTGCACTCACCCAGGCAAGTGGGGAATATTCCATCACACTCCTGACTTGTGCCTTGTAGATGGTGGACAGGCTTTGGGGAGTCAGGAGATGAGTTACTGTCCACAGAATTCCTCGCCTCTGACCTGCTCTTGTAGCCACAGTATTTATATGGCTAGTCCAGTTCAGTTTCCCATCAATGGTAATCTCCAGGATGTTGATAGTGGGGGATTCAACCATGGTAATGCCATTGAACATCAAGGGGCGATGGTTAGATTCTTTCTTGCTGGACATGGCCATTGCCTGACACTTGTGTGGCTGGAATGTTACTTGTCACTTATTAGCCCAAGCCTTGTCCAGGCCTTGCTGCATTTGGACATGGACTGCTTCAGTATCTGAGGAGGCATGAATGATGCTGAACATTGTGCAATCATCAGCGAACATCCCCACTTCTGATCTTATGACGGAGGGAAGGTTATTGATGAAGCAACTGAAGATGGTTGGGCCGAGGACACTACCCTGAGGAACTCTTGCAGTGATACCCTGGAGCTGAGACCTTCAACTACCACAACCATCTTCCTTTGTGCTAGGCATGACTCCAACCAGCGGAGAGTTTCCCCCCTGATTCCCATTGACTCCAGTTTTGCCAGGGCTCCTTGATGCAACACTTGGTCAAATGCTGCCTTGATGTCAAGGGCAGTCACTCTCACCTCACCTTGAGAGTTCAGCTCTTTTGTCCATGTTTAAATCAAGGCTGTAATGAGGCCAGGAGCTGAGTTGTCCCTGGCAGAACCCAAACTGGGCGTCAGTGAGCAGGTTATTGCTAAGCAAGTGCCGCTTGATAGCACTGTTGATGACCACTTCCATTACTTTACTGATGATCGAGAGTGGACTGATGGGGCGGTAATTGGCCGGGTTGGATTTGAAACACCTGGGTAATTTTCCACATGTCAGCCAGTGTTGTAGCTGTACTGGAACAGCTTGGCTAGGGGCATGGTAAGTTCTGGAGCTCAAGTCTTCAGTACTATTGCCACAATATTGTCAGGATCCATAGCCTTTGCAGTATCCAGTGCCTTTCTTGATATCACGTGGAGTGAAGCGAATTGGCTGAAGACTGGCATCTGTGATGCTGGGAACCTCCGGAGGAGGACAAGATGGATCATCTACTCAGCACTTCTGGCTGAAGATTGTAGCAAATGTTTCAGCCTTATCTTTTGCACTGATGTGCTGGGCTCCTCCATCATTGAGGATGGGGATATTTGTGGAGCCTCCTCCTCCAGTGAGTTATTTCATTGCCTGCAACCATTCACAACTGGATGTGGCAGGACTGCAGAGCTTAGATCTGATCTGTTGGTTGTGGGATCGCTTAGCTCTGTCTATCTCATGTAGCCAATGCTGTTTGGCACGCAAGTAGCCTTGTCATAGCTTCATCAGGTTGACACCTCATTTTTAGGTATGCCTGGCGCTGCTCCTGGCATGCCCTCCAGCACTCTTCATTAAATCAGGGTTGATCCCCAGGTTTGGTGGTAATCGTAGTGTGGGGGATATGCCGGGCAATGAGGTTACAGATTGGGGTTGAGTACAATTCTGCTGCTGATGATGGCCCACAGCACCTCATAGAGCCCAGTCTTGAGTTGCTAGATTTGTTCAAAATCTCTGCCATTTAGCAGGGTGGTAGTGCCACATAGCACAATGGAGGTTATCCTCAATGTGAAGATGGGACTTCGTCTCCACAATGACTGTGTGGTGGTCACTCTTACCAATACTGTCATGGACAGATGCATCTGTGGCAGGCAGGTTGGTGAGAATGAGTTCAAGTATGTTTTTCCCTCTTGTTGGTTCCCTCACCACCTACCACAGATCCAGTCTATGTTCTTTAGGACTCAGCCAGCTCGGTCAGTCGTGGTGTTACTGAGCCACTCTTGGTGATGGACATTGAAGCTCCCCCACTCAGAGTACATTCTGCACCCTTGTCACCCTCAGTGCTTCTTCCAAGTGATGTTCAACATGGAGGAGCACTGATTCATCAGCTGAGGGAGGGCGGTATGTGGTAATCAGCAGGAGGTTTCCCTTCCCATGTTTGACCTGATGCCATGAGACTTCATGCAGTCCGGAGTCAATGTTGAGGAGTCCCAGGGCAACTCTCTCCTGACTGTATACCACTATGCCACCACTGCTGGGTCTGTCCTGCCGGTGGGACAGGACATACCCAGGGTTGTGATGGTGGTGCCTGGGACATGATCTGTTAGGTATGGTTCTGTGAGGATGACTATGTCAGGCAGTTGCTTGACTAGTCTGTGAGACAGCTCTCCCAATTTTGGCACTAGCCCCCAGATGTTAGTAATGAAGACTTTGCAGGGTCGACAGGGCTGAGTTTGCCATTGTCATTTCCGGTGCCTAGGTCGATGCCGGGTGGTCCATCAGGTTTCATTCCTCATAGACTTTGTTGGGGTTTGATACAACTCTGTAGTTTGTTGGACCATTTCAGAAGCCATTTCAGAGTCATCCACATTGCTGTGGGTCTGGAGTCACATGTCACTGGTGAGGACATGAATGAACCAGATGGGTTTTTCAGACAATCAACAATGGTTTCACGGTCATCATTAGACTTTTAATTCCAGGTTTTTATTGAACTCAAATGGGATTCAAACCCGGGTCCCGAGAGCATTACCCTGGATCTCTGGATTACTCATCCAGTGACAATACCACTATGCCCCCATCGCCACTGCCTCCCCCTACTGATGGCTTATGTGCTGATTCCAGGCTCATTCTCAATAATCATTCTTCTTTCTTCTGATCATTTTAAACCACAAAAACATGCTCCATCCCCAGAAAATTGCTTAACCTGATCCTCGAGTCCTGTGTATTTAGCATAGAGGTTGGGAACTAGGGTGAGACTATTTTGGAACCTTAACTTTAGCAAGGGTTTGCAATATCAAAGAAGAATGGAAAAAAGCTGCAAAAACATTCTATGCACCGAATTAAATTTCTACAAAGTTTGAGTATTTTCTATAAAATGATTAGAGGAAACACAGATTAGGAATGGACTGGTTTCATGTAACCCTTTCAAGGTCAGGTTTAGGATGCAGTTTGTGCATTATGAAAAGAATATAGTTATTTTTGTAGTTGAAGCTTTACTTTTAAATCATGATGAAGTCAATTTGTGCCATTTTGATGGAACAACTCCATTCCAATATTGGAATGAGCTCTGTCCTCATTGTCACCTATAAGACCCATTAGAGCATCCTGATGACTTTAATTGTGATCCAATTATATACACAAATCAGGGGAAAATTTTCTCCTCACTGGGCGGGCTGTTTGGGAGCGGGTACGGGCGGGCGCGGAGCTGATCGCCGCCCGCAATCGTCTACGTGCCGCTGTTCCACGCTGGGTGGGCAAGTTAAGGCCCGCCCAGCGTGAAACGCAGCTCCTGAGGACAGCGGGAGTGGGTGGGCGGAGGTGGCACTGCAATGGCCGCCGCTGTCCAATGGTGACCTGGCAACCTGTTCACATAGAGCACAGGCAGCCTCGCAAAGGCTGTTCATCACGGCCAGTGGAAGGGCTCCCCAGAGCGCTCCTGGTGAGCAGGCCAGGCCGGAGGGTAGGACAACGGGGCACTGTATCCCTCGGTTTTTCTCGGGCGAGTGCCTAGCTGCCCTCCTGGAGGTGGGAGGTCCTCGTTCCTAGGGACAGAGGGAGGAGGCCCCCCACCTGACCAAACGTGCCTGGGAGGAATTGGAAGACGTAGTCAGCTCCCGTGATGTGGTGCGACACATGTGGGTCCAGTGCCACCAGCGTTTCAATGACCTCTTGTGCTCGGGAAGGGTGCTTAACACAGCAGGTAGGCTTCCCCCCCCCACAGAACCACCACCCCACCCCCCCAACTCTGAGTGCAGTTACAGCATTGAATTATTCACAGCATGGGTCCCAACAGATATTGCCCATGCCTAGTTCACCCTGAGAGGGTAGTGCTGAGATGGGTTCTGCACTCGCACCATGTGTTACACTGACACCCAGAGAACTGTTTTGGGGGCAGCCTCAAGAACCTGCACCTGGGCACAGTGCTGGAACTGCAAAACGTGTCAAAGTCAGGGTGCTGACAGACTGGGAGGGAGGCTTCCAGGTAGCGGGGCACCCATCCATCTGCTGCCCTTGGCGTTCCATGTGCTTGTGCATCCTTGCTTTGCAAGGGTAGACTGTGTGGTGGCAAATGTGATGAAGGCAGCATGTGGGCAAGGGTGGGTCAGCCCTGGCTTCTTGGTGTGAGTGTGTGGTATTCACTGCAGCTCTGCAATGTCCCACTCAGGTGGGGATGGCACGGATGTGATGGGAATCCAGGTACAGGGTGGGCTAGTCAATGCTCCTCTCTCCTTGTCAGGGGAAGACCGCACACAACGCTGCTGAGTGAATGTGGACTGGCGGAGGCCAGGCCCAGTTGGCCATTATCACCAGATACGAGCAGGAGACGATAGAGTTGGAGACGCGCCATGTACCCAGGTCCACCGATGGCGGTGAGGCTGGGGTGCCACGGGGAGGTAAGACTCCCAAGCACTGAGGTTCCCATGTGTGTCCCAGCAGCCATCCCACTTTTGAATGTTCAGTGATTGAAGCTTCCAACATGGATTGACCATTGATTATGGAAGGATGAGCGCATACTGATCCAGGCACAGGCATACACATTGACATTGTCTGCACTGTAACTAATCAAATGTCCTTGTTCTTCCTTTCAGCATCACTGGAGCAGGGCCGGGAGGAGGAGGCAGAGGGACCGCCTCTCACAGCTGAGGACCCAGAACAAATGGAATCACCAGCGTCTCACCATCTCTGCCAGGCAGGCACCAGCAAGCCCTCACAGCGACATTGACCTCAGCTGCTCAGTGCCAGTTTGGGAGATGGATTGGGCAGCAAGTATCCCAGCTTGGTGCCCATCCATCGCTGGTGAGCAGGGAGGTCTGAAGCAACCTCATGTTGTCGCACAAACTGCCTGTCATCACTGCGGGCTCCTCTCAGGGCACTCTGGATAAGGGTAGCAGCCCCTCCGCCCCTCTCCCAGTGACCATGGGATCCGATGAGGCTGCAGCGACTGGGGAGATGACAGCTGTGGCAATGGCAGCTCCCTCCCAGGCGGGGCCATCAAAGGCTCCACGGGCCAGAGGATGTCCGCCAAGGTCACCGAGGCCAACAGGACAGCAGAGTCAGCAGACTCTCAGGTTCCAGTGCCAGCGAGGGGGGAACATCTAGATGTAGCACCCGGAAACGTAAACTTAAGGCACCTTAGGCACACCATGGGCTTCTCGCTGGTGGTTTTATGTAGCCCTGCTATGAGTTAATGACAAGTTGGTGTGATGTTGAACACCTTTGCATTCAGTTTCTTTTCTGCTTCATTTTGTTAATTCATTAAATGCTTCATACGTGAATATGGCTCTGGGTGATTCCTCACTCCTGCAGGTAAAGGGGAGCCCATGATGTTATGAGTGACGTGTTTGTCATTGAGCTTTATTGACAAGGCACATAGTTAATGCTCCTGGCCAGGCAGATGTTGCTCTCCGGTATCGAGTATGGAGCCTGCAGCCCTGGCGTGTGTTGAAAGTCCATCTGTGCTGTGCTAGCTGAAGGTTTGTTGGATTAAAGCCTCCCGGGTGTCCCTGCCTCCCTGGAGTATGCCCGGGTCAGTGTCTACCCCCTCAGCATTTCCCTGTGCTCATCCTCGGACTCACTGCTGGACTCATCGTGTGCATCCGCAGCCACTGCGTCTACATCTTCATCGTCCACTGCGTCCCCCCCTTTCCAGTGCCAGATTGTGCAGAGCGCAGCATGTAACCACTATCACCGAGACACGATCTGGGGGGTACTGGAGTGCGCCCCCTGAGCGGTCCAGGCATCGGAAGCGCATCTTGAGAAGACCTATGGCTCTCTCCCCCACAGTCCTTGTGGTGCCGTGGCTCCTATTGTACCGCTGCTCAGCTTCTGTTCTTGGATGGCGGAGAGGCGTCATGAGCCACCTTCTGAGGGGATAGCCCTTGTCACCCAGCAGCCATCCATCCAGCCGGGCTGGAGCACTGAAGAGCCCCGGCACCTGGGAGTGTCTGAGGATGTAGGCGTCGTGGGAGCTGCCTGGGTACCTTGCACAGACTTGTAGAATCAGCATCCTGTGATCACACACTATCTGCACGTTCATGGAGTGGAAGCCCTTCCTGTTGATGAAGGCACCGGGCTCACCTGCTGGCGCCTTGAGTCTATAGTCTATAGCACCCTGGACACGGGGGAAGCCAACAATGGCCGTGAAGCCTCTGGCTCACTGTGTCTGGCTGATAGTGGTTGAAAGTTAATGCACGCCTGAACAGGGATTCTGTCACCTGCTTAACACAAGTGTGGACAGCTGATTGGGAGACTCCGCAAAGATCACCCACCGAGCCCTGGAAAGAGCCGGAGGCATAGAAGTTGAGGGCAGTTGTGACCTTCAGAGCCACTGGCATGGGGTGTCCACCCACACAGTCGGAGCTGATCTCAGGGCCAATCATCTGACAGATGGAGGTCACTGTCTCCCTTGAGAGGCGGAGCCTCCTTCGGCATTGCACCTCAGACATATTGAGGTAGCTGCATCGCTGCCTGTAAACCCTGGCAGCAGGATAGTGGTGTCTTCTGCGGCCCCTTCTGCCTTGGACTTCCTCTTGGCCTTGCACCCCTTGTACCTGCGCCTCTCCTCCCAAAGGTGGCTCCCCTGGAGGCTGAATGTGCACTCCTGGCCTCCTCCCCATTCTAGCCCTCCCTTCCTCCTCAGAGGAGGTTACTCCAGTGGAGAGCACAACTCCCATTCCCAGGCTAAGGGGAAGCTTCCTGAAACCAGCAAGGACTCTAGAGTCCTGACCTGAAGCCTGTTATTCCTGCCCAAGCAGCTGTGAAGAGATTTGAAATATTCCTGCTCACACAGGCAAGTAGCAGTAAGTTTAAGCATTAAATGCCTGACAAATAACACTCGCGACCCCACTCACCCCCCTTATCCCGCTCGTGGATGGGGTTTATGAAAATGTGGCCTACCTGCCTGCCCATTGCGCCCGTGCGACGACCTGAAAATTGCACAGGGCCCTGAAAAATCGGCGTCAATTACTGTCTCAAGGGCCTTAAGTGGCCCGTTAATTAATGGTGGGCGCGCATCGGAGATCATCGCGCACCCGCCCAGTGAAATATTGTGGTGACGTCGGGGTGCATGCCCAATGTCACTGTGTGTCATTTAACATGTCGGTGTGTGGGGCCCACTCCCACAGGCTGACATGAAAATTCTGGCCCAGGAGTGGGTCTTTGTACTGAAAAATTTATCATTGTGCTCTAATCAGATATAACAATGTTGAATTTTTACCTAATTGTGTGTGTAATGTTGGCTATGTTAAACATGATAAATTAAAACATAGTGGAAGATTTTCCCTGTGATTTGTGGAATTTTAAACTGGTCTCTTAACACCAAGTGGGATGAGTTTGTAGCAGAAACTGCAGAGGCTGGGAGAAATTTTAACTCACTCAAAAGCCTTTTCCTTACAGAGTTAAAATCGATCTGGGAATCTTCTCCTGAGAAACCTGACTCCCATAAAAATATTTACATTTGGTGGAGTTCTTGTTTGTAATTTCTTCCCTGAATGGGAAGAGGCAGATTCTGATTTTAAATAAATAGTTCATGTTCCATTTTGATTTAGTGGAGGGAGAATGTGATGGTTCATTATCAACACAAGTTGTAGGTGAAACAATACATCTAGAGGCATATTCACAATGTGTGTAAATGAATAAGGAAAATATTCCATTTCCGACATCTCGCTGTGAATACACTGGCCATTTGGACAGATGTGTAGCTTGAATTTCTATTGTTGCTCGAGGTCCTCATGGGTCTGACTATAATGACATATAGAGCAATGAGACTATCATATTTATATCACAGGCTTTAGAGGAATGTGCAGCTGACTATCCCTTACAGACTAACCAAGCTACAGGATTGCATCTTAAAAGTTTTGTTTTTTCTGTGATTCAATGAGGTTGGGAATAAAGTACTTGCTTCCTGTGTCATGAATGGTGAAATGACATTGGGAATAGTTATATGTAGCAACATAGCTGGGAAACAACAGCACTTAAACAATGGGCAGCATTCTGGATTAATAGAAATAGTCACAACCCTTTTGATCTATTGCACCTTAAGTTTGATATTTTTTAATGACTTGTAAAATAATTTTGTTGCAATGTAAAATCAATTTAAATATAGAACATTTCTTGTGCATTAATTTCACTGCAGATCGATTTTATGTATTAGGCTTTTGAAACAATTGTACCAGAATCCCCATGACTGATTCACATCTCTTGTTGACTAGGAATGTACATCTTAGATTGTATAGCTCAGAATTAAACAATAACGCACATTGCACTTCTAGTAATCTCCGATCGGCACAGGCTGAAATAACTTGTATTTATTTACATATTAAAGAATATACAGAGACTTAAAAATTAGGCAGACAGGGCAGGATTTTCCACTCGGCGTGTGAGCGTCCCGATGTCATCGCGCAATCGGGCGATATTTCGGTCAGTGGGCACGCCAACAATTAAGAGGCCCATTAAGGCCATAAATGTATTAATTAATCTGGATTTTTAGCTGCCCTTCCAACGTTACAGTTGGTGGCCGGGAGAATCTGCCGAGCAGCCTTCGGATTTTTGAGGGAATCACATCCAAGGGCAGGATGAGGTTTCCGATATTAATTTAAAAAAAAATAAAAGTGTTTGAGCAGAATTTTTATAATGTATATATTTAGGTGAGTGAGTCTGATGTGCGGGCATGTTTTATGCATTTTAAAATCTTTATTTGATGGTTTTTAATTCTTCAGTTTCCTGAGGCAGCTCTCTGCCTTCAGGGAGCTTTCATTGCCCACTCCCACATGCCCGTGCTGATGTCAGCGCTCGCCCTCCTCCCGCCCCTACCCCAGCAGCACTAGCCTTTAATTGGTCAGCCAACGTGAAATTGCGGTGGGGGGGGGGCCGATCGCAGGTGGTGGGCTGTTTCCCGGGCTCACCCACTGCGCTACCCCGACCACCTCAAAATTCTGCCCTCAGTGTCTCTTCAGTGGAGAAGGCTTCCTTCATTTTAAAGGCACAAAACAGTCCAACAAACAATCCACTATCAATATCTTTCAACTTCTTAACATTCCTCCCCATGGCATATGTAACATCTGGTTATGATACGGACTTTTCCCCTTCAACATCTCCAATTCAGAAGGGACAGAGGATCTACCATCACAAGGCAGGGCTACTTTGAATTTTTCCTTTGAAGTATCTTCCCAACAATTCCAGTAACATTGTCCATGAGCTGAACCACCATATTCAAGGGTAAACTCATCTGAAAGCTGAAACTCACATGCACAGAACGCAGTCATTTGAAGATCTAATTTGGTAGGATTCTTTTCTACATAATATGAAATCCAGAATTCCACGATTTAAAAAATATAATTAACACCCTCACATCAGTAATGTACAAGCAAAGATCAACCCAGTCAGAACAATCTATCTCCTGTAGATGTGTTAATTTAAATGTAATACTAAAATCTTTTCTTTAACAACTCATCAAAGGCCCAATCTGGCAAAGCTATCATGTCATTTTAATTTAAAAGCTTTTAATGATGCCTCATTTAGGGGATGCATTAGTTGCCTGGCAGAATATTCAACACTGATAATGCCACGTTATCTTTCAGAAAAGAACAAAATTCATTTTAATTCTGACTATAAGACAGATGTAAGAACGAAACAAGTGCAGTGAGGAAAAGTGACCATGAATGTCAGCAGCTCAGATGTTACAAATGCTTACATTATAGGATTAATTTTGAGTTTGGAAATTGTAATTTTTAATTATAGGATATATGCATGGATGGGTCGGTCTGGATAGCTTATCAGATAGGCCTGGAGTGACAGATCAAACGTGAAGTCCTATTGTGTGGCTGGGATGGTGGTGAAATATATTTACACCTAGAATTAAAGTGACCTCTCTAAATATCTCTTGAGGAGACATTCTGTCTGTAGTCATCTTGGGAGAAGGTTTGAAGTTAAGGTGTAACCCAAGGGTTTAAATTATTCATGCAATTTTCCCTAGATCAAGGCAAGGTTTGATGGCACCAGGTAAACAAAGGAAGGTTTTCAGATCATAGGACAAAGTTAAAGATAATTAATTTGCATTTCTATCTGGGGTCAGGCCAGGTGTGTGTCAGGTTGCCTGCAGATGGGTTGTGAGGGAGTAAGAATTTATTTTTGTTGTTTTGGTATATCCCTAATGTTTTCAAAATCTGTGAGGCAGGCATCCTGGGAGCAGCTTTGAGACAGGCAGCAAGAGGGTATACCAATAGGAGCCAGGAAAAGGAGCAGAGGGCCACCAGGAACCTGGGGTGCTTCTCATTTAGAGTCACTGTGCAAATCATGTGAGTGAGGCACATCCTCTGGGTGGGGAAATCCAAAGTTGTGAGGTGTTGAATTAGGGCTGGACGATTTGCTTAGCTGGGTGTTAGTAGGGGAATCCACTAGAAACTCCTCACCCCAGAAGATAACTGGGAAAAGGAGAAAAACCGCAGTAAACCCCTTGGGAGTTGAGACACACATTGATTTGTTTCAGGAGGTCTGCGTGGACATTCAGAAAACTGTAATGTAAATTCTCGGTTGAAGTTTGTAGTGGATTGGGAAGTGTTCTGTTTGGAATTTTGGGTTTAAAGTATAAATGTTTATGAGATATATACTAAATTAATGGTGCCTGTTCTTTTTCTTTTGTCAGGGAAGAGTTCTGTTGAAGGGTCATTCGGACTCGAAACGTTAACTGTGCTCCTCTCCGCAGATGCTGCCAGACCTGCTGAGTTTTTCCAGCTATTTTTGTTTTTGTTTTGGATTTCCAGCATCTGCAGTTTTTTGCTTTTATCTTAAGGTTTTTTCCTTCTTGTTGCTTTGTCTTTTCAGTTAATAGCTGGGAATTTCAGTTTCTTTTTAAAAGTTTTCAGTCTCTACTGAGATCGTAACAATATAAAAAAGATGTAAATTAACACAATACAATTCCATTTTAACTGTTCTAATGAAAGGTCATTGACATGAAATATTAACTCTCCTTCTCTCTCTTATTGATGCTGAGTGGTTCCAGCATTTTCTGTTTTTATTCCATAGCATTTACCCTGGATTTGTTCTTTTTCCTTTGTGAGCTTATTTCGAGTAGAGGCAGGGGTAACTCCAAAGAAGATCGACCTCTTCAGTTTCACCAGAATCTTTATTGCAATGCTTGAGGTGCCTTTTATAGTGCTGTTTTTAGTTAGAGAATTTTACTTATTAGAAACACCAGAATATATCTGCCAATGATAGAGGACAGTTGGCTTTTACCTGTTCAGTAGAGATTCCTACATTCCGTCCAAGAAAGGTCAGCATAAATACTACAGCTCATTGCATGGTAAGTAATTCCTCTCCCATCTCTAATTTCCAACTCTTTCTGTGATCTCTTGCATATTTTCATTTTATCAAAGTTACTGGACTCATCATTGCTTTAAATTCTCCTCCCACGTTTCTCCTGATGTCCAAAAGCTGTTCTATCCACTCCCCCTCTTGACCACATCTTCATTCTTTCGCAAACAAGAGACATTGCATGACTTTATGTCCAAATGATTTGTCACAAGCTCAATGTGAAAATCTTTCTGTCTCTCCATTACTTCATTCTTTCCGACTCTCCAAAATCTACACTTGCTAAAACTCAATCTCGGCATCGCCCAACCACTAGTTTAATTACAAAAGCAAAGTACAGCAGATGCTGGAAATCTGAAGTGAAAGCAGAAAATGCTGGAAACATTCATCAGGACCTGCAGCATCCAGGGAGAGAGAATTACACCGGGTTACATAGCATGTACAGCACAGCAACTGGCCATTCAATCCAACCAGTTCATGCTGGTGTTAATGTTTCAGGTCTGTGACCTATCATCAAGACCCCAACACTGGAACAATAGTTTAATTATCTTGGCTCCTCTCTTATTCTTTTCAAGCACAATGGCATCCTGCACTCTGAAGCTTCACTGAGGTTTCCCAATTTGAAAAAGTGGAAAGAGGGAACTTTAAAACTTGGTTCCACCTCTGCATTCACCGAGGATTGATACAGAACATTAAGTCTCCATTCCAATCTCAACATAGGTCACTTAAACGCTACAAAATGCGAAACGCAGAACAAAATGCAGGAATAAAGATACTTGAAATATGTAAAGGTTCATTCTGCAATGTTAATTGCTAATGTAATTCATTTTCTAACCTTTGATTCTTTATGAAGAAATCTTTAGTAACCATCTTTTATCTCGAGCTTGTGATACTATGGTAACTCAATAATTCAACAACATTTGTTGCAAACATTTTTTTACTGGATTAACAAGACTACTGGGGCAAGAAAAATCAGCTCACACCGAGTCTGATACAGTCTTCTACAAGACTTCCAAAGCCTATGCATAAATACCTGAGAGGAACTGCACACTTGCACCAAAAATGTATCACAGTTAATGACACCAAGACATCAAACATACAAATGCTGAAAAGTAAACATTCAGCTGGTTGATCAGTGCTATCTCTGCACAATATGTATAATAAATTATAGTATCAAGAATACTACAGCTGGGAATCAGCAGTGCTGGAGTGATTACTGGGCAGTAACCTCATCAAGGAATCCAGCATATATTGTAAAGCACAAGAGTGAAGCTCAACCAATTTATCATTGTCATCTAAGCCCTAAGGTTAAGTTGCAGTCTTGCAGTCAATACTGTAAAACTCATGAATAAGTTTTTTTTCTCTGAGCTTGTTGTCATAGCCGACTCGAGCTGTACGCACTGTGGCTTTGGTGCTTGATGATATTCATACTGACTAATGATTTTAATATAATTATTGTCAAATTATTGAGCTATAATTAACAACTATCAGCTGAAAAATAATATCATCAGTGTTGTAAGGTGTTGGGCGTAATTCGGTAGGTCTTATTAAGATATTTGTAGTTTTAGGTAGTTCAACAGTAAGTATTTATTAACTACTAGAAACTATATACATAGGTATAGTAAATGTCCAAGCTAGGAGCTGTCTCCATGCTTGCTTCTACAGACAGCTCTGTCCAACACTACACTGACCCCTGGGTGCGGGTCATGTTCTCTTACATCTCTTCTGTGTGGGCGATACTGTACTCAGTCCAATGTTAACCTTTTATGTGCCAGACCATTATACTACATTATTACATTCAATTCCATCAGCCTCACCCAGATACAACTTGATGCAAATTGACATTGAATAACCAAGGAGGAAAATAAATCAATAAAAATATAATCTAGTATTTCTATCTGAAATGTGGAATGTTCTAGTGTGCTAAAAAAAATCACCAAAATAGATCCATATCACACACCGTTGATTAGATTTATAAGAAAGAAAAAATTGTAATCTCATGGTCAGTCTATTTATATATTTATCTAAGGTGAACATTTTTTTTTTGTTTTCCATTTCAACAACATCTTAAAAATATCCCACAGGTAGTTTATTGTATTTTATTTAAAGGGGATATTAAAGGAGATCAAGATATATGATCATACTGTTATAATATGGCAGGTGGTATTTGCTGGGTTAACCAAATCCCAAAGGGAAACTTGGCCAAGCTATCACAACAGTTTGCAATTTGTACTTTATTATGAGAAGGTATGTGCACTGAAGTCAGAAGTAAATTTTCCACTATTATTTTGGAGAGTTTAAATATTAAATTAAGACATTTATTAACAAAAGAGAAGAAAACCTAAACACATAAGATTATAGTTACAGTTATATTTAAAGTCTTGTGGCATTTCCCAAAAGATTTCTACCTGGCTAGACTCCCAAATAAACACCTTTTCCATGCAACAGTCCAAATAGATTCTTAATCTATAAAACATCCAGTAATATTACTGCAAGGCACTCATTGTTGCTATAAGGGGGGTGTTTCACAGCTTCTCTCTTCCTCTCACTCGACAATGGAAATCCAAGGGTTTTAACAACACCTTGCTTTCGGGAACAAGCAAAAACTTCTCTGGGGTGGCTAGAGGCTGCTTTTCATAGGTCTGTCTTCACACAGCCCACCTTCAAGATCTCTCATGGCCCTCATCTCATACAGCTTTCAATCTTTCCTTAAATATATTTTCTCCCCTTTGATCTTTAAACCCATTGTTTTAAACTTCCTTTGGAAGTTACTTTTCCCAGAACATAAAAATCTTTCATGTTGTCATTATAGCCAGCACTTCCAGGAAAAACAAACTTTATATCTTTGCTTTATTTATTTACAATTTTCTCCAGTTGTAAAACTTCCTGTTATGCCTCTTTTGAAATTCAACAGCTTACAATTCACTTCTCACCTATCTCCTAAAGCAAAATCCCATTCATACTGTATCGACTGAGATCTCATCTTAGTTTGCCCATCTCCATTTCAAAATGCCTGCTTTTACACATAACCTCTTTGATGATTTAAACCTTGCATTATGACTGTCTTCAGTTTAATTAAATTAGTCACACATACGTACACATACAGACACACACACACACTCCACAAGCCTGCTTCAGTATCCCACAGTAATATAAGAAAAAATGCTATTCTCTTCAAAATACGAACATACTAATTAGGAGCAGGAGTAGGGCCACTCTGCCCCTCGAGCCTACTCCGCCATTCAATACGATCATGGCTGATCTGATTTCTCCACATTCCCATCTGCCCTGATAACCTTTCACCCCCTTACTTAGCAAGAATCTATCTAGCTCTGCCTTAAAAATATTCAAAGACTCTGCTTCCACTGCCTTTTGAGGAAGAGAGTTCCAAAGACTCACTACCCTCTGTGAGAAAAAATATCTCCTCATCTCTGGGTTAAATAAGCAACCCCTTATTTTTAAACAGTGACCCCTAGTTCTAGATTCTCCCACAAGAGGAAACATCCTCTCCACATCCATCCTCTCAAGACCCCTCAGGATCTTATGTGTTTCAATCAAGTTGCCTCTTACTCTTCTAAATGCCAATGGATACAAGCCTAGCCTGTCCAATCTTCCCTCATGAGATAACTCACTCATTCCAAGTATTAGCCCAGTAAACCCCCTCTGAATTGCTTTTTTTGTATTTACATCCTCCCTTAAATAAGGGGACCAGTACTGTACACAGTACTCCAGCTGTGGTCTCACCAATACCCTGTATAACTGAAGCATAACCTCCCTACCTTTGTATACAATTCCCCTCACAATAAATGATAACATTCTATTAGTTTTCCTAATTACCTGCTGTACCTGCATACTAACCTTTCCTGATTCGTGCACTAGGATACCCAGATCCCACTGAATCTCAGAGCTCTGCAATCTCTCGCCATTTAGATAATAAGCTTCTTTTTATTCTTCCTGCCAAATTGGATAATTTCACGTTTTCCCATGTTGTACCCCATTGGCCAGATCTTTGCCCACTCACAACCTATTTATGTCCCTCTTTGGCCTCCTTGTGTCCTCTTCACATCTTGCTATCCTACCTATCTTTGTATCATCAGCAAATTTAGCAACTATACCTTCGGTCCTTTCATCCAAAGTCATTTATATAAATTGTAAAAAGTTGAGGCCCCAGCACTGATTCCTGTGGCACACCACTCATCACATCCTACCAACCAGAAAAATACACAATTATGCCTATTCTCTGTTTCCTGTTATCTAGCCAATCTTCCATCCATGCCTATATGTT
This sequence comes from Cetorhinus maximus, assembly GCF_964194155.1. Lineage (NCBI taxonomy): Eukaryota > Metazoa > Chordata > Chondrichthyes > Lamniformes > Cetorhinidae > Cetorhinus > Cetorhinus maximus. The sequence goes on along the minus strand of NC_135899.1, from coordinate 94,681,889 downwards.
ACCCCCCTACACCATGAGCTTTTATTTTCCAAAATAACCTTTGAGGTGACACCTTGTCAAATGCCTTCTGGAAATCTAAATACAGCACATCCACCAGTTCCCCTTTATCCACAGCATGTGTTACTTCCTCAAAGAACTCCATGATTTTCCCCTTCATATACCATGTTGACTCTGCCTGATCATGCGGAATTTTTCTAAGTGCCCTGCCATAGCATCTTTAATAATAGCTTCTAACATTTTCCCTATGACAGATGTTATTCTAACTGGCCTCTAGTTTCCTGCTTTCTGTCTCCCTCCCTTTTTGAATATTTGCTACTTTCCAATCTAATGGAACCTTCCCTGAATCTAGGGAATTTTGGAAAATTAAAACCAATGCATCGACTATCTCACTTGCCACTTCTTTTATGACCCTAGGATGAAATCTATCAGGACCCTGGGACTTGTCATCCTGCAGTTCCAACAATTTTCTCAGTACCACTTCCCTGGTGATTGTAATTTTCCCGAGTTCCTCCCTTCCTTCCATTTCCTGATTTGCAGCTATTTCTGGGATGTTACTTAATCCTCTATAGTGAAAACTGATGCAAAATACTTGTTTAATTCACCTGCCATCTCCTTTTTTTTCCCCATTATTTTTTCTCCATTATTAATTCCCCAGCCTCACTTTCTATAGGACAAATGCTCACTTTGTTAACCGTTTGCTTTTTTATATATCGAGATAAACTCTTACTATCTGCCTTTATATTTCTAGCTGGCTTTCTCTTGTACTCTACTTTTTCCTTTCTTATTAATCTTTTATTCATTCTTTGCTGTTTTTTATATTCTGTAGTTTTCAGGATGAAGGAAGCAAGTCAGGCCACCACAGACCACCCATCGAGAATTAGCCTCTCGTCCCTTCATTGGAATGCCAAATTGCTGCTTCATTGATTCTTGTGTTTTTGTGTCCAGTGCCATTCTGGAAGGTTCTATGTGTTTATTACCCTTTATGTGAAGAAGCGTTTCCTGACATTAGTCCTAAATTTGTCCTGTGCTAGGTAATGTTCTGGATTTCCTTCTCCAGACCATTTACAGTCTTGATCATCTCTCAGATATCTCCTTTCAAGATTGAAAAGCCTAACTTTCTCTAGTTATTCCTCATAACTGAGGTTTGTAAGACTGGGTATTGTGGCTCCGCTCTACAAAGCCTCCAGTGCTTGTCTATGTCCCATTCCTGGGATATACCACTCAGGTAGTTCAGTATGTCAGTTAGGAACAGTAGTAATCTCCGTACCCATTCCTGGGATATACCACTCAGTAGTTCAGTATGTCAGTTAAGAACAGTAATAATCTCCGTACCCATTTCTGGGATATACCACTCAGTAGTTCAGTATGTCAGTTAGGAACAGTAGTAATCTCCGTACCCATTCCTGGGACATACCACTCAGTATTTCCCACCACCATATTGTAACAGCTACCCATTGGATTGGATTTTATGGATTTTAAAAAATTCATTGATGGGATGCAGTTGTCGCTGGCTAGGCCAGAATTTATTGTCCATCCTTAATTACCCTCGAGAAGGTGGTGGTGAGCTGCCTTCTTGAGCCGCTGCAGTCCATGTGGTGTAGGTACACCCACAGTGCTGTTAGGGAGGGAGTTCCAGGATTTTGATCCAGCGACAGTGAAGGAACGGTGATATATTTCCAAATCAGGATGGAAGGGAAATCTAGGTGGTGGTGTTCCCACATGTCTGCTGCCTTGTCCTTCTAGGTAGTAGAGGTCGTGGGTTTGGAAGGTGCTGTCTAAGGAGCCTTGGTGAATTCCTGCAGTGCATCTTGTAGATGGTATACACTGCTGCTACTGTGCATCAGTGGTGGAGGGAGTGAATGTTTGTGGATGGGGTGCCAATCAAGCGGGCTGCTTTGTCCTGGATGATGTCAAGCTTCTTGAGTGTTGTGGGAGCTGCACTCATCCAGGCAAATGGGGAGTATTCCATCACACTCCTGACTTGTGCCTTGTAGATAGGGAACTGGCTTTGGCAGTAGGCACATTGACAGATGAGCATCCTGCCACTGTGCAGGAGACTCCCATCATGCCAGGGCCTTCAAGGCCTCAGGCGGCCAGAGATTGGTCACCAAGGTCATCGCAGGCAAGGGGACATAAGGGTCAGCAGCCTGTCCCCATGGCAGCTGGTAGTGAGGGAGGAGCACCATGCTGCAGTGCCCAGGAAAAATTGAAGAGAACTCCACATTGGGCATGATAAGGTGCACATGGGTGGATTTATAGTCTGCATCATTTACACACATTTGTGTTTCTGTGTATATAAATTATGTCGTATGTAAACACCTTGCAAAATATAACTGGTTTATTTATTGTGTTTGAGAATGCATGGAGATGGATCCCATTGACAGGCTTATTTGAATGAACAATCACGTACACCCAAATGAGTTCCATTGTTTGGATGTTTGAGATTGTCCAGAACTGGCTTTCCTGTGATGAAGGAGGAAGAAGAATGAAATATTGGCCAAGATGATGAGATGTTTGGATAGACTGAACTTTATTGAAATCTTCTCAGGATTAGAGCCTCCCTTGTCTCACATCCATCCAGACTCTCCCTGACAGTGTGTTCCAGAGCTGGCTGTGATGGTTCTTCGAACTAATCAGAGGAACGGATTGGGACTCATCCTTTGAGAGAGGACCCCTTCTCTGCAGTGCCAGGTTGTGAAGTGCACAGCAAACAAAGGCATTGAGAGACACTCCACCAGATCAGTCACGGCAAATAAATCTCATTTGAGCAGACAATGGTCTGCTCGACGATGTCTCTTGCCATGGGGTGACTCTCATTCTCTCTTTGTATCAGCATTCAGCTTCTGTCCTGGGACCGTGAAACCGGTGTCATGAACCACTTCTTTAAAAGATAGCCTTTGTCAGTCCAGCAGCCATCCTTCCTATGCATCAGGTCCACAAAACATGCTGGCACCTGGGAGTGCCTGAGGGTGTAGGTGTCATGCTGGTCCCTGGGTGCTGTGCACACACCTGCATCGTACGCTCCAGGCTATCTGGACATTGATTGAGTGGTAACCCTTCCTGTCAATGAATGCCCCTGGCTGTCCAGCTGGGGCCTTGATTGTGACATGGGTGCAACCAATGATGCCTTGCACCCTTGGGAAACCTGCCACGGCCACAAACCCTCTGGCTCTTTCTATCTGACTGTTGTTGTCAGCAGTGAAGGAAATGAATTACTCGACCCGGCCATACACACCATCTGTAAAGACCTTCAGGCAATGATGTTGCAGCAGGCTGCGTTACTCCACTCAGGTCTCCGTACGCAATCTGAAATGACTCTGGTGGGAAAGAGCTGAGTGCCACTTCAATGGTACCATCATCGGATGGTTCCCCACACAGTTGGATGCGAATCTGGGCAAGCACCTGACACAGAGATGTCACAGCCAGTGGCCTCCGCAGGCATTGTCTCTCAGTCAGTTGCAGGTATTTTATTCGAACCCTGTAACATGATTGGCAGGGTACGACCAGTGTCTCTGTGCCAGCTGCAGCCTGTGTTCAGCAGCCCCTCACCCTACCACAGCTTGTCCTCCTTCATCCACTCCCTGTGGCTCCTGCTAGGATCAGTTACATAATGGTGGGCGGGCGGGCTGCTGATTTCGGAGCTCTCCCGCCCAGACTATTATTGCCGATCAGTGTGATGAGGTCGGTTTTTGTGACCCAGCATCATGACGCTGGATATTATGCTTCCACAGGACTAAAATAACCCTGTTTTCAAAGTGCAAAATTCGGCACATTGTTTTTGACCCTTCAGCCAATCTCTAATTTGTACCCAAAATGAATCTACAGAACTTTGACCTTAAATAATTTCCTTCTCGTGTTAGATGCGCAGGCCATTTGGGAATATTATTGTTTCAAAGAGGTCAAGCAATTAGTTAATGCAGGTGATGCTAACATGCTGCATGTATAGAATACAAAATTTAAGAACTTTCCAAATACGTTTAAGATGCTGACAATTTCTTATTTAAAGATTTTCTATTTCTCTCGTGGCATTTCAAATCTCCATCTCGTTTACAAAAATCCTTTGTTAGAATAGTAGGAGCAGTGTTCAGTTTTTAACAGTTCATATTCACACTGAATAAATTTTTATTCAGCTGTTTATTTGCTAGTGCACATTCTCTCCCTTGAGGTTATTTATTAATTAAAATTGAGTATTTGATGTAATTTCAGGACATTAGAGCCAATATATAATCTAATGGCAATTATAACAATGTTCATATCAAAATTCTATTAATTTTGTCTAGTTGCAATGTTAACAAATCAGAAATAATTAAGTTCTGCCCAGTATTTCTTTCACAGGTTGCTAGTATGGAAAGGAGTGTGCAGCACACTGATGTTTCAAACATTGATGACAATTCAGTTTTCTGTTTTTCCAATAAACACAGCATGAGGAAAATGTTTCAGGGGGAGATAATTGAGTTCATGCTATCAGCAGGTAAATTCACTGAAAAACCAGATACATAATTAGATGGGAAATTGACAGCATTATATCCATTCTCTCCAAATAAGTGTAACCAGCATATGGGAGCCTCCAATATAATGTGAATTTAATAATTCCTCTATCATTCTGTACATCTCCTTGCTAGTACTTTAGAAACACCAGTTCAGAATATTGCAGCTAAGATTGGAAATCATCACTTGTGTTGCTTTTTACAAAACATTGAAATATCTGAAACCATCAAAGAGATAGAAGCAGTTCTATATGTCCTTGGGATCAATAAATTAAGATTTATTCAGAATAATTTCATTGAGATGCTTCCTATAATAAGCCTTCAGCAAAATTCAGTAAAACATTTATTAAAATGAGAGTCAGTGATAATTAAATGTTACTGTAATTTATTTAGCATTATTTTTGGGAATGGTAGCATGGTGGTTAGGTGATTGCAATAGTAATCCAAAGCCTTGAACTAATGATCCAGAGACATGAGTTTAAATCCCACAACAGCTGTTGGTGCATTTAAATTCAGTTAACTAAATAAATCTAGAATTAAAAGCTAGTCTCAGTAATGGTGACCATGAAACTATTATCGATTGTTGTAAAAACCCATCTGGTTCACTAATACCCTTTAGAGAAGGAAACCTGCCATCCTAACCTGATCTGGCATACATGTGACTCCAGACCCACAGCAATGTGGTTGACTCTTAACTACCCCCTGAAATGGCCAAGTAAGCCTCTCAGTTATGAGCTACAGAAAAGTTGAAAAGAATAAAACTGGATGGAACCCACAGCATCTATCTAGGCACGAGGAACAACAAGGAGACTCCCTGCCCAGTCAGCTCTGCAAAATCCTCCTCACTAAGGTGTGGGAGCTTGTAACACAATTAGCAGAGCTGTCTCGCAGACTAGTTAAACAACAGCCTGACATAGGCATGCTCACAGAATCATACCTTACAGCCAATGACCCAGACTCCTCCATCACTGTCTTGTCCCATCAGAGGTAGAACATTGATTCCAGACCTCATGAAGTCTCATGGCATCAGTTCAAACATGGACAAGGAAACCTCTCGCCAGTTTCCACCTACCGCTCTCCCTCAGCTGATGAATCAGTGCTCCCCCATGTTGAACACTACTGGGAAGATGCACTGAGAGTGGCAAGGGTTCAGAATGTACTCTGGGTGGGGGACTTCAATATCCACCACCAAGCATGGATCAGCAGCACCACTACTGACCGAGCTGGCCGAATCCTGAAGGACATATCTGCCAGAGTGGACCTGCGGCAGGTAATAATTGAAGCTGCATGAGGGAAAAAATCTACTTGACCTCATCCTCACCAATCTACCAGTTGCAGATGCATCGGTCCACGACAGTATCAGTAGGAGTGATGACCTCACAGTCCTTGTGGAGGTGAGTCCCATCTTCACATTGAGGATACCCTCCATCATGTTGTGTGGTACTACTACTGTGCGAAATGGGATAGATTCAGAACAGATCTAGCAATTCAAAACTGGGCAGCTATGAGCACTGTGGACCATCAGCAGCTGCAGAATTGTATACAACCACAATATGTAACCTCATGGCCTGGCATATCCCTCACTTTACCATTACTAGGGGACCAACTCTGGTTCAATGTAGAGAGCAGGGGGCATGCCAGGAGCAGCAGAAGTACTTCTAAAAATGAGATGCCAACCTGGTGAAGCTACAACACAAGGCTACTGACATGGCATGCAGTGGAAGTGGCAGCTGTCAATCACGATGACCCTCAGGTTGCCGCTGGCCCACTCTGTGGCAGTTGCTCTCTCCCTCTCTGATGCTTCTCCTCACTGAAGGACTCAAACCCTGAGTGAATGAGACCCGGGTTTGACTGCTGCACTCAGTTTCTAGGGCGAGGGGGATGGATTCCCTGAGCCGGGAGTGTGCTCTTTCACACATGCACACGAAACACAGATCACCCTCAGGCAAAGTGTCGCCTTAGGGAGATTGACTCAGGATTCACACAGTCAATAAAGATGAGAAAAAACATTTCTGACCTATCCCCTCGTGTGACACTGTCACATGAACTGGGACATGTCAATTTCTTTTATTTCAACATTTTATAAACATTTTAAATTCCTCGTGGATGAGGTTTCGTGTTTTTTCTGAAGGCCGCCTGGGCTCTTCACCTGCCCGCTAACATTAAGGTTGGACGGGCAGGTCCACTAATCAATTTATGATGTCAGGACGCACGCCCGATGTCACCCTGCGTCATTTTACATGTCAGCGAGCGGGCCCCGCCCCCTGCTCACCGACCAGAAGATGTAGCCCATGGAATAATGGTAACAGAGGTGGAAGCAGACAACCTTGTAGTGAATGGAAGTTAAAAAAAAATCAAATGTTTTTACTGTCATCAAAACAGAGACCTCATGAGGCATTGCAAGGATAGAATCAGGCAGAGTTTCAATGGAAAGAAACAGCTCTGTGAGATCCAGAACGTAGAAGAGCCTGAAGTAACAGATTCAGATACTTATTCATTGTATAAGAACAGAACCAATCTGTGTAACAGTGAGGGTGAATGATAGACCTATCAGAATGGAGGTGGACACAGGAGCTTCCACTATGGTGATAGGTGAGCATAACTTCACATACCCGACTTACAGAGAATGTAAATTAAATTTGGAAGAAACAGATACCAAATTGAAAACTTACATGGGAGAAGACATCAAAGTCAAAGGCATAAGCAGGGTTACTGTACAGCACGGAAGTCAATCAGTGAATTTACCCATGATGGTGGTAGCAGCTGAGGGGCCAAGCCTCCTTGGATGAAATTGGCTGAAAGAAATGAAACTGGATTGGACTGAGATCTTCCAGCTGAGAGCCAGTGGGCTACCTGAACTACTACAAAAATACACCTCAATTTTCCGAGATGAACTCAGGAAGATCCAAGGGCTACAAGCAAAAATTCATGTGGATCCAGATGCTACCCCCTGATTTATGAAGGGCAAGGCAAGTACCTTATGCCATGTGGAAAAAGGTAGACTCCGAACTGGACAGATTAGAAAAACTGGGAGTGATACAACATATGCAGTTCTCAGAATGGGCAGCACCAATAGCTCCAGTGCTTAAAACCGACCAAAGCGTTTGAATTTGTGGAGACTGCAAATTGCCTGTTAATAAAATGGCTAAGTTGGACAGACACCCTATACCAAAATATGAAGACCTATATGCTAAGCTGGTAGGTGGAACCACCTACACAAAACTTGATATGAGTCATGCTTATCAACAATTGCAGTTAGAGAAGGCCTCTCAGAAATTTGGGGAGGTTGTGGCATCGCAGTGTTGTCACTGGACTGCTATTCTAAAGATCCAGGATAATGTTCTGGGGACCTGGGTTTGAATCCTACCACGGCAGGTGGTGAAATTTTAATTCAATAAAAATCTGGAGTTATAAGTCTGATGATGACCACAAAACCATTGCTGATTGTTGTAAAAACCCATCTGGTTCACTAATGTCCTTTAGGGAAGGAAATCTGCCAACCTTACCTGATCTGGCCTACATGTGACTCCAGACCCACAGCAATGTGGTTGACTCTTAAATTCCCTCTGAACAAGGGCAATTAAGGATGGGCAATAAATGCTGCCTAGCCAGTGACACCCACATCCCAGGAACGAATAAAAAAATACACACAAAGGGTTGAACCAATGTACCCTTTTGCCTTTTGATATATCCTCAGCTTGCGCCATATTCTAGAGAGCAGTGGAGAGTTTACTGCAGGGACTGCCCCACTTTGTAGTTTATTTAGATGATGTTCTGGTGGCAGGACTCACTGAAAAGGAGCATTTGGCAAACTTAGAAGAAGTTTTGAAACATTTTTCACAGGTGGGAATGCGTTTAAAAAAAAGTGCTCATTCCAAGCGGATGTTTAGGTCGCAGATTCACAGGCCCTCCACCTGGTTGAGGAAGAAGTGAGAGCCATTAGAGAGACACCAGCACCAAGGAACACCTCCGAGCTCAAATCATTCTTGGGGGTGATCTATTACTATGGGCATGTCGACAGAACTGACACCCCTGTATTACCTACTCAAGAAAAACCAACGTTGGTCTTGGCAAACACCACAGAAAGAAACTTCCACAAAGGTGAAACAACTGTTCGACTCATCCACCCTTATTAGTGCATTTTGACCAAAGAAAAGAGTTAGTTTTGACATTTGATGCATCTTCCTCTGGAGTGGGAGCAGTGCTCTCCCATCGAATGGACGATGGCTCAGAGCGACCTATTGGATATGTATCAAGAACGCTCAACACAGCGGAAAAGGGATATTCACAGTTAGAAAAAGCAGGCCTGTCAATCACCTTTGGTGTCAAGAAATTTCACCAGTACGTACATGGTCACCATTTTATTATCATTTCAGATACTACACTACAAGCCTTTGCTAGGATTGTTCAGCAAGGACAAGGCTATACCACCCATAGCCTCAGCAAGAATACAGAGATGGGTGTTGATTCTGGCAGCGTATGAGTATACTTTCATCCACAGGCCTGGAAATCAGATTGCAAACATTGATGCGCTTAGTCGTTTGCCTTTGAAAGAAAACGATGAGGATATTTCAGTTCCGCAAGAACTTGTTTTATTATTGAGTTCTGAGTTCATCCCGGTATGTGCTAACAGATCAGAGATCGGAGAAGTCGAGACCCAGTCTTATCTAAAGTACCAGAACAAGTTCTTCATGGTTGGTCACAAGAGCAGGAATCTGACGAAATGAAACCATATTTTCACAGAAGATATGAGATAACAGCCATGATAATATCTTATTGTGGGGAGTATGAGTGATTGTTCCTTCAAAAGGATGAAAGCCTTTGTTAACTGAACTACATAGTGCACGTCCAGGTATTTCCTGAATGGAGACCATAGCCTGCAGCTATCTATGGTGGCCTGGGATGGGTGAAGGAATACAGAGCTTAGTCAGAGGTTGTATGTAATATCAGCAAGTGCAAGTTACCTCCAACAACTCCGTTACACCCGTGGGAGTGGCCAGGGAGGCCATGGATGCGATTACATGTTGACTATGTGGGACCTTTTATGGGAACAATGTTTCTCCTTATTGTTGATGCTCACTCAAAATGGATTGACATATATGGCATAAAGTCACCAACATCTTCTGCTACAATTGACAAGCTACATCAAAGTTTCGCCATCAACGGACGACCAGAAGTGATCATTTCTGATAACGGCACGGAATTTACGAGTGCTGAGTTTCAGCGGTTTATCAGCCTTAACGGTATCACTCATGTAAAAACTTCACTGTACCCTCCCTTCCTCAAATGAACTGGCTGAGAGAGCAGTTCAAACATTCAAACCTGGCATGAAGAAACTAACTGGAGACTCCCTAACGACCAAGCTAACACTTTTTCTTTTCCGTTATAGGACCACCCCCCACATGACAACAGGTGTCACACCTGCGGAATTGCTGATGAAATGCCGTCTCAGAACAAGATTGAGTTTAATAACGCCAAATTTAGGGGAGAAGGTGAAAAGGCGTCAGGGAAGTCAGAATGACTAGCATAGTCGTGAGAGGAAATTTACCGTGAGAGAAATGGTGGAAGACCAAGTCATACGGAGACGTATAGCTCATTAAGGAGGGCAGAAACAAAGTATCAGGAAATGATTCCTCAAGTATTCACAACTGCATCAACATCTCCCGTTGAAAGAACTCGGCTGAGTGCAGGATCAGCTGTACCTGCAAGAGTTGAGGAAAGAGATTTGCAGGAGCCACTGAAGAACCTGATGTTCAGACGACTCCAGAAAAGGAGGTTCCTGGCAGAGCATCTGAAGCTGTAGCGCTGAGACATTCTACACGCATAAGGAAACCCCCAGAAAGACTGAATTTGTAAACTACTTATCAGTATAAATAATTTGATATTTTGAGAAAATTTGTAATTGTAACTGTAAAATATATTTCTGAGTAAAAGGGGGAGGGATGTGGTAATCTGATGTGTAATGTACCTTTAAGAAGAATGTTATAATGGAAGATCACATGATCTTAGTATCCAGTAGCAGAGTAGCGTGGGCTCCCTTGGTTGTCTGTGGTCAGTAGTCAGTCAGAGTAGTCTAGAGTTAGAGTCTGTAATGTAGAGGCAGGGTTTGAGTTGTAAGTACACAAGTGTAGCTGCTGAGTTCCTTTGTAAATAAAAATAATGTGTTCAACATAAGAACTGTCTGCTGATCCACTCTGTCTATAGTACCAACTGGGCCATCCTGAAACAAGCGGGCAACCCAGATCCATTAGTCCAACTAAACTAGTGACCAGAATCCAAAACATACAAACATACGAATTAGGAACAGGAGTAGGCCACTTGGCCCCTCGAGCATGCTCCACTGTTCAATAAGATCATGGCTGATCTGATTGTAACCTCAACCCCACATTCCTGTCTACTGAAGACAACCTTTGTTAATCAAGAATCTATCCAGCTCTGCCTTAAAAATATTCAAAGACTCTGCTTCCACTGCCTTCTGAGGAAGAGAGTTCCAAAGGCTCATGGTCGTCTGAGAGAAATAATTTCTCTTCATCTTTGTCTTAAGTGATCAACCCCTTATTTTTCTTCAGTGAACCCTAGTTCTAGATTCTCCCACAATAGGAAACATCCTCTCCCCATACCGACCCTGTCAAGACCCCTCAGGATCTTCAAGGTTTCAATCAAGTCGCTCCTTACTCTTCTAAACTCCAGTGGATACAAGCCTAACTTGTCCAACCCTTCCTCATAAGGCAACCCGCCCATTCCTGGCATTAGTCTAGTAAACCATCTATGAACCGTTTCTAATGCATTTAGGTCTGTCCTCAAATAAGGAGACCAGTACTGTACACAGTACTCCAAATGTGGTTTCACCAATGTCCTGTGCAACTGAAGCATAACCTCCCTACTTTTGTAATCAATTCTCCTCACAATAAACGGTAACATTCTATTAACTTCCCTAATTATCTGCTGTACCTGCATACTAGCCTTTGGTGATTCATGCACTAGGACACCCAAATCCCTCTGCATCTCAGAGCTCTGCAATCTCTCACCATTTAGATAATAAGCTTCTTTTTATTCTTCCTGCCAAATTGGACAATTTCACATTTTCCCACGTTATACCCCATTGGCCAGATCTTTGCCTACACACAACCTATTTATGTCACTTTATAGCCTCCTTATGTCCTCTTCACAATTTACTTTCCTACCCATCTTTTATCATCAGCAAATTTAGCAACCAAACCTTCGGTTGCTTCATCCAAGTCATTTATATAAATTGTACAAAGTTGAGGTCCCAGCACTGATCCCTGTGACACACCACTCCTGCCAACCAGAAAAAGACCCATTTATGGTTATCCTCTGTTCCCTGTTAGCCAGTCAATCTTCTATCCATGCCAATATGTTACCCCCTACACTATGAGCTTTTATTTTCCCAACTACCCTTTGATGTGGAACTTTATCTAATGCCATCTGAGTATAGTACATCCATCAGTTCCCCTTTATCCAGAGCACTTGTGACTCCTTCAAAGAACTCCAATAAATTAGTTAAACATGATTTCCCTTTCACAAAACCATGTTGACTCTGCCTGATTGCCTTGAATGTATCTAAGTGCCCTGCCATAACATCTTTAATAATAGCTTATAACATTTTCCCTATGGTAGATGTTAAGCTAACTGGCCTGTAGTTTCCTGCTTTCTGTCTCACTCCCTTTTTGAATATAGGAGTTACATTTGCTATTTTCCAATCCCATGGCACCTTTCCCGAATCTAGGGAATTTTGGAAAATTAAAACCAATGCATCAACTATCTCACTAGCCACTTCTTTCAAGACCTTAGGGTGAAGTCCATCCGGACCTGGAGATTTGTCAGCCTGCAGCCCCAACAATTTGCTCAATACCACTTCCCTAGTGAGTGTAATTTTCCTGAGTTCCTCCCTCCCTTCCATTTCCTGATTTATAGCTATTTCTGGGATGTTACTTGTGTCCTCTATAGTGAAGACCAAAGCAAAACACCTGTTTAATTTACCCTCTCCCTACTTTCCATTATCAATTTCCTAGATGCACTTTCTATATGACCAATGCTCACTTTGTTAACTCTTTTCTTATTTAAATATCTATAGGAGCTCTTACTATCGGTCTTTATATTTCTAGCTGGCTTTCTCTCATACTCTAACTTTTCCCTCCTTATTAATCTTTTTGTCATTCCTTGCTGTTCTTTATGTTCTTTCCAATCTTCTGACCTGCAATTAAATGCTTTTTCTTTATGTTTGAGGCTATCTTTAACTTTTTTAGTTAACTACGGATGATGGGCCCTCCCCTTGGAATTTTTCTTTCTTATTGGAATGTGTATTCTGAAATCTCCCTTTAAATGTCTGCTATGTGCTGGCATGTTTGCCTATTCTCCTGACTGCCACTGCCACTACCCATGCTGTTCCCCCCCTCTCTGCTAAGCCACAGTATCATTCAGGTCTGGGGTCAGCATTGTCCCACTGTTAATCTACTGCCTCCTTATAGCTGGTGTGGTCTGATGCCTTAGCATTCCTGTGCAGCTCTTTATAAAATGCAAAACCCCTGATATAATTGTGGTTAACTGCCTGTTAGACAGACTTCATTATCTTCCTGCATCATTTCAGAGTGAGGTTCTCCCACCATTGCCAGCCACCCTTCAGAACACTCAGTTTGTGACATAAAAATGTTGGCCTTCCCTCCCGTGCCTTTCATCCTGATATTCCGTCTCCTCCCACCTTCTAGCCTGTTGCCATGGAGCTGGTAAAACCCAGCCCAATTTTTTGAGACCAACTTGATGGGCCTCAATAGATGTTTATGGTCCTGTTCTTCCCATGCAGCTTCTGTATATCTATTTGGATCTGTATTGTTCAATGTGCTGTGCGGTGGTAATTCAGCCATCGCCTGATATGCAGCGGAACAAGTTCTGTGAATGAAATTTAACAAGGGACAACACAAGCTCATTCTCTCCTGTCACAACAAAGCTTGTGTTTGTTATGTCACTTGTTTAAGACGAACATTTCTTTTTTTGGCATGCTCGATGATATGGCAAGGATGCTTGTTAGAAAATTCAATTTTCCATCAGTAAAGTTAATGTTCAGAAAAATCACAGGCTGGGAGTGCACAAGCCCCCAACATGCATTAGAAAACTTCCCCTTTAAGTTTAGTTTTTCACCCAAGGCTGTAAAAAGATTTAAGAGGGGGTAGGGTTCTGTCATGGTTTTCAGCTTCAATTTGAAGGCAAAATTCAGTGTAAGTTTTCGATAATGCTGACTCGGACTAATGTTTCTTGGCCACAGCCCAAGTCCCCCACTGTGCCACTTTCATACCATTGAGAACTGCACAACAGTCTTTGTTGATTATTTCTAACAGAGAGAATTAGCCTCAATGCATCCCCAATCTCAAGCATTTCTCTCCAGACGAATGAGAGAACAGATTGAAATCAAGACGCTCCAAAGTCAGTTCATTTCTCTTCTCAGAGATCATAGCTGTTGTTCAAAACCTTTCTTTAGTTTTCCTGTTAAAAGCTACCTTCATTGTCTATCTAAGATATCTTGTGTTTAACAAATTGCAGGTGCAAGTGTAATGACAACAATACTCTTGTGTTTAGCCACTGTATATTGTGGGAACAAAAAAATACTAAAAGGCCAATCTTCCATCTCCTGTTCCAGTTTAATTGGTTTCTTGCCGTGTTTCTCCAGCGAGCTTGCTCTCGCTGCTGAGTGATACAGCTAAACCCTTTACTGTGGCATGAAGATGAAAGTATCAGTGCTATTCTCTTGCCTCATTCTGTGAAACTCAAACCAGTGCCAAAAAGGTCAGACAAGTCCGTTCATTTTGGCACTTTTAAGATCATTTTAAAAAGTATATAATTTTTTTTTAGCTGTTTAGCAAAATCATTGCTTTAGATTGTTAAAAATGAACCACTACCCATGTCTACCCAAAAATATCAAAGAAACCCAAAAATAAAGTTGGGACTGAGGATTATTTTCATTGGAATATTTTAAGTAATTCTATGTTAAAGTGATATAAATTTCAAATAAATGTGTAATTTGGAACAAATTGAATTAAAGAAAGGAACGTCTTTATTTTTGTATTTTATGAAGTAAAGCTGAAAATGCAAATAATCGTGCATTATTGCCAATTTTTGTCATATTGCAAAATGTTCTTTCTTGAACCAAATTCTTTCTTGATTCAAATCCCTCCCCCAGTTTTAGCTCAAACTTTTGAAAACAAATAGTTCAGTCTTAAATGCATCAGGATTATGTTTGGCACTGTAACTAATCTATTTCGATCTCCTTGTGTTTCATTTTGTCATGAAAGATGTGAAAGCAGAATGTGTACTAAATATTAACTAAGAATTATATTCAACTTCTCATTATCAAAATAAATAAATCACTTTCTTAAGAGGTAAAGCCACGCCATTGGTGGAACCATCCCAGTTCCATAATAATTGTGTGCTTCCTAGTTTAAATTTTATCTTCAACTGGTTATTTTTCGAAAAACTACTTTTGCCATTGCTGAGTCTCACTAATCTGAGGCTTACTGGAGAGGATAATCATCAATTAAGCCAATTACTAGGGAATGGAATTAACTAAATAAACCAACCAGATGGTTTTACATTAAATTCCAATATAGCCAAATATGGCATTTGACAGAAACTTCATTATGGCTGCATCTGTCTAAAAACAGGATTCAATATCAAGAGAATGAAGTATTTACTTGGTTGTAACTGAACAGCAGTGTGCAAATAGTCTCAAGATTAGAAAAGAGTTTATCTCTAACATCGACTATCAGTTGGATGTACAGTGATTATCAACTTTACTTGCAGCTGGGAAGGTCATTGTTCTTATGTGGGTCTATGTTGCTGGCTCTCTCCATGATCCAGGGAGTGATCATGCAAAGGTCTTTAATTCATCATGCTCAACTTCACATATGAAGCCAATGCTATACTTCTCCAGAGATTTAAGCATATAATCTAGGTTGACACTGCAGTGCATTATTTAGGGAATGCTGTGCTGTGAGAGGCGCTGTCATTTGGATGAGATTTTAGACTGAATCCATGTGTCCCCTCAGCTGCCTGCAAAAGATCCCAAAGCACTACTGAAAGAAAAGGATCTCTCCTGGTTTCCTGGCCAACATTTATTCCTTGGCCATTACCCATTCCTAAAACAGATTATCTGCTCATTTACTTCTTGCTGTTTGTGACATTTTGCTTTGTGCAAGTAGACTGCCACATTTCCCTACATTACAACAGTGTCTACAGTCCAAAAGCAGTTACTGGCCATAAAGAGTTTTGGGACTTCCTGAAGCTATGAAAGGTATTACATAATGCAAATCCTTCATCTCTTCTTTCTAACGATGCTGACATTTTCAATGACATTCTACCAATTACCAACTTAGCACGTTATTTAATTATCTTCAAATTTGAGCTTTAATGGGGGGGAGATAGCTTTTGATAAACAAATTTCATCCAATTGCTGCACAAATATTCACTCCTGGAAGTGATTATAAAGTAAATTAACAAGTTATTTACAGAATGCCACAAGTGTGTTTTGATGTTGTACATTTAGGGAGTTCTGATTTTCTAAAGTACTATCCCCACCACTCAGAGCAGGCAAGTTAATGTGAATGCAATTTACCCTCTTCATCATGTTGGATAATATAACCAAGAAGCTAAATTACCAACATATTTTAAATAAACAAGAGACCTCACTTAGTATCAGCCATTTCTAACTGTTAGTAGTTGCATCTAAAACCTCATCATGAATGTAGCTGTACTTTAACAAAGGGCAAACAGCTGAATGAAACTGATTGAGGGCCCAAATTTGCCTGAAATCAGAACAACCTTTTAAATAGAAAAGAACTTATTGAACTTCCCAAATACCTGGTGTACTTGAAATGTTATAGCAGCGTCTTTGGAATTGACGCCTATTGTACTGGCAAATGGCCCGTGCCCATGCTTAGCATGGACAGGGAAAGCAGTGAAGACTCCATTTAGAATTGAGGAATGTAGAGAGTCACTGTTGCCCAGTTAATCACTGGCACAATATAACATGGAGTTAGGATGCAACATCACTAGGGCATCCAAACAATGGGTACCTGGATTAGCTTGAGCATCTGACCACAAGGTTAATGAAGATATATACCCAGAGGGAAGGGAAATTGGTGCACATATCAACCCAGGTCATGGCCTTGTTATTGCACTAACCCCCTTCTCCATCTTCCTCAGTGCAATACTGAACCTCATCTCCAGCAAACTACCCCCAGCATGTGGAGATAATTTAGCAAATAGACTGGAAATTGTTTAGCCTATGCCGACTTCAATCCAAAACCCAGGTCACTGCAGCCTCAGTGTGCAGGTGAGGTTTATGTTCATGCTCACCTGGAAACTGAGCTCCAGATTATTGTTGACTCCTTCTCCGAAGCTTTTCAGAAAAAGAGCCTTTCACTAAATACCTGGAAAACTAATGCCCTCTTCCAACCAGCTCCCTCTATCGATTAAGATCAATGGTGAGATCCTTGAAAATGTGGACCATTTTCCATAGGAACATACGAGCAGGAGTAGGCCATTCAGCCCATTGAGCCTGCACCGCTATTCAATTAGATCATGGCTGATCATCTACCTCAATGCCATTTTCCCACATTATCCCATTATCCCTTCATATCATTAGTATCCAGAAATCTATTGATATCCACATCTAGAGAGCCTCCTCTCAATGAAAGCAGACATAGACGACGAAACCCATCATCGCCTCCAATATGCCAGCTCAAGCTTCAGCCGATTGAAGAAAGGAGTATTAGAGAACAAGAATTTCAAACTCGAGTCTGAGGTCATGGTTCACCAGGCAGTGGTGACCCTCACACACCAGTACACTTCAGAGACTTGGACAGCCTACAGCAGGAACCTCAAAGCACTGGAGAAGTATCACCAGCAAGCTTCTCCAAACCCAGTGGCAAGAAAGGCATTCCAACAGTAGCATCCTCTCCCAAGACAACATGTCAAGCATCACGGCACTAATCGCTCAAAGCTAGCTCCTCTGGACAGGACATGTCATTTGTATGGCTGACACCAGACTCCTGAAGCAACTGCTCTACTTGGAACTTGGTCACAGCAGGACACTCCCAGAGGGACAGCAGAACTGCTTGAGGGATGTCCTCAAATCATCCCAGAATAGGTCAAGCATTCCCATCAACTCATGGGAGTCCTTGGTCTGTGACCAACCAAAATGGAGAAGGTTCATTCAGGAAGCTACCAAGTACATTGAGAGACTTCATTGGAAATGCACAGAGGCAAAGTCAGGCATTGGAGACAGCACATAAACCTCCAAATAACCCATCTGCCCAATCATCCGAGCGCCATCAAGTCCCACAAGTGGCAGAGACTGCAGATAGCACATTGGAGTTATCAGCTCTCTCAGAACTCATTGAACTGGAGTGGAAGCAAGTCATCCTCGATCCCAAGGGACTGCCTAAGAAGAAGAAGGCATCTGTGACGCATCTCCCAATGACTAGCCTGGAGAAGTACCAGCAAAAGCCTTCCCAAATTTGGAATGGCACAAATGTAATATGGGGAGGAAGGAGGAGAGAGGGAAGAAGGTGGTAGATGCCATGTTATTATAATGATATAATATCTTGGCTTTATTACTATAAAAGACACCGGCAGCAATCACTCAAAAATATCAGGTTGCAAAGATTCTGGTGTGATGACCTGCCTGCCTTTAAAAATGACTCCCCAGGAGATGCCTAGCTCGTCCCAATAAAGCCAAGGTAGTCTCATGTGTTTCTGGATGTGCTGAATTGAATCAGGCCATCCTTTGATGATGGTTTTACACAGTTTCTGTAATGTAGAATCTTTCACTGTTTCTCCTTATAGCTGCTGGCATTTGCATTGCACAAGAGAGAATCTAACCATTCAATGGCATTACCATCACTGAATCCCCCACTATCAACATCCTGGGGGTGACCATTGACCAGAAACTGAACTGGACTAGCCAAATAAATACTGTGGCTACAAGAGCAGGTCAGAGGCTAGGAATTGTGCAATGAGTAACTCACCTCCTGACTCCCCAAAGCTTGTCCACCATCTACAAGGCACAAGTCAGGAGTGTGATGGAATACTCCCCACTTGCCTGGACGAGTGCAGTTCCTGTAACACTCAAGAAGCTTGACACCATCCAGGACAAAGCAGCCCACTTGATTGGCAGCACATCCTCCAACATTCACTCTCTCCACCACCGATGCACAGTAGCAGCAGTGTGTACCATCTACAAGATGCACTACAGGAATTCACCAAGGCTTCTTGTGCAGCACCTTCCAAACCCATGACCACTACCGTCTAGAAGGACAAGGGCAGCAGATACATGGGAACACCAGCATCTGGAAGTTCCCCTCCAAGTCACTCACCATCTTGACTTGGAAATATATTGTCGTTCCTTCACTGTCGCTGGATCAAAATCCTGGAACTCCCTTTCTAACTGTGGGTGTACCTACACCACATGGACTGCAGCGGTTCAAGAAGGCAGCTCACCACCACCTTCTCAAGGGCAGTTAGGGATGGGCAATAAATGCCGGCCCAGCCAGCGAAGCCCACATCCCGTGAATTAATAAAAAAAATATGCCAGATCAATTTGCAGAACATCTTCAAGTTTGATGTCAATGAAGTCAACTTGTAGATCTAATGATATATCTTCTGTTTTTACTGGGTTGGGCAATCTGCTAAGTGCATCCGATGTGACCATCCAGTTACCGGGCTTATACCTAATCTCACAGTTGTAACCTTGAATCTTTATCAAGAGATGTTGCAATCTTGGCGGTGCACCAGTCAATGGTTTTCACCAAATCCTCTCCAGTAGTTTGTGGTCGGTCTCTACTGCAATAGATAGGTATGAAAATGTATGATTCCAAACACTAACGCTAATGTTTCCCGCTCAATGTTGGAGTAGTTGGATTGTGTTACAGACAGAGATTTTGAAGCAAATGAAATCGGTTTGCCTTTTTGTAGTCTGCACACTCCCAGACCTTACTGTGAGGCATCTATCTCCAGGGTGTCTTTTAGAAATCACAGAGGTAGTATGTTGACACTTGCCCCTGTATCAATCTTGGCCAATAACAAATTAGTTACCAACTTTCTTCGGGCAGATATATATGGGAAACCCGTCAGGCAGTGCATCGGCATTTTCCATCAGATTGACTGTGAAACCCGTGTTCACTGCTCTTCATCTCGTCATGCACACCATTGTCATTTTCTAGTTAGTCAGTCACCTCAGGTACATGTTTCTGACAGGATACTGGATGGTCATTCTTATTGCTCGAAGGTACCCTTGCATCCGGTCTGTTTGGATCAGTGTACAGCTCTTTGAGCTGCATCAGCCTTTGCCCTAGTGCATTGCTGCTGCCAATGGCCGTTTCTGACACATGCCTTGCAGGATTGGTGGAAAGCTGCAGAAGGCCACACCTTCCACATGTCTCACTAGGTTTGGGTGTTCTAGTGAGTGTATCAATTATTGGGGTTGTACTTAAGACTTGAAAGCTTTGTTGACCATCGGGGATCGCTTCGTAATTACGTCCACCTGTGAGGAGCAATGCTACATGTTTTGGGCTTCTCTAGTAGATCTTTCTGGAAAGCTTCCATGGGAGTGAATGCAATCACCAACTCAACAATTCTGTCCGCTCGCTCTGCATTTGAAAAATCAGAGTATGTATCTTTTTCTCTACATCTGCTGGCGAAGTGGTCTATGGATTCTGTGGGCTGTTGTTGAAATGTCATGAGTTCTAGTCGATGAATATGGAAGTTTAATCTGATTCTGAACCGGTCTTCCAATGTAGCCCACATCTTTTGGGGATCCTTTAGCTCTTCTGCTGTTAATCCTGACGTGTTCAGCCTGTGTAGACCTTCATTCCCAATTGCTAGATGAATTTTTATGGCTTGCGTGTCTGGTTCAGACACACCTGAATCAAGAAACCATAGCTCTGTATGTTGTTTAAACATTTTGAATTTAGGTAAAAGTTAGCTGCATCCCAGTTCAAACTGGGGAATTTTGTGGACATTTTGACAAGATCACAGAATCACAGAATCTCACAGTGCAGAAGAGGCCCTTCGACCCATCGAGTCTGCACCAACACATGAGAAACACCTGACCTACCTACCTAATCCCATTTACCAGCACTTGGCCCATAGCCTTGAATGTTATGACGTGCCAAGTGCTCATCCAGGTACTTTTTAAAGGATGTGAACCAACCCACCTCCACCACCCTCCAAGGCAGCACATTCCAGACCGTCACCACCCTCTGGGTAAAAATGTTTTTCCTCACATCCCCCCAAACCTCCTGCCCCTCACCTTGAACTTATGTCCTCTCGTGACTGACCCTTCAACTAAGGGGAACAGCTGCTCCCTATCCACCCTGTCCGTGCCCCTCATAATCTTGTACACCTCGATCAGGTCGCCCCTCAGCCTTCTCTGCTCCAACGAAAACAACCCAAGTCTATCCAACCTCTCTTCATAACTTAAATGTTTCATCCCAGGCAACATCCTGGTGAATCTCCTCTGCACCCCCTCCAGTGCAATCACATCCTTCCTATAATGTGGCGACCAGAACTGCACACAGTACTCCAGCTGTGGCCTCACCAAGGTTCCATACAACTCCAACATGGCCTCCCTACTTTTGTAATCTATGCCTCGATTGATAAAGGCAAGTGTCCCATATGCCTTTTTCACCAGCCTACTAACATGCCCCTCCGCCTTCAGAGACCTATGGACACACACGCCAAGGTCCCTTTGACCTCCCTTCTCCTATAGTACCTGGGGTGAGTGTCGTTGGAGCTGCTTGTTATTATTGCAACCTCCTCTGGCCCAATTTTTATGTTGGTTTTTTTCTGTGACTCTCCCTTGCTCGCTGCGGATCCAGCCCACACTCTGGTCACTCGCCAATCCCGACAGACCTAGGTTCCTCTTGACACGCTGTCCCACTCACCAAACTGACAGGCTATGCACTGCAATCTGGCCATGAGGGATCTGTCTGCTTACTAGCTTTTTATCTCAGCAATTACTCAGTGCTGTGTCTCCAAAGCTTCTCTGTGCAGTCACCACACTGTGTTTTCAACACTCGCTGATGCAGTGACTTTATTGCTGCCTGACCAAAACGTTGAGGATCTTCTCGTGCCACGTAACATGATCTAAGGCCGTTCACCATGTCGCCCCTGTGCTTAATCTTGCTGCCACCTTCCCCACCACCATTGATCACCATGTTGTGTTATTATAATGATATAATACCCTGGGATTATTTACTTCTTGGTGCAAGGCACCATTCGCTCATAAGGGATTGGCTAAACACATTGTGGGTTCATTTATTAGGACTAGGCACATAAGAACAGTTATACATAGATATTAAGCTTGAAGACATCAGAGATGTGTGTGTGTGTGTGCTCTGCTCAAAGCAAAAGTGAAACTAAGACTGGATCACATGACACATTTCCCTTCTAGTGAGGTCATACTGATATCCCTTAAAGGCACATTACAACAAAGAAGGGAAATCAAGGAGGGAAAAAGAAACATACAGAAAAATTATTTTTTATAATTTAGAAAACGATAGTGTTGGGAAACAGGAAAGGCTGTTTTAGCAAAGAAAGTTTTAGGATTTTGCCATCAGATTGTGAAGTCCTCTTTTAAAGGAGCAGAAAGCAGAATGAATTAGAAGCTGCTGTAGGAGATCTTGACACTGTGTAGAGGCGGTGAAATCTTCCGCTAGGTGTAACAATTCTCTCTGTATCCACAGGTAATTTCTCTCGCTAGTTGTGGGAATACAGTAAGAATTACATTCTCTCTATGTAGTAATAACAAGGGCTGCAGTTACTTCTGAAGATTTCCTGTTTGTTGAATCATGAGACATTTTGTTCCAATCACCTGGGGAGATGCACTAACGCACTGAGTCTAGTTGTCCATGTTTGTGTAGTTTTTTTTCTTCGTTCATGGGATGTGGGTGCCACTGGCTAGGCCAACATTTATTGCCCATCCCTAATTGCCCTGTTCAGAGGGCATCTAAGAGTCAGCCACATTGCTTTAGGTCTGGAGTCACATGTAGGCCAGACCATGTAAGGGCAACAGATTTCCTTCCTTAAAGAACCTTCATGAACCAGGTGGGTTTTTAGGACAATCGGCAATGGTTTCATGGTCATCATCGGACTTTTAATTCCAGATTTTCATTGGATTCAAATGTCACCATCTGCCAGTGGGTCTTCTAGAATACTAGTCCAGTGACAATCCCACTATGCCACCACCTCCCCCTTATTTGTTACACATCTGGAATCAGGGATTTTACAGTAGGGATTCTGATACAATGTTGGGCCTGAAGGTGCACAGGACAATATCCTGGTGGAGCTTGTGGGGTGACTGGGAGGATGTTTCACTTGCATGAGTCTAGCAAGAATATAACCACAGGAATATCCAGGCATCCATTTCCTGTGCTGGAAACTCCAACATCTTTACTATCAGGAAGATACACAGGATTCCTACCTCACATACACCTGGACCTCATACACTCTCCCCTCTGGCCCCCCTGTAAGACCACCGATAGACTTTTAAGTAGCAAACTCTGCCCTGATCTTTGGGGCTGGAGAGTGCTTCCCTTGTCTGGAGTACTTGCCCATCCCTTCCAGAGGTCAGTGTGCCTGGTCGCACTGGGTGCACAAGCCTCGAGTGTTATGGCCCAGTGTAGGGTTTCGTTGCCACCTCTGATCTGACTGGCCTGTGTAAGGAATGGACAGAGGCTCTGCCTGTCACAAAACTAAATGGGAATTCCCAAGTGATGTCAAGCTCCAGGTGTGTGTGGTCTCCAGTTTTTTGCCAAGTTATTCCTCGGGAGTTACAGGAGGAGTCCAGTGCAGTGGCCAAAGGAGTTCAGTCCCATTCTTCAGGTTTTCAAGATATTAAGGGGAGTGGGTAGCGTGGATAGAGAGAAACTATTTCTGCTGGTTGGGGAATCTAAGATCAGGGGGTAAAGTCTAAACTAGGCTTGTCCAACCTTTTCGGTTGGAGGTCACATTTCCATTTTTTTCATACTTAAGGGGTAGATGAGCAAATTTCGGGATTCGCTCATCCCGCTGGTGGTGGGTTTCGTGTTGGGAGTGGAGAACCCAGCGGCAAATCTGCCCTTGTAAAAATAGGCAATTCTCCCAATGGCGTGTTCATGGCCGGTTGGTTATCCCGCCGACTAGTGGCGCGAACACAATTTGCATTCATTAACATCTCATGAATGCTCATTAAAACAGCTGCTCGCTGGAACCTGGCCACACCTTCCAATCTTGCATCACGCCAGTGGGAATTTACCTTGACCTCAAGTCCGTTTGAAAAGGGGCGGCATTCACAAGTCAGACCTCAGGTCACTGGTAACTTCGGGGTGAGTAGACCCTACCTGCCATAGCCTAGCACAGGCCTTATTGTGATGAACACCACACAGCTGGGGTTGGAGGGTTGGTCTGTTCCTGCTCTTTGCCTACATTGTCCCGAGGAACATCACTGTGTGTGGTATTCATACAGACCTCCACCTTCAGAAACTGGCATTTCAATCGGAGGTGGGCTGTGAGGCGAGGGTGGGGTTGATGAACACGAGGGGGCCAATGGGGAGGGAAGTCTGTGGAATGGCAGTGAGGGGGAAGGGCGATCATGAGGGTGAGTTTTCTGGGGTTACCCTCTAACCTCTTGTTGTCACAGGAGTGAACAGGAACCTGCTTAGAAAGAAAGGAGGAAGACCTCCTCGCAATGAAAACCACTGAAAGCCAATGGCTTCATTAGTGCTGTTAAAGGGCTAGTCAGAACTGAGCAGCTTCACATCACAGTCGCTGCATCTCAAGAGTAACACATGGGAATGTAGAGCTTGGGAATGCAGGCAATAGGGAGGGAGGCACAGCTGGATCATATGTGGCATTCCATCAATGAAGCCTGTCACATGTTCACCAGGTGTGACATTCCTAATGGACCAAAGGGCATCCACTCATTGACCATGAGCAACTGATTGTCATTAATATTCCACGTCAGAGATTGGAGCTCAGAGCTAGGTTGGGTCACTCATCTCACTGAAACTTCAGCATCCCACGCAGGGCTCAAGATGTTACATATCTGCAATGCCATCTTGGTCACCTCGATGTGTGTGCCAGTGTCTGAGGGACAAGGCGGCAGCAGCCACCATGCGAGCAGGGCAGGGAAAACTATGGACCCCTACAGTCTCCAAACCTGTCATCTTCTGAGCTTCACTTTCTTGGCCCTTGAATCATTAACATCTTCAATGTTCCCTTTCAGAGAGAAGGCAAAAGCAGGTATGAATCCAGGGCTCAATGCTGCCTTTTTCAGGGTCCTAATAAAATGGAGGAAACAACTGAGAGAGAGGCGACTCCGCGCACAGCTCCAGCAGGAGGGACATGGTCAAGTGGAGCCAGAGCCTCAACAGGAGGGTCAGGAGAAGAGACCCAGACAACAGGGGCAACTCGCCAGATCTAGGGTTTATTGTAGAAGAATCTCCTATTTACAAATGAGTGACAGACAATGCCTTACATGTCTGCACTTGTCCCAAGATCTGGTACATCACATATGCCACATTCTTTGTGAAGACCTGATGCCACGTGGAGTTGGAGGGTATCTCCTGCAAGTGGCTTTGAAGGTAGCCACAGCGATCAATTTCTTTGCCTCTGGGTCTTTCTAAGGAACAACAGGTGACCTGTGCAGCATCTCTCAGTCCACAACACATTGATGCATGAAGGAGGTCACAGATGCCCTTTACAGGGAGGCCCATCATTATGTCAGGTTTGCTCTGGGTGAAGATAGCCCGGCTGTGAGATTCACCGGCTTCACCACCATCTCAGGCTTCCCTAGAGAGCCGGGTGCAATAGGCTGTACCCATGTGGGGTAACAGGCCCTAATGTAATGGAATGAATTTCCAAACCATGGTCTTTGCTTTGGTCACACCCACACACAAGCCCCCACCCCCTCACACCCACACAAACCCCCACCCGCTCACACCCACACAAACCCCCACCCCCTCACACCCACACAAACCCCCACCCCCTCACACCCACACAAACCCCCACCCCCTCACACCCACACAAACCCCCACCCCCTCACACCCACACAAACCCCCACCCCCTCACACCCACACAAACCCCCACCCCCTCACACCCACACAAACCCCGACCCCCTCACACCCACACAAACCCCCACCCCCTCACACCCACACAAAGCCCCACCCCCTCACCCACACACAAACCCCCACCCCCTCACACCCACGCACACCCCCCTTCACACACCCACACACAAACCCCCACCCCCTCACACCCACACAAACCCCCACCCCCTCACACCCACACACACCCCCCCTCACACACCCACACACAAACCCCCACCCCCTCACACCCACACACACCCCCCTTCACACACCCACACACAAACCCCCACCCCCTCACACCCACACAAACCCCCACCCCCTCACACCCACACACAAGCCCCCACCCCCTCACACCCACACAAACACCCACACCCTCACACCCACACAAACCCCCACTCTCTCACACCCACACACAAACCCCCACCCCCTCACACCCACACACACCCCCCCTCACACACCCACACACAAACCCCCACCCCCTCAGACCCACACAAACCCCCACCCCCTCACACCCACACACAAACCCCCACCCCCTCACACTCACACAAACCCCCACCCCCTCACACCCACACAAACCCCCACCTCCTCACACCCACACACAAACCCCCACCCCCTCACACCCACACACAAACCCCCACCCCCTCACACCCACACACAAACCCCCACCCCCTCACACCCACACACACCCCCCCTCACACTCACACACACACCCCCTCACACACACACACACACAAACCCCCACCCCCTCACACCCACACACAAACCCCCACCCCCTCACACCCACACACACCCCCTCCTCACACACCCACACACAAACCCCCACCCCCTCACACCCACACAAACCCCCACCCCCTCACAACCACACACACCCCCCCTCACACACCCACACAAACCCCCACCCCCTCACACCCACACAAACCCCCACCCCCTCACAACCACACACACCCCCCCTCACACACCCGCACACACCCGCACACACCCACTCTCTCACACCCACACACACCCTCTCTCTCACACACACCCACAAACACTCACACTCCCTCACACCAGCCAGCCTGTTCCCTCCTCCTGGGCCCAACAGCTTGCCCTCTGTGTGGCCCCAGCAGGCTCTCTCTCTCTCTCCCCCCTCCAATGAAAACCTCTTTCTTCCCAGCAAACTCACCGCCTTTGGTGCTTTCTGCTCCTCCAATTAGAAACTGTTTCTGTCCCGTATTTTCTACTGATAGGTTCACAGTGAACCTATCAGTAGCTAACGAGGGGAGAAACAGTCTCTGATTGGAGGAGCAGCCCCTTGCAGGATCTTGTTTTGCTGACATTTCGAACAGTGGCTCCAGGAGCCTGTGTAGAATGGCTGCAAGGGCCCCAATCCGGCCTGCAGGCTGCATGTTGGACAAGCCTGGCCTAAACATTAGCACCAGACCTTTCAGGAGTGAAATTAAAGGTGGTAGAAGTTTGGAACTCCCTTCTGCAAATAACAATTGATGCTTGACCAAGTGTAAATTTTAAATCTGAGATTGGTAAGATTTTATTCACCATAGGTTTTGAGGGATATGGGTTGAGAGCGTGTATATGGAGTTAGGTTGTAGATATGGGATATGGGTTGAGAGCGTGTATATGGAGTTAGGTTGTAGATATGGGATATGGGTTGAGGGCGTGTATATGGAGTTAGGTTGTAGATATGGGATATGGGTTGAGAGCGTGTATATGGAGTTAGGTTGTAGATATGGGATATGGGTTGAGAGCGTGTATATGGAGTTAGGTTGTAGATATGGGATATGGGTTGACGGCATGTATATGGAGTTAGGTTGTAGATCAGCCATCAGCACATTGAAAGGCAGAGCAGGTTCGAGGGGCTGAATGGCCCTCCTGTTATTCTTACCTTAGAAAACAGGGAATTATAGACCAGTCAGCCTGACGTCGGTAGTGGGGGAAATTCTAGAGTCCATTATAAAAGATTGAATAGCTGAACACGTAGAAAACAGTGTCAGAATCAGACAGAGTCAGCATGGGTTTATTAAAGGGAAATCATGCTTGACAAATCTACTGGAATTTTTCGAGGATGTAACTAGTAGAGTTGATGAGGGGGAGCCAGTGGATGTGGTTTATTTGGACTTTCAGAAGGCTTTTGACAAAGTCCCACATAAGAGATAGGCGTGTAAAACTAAAGCACATGGGATTGGGTGTAGAGTATTGAGATGGATAAAAAACTTGGTGGCAGACAGGAAACAAAGAGTAGGAATAAGTGGATCTTTTTCCGAATGGCAGGCAGTGACTAGTGGGGTACCACAGGGATCGGTGCTGGGACCCTAGCTATTCACAATATATATTAATGATTTAGATGAGGGAATTAATTGTAATATCTCCAAGTTTGCAGATGACACAAAGCTGGGTGGGAGGGTGAGCTGTGAGGGGGATGCAGAGATGCTTCAGTGTGATTTGGACAAGCTGAGTGAGTGGGCAAATGCATGGCAGATGCAGTATAATGTGGATAAATGTGAGGTTATCCACTTTGGTAGCAAAAACAGGAAGGCAGATGATTATCTGAATGGCTATAAATTGAGAGAGGGGAATGTGCAACGAGACCTGGGTGTCCTTGTACACCAGTCGCTGAAGGTAAGCATGCAGGTGCAGCAGGCGGTAAAGAAGGCAAATGGTATGTTGGCCTTCATAGCGAGAGGATTCGAGTACAGGAACAGGATGTCTTGCTGCAGTTGTACAGGGCCTTGGTGAGACCACACCTGGAATATTGTGTGCAGTTTTGGTCTCCTTATCTGAGGAAGGATGTACTTGCTATAGAGGGAGTGCAGCGAAGGTTTACCTGGCTGATTCCTGGGATGGCGGGACTGACATATGAGGAGAGATTGAGTCGGTTCGGATTATATTCGCTGGAGTTCAGAAGAATGAGGGAGGATCTCATAGAAACCTATAAAATTCTAACAGGACTAGACAGGGTAGATGCAGGAAGGATGTTCCCGATGGTGGGGGAGTCCAGAACCAGGGGTCACAGTCTGAGGATATGGGGTAGACCATTTAGGACTGAGATGAGGAGAAATATCTTCACCCAGAGAGTGGTGAGCCTGTGGAATTCGTTACCACAGAAAGTAGTTGAAACCAAAACATTGTATGTTTTCAAGAAGGAGTTAGATATAGCTCTTGGGGCGAAAGGGATCAAAGGGTTTGGGGAGAAAGCGGGAGCAGGCTATTGAGTTGGATGATCAGCCATGATCATAATGAATGGTGGAGCAGGCTCGAAGGGCCGAATGGCCTACTCCTGCTCCTAGTTTCTATGTTTCTATGTTTTTGAGTCTTTTCTACTCGAGTTTATATTTTCCAGCTTCTGTATCTTAGCTCACTCTCATATGGGAGTCCCAGCTCCCTGAGCCTTCCACAATACCTGCACTGGCCTTAAGATCCAGATAAACTGTTGTTAACATGTTAAAGAAAACTAACAAAACAACTTTTCCATTAATCATTTCAATTACTTGAATTAAAAATAACTGATGGTCCTTCACATAATTGAACAAATCCTAAGATTATAAGAATAGGAGCAGGAGTAGGCCATTCGGCCCATCCAGCCTGCTCTGCCGTTCGAAAAGATCACGACTGATCTGATTATGGTCTTAACTCCACTTTCCTGCCTGTCCCCCCATAACCTTTAACTCCCTTATTGATGAAAGATCTGTCTAACTCAGCCGGGAATATATTCAATGACCCAGCCTCTGTGGAAGAGAATTCCAAATACTAGCAAACTTTCAAGAGAAACAATTCCACCTCTTCTCCATCTTAAATGAGAGACGCATTATTTTTTGTGCCCCTTAATTCTAGATTTCCCCTCAAGGGGAAACATCCTCTCAGCATTTACCTTGTCAAACCCCCTCAGAATAGGAACATAGGAACAGCAGTAGGCCAATCGGCCCATCAAGGCTACTCTGCCATTCAATTAGATCGTGGCTGATTATCTACCTCTTTTCAAAAAGATCATCTCTCTGTAAGGCAAGGGCTAATGGATTGGCTATTAGTTTTTTTTATTCATTTATGGGATGTGGGCTTCGCTGGTTGGGCCAGCATTTATTGCCCATCCCTAGTTGCCCTTGAGAAGGTGGTGGTGAGCTGCCTTCTTGAACCGCTGCAGTCCATGTGGTGTAGGTACACCCACAGTGCTGTTAGGGAGGGAGTTCCAGGATTTTAACCCAGCGACAGTGAAGGAATGGCGATATATTTCCAAATCAGGATGGTGAGTGACTTGGAGGGGAACTTTCAGGTGGTGGTGTTCCCATCTATCTGCTGCCCTTCTCCTTCTAGATGGTAGCGGTTGTGGGTTTGGAAGTTGCTGTCTAAGGAGCCTCGGTGAATTCAAGTTCGGAGCAGTGTTTGTTGTGCGGAAACTGGATGGGTGCAATATTTGCTAATTACATCGAGACTTGCTAATTGCATCAATTGAATGGAACATTTTGAATTGAATAGAACTGTTAACCACAGCAAACTGGTCAAAATCAGCGGAGACTGACTGAAACCAGACAGGTTATTGTAGCCAGTCAGGAAGAAGTCCTTATATGGTTAAGACAGTTGAAGACAACTTGGGAATATGCTAACCAACCAACAGCCAATCATGCACTCAACCAACCAATCCACATCCTGAAGAGGACTGTGTATGAGTTCTTTCAAAAACACCCAGCATTGCAATGAAATGGTAGGGTTAGGTATCGTGAAACACTTTCACCATTCACTCTGCTTTCTCAGCCCTGATTGTAGTACCTTCATCCTCATAAACGTGGAAAGTTTAAAGTCTCACTCATTGTGGCTGAAAATGGGGCACTTACAAATGGGAATAACACAGCAAAACATATACAAAACGGACAAAAAAAAGTCTCGCATTTATAGAGCGCCTTTCACAACCACAAGATTTCCCAAACAAATTTACAGCCAATTTGCTCACAGCAAGCTCCCACAAACAACAATGTTGTAATGACCAGGTATTCCATTCTTTTTGTCATGTTGACTGATGGATAATATTGACCAAGGAGAATTTATTGGCTCTTTTTTGATGTGCCGCCTTGTTTTAAATTCTCACCTGAAAGATGGCACCTTCAACAAGGCAGCACTCCCTCGGCGAGCTGGAGTGTCAGCCTTGATTTATGTGTTCAAGTTCAGAGCTGAACTTGAAACCACGACTTTCTGACCTAAGAAACGAGAGTACACGAGCTGAACAGCAGCTGACACAGCTGGCGAAGCAATGGTTCATATCACACTGCTCTTATTCTGCTGCTTATTTTTATGCTAATTTGCATCAGTGCTGAAAGGTTACCACAGAAATCCTGACTTGAGATATTATCATATAAAATCATGAGAAGCAGGTGTCAGATTAATCCAACTTCAACAACCAGATCCCCACACAGACCTGTACAGGGTATATTACACATCAAAGTAAAACCCTGGAAGGCTTCTCCACTTTCTCACAAGTGGTATTGGCAAATTTCTGAAGCGGGCCTCATCACTGTTAAAAACAGTTCCATGTTCCATAAGAAAGGAAAATAAATAAATATAAATTGAATTAAAGCATGCGATTGATGTGCAGATGTTCTGAGCTAGTGGGTTTCTCTCATTGGTCTACTTCTTTGATTAAGAATTAAAGTGTTAGTTATATATTACCGACAGGTTAGGAGCGTGTATTTGCTTACATGTTGTGGACAGCTGCACATTGAAATTGTTACCCTGTTTGGTGAATGTGATCCCACTTGCAGATAGATGCTGACAACACTGATGTGACGTGTGCAGTATAGGTGAAACTGCTTGCACCAGGCGGGAGCTGCTGTGTGGTGCAGAGCGGATGATGTGAGCTCCGTGGGTCCTGCAAAAAACTGCAAAGAAATATAATAGCTGATAACATACTAAAACTACAGCTGTACACTTCATAGCAATAACATTGTAAAGCTTTGGAATATAAGTCTGAATTTAATTTAGCTGTAACAATGTCAGTTACTCAGCTATACTTTTGTAATATGGCCTGGCCCTAAATGTCATTGGGCCTGAACGATAGATAAAAATATTAATGTGGTAGAAGGAAAACTACAAATCATTTGGCCAGCCATATAGGATATTTCAATGCAATGTTTAAAACATTCCTCTCTGAGGGTATGGGGTACTGCAGGGATCAGTGCTGGGACCCCAGTTATTCACAATATATATTAATGATTTAGATGAGGGAATTAAATGTAATATCTCCAAATTTGCAGATGACACAAAGCTGGGTGGGAGGGTGAGCTGTGAGGAGGATGTAGAGATGCTTCAGTGTGATTTGGACAAGCTGAGTGAGTGGGCAAATGCATGGCAGATGCAGTATAATGTGGGTAAATGTGAGGTTATCCATTTTGATAGCAAAAACAGGAAGGCAGATTATTATCTGAATGGCTATAAATTGAGAAAGGGGAATGTGTAATGAGACCTGGGTGTCCTCGTATACCAGTTGCTGAAGGTAAGCATGCAGGTGCAGCAGGCGGTAAAGAAGGCAAATGGTATGTTGGCCTTCATAGCGAGAGGATTCGAGTACAGGAACAGGGATGTCTTGCTGCAATTATACAGGCCCTTGGTGAGACCACACCTGGAATATTGTGTGCAGTTTTGGTCTCCTTATCTGAGGAAGGATATGCTTGCTATAGAGGGAGTGCAGCGAAGGTTTACCCGACTGATTCCTGGGATGGCGGGACTGACATATGAGGAGAGATTGAATCGATAAGAATTATATTCGCTGGAGTTCGGAAGAATGAGGGGGGATCTCATAGAAACCTATAAAATTCTAACAGGACTAGACAGGGTAGATGCAGGAAGGATGTTCCCGATGGTGGGGAAGTCCAGAACCAGGGGTCACTGTCTGAGGATATGGGGTAGACCATTTAGGACTGAGATGAGGAGAAATTTCTTCACCCAGAGAGTGGTGAGCCTGTGGAATTTGTTACCACAGAAAGTAGTTGAAACCAAAACATTGTATGTTTTCAAGAAGGAGTTAGATATAGCTCTTGGGGCAAAAGGGATCAAAGTGTATGGGGAGAAAGCGGGAGCAGGCTATTGAGTTGGATGATCAGCCATGATCATAATGAATGGCGGAGCAGGCTCGAAGGGCCGAATAGCCTACTCCTGCTCCTAGTTTCTATGTTTCTATATTATATTCTCATTGCCTAAGCGGTGAACACATTTGAATGCAGA
Source organism: Cetorhinus maximus (assembly GCF_964194155.1). Taxonomy (NCBI): domain Eukaryota; kingdom Metazoa; phylum Chordata; class Chondrichthyes; order Lamniformes; family Cetorhinidae; genus Cetorhinus; species Cetorhinus maximus. The sequence continues at coordinate 94,649,068 of NC_135899.1, read as the reverse complement.
TCACATTTAGGCTGATGTGAGGGTAGGTACACAGATTATATTTGTACAGTGTTGTGCCAAGTGAATTGGGAGAAGATGGTCCTTCTGTTGTTTGGAGGAAAACATTTCCTTCATATTCATCTCAACAATTTCACTGCAGGTAGTGAACAGGAAGCTTTCCTCCTGTACATTTGTAAATGCTAAACTGCCTTTGTTCAATAACTGATCAATGTTTAACCAGAGATCCATTATTGGCAGATTGCAGTCTGCTGAATAAAAATATGGACATTGGTCGGCTGAATTATTTGTATTTTTTAAACAAAATTACCAGCAGATTTTAGGATTGAATTAATGGTGGCACAATATGTAAAACAAACTACCACCTCAAATCTGCTGCCAGGTTTGTAGAATTAGTATGTTTTACATGTAACTTGGACACTGTTGCCGCTGCACACAGCTCGGGCTGTTCATACATATATCCCAGCAGAGAAACCCTAGTGACTTCAGTTTGTGCCACTGTTTCCAGTGAGTGGTCTTTGTTTCATTAGATTAGATTAGATTAGATTATTCAGATAAATGAAATGACAGGAGAAGAAATGGGAAGGTCAAGGTTTTCCTATTAAAGGATTTGCCTGATGCTCCATCCAGGCAAATGTCCCTGGGCCATTGTTAATGCAAGGATAAGACACAGTACATAAACAAACATTAGAGACCACATCTGCATACAGTACTGAAATGCCAGTGTTAAATCACTCGGATATTTTTACTCAGTTTGAGTGCTGGATTCCACAAATTGATGTTTAAATGGACGGATGTCTATGCCCCTGTGCATGTAGTTATAGAGGTGATGGACTACAGAGTGCACCCCTTCACCATTCAACTGAGAACTGGAAAGTTGGGAATATAAAAACAAAGTCAGCACAAACCACTATGCTTTCATTCTAAACAAAAACTACAGACAATTTATTTAACTAAAGGAGTTTTTTGATGTCTGAATGATATTTAGATTTAACAGTAATTAAAATTAACAGTTTTTTCATTTAATGCAGTTTTATAGAGATTGTGGTTCTAGCCCTGTGGGCAGATTGCTGATTTAATCATTATTAATTTTGTTATACATTACTGGATCATTACTGTATTCAGTAAATATTAATATACTATTTATGGCTGGAAGTTAAAGTCACTTACAAAATACAGGAAACAATTCCCAGAATGCCTCTTTCCCCCTCTTTTAGACATTTACTCCATTTAAAGTTTTCCCATTTTTCTTCCTTCATTGGAGAGGGGGCTGAAGGCCTAACTATTGGTTTATCTTTCAGAGTGGCAAATATGTACATGCCTCCTGGCCAATCATGGCCAATTATTCTTTCTAAGCTCCCAAACCCTGATACCTGTGCTGGATATTTTAATAACCTGGGGCCACATCAAAATGGGCCTCAGTCCATGATCCTCCACCCTACCCATGATCCAAAACACCTGGGGACATTTCATTCTACTATTTGAAAGTAAGATTACTATCCTGGCCTTAGCTGTATCCCCAGCACAGGCAACTGACCATTTCAAGTGTATTAAAGAATGTCCCATACAGTCAATTTCTTTCGATCATATCAGGATTTGGTGCAAGTTAGGACATGGACAGCAGATTTTTGGATGACCTGAAGTTTACACGGGTTAGAACGTGAAAGGTTGGCCAGCAGTGCATTGGAACAGTCAAGTCTAGAGGTAACAAAGGTATGAATGAGGGTTTCAGCAGCGGGAGAGCTTAGGTAGGGGCTGCGTTGGACAATGTTACGGAGGCTGGAAAAGGTGGCCTTAAGCAGTCAGAAGCTCACCTCTGGGTCAAATATATCACCAAGGTTGTGAAAACTTGAAGCTATTGCCTGTTTAACAGTGAAGTCAGAGCGAGATCAGTGGGGATATGAAAGAACAGCAGCAGCAGTGAGATTGAGACCAGCCGGAAGATAATTGAAAGAAAATGGATACAATGCTGCGAAGATCAGTGACAAACCAGGAGATTTGGAAATTTTTAGAAACTAGCAAAGGATGACAAAAAAAAGAGGGGAAAATAAGATTATGAAGGAAAAATATCAAGAAATATAAAAACAGACAGTAAAAGTTTCTACAAGTATATAAAAAGGAAGAGAGTAGCTAAAGTGAATGTTGGTCCTTTAGGAGGGTGGGACCCAGGAATTAATAATGGGAAACAAGAAAATGGCAGAGGCTTTGAACAAATATTTTGTATTTGTCTTCACTGTATAAGAAACAATAAGCATCCCAACAATAGCAGAAAATCAAGAGGCAAAAGGGAGGGAGGAATTTAAAACAAACCTGAGCATTAAAGAAAAAATACCAGAAAAACAAATGGGGCCAAAGACTGACAAGTACCCAGGGCCTGATGGCCTGCATCAGAGGGTCTTAATCTTTATTAATGACTCGGATGAATGGATTGACTGTTGTTATAGTCAAATTTGCTGATGTTACAAAGATAGGAGAGCAAATTGTGAGGAGGATACAAAGGGCGGAATCATCCCAGATTTGCACTAAGTGCAGTAATGAGCAGATAAAATGACATTTTACCCGCTGGCTGCAATAGTATTGTCCCAAACCCGCCGCATTAGTGATACATTCCCAGGAAACATGCCGTTTCAATGGTGGGCAGCCTCTCATTCGCCCGCCACACCATCACCTCGCTGCATCATCACGCTGGGCGCCATAATTAAAGTCTGGCCGCGTAGACACATCTTAGTGCTTCCAGCCCACAACCACTGCAGGGAAGATATCCACAAAAAGCAAAAAGACTGCAGTGCCCAGGTTTAGTGACTCATCACTGGAACATATTTTGGATGCCTTGGAGACCAGTTGCGATGTTATCTGCCCACACTCTGGCCGCAGATTGGGCAGCGGTGTGACCAACCAGGCCTGGGAGGGGGTCACAGTGGTGATCAGTGCCAGTGCTGCATGGGAGAGGTTGGCCATCAAATGCAGATAGAGGATGAATTATCCCATCTGTGCAGCCAGGGTAAGGCAACCATCTCATCGCTCTAAACTCACACACTCAAGCCCGTCACACATTCACAGGCATCTCACTCACTGCCAGCTCAAGGGACATCATCACTCACTCTCTCACACACACCCTCAGATGTCCATCTGGCCTCATCTCCTCTGGAGATGCCTCCTCAGCCCTCACCATCTTGAGGCCACTTGCACAGATCAACATGTGCCCCACACACAGCCTGGGATACCCTCCTTCCCCAGTACAGCCCTCGCCCTGCAGCCCCTTCCCTGAGGCTTCTTCCCCCCTTCCCTAAGCAAGCCCTAGCCCTGCAGCCATTGAAAAGCCCCCCCCCCGCCCCGCCTTATGGCTGGTCTAGAAGGTAGAGACCTGCCTTGAGCCCACCTAACAGTGATGTGGTGCTGCCTGTGAAGCCCGGTGCTGATGACTGCGAGTGCTGCCCGAAGCAAGGTAGGTAAAAAGACCTTGAAGTCCCAAGTGAAGTGCAGCTCACCAGGTGCACGTCGCTTCTGTGCTGTTGTGAAACATGTCGGTGTGTTTTCCTGTCGACATGGGCGGACAGTCCAGCCAGGTGGATGGTTCCGGTGGGATGGCCTGGTATTGATGTGTAGATGTGTTACAATGAGGTTCCCGGCGTCTGATGGCAGGAAACGTGGCCAGCCATAGGCGGGCTGAGCGGACAATTGCAAACTCGTTTCACACCGTCCTGAAATTGATCGTGCCCTATTGCCCACGCTACCGAACATGCCCAATGCCGGCAGGCATGGAAAATCTCAGCCACAGTGTCTGCAAAGTGATGTAGATAAGTTAAGTGAGTGGGCAAACATTTTCAGATGGAGTATAACATGGGAAATGTGAGGTTGTCCATTTTGGCAGGAAGAATAGAAAACCAGACTATTATTTAAATGAAGAGAGACCGCAGAGTGTTGTGGTACTGAGGGATTTGGATGTTCTCGTACATGAATCATAAGAAAATTAGCATCAGGTCCAGAAGGTAATTGGCAAATAGAAAGTTTATTTCTATTGCAAGAGGGATGGAGTATAAAAGTAGGGAAGGTTTGCTACAACTGTACAGGGCATTGGTGAGACCACACCTACAGTACTGTTTGCTTTGGCCTCCTTACTTAAGGCCTCCTTACTTACAATGGAAGCAGTTCAGAGAAGGATCACTAGGATGATTCCTAGGATGAAGGGGTTGTCTTCTGAAGAAAGTTTGAGTAGGCTGGGTCTATACTCATTGGGGTTTAGAAGAATGAAAGGTGATCTTATTGAAACATATAAGATTCTGAGGGAGTTTGACTGGATGTTGAAAGGATGTTTCCCTTCGAACTAGGGGGCAATGATTAAAATAAGTGGTCTCCTATTTAAGATGGAGATGAAGAGGATTTTTTCCCTCAGTGGGTTGTTTTTAGAATTGTCTTCTCCAGAGAGCAGTGGAGTCTGGGTCATTGAATATGTTCAAGGCTGAGTTAGACAGATTTTTGATTGACAAGGGAATCAAGGGTTATGGAGGACACACGGCAAAGTGGAGTTAAGGTCCCAGTCAAATCAGTCATGATTTTACAGAATTGCAGAGCAGACTCGAGGGACAGAATGGCCTCCTCTTGCTCCTATTTCTTGTGTTATTATGTTCTTAGGCTGACACACTTGACTTAACAGTCTAGGTAAATGCAATTACAGTAAAACAATTTATGTGGCTGTACTTGCTGTGTAAGTCCAGTTAATGAATGTTAGACTGTCACATGACAAACAAACCCATTCCGTCCTCAGCCATGATTCATACGTGTGTTCCTTCCAGGAGCAGTCACTGGATAGCATCAGGCGTTGGTTTTTTTCCCCCTATCATGCAGGAGTTCGGAGCCCCCATTAAAACCCCCACTCCCCCTCCACCCACCCAGCAGCTCCCTGTTACCTGCTGCCACTGTAGAAACCGTCAAGCAGCACAAACAGAAAATTGAACTTAAGACCTCCACACTGTACTGCTTTATACTGTGGAAATGACTGGGGTAGATGTTCTCCATACTTCTATCTGCAGTGATTCTCTAGCCATTAAATGCATTGTAAATTCATGACTGCATCGGAAGGATACTTGCTTTGGCATGAATTATAAAAATTGTCTGAATTGTAAACATTTATTTTTTGTTCTTTTTGGGATAAGAAAAAGAAAACTTTATGGGAAATCAGTAAAATGGTGATCACAAACAAATTCTCAGTGAAGACTAAAAACCTCATAAATCCGTTTTACTACTTGTACATGACTTAGACTTTCAGCTACCAAAAAGATCCAGCAATAAATTAACGAGAACACTTTCAGACTATCTTTCACTTTCATCAGTTACAATGAAAATGCGATTCCTCCCATTGAAGGGACTGGATAACAGTGAAGGCCTTGAAGATAATTGTGACAAGTGTGATGCATTAGAGAAAGAATGGCATGATGAAACCTACTCTAACAGTCTACTGATAAATTGGGAACAGGCATCTTTACATTGTAGCCGAATTTTGTAACAAATGAACAGAAGTTTCAAAGCTGAAGGTCCTTGGATCCAGACTCCCACAATATTTAGAAACGGATTACTCCAGAGCAGATTTATAGATTACCAGGGACTTTCAACACACATCCTTAGTAAAATAACAAAGAAGTTATTATCTGTTGAATGAGCACTTCTCAGACAGTGTGATGCAAAGAAAATCACAGGCACTATTGGCTGGGCTGAAGGATTATAAAAGTAAAAAGGGAGAGAAAGGGGGAGAAATGCCCAAAATGAAGGTTGATAATTTTTCAATTACAGTCGCATTAATTAACTCAAGCCTGTTTAATTTTAATTATCTGATCAATTAATATTTTTGAAAATCTAAATTCCGATTTATTGGTTAATTCCGTTTTCTTACCTTATAAAATGGCATTGAATGTATGAGGTAGAGTTCCCGTTGAGTTTTTCAAATCCTTGCCATAATGTCGGAGGAAGATTAATGGAAACTCCGGAGAAATAGCTGTTTTCACAAAAATAAAAGCAAAATACTGCGGCTGCTGGATGCTCTGGAGAAGAGTCATACGGACTCGAAACGTTAACTCTGTCTTTCTCTCCACAGATGGTGTCATACCTGCTGGGTTCTTCCAGCATTTTCTGTTTTTGTTTCAGTTGTTTTCACTGTTTCCCTTGAGTTACAGCAGATCAGGAGAATCTATTTGGCAATTACTGATATATAGGTTGGCATTGCAGTTGGTATTTAGTTGTAGTATTGGGTTGAACATTTTATTTTTAATGGGGTAACATTTGAGCAAGAAATCACTCCTAAGCTTTGGGATGCCATCACTTAACAATTCCAATCCTTTCTCACATAGTATCCAAAGGAGAATTTCCAACTAATCCTTAATGTCAGCAGTGGATATGTCTCCAGCTTAGAACCTTGTCATGAGATCATTCAAATATTCAACTTTGAGGTTTCAGTAAATAATGGGGAAACCTCCCTTATTATAATTAGGTAGTTTTACCACTGAAAGTAATGCGCTAAGACTGAGATGGTGTTATGCACTGATCAGTCCGATTTGGAACATTCTGGGTGCTATGCTGTAAAAGGGATGGGCTAGCACTGGGGAAGGTGCAGAGGAAAATCATTCACCAAGGCTCCTTCGACAGCACCTTCAAAACCTGTAACATCCACCACCCAGGAGAACAAGGGCAGGAGATTCATGGAAACACCGTCACCTACAAGCTGCCCTCCAAGTGAGACGTTACACTGACTTGGAAATATATCACCGTTCCTTCACTGTCGCTGGGTCGAAATCTTGGAACTCCCTTCCTAACAGCACTGTGGGTGTACCTGCATCAAATAGACAGTAGCAGCTGAAGGAGCATCTTAATACCACCTTCTCAAGGGCAATTACGGGTGGGCAGAAAATGCTGGCCTAGCCAGCGATGCCCACATCCCATGAATAAATGATGAAAAAGGTGATTCAACAGGGATCATGGGGGAGATGATGGCCTGGTGGTATTGTTGCTGGACTAATAGTCCAGAGGTCCAGGGTAATGCTCTGGTGACACAGATTGGAATTGCACCATGGCAGATGGTGGAATTTGAATTCAATAAAAATCCGGAATTAAAAGTCTAATGATAACCATGAAACCATTGTCGACTGTTGTAAAAACCCATCTGGTTCACTAATGTCCTTTAGGGGAGGAAATATGCCTACATCTGGCCTACATGTGACTCCAGACCCACAGTAATGTAGCTGACTCTTACATACCCTCTGAAATGGCCTAGCAAGCCTCTCAGTTGTATCAAGTCACAACAAAGCCTTAAAAAAGGAATGAAGCTGGACGGATCACCCGGCATAGACCTAGGCACCGGAAACAACAACTGCAAACTCAGCCCTGTCGACCCTGCAACACCCTCCTTACTAACATCTGGAGGCTAGTGCCAAAATATGGGAGAGCTGTCTCACAGACTAGTCAAGCAACAGCCTGACATAGTCATCCTCACGGACTCATACTTTACAGATAATGCCCCAGACACCACCATCATCATTCCTGTCCCACCAGCTGGACAGACCCAGCAGAGGTGGCGGCACAGTGGTATACAGTCAGGAGGGAGTTGCCCTGGGAGTCCTCAACATTGACTCCGGACCCCATGAAGTCTCATGGCATCAGGTCAAACATGGGCAAGGAAACCTCCTGCTGATTACCATGTACCGCCCTCCCTCAGCTGATGAATCAGTGTTCCTCCATGTTGAACACCACTTGGAGGAAGCATTGAGGGTGGTAAGGCCACAGAATGTCCATCACCAAGAGTGGCTCGACAGTACCACTACTGACTGAGTTGGCCGAGCACTAAAGAATATAGCTGCTAGACTGGCTGAGTCCTAAAGGATATAGCTGCTAGACTGGGTCTGTGGCAGGTGGTGAGGGAACCAACAAGAGGGAAAAACATACTTGACCTCATCCTCACCAACCTGCCTGCCGCAGATGCATCTGTCCATGACAGTATCGGTAGGAGTGACCACTGCACAGTTGTTGTGGAGATGAAGTCCCACCTTCACATTGAGGATATCCTCCATCGTGTTGTGTGGCACTACCACTGTGCTAAATGGGATAGATGTCCAACAGATCTAGCAGCTCAAGGCTGGGCATCCATGAGGCGCTGTGGGCCATCAGCAGCAGCAGAATTGTACTCGAACACAATCTGTAACCTCATGGCCCGGCATATCCCCCACTCGACCATTACCATCAAGCCAGGGGATCAACCCTGGTTCAATGGCGGGTGAGATTCTCCACACCTGCCTGCTGTCGTGATCTTCCAGTCCTGCCATAAGTCAATGGACTTCTGGCTGGGGCACCACCTCACCCACGGTGGGTCCTGCCCGTGACAGGGCCGGAAAATCCTGGTCGAAGAGTGCAGGAGGGCAGGCCAGGAGCAGCACCAGGCACACCTAAAAATGAGGTGTCAACCTGGTGAAGCTATAACACAGGACTAATTATGTGTCAAACAGCATAAGCAGCAAGTGGTATATGGAACTAAGAGATCCCACAACCAACGGATCAGATCTAAACTCTGCAGACCTGCTACATCCAGTTGTGAATGGTGGTGGACAATTAAACAACTCACTGGAGGAGGAGGCTCCATAAATACCTCCATCCTCAATGATGGAGGAGACCAGTACCTCAATGCAAAAGATAAAGCTGAAGCATTTGCTACAATCTTCAGCCAGAAATGCCGAGTGGATAATCAATCTTGGCCTCCTCCAGAGGTCCCCAGCATCACAGATGCCAGTCTTCAGCCAATTCAATTTACTCCATGTGATTTGAAGAAATGGCTGAAGGCACTGGATACTGCAAAGGCTTTGGGCCCCGACAATATCCTGGCAATATTACTGAGCACTTGTGCTCCAGGACTTGCTATGCCCCTAACCAAGCTGTTCCAGTACAGCTACAACACTGGCATCTACCCAACTATGTGGAAAATCGCCCAGTTATGTCCTGTACACAAAAAGCAGGACAAATCCAACCTGGCCAATTACCACCCCATCAGTCTACTCTTGATCAACAGTAAAGTAATGGAAGGGGTCACCAACAGTGCCATCAAGCGGCACATGCTTAGCAATAACCTGCTCACTGATGCCCAGTTTGGATTGCGCCAGGTTCACTCAGCTCCTGACCTCATTACAGCCTTGGTTCAAACATGGACAAAAGAGCTGAACTCCCAAGATGAGGTGAGAGTGACTGCCCTTGACATCAAGGCAGCATTTGACCGAGTGTGGCATCAAGGAGCCCGAGCTAAACTGGAGTCATTGGGAATCAGGGGGAAATCTCTCCGCTGGTTGGAGTCATACCTAGCACAAAGGAAGATGGTTGTGGTTGTTGGAGGTCAGTCATCTCAGCTCCAGGACATCACTGCAGGAGTTCCTCAGGTTAGTGTCCTCGGCCCAACAATCTTCAGCTGCTTCATCAATGACCTTCCTTCCAACATAAGGTCAGAAGTGGGGATGTTCGCTGATGATTGCACAATGTTCAGCACTATTTATGACTCCCCACATACTGAAGCAGTCCATGTCCAAATGCAGCAAGACCTGGACAATATCCAGGCTTGGGCTGACAAGTGGCAAGTAACATTCATGCCAAACAAGTGCCAGGCAATGACCATCTCTAACAAGAGAGAACCTAACCATCACCCCTTGATGTTCAATGGCATTACAATCACTGAGTCCCCCACTATCAACATCCTGGGGGGTTACCACTGACCAGAAACTGAACTGGACTAGCCATATAAACACTGTGGCTTCAAGAGCAAGTCAGAGGCTAGGAATCCTGCGACGAGTAACTCACCCCCTGACTCCCCAAAGCCTGTCCAACATCTACAAGACACAAGTCAGGAGTGTGATGGAATATTCCCCAAACGCCTGGATGAGTGCAGCTCCCACAGCACTCAAGAAGCTTGACACCATTCAGGATGAAGCAGCCCACTTGATTGGCACCCCATCCACATACATTCATTCCCTACACCACCGACGCACAGTAGCAGCAGTGTGTGTACCATCTACAAGATGCACTGCAGGAATTCACCAAGGTTCCTTAGACAGCACCTTCCAAACCCACAACCACTACCATCTAGAAGGACAAGGGCAGCAGACACATGGGAACACCACCACCTGGAAGTTCCCCTCCAGGTCACTCACCATCCTGACTTGGAAATAAATCACCGTCCCTTCACTGTCACTGGGTCAAAATTCTGGAACTCCCTCCCGAACAGCACTGTGGATGTACCTACACCACATGGACTGCAGCAGCTCAAGAAGGCAGCTCACCACCACCTTCTCAAGGGCAATTAGGGATAGGCAATAAATGCTGGCCCAGCCAGCGAAGCCCACATCCTGTGAATGAATAAAACAAAGGATGAGGAAGAATTTACAAAGCTCAATTTCCCTGCCCTACAGAGATGACAGTAAAGGAGGGCCTCACTGAGGTATTTAAACTACTAAAAGTCTTGAATGAAATAAACCCTTAATATGACTTTAAAATAAGTTAGGAAATATGGCTATGCGTATGAAGTAATAAAAAATAAAATGGGATCAATGTCAGAAGAAACCTCTTCACTGACAGAGTGATAAATGTCTGAAATAATCAGCCAGGCAGGTCACACTCAGGTGTCTCTGTCTCTGCAGCATTAGATTCCTACATGCCAGGCCCTAAACTTTCCCGTCAGTTCTCCTAGGATCCACTTTTGGAGTGAACCCTCTATTTTCTCAAAGGAAGAGAAGTTTCCTCATCTTTGCATTTGACATCGTTCACTGAAGATTTATTTTAGTTACTGAAGTTTTTTTCGCCCCCTTATGAAGTGGGCTGTTGAATCAGAATCCAATATGTTTCTAGGGGGTACTCAAAACCTCTTTCTCTCAAGAGCAGCCCCTCTGCCATATTTTACAGCCCACGTGTCCATCATGTTATTCCAATCCCAAGCCGGTTGGTGAAGTATGAAACTAATACTTTGCTTGATAATAGGGTTTTCACAGAATGCAACATAACATATGTTTTCTTCTGACCTACCAACACGTGCTCTAAGCACTTAACAATGTCCTTCACTTATGTACCTTAACAATCCAATTAACATACCGTTACGATATTCAAGTTAGAAGAATTCCCTTAAAACACAGCCCGATGGGAGAATTAAAAATAGGTTTGGGCTTTGCTGCTCCAAATGGCCTTTCCTCTGCCTGTTTTTTAACTTCTGCAGTCAATTATTGCCCACACAGAGGAATCTGCAGGCTAATCTGCAGGGCAACCTTTAAACAGGAACCATATGTCTACAGTAATACAGTAATTCTGTCTACCCATAACTCTTGGCAAAATGCCGTGACTACACTGGTAACTTAATACAGTCTGCAAGAAAGAACGGAAAGCTGATACCAGTAATTAGAGAGTCCCGCATGGCTTTACCTTTGGGTTTGGTCCAGCCAGAGGGTCAGAAAATTCCATATTCTTTCCTCAATTATAGCTTTACATTTGTATGTTGTTTCAGAAACTGTGGAGAACTCATGAACGGACGCCGTTCAGCAAATGTTACGTTGGATTTAATTTGGAAATTCAGTCAAGTCAGCATGAACATCATAAATAATTTAATGTTAGTCTCAAAAAATATTTTTAAAGGTAACAGCAGCTGTGTAATTCTTAAGGGGAAACTGTTGGGAAATGTTACATTGTTCTTCATTTTCCCAAACACACAAGAGGAATGTTGGAGAAGGAATGAGATACACTTGTACATAACAAATACTGACCCATACTGACCAAACTGTCAATTACTGACCCAACGTCCACTGCCCCAAGCAAACACTGAGAGGCTTGAGCAGGATTTAAAGAGAAGGGGGGCAGGGGACAAGAAAGAGCCCTTGTTGTTCTTGCAGACTTGTGAAAATCTTAAAAAGTTAGAAATAATATTGCTTCCATCCCTCCCAAAGGAACACTCTGGGATAGGACTGCATGTTTCCTGGGGTGTTGACTCAGCTGTGATACTTGTACTCAGGAATATTTTGTAAAACATCCAGAGCTGGAAACATGTGTGTTGACAGGAATGCTACCTTTAAACCCCGAGGTAGGTCACTCCGTACACTGAAAGTTAGATCAGAGAAACTGTCGCTATGGACAAGGAGCCAGAGCTTCTGTTATCGCCTTTGAAACTGGTGAATATCCAAGGCACTGATATCAAGTGTCAGTTAATTTCAATGTGAATTGCATTTTCAGTCAATCGGACTGGCATGTATTCAACTAGACAACTTGCATTTATATAGCGCCTTCAGCGTAGTAAAATATCCCAAAGTGCTTCACAGGAATGTTATCAAACAAAATTTGCCATTGTGCCACATAAGGAGCTATTGGGACTTGTGACCAAACCTTGGTCAAAGAGGTAGGAATTAAGATTTATCTTAAAGGAAGAAAATGAGGTAGAGATGCAGAAAGGTTTAAGGAGACAATCCCACAGCAGCTAACCCAGCTAACCCTAACCCAGGCAGCTGCAGGTGGAGTGATTAAAATTGGGATTGTGCAAGCAGCCAGGATTAGAGGGGTGCAGAAATCTTGGAGGATAGTACGACTGGAGGAGATTACAGAGATAGGGAGGAGCGAGGCCATGGTGGGATATGAAAAACATAGATGAGAATTTGAAAATTGAGGCATTGTTCAAGCGGAACCAGCGTAAGTCGGGGAACACAAGCATGGTAGATATTGGAGTTGATGTGAGTTAGGGCAGAGGCAGCAGATTTTGGCTGGGCTTGAGTTTATGGAGGCAGGAATGTGGGAGGTCAGCGCAGAGAAATCTGAAATAATCAAGTCTAGAGGTAACAAAGGCATGAAATTAATCAAGCTTCATAACCCATACCAATTAACTCAATCCATACTAAAGCCTAGTAAACCAACTTTTTGAGAACCAAGACACATCTCTTGTGTTTGTTCCTGCTTCTGATAGCTAAAGGAATAGGGTGGAATTTTAGGGTTCTGTTGTGGTGGGATCTGGGTTGTGAAATGCATCGAGTCATTCAAAAGACCATTAACAACGGGAGGACCATAAAATCTGCTGTGCAAAATCCCACCCTTAAGAAGCTTGATGCCATTTTACTGCAGCACATTATCACCAGGGATGAAGGTGGTGAGAAAACAGCAGCCTCCTCAGACTGGCCCAGTACGGTCAGGTTAAGTGAAATAAGCCTTGTCAGAGCTTTGGGGAGGAGATTGAATGCTTTTTGCAAAATACAATGAGGAAGGAATTTGTCCTGTTGTACTGGTTTTTGGGCATAAAATGCACATTGGAGGTAGGAAATATCTGTTGTCAACAGGTCCGGATTTAATTGGGAATTGGAACGGGTCCCAGTAGGGCTACTCTCAATCAACCAGTCGAGCTATTCCCAGTTGACCAGCTCCCAGTTGACTGGCTGATCAGCTCCCTATTGCCCAGTTAAGTTGCTCCCAGTTGAATTATTTCCACTAGAGTCATCAAATTGGTTCTAGCTGCACCCTGTTAGCCTGGTTAAATTTACTGGCCCAGGTTGATCAACTGTTTTAAAGGAACACTGACCATGGGGCTGGGTAAGGGGTGGGGCGTTGTTAACTATGCGAGTGGAGGTGGGGTTTGGTACGTATGCGGGGGAGGGGTTAGTTGAGGGGGTTGGGTTTTTTTAAAGTTGAGAGCAGGAGCGGCGGTTACAGCTTATCTTGTTGAGACCTCCTGCCTGACTCAGTTCCAATGCCACTTGAATCACTCAACCTCACCCTACAGACTTCCAGGATCAGTGCTCACAGGCTGCCCTAGAAAATACAGGACAAAAGCGTCCCTTATGGGACAAACAATCAATGGACAATCGCTTAAAATATGGGACAGCTAGTCACACTGCAGCTAAGTATTCAAAACTTGCGAAGGGGAAATATAGAAAATTAATTCACTCCATTCATATAAAAACCACTAATAAATGAAAAAAAAAGCTACCAATAATGTGTGTGTGTGCGTGCATGTGTGTGCGTGTGCGTGCATGTGTGTGCGTGAGTGTGTGTGCGTTTGTGTGTGTGTGTGTGTGTGTGAGTGTGAGTGTGTGTGTATGTGTGTCTGTATGTGTGTGAGTGTATGCATGTGTGTGAGTGTGTGTGTGTGAGTGTGTGTGTGTCTGTGTGTGTGTGTGTGTGTATGCATGTGTGTGAGTGTGTGTGTGTGAGAGTGTGTGTGTGTCTGTGTGTGTGTGTGTCTGAGTGTGTGTGTGCATGTGTGTGTGTGTGTGTGAGTGTGTGTGTGTATGTGTGTCTGTGTGTGAGTGTGTGTGTGTGTGAGTGTGTGTGTGTATGTGTGTCTGTGTGTGAGTGTGTGTGTGTGTGAGTGTGTGTGTGTGTTTGTGTTTGTGTGTGAGTGTGTGTGTGTGTGTGTGTCTGAGTGTGTGTGTGTCTGAGTGTGTGTGTGTGTGTGAGTGTGTGTGTGTGTCTGTATGTGTGTGTGTGAGTGTGTGTGTGTGTGTGTGTCTGTGTGTGTGTGTGTCTGAGTGTGTGTGTGCTGTAGTGAAATGTAACTTGACTGGACTGCAGTGTAAGTTTCAAATTTTAACGTGATGCATAAAAACACAAAACACATGACGCTAAAACCATATAAACAGTGCAAGAACCAAAAAAAAAACACTGTTGAAATGCAGAAATGTTAAATTGCAAAAGTTAATCGAAATGCTGAACTTAAGCAGTTGTATTTACATGTTGAAAGCTTCACTGGATTTTTGTCTCTTCTTGATGTCCTGAATCTTCTTGGATGTAAATCTTTCTTGAAAACCTCCACCCCTGGGCCCAGAGGGGTGGCGGGTGAAACATGCTGGAAAGTAAGAGAAAAGGTTTAAGCTTGAAATTAGTTGGGGACTTCCAAAACAGGTGAAAAGATTTCCAAGCCAACCACCTGCTGCAAGACATTGCATTCTCGATGTTGCCATCAATAAAACAGCCTGCCCATTCACCGGACCCACAGATACCAACAGCCAAGGTCTTGTCTGTGTGCCTAATTCCACATTCCCTCTGCTATCGCAATACTGCCTGGTAGTTTTAACTGTGGATAAAATCAGGGACATACTCAGTATCCTATATGTAAAATAGATTAACTATAGACTCTACGGGTGGAATTGTCCCAGGTTGGCACTAAGTGCGGTAGCGGGCAGGAAAAAGGATGTTTTACCCGTTGGCCACAATGCCAGCTTCTCACACCCCATCATCCCAATCCCACCGCATTAATCATGCATTCCCAGGAAACACACTGTTTCCATGGCGGGCAGGCTCCGATTCACCCGCCACGCTGTCACCTCGCTGCTTCATCTCGCTGGGCACCATTTTAAAACACAGCCTCACGCAAACCTCTCAGCACTTCCAGCCCAGGGCTGCTGCAAAGAAGACATGACCTCGAAAGGCAAGAACACTGCAGCCCCCGGGTTAGTGATCCGTCTGTCCAGCGCCTTTTGGACACTGTGGAGGCCTGTCGTAATGTCCTGTACCCCTGCTCTGGCTGCAGGAAGTCCAGCAACATTACCACTCCGGCTTGGTGGGCGATGGCAGTGGTGGTCAGTGCCAATGCTGCACAGAAGAGGTTGGCCATCCAATGCAGATAGAGGATGAATGATCTCATCCATTACAACAAGGTAAAAACAACCATCTCATCACTCTAAACTCACACACTCACCAGCCCATCACACATTCACTGGCATCTCACTCACTGCCAGCTCAAGGGACATCACCACTCACTCTCTCACACACACCCTCACATCTCCATCTGGCCTCATCTCCTCTGGAGATGCCTCCTCAGCCCTTGCCAACTTGAGGCCACTTGCACAGATCAATGTGTGTTCCCTGGGATACCCCCCTTCCCCAGTACAGCCCTCGCCCTGCAGCCTCTTCCCTTGCCTGAGACCACTTCTCCCCTTCCCATGAGCAAACCCTAGCCCTGCAGCCATTGAAAAGCCCCCCCTGCCTTACAGCTGGTCTGGTAGGTAGAGACCTGCCTGTGAGCTCCCTGAAAGTGATGTGGTGCCGCCTGTGAAGCCTGGCGCTGAGACCCTGAGTGCTGCCCAAAGCAAGGTCGGCAAACAGACCTCGAAGTCCCAGGTGAAGTGCAGCTCACCAGGTGCATGTCACTTATGTACAGGTTGTGAAACACCTTGGTCCGGCATTGACTGCCCTGACTGGATGGTTGCAAAATGGTTTCACAACGTCGTGAAACCGATTCTTGGCCTTTTCGCCATATTGCTTGCTCATGCCGCTGAACACGCCCGACGCCAGCGGGCACGGAACATTCTGCCCTACGTGGAGTTAATCAACAGGTTCAGTCTCAATGAATGACAAATCATTAGTGATGGAGGCAAGTTTAACATTGCACTTACTGTCATAATGATCTGTCACTTTTTGCTGAAGCCAACATTGATTAGCAAGTGTTTTGAAAATTAATTCTAAGAATCATTACCTTGTCATCAATTGCAATGTATAACTGTTCACTGGCCTCTTTGTGTTCCAGACAGGGGGCCTGCTGACTCTGCCTGGGTGGTGCGGAGGTGCAGGCATCTCCAACACGCTTTCCTTCGGTGGTGCTGGTGCATCACCTCGCCTAGCAACATGATGAAAAATAATTTGCATCCCTCGTATATCAGTGTAAGGAGGCTGTTTAACAATCCAATTCACTCTACCATTTGTTTCTGACTAGACGGAGCTGCATTAGCCACAGAAAGACATGTCCTATGTAACATTAAAATAAGATAAAAACAAAAAGCTAAAAGCTACTGCGGATGCTGGAAATCCAAAACAAAAACAGAATTACCTGGAAAAACTCAGCAGGTCTGGCAGCATCGGCGGAGAAGAAATCAGTTAACGTTTCGAGCCTTCATGGCCCTTCGGCAGAACTGAAGCATAGTTAGAAGAAGGGAGAAATATAAATTGGTTTAAGGTGGGTGGTGGGGGGAGGGGGGTGAGAAAGACATTGAGAGTGTGGTGATTGTGGAGATGGAAATAAGAGTTGTACCTCACCTATTTTTGACAGTTCCACAATTCCCTCCTGCGGCTTGTGGTTCACGGCCTCCGGCTGCTGCTTCTTGGGCTGGGCGGTTATCAAATCTTCCTCACAGCCATTCTCCCATCCATTGTTGCTCTCAGGCCTTGGCTGCAGGTAGGCTTCTCCCTCATTCTGCCAGAGAGAAGATATTTCTGAAATCATTTGGCTTTGATTTGAGGTCTCATAAACTATTCACAATGGCTGGCAATGAAAAGATATTTACCCTGGCTATATCTTCGCGTGCTGTCTTCATCCAGTGTGGGGGCATTGTCACCACTGCTGCTGTCTTCCACACTTCAAAATCGTGGGTACTCTCAACCTTGGGCCACTCTGTACTTTCCGTCTGATCTCTTCACGGCTGTCAATGGATCAAGAACAATTTCATAACGTTACACGGCACGATAGATTAATAAAGGGATTGGGTGGCAGCTCCATCAGTCACATCAGTGCCAGGAAAGGGTCAGTGGCAGCTGACAGGACCACAGGAGAAGAGGGAGATCCACACCCCTGGATCCCCGCAGCAGGTGAGTCCGGGGTCTTGGGCTGGGAGGGCTTGAGTAGGTTAGGGAGAGGGGCCGGGGGGAGGGGGTAGGTTTAAGGGAGGGAGCGGGTAGGGAGGAAGGGGGTTATTGAGCAATCGGGGGCTGCCGTGTGATCAAAAAGGGCAGCTCCTGAAAAGTGACCCCTCCCCTTCTGCCCTTCCAGTATTTGATTTTAAAAGTTGGGTTTTCCACTCCTGTCTGACTGCAAACGCCAAACGTCTTATTGTGGGCAGCACGTTATCAGGGTCAATTGGCTTGATAACAATTTGCCGATTTCGGTGCCAACCCACCCCCTGTATTAGGGGGGAGATCTCGAGGGGGGGCAGGAAGGTGGTAGAACGGGCACCTCCCTTAATTTACAGTCCTTCCTCCATGGGAAACATGCCCATTGCGGGCACATAAAACTCAGCCCAACCCGCCTGTATCCCTTTGTGGACTCTGGGCTGAATAAAACACTGGAGGGCCGGTGGGGGTGGGAGGGAGGGGGGTAGTTGTTGAGGGGGGGGGAGTTGGGGGGGTGGGGGGGGTGGTGGGGGAAGGGGGCGGGGAAAGGGGGGTGTGGTGGGGGGTGCGGGGGAGGGGTGGTGGTGGTGGGGGTGGGCGGGGAGAGGGGGTGTGGTGAGGGGGGTGGGGGGGGAGAGGGGGTGTGGTGGTGGGGGTGGTGGGGGTGTGGGGGAGGGGGGTGTGGTGAGGGGGGTGGGGGGGGAGAGGGGGTGTGGTGGTGGGGGTGGTGGGGGTGGTGGGGGTGTGAGGGAGCGGGGTGTGGTGGTGGGGGTGGGGGGGTTGGGGGAGGGGGGTGTGGTGGTGGGGGTGGTGGGGGTGTGGGGGAGGGGTGGTGGTGGTGGGGGTGGTGGGGGTGTGGGGGAGGGGGGTGTGGTGAGGGGGGTGGGGGGGTTGGGGGAGGGGGGTGTGGTGGTGGGGGTGGTGGGGGTGTGGGGGAGGGGGGTGTGGTGAGGGGGGTGGGGGGGTTGGGGGAGGGGGGTGTGGTGGTGGGGGTGGTGGGGGTGTGGGGGAGGGGTGGTGGTGGTGGGGGTGGTGGGGGTGTGGGGGAGGGGGGTGTGGTGAGGGGGGTGGGGGGGGTTGGGGGAGGGGGGTGTGGTGGTGGGGGTGGTGGGGGTGTGGGGGAGGGGGGTGTGGTGAGGGGGGTGGGGGGGGTTGGGGGAGGGGGGTGTGGTGGTGGGGGTGGTGGGGGTGTGGGGGAGGGGGGTGTGGTGGAGGGGGGGGTGAGGGGGGCGGGTTCTGCACCCGGGGGTCGAGGGCCTTCCAACCCCTGGGCCGACCTTCAAAACGAGCCCGATAATGTGTTAATTTCCAGGGGTGGTTTGAGGCCCCCCCCCCCCCCCCCACCAATCAGTGATGGGGGGCGGGATGTCCAGACTCCAAGGCCATCCCGGGACACTGCCAGTAATTTCAAGGGCCCCCTGAAATGGGACAGTGTCAGGTGGCCCAGCAACTGCAGGCTTTGCTCCCAGTTTGCAGGAGCATTTGGACTTTTGCTATTCCAGGCTTCGAAGGTGAGCTTCTATTACTTTGAGTTCTGTTGTTCCCAAACTTTGGCACTGAGCAGGGGTGGCATTCTTTTTTAACTTGAACAAGCTCTCCACACCTTTGCCTGGAGGAGTTGTTTAGCTGTTGCATGTTTCCCTCCAGAGGTGTCTGCACCATTGGAGCCAGGGGGGGTGGTGAGAGGCAGGGGAGAAGGGTCAAGCCAGCCCCTCAATTCAATGAGGAGCTGAGAACGCTCCTCCTCCCTGCAGTGTCCAACTGATGTGAGCGGCTGACACCTGCCAGAGGGGAGAGGAGGAAGCTGAGCCAAGCACTTGTTGCCTGCAAGGGGGTCAATGAGGAGGTCAGCAGAGTTGGGCTTTTCAGGAGAACAGGGTCCTAATTGCAGAAAAGGCTCAATGATCCTCATGAGGAAGGCTAGGGTGAGTAAGGCCTCAGTTTGTGCTTGTACCAGCCTGTTACAGGGCACGCTCGAGAATGCAGGAGGAAAGTGAGTTTTGTTGGAGCTGCAAGGCAGCGTGATGCAACGCGGCCAGAGCTGTCATTGACCATGTCAGTGCGCTCTTAAAGCTTTGGCCCAGTTCGAAAGTAGGGGGTTGGCAGAATATGCAGATGAGGGATGAGCACAGCATCCCAGCGACCAGGCACTTTGCGAATGAAGAGTCAGTGGCTAGCCATTAAATAACCTGAAATTGTTAATGAGTGCAATTTTTAGATAAATGAAGGAGTTGTTTTGATTTCAAAGGGATGGTAAGATGTTTACAACTGGCAAGATAAGCAAGGCCAAGCAGTGTGTTTATTTTTCCCAAAAGGAAAGAGGTCATTTGGCAACATGAAAGATTTTTATATTCTGGGAAAAGTAAATTTGCAAAGACATATGGAACAATTGAATTTTCAGGTTAATGAGAGACAAACATATATAAAAGGGAATGAAAGACCATGTTGAGGGTGGAGGGAGGGGGCACTTAAGTTCTAACAGGCGTGTATGAAACAGTCATTCTTGCAAAAGTACTGTGTCCAATAACTAAAGTTGGAGAAAAGCCTTCAGAATTCCACTGTTGAGTGAGTGCTTGGTAACTTGCTGGCTTGCTTTTTAAATTTAAAATCTATTTTTAGATTGTTGCCTTAAAGTGGGTGTGTAGTTGGGAGTTAGGTTAATTAAGAATTTTAGGATTTGTTACAGTATTAAGTAATTGTAATCTTATGTATGTGCTTGAAATCTTTCATTTTGTTAATAAATGTTTTAATTTAATTTAAATGTTAGTGGGCTTGTTACTGCTGAGTTCAATGCACACATCTTCTTGTAATAAATACAAATTGAAAAACCATTGTGAAAGCGTGGCCAAGTTTCCCTTGTGGATTTGGTCTGCTTGGCACACATCAAATGCCATGTCATAATGCTGGATTTTTGTGGTTAAAAATCTATAACAGAGCTGTTGCCAAATAATTTACTTGTGTGTTCTGACCAAGTGGTTTTGTTTTAGGGAGGAATGTTTTGTAATACTGTTTCAACTGTATAATTTTAATCTTGTGTGTTTAAGTTTCTTTTCTTCTTGTCAATAAATCTTCTAATCTTAAAATCTTAAAAGTGCTACTGGGATTCTATGCTTCTGGGATCAGTAGTTTACCCCTTGTTTTCGACGTACAAAAGAAAGTTATGATCAGTAAAACAAGTTTCCCTCTGGGATTTGGCTTGCTCAGCAAATAACATCCGCTGCGATCGTAACACTCCACACCATGAGGTTTTATTTTCTGCAATAACCTTATCAAATGCTTTCTGTAAATCTAAGTACAGTACGTCCACTGACTCCCCTTTATGTTACTTATGTTGCATATGTTACTTTTTTAAAGAGCTCCAATAAATTGGTTAAACATGATTTCCTTTTCACAAAACCATGTTGACTCTGCCTGATTACCTTGAATTTTTCCAAGTGCTCTGCGATAGCATCTTTAAGGATAGCTTCTAACATGTCCGGTCAATGCAGAGCAACAATAGAATATTGAACAATATAACCAAAATCGTAAATAGCAAATCAGAGGATAGTTATCAAGTCTTACAGTGCTCTGATTGGGTCACACCTTGTTACTGTGTCCAGTTTGGTTGTTGAGAAACAAAGAGACTGTTCCAGGGCAATGCAGAGAAGAGGCATGAAGCTGACCCCTAGTGTCAGGGATCTGAGTTATAAGAAAAGATTGGGCAGACTTTGGCTTTTCAGAAAAGATAAATGCTGTTCAGACCCTATTAATCATTCCTCAGTCCACTGCCATTATAGATGGACTGAATACTACTGCAGCATCCCATTGTATCTGTGCTATGTACTCCCCTCTATAAGCTGATCCCAGGCTGGCTAGCTATTTGTCTTCAGTATGTGATCTCAGACAAGTTGAATATTCCTCCTCTAATTTTAGCCTGACATGTTAGTTACTCTCCTTTAAGTAACTTGCTTTAAATTTACAGCTGAGACTTGGTGGGTAGCAATCTCATCTCTGAGTCATAAGATTCTAGGTTCAAATTCCCACTCCAGGACTTGAGCACAAAAATCAATGCTGATTCCCCAGTGCAGTTCTGAGGGAGTGCCGCACTGTTGGAGGTGCTGTCTTGTGGATGTGATGGTTAACTGAGGCTCCATCTGCCTCCTCAGGTGCATGTGTATAGTCCCGTGGCACTATTTGAAAGAAAAGCAGGGGAGTTTCAAGGCTATGGGCCAAGTGCTGGTAAATGGGATTAGGTAGGTAGGTCAGGTGTTTCTCATGCGTCGGTGCAGACTCGATGGGCCGAAGGGCCTCTTCTGCACTGTGTGATTCTGTGATTCTGTGATTCTGAGTTCTCCCTGGTGTCCTGGCCGATGTTTATCCTTTAACCAATATCACAAAAACAGATGATCTGGTCATTTTCACTTTGCTGTTTGGGGGAGTTGGTTGTGCACAAATTGGCTGTCACGTTTCCTACATGAGCACACCCAAAAAAGTACTTCATTGGCTATAAAATGCTAGGTGGCCATGCGATGGAGACGGAGGCGTGCCCGCCATTAATTAAGTCTCTGACTTTACGTAGCTCGTGTGATTTTCAGGCCACCACACGGGCAGAATGGGCAGGCGGGCAGGGCACAATTTCCAAAACCTCATCCACGGGCAGGATAAGAGGGGTCAGTGGTCTTGACAAAGCGATTAGTGAGGGGTTTAGCTTATCACTTGCTGCCGGTTGGTTCTGTGAACAGGACAGCTTCATCTCACTCCACAGCTGCATTCGGAGAATTTAGAGGCTTCAGTTCGGGACTCAGTGTTGTTTTCCAGGCCCCCGGAGGATTCACACCACGTGGGGCCTTCCAGTATCAGACAGCCTCTGTTACCCTGGTAACGGGGATTGTGGTCTCTGCTGGAGGCACCTCCTCTGAGGAGGGAGAGAGGGGCAGAAGGGAGAGGAGGCTAGGTGTCCCTATTCAGCTTCCAGGGGAGGGACCTGTGGGGGGAGAGGCACAGGCACAAGGGGTGCAGGGTCAGCAGGTAGTCCAAGGTGGAAGGGGCCGCAGAAGACGCCACTTCCCTGCTGCCAGGGTTTACAGGCAGCGATGCAGCTACCTCAATATGTCTGAGGTGCAATGCCGAAGGAGGCTCCGCCTCTCCAGGGAGACAGTGACCTCCATCTGTTAGATGATTGGTCCTGAGATCAGCTCCGACTGTGTGGGTGAACACCCCATGCCAGTGGCTCTGAAGGTCACAGTGACCCTCAACTTCTATTGTCACTCTTTGCCTCTGGCTGCACCTTAAGTGAGTGTGAAGTGCCCTCACCAATGTGCGCCGATAGACTACACAGCGATGTTATACCCACCGAGATGCTGGCATCTGTGCTGGTGCCTCCCTGGCTGAGAGGGTGTGACGCTGGTGAGTGCTCAGCATGTTGGTCCTCAGGGTCAGGGGTGAGCCTAAAAGGGAGAAGAAGGATATGTCATTAGTTTAAGTGATGACACTGTTACTGTACATGCCTGGTACCCGGATCAGGGGGCCCTCATATTTCGATTATCAAGGGGGATTCCAGGTTCGAGGCTCACATCAATATAGAGACTACACTGCAATGGTTGCAATAAGCGACATTCTCACCTCAGTGCACTGCACTCTTACCTCCCTGTGGCACCCCAACCTCACCACGGCCGTTTGACCGAGGTGCATGGTGCCTCTCCAGCTCCAGGGCCTCCTGCTCATATTGCCTGAGGATGAGAAGGTGTGGGGGTCCCCAACCAGTATGCAACCTCTCAGCATTGTTATGGGATGTCTCCTCCTGAAAGGACAGAGGAGCATTGATGAGTCCACTCTCTACCTGCAGCACCATTGCAGCCTGGCCAACCCCACCTGAGGAACCTCACAGGGCTCAGCCCATTCGTGACCCTGGAGCTGTAAGACACTCAGTCCAAGCAGCCAGGGCTCAGCCCCTTGGCCAGCTCCTGCCTCATTGGCATTTGCCCCTCACACTCTAACACCTCTGAGGTCCAAGGGGGGGATGGGCAGCTCTTAACTGCTGTGCTAAGTGACCCATGTCAACACGGTTTTCACCCTCCCCGATCGCAGCAGATTGTTGAAGCGTTTCCGAAACTGGACCCATCGTGGCTGCTGACCCTGGATGCCACCTCCTCCCAGGCCCTTTTGGTGAGGTTGGGGGCCTCTTCCTCCTGTCTCTGGGGACAAGGGTTTCTCTCTTTGCTGCCACCTCCCCCAGGAGGGCTGTGAGGCACTCGTCCGAGAAACATGGGGCTGACTGCCCTGCTGACCTGCCCTCCCACCTGCCGTGTCCACCCGCTACGGTCTCCATTGACAAGGCTTCCACATCCTTCCGTGACAGCCTTCCAGGAGCTGCCAAGGCCGCACTTGGCCACCATTGGGCCTGGTGGACATCATGCCCCCACCCGACCCTTCGCGCTCATTCCCAAGCTGCACATCACGCTGGGTGGGCCTTAATTGGCCCATCGCGTGGAATCGTGGAGCGCTGCCAATCGTGGGTAGTGGTCGGCTTCCTGACCACCCCCGCCTGCCCCTCACCCCCCCGACCCCGCACGCCAAGGGTAAAATTCTGCCCCAGGTCTCCCCTCCTCCCTTCACCTTAACTTCAGCAGCATCTTGTCCAGTTCCCTTCTTTAATTTGTCTGGTAGGGAAAAACAGATAATTAGGAATGTGGTAATGTCATTCAGCACTGACTCTATCTGAAGGAATTACTAACCTTTAACTGCTTTAATTTTCCAAAGTCATAATGGAGATGAGGACCCAGGATTTATTTTGCCCTGACCTTTGCCCACGGGCCAATATGATCGTGTTTCTGCCGTGTTTTCAGGATGTTCCTCGCACTTGACCTGATCCAAAACTCTTTGAAACAGCAACACACACTTATTGAATTCTTTACTGAATTTGTAGAACTGCCAAATAACTACCCTCCTTCAACCCCAGAAAAAAAGTTTAAATCCAGCCTCGTGTGGTACTAGTTCAAAGATAACAATTGACTGGCAATTAGGCAGAAAGAACCAAACGATGACAAGTAATTACAAAATCTGTGCTCCTGAAGCCGACAAAGCAGAAAACCTATTCAGGCCAGAACATGTGTGCGTTTTTCTCAACTGAATCCTTTTCACCTACATTACAAAAAAACATTTTCAATCCCATTCATTTTTTGCTTTTTATAGAATTTTTGTTGTATGCAAAATGGATGCAGTAGTTGCTGGTTTAACCATGGTAACTGCAGCACATAAACATAATAAACTGGATGTGAAATTGTGGAACACCTGTGACCACCTGTAATATAAATGGTTCTTTTGTTCATTCTTTCTGCTAAAAAATCCATGTCAATTCTACCCTTTCCCGAAAGGAAATCAATTGTTTCAACTGTAGTGATTGACAAACACACAGGAATTATACTGAGGATGGATTAAGTTTAAGTATTGGTGAAATAGCCAGACAATTTTGTACCTAAAGATAAACAAGTTAATTGAGTATTTTGCAGTTAGTCACTAACGTTTAATTGCTGAAGTGAAAGCATTTATTCTCTGGAAATGAGTGCAGCTTACTTTGGTTAAATACATGCCAATGGCAATTAAATACACAATTCAGGAAATGTCTGTCAGACTAATATGATTGAGAATTTTGTAATGATTATTTTAAAAAGTTTCCGAAAATAAAACTGAGACCACGAGATGTTAATTGTGGAACTGAATCCCAGTGGACAATAAATTCAACCAAACAGAGCTTTGAAGATAGAAATTTTTAAAGCCAGCAATGTTTATATGTAGATATATTATATATAGATATAAAATATACATACATGCCTCCAAAGGAAATAGCCTGGAGGTGTTTAAGCTTGCCAGATATAACAATATTGTTACAAATAAGACTGTTTTTTCAGTTGCTCTACTTGCCTTTATTGCAGTGGTCTTAGTCTGTAGCTCTGTAGTCTCCATTACACACAGCACACCCTGTGTAATTGTGGGCAACGTGATACAAGTTAACCTGAAACTCGTTCCATTACTGCCATTTTCACATTCAGGAACAATTAAATGCTACAATTCAAAGGCACTGCAATCGATGAGAAAAGTTAAAGCTGGATTCCAAACTGACTTTGTCCCTCAATCAATAAATAATCCTCCTCTTGTTATTGCATCATTTCAATTTTACAGCAGATTGCAACCAGTTCCTGTAGTGGATCTTTAATTGATGAATAGACTGGGATATTTGCTACCCCAAGTGATGTGCCAGCCATGTTGAGACTACAACCTAATCCAGTTTAACTGTCGGAGGCTGACTTCCTACCCCTGCCCCTAGTGTTGTGGACAGGTGATATGTACAGACCATCTCCATATTGATAAAGATAAGGATGTTGCTATTGTAACTGTCTGGCTGTCAACTTTAGTTTTTGTTTATCAAATACTAAGCTTAAAAAATGCTAATTCACTCCCTTATTCAACAACAGCCTTTATTTATATAGAGCCTTTAGTGGATAAAACATCACAAAGGGTTTCACAGGAGCATTGTAAAGCAAAATTTAACACTGAGCTATATAAGGATGTGGTAGCTGCCAAAAGTTTGGTCAAAGAGGTAGGTTTTAAGGACTGTCTTTAAAGGAAGGAGTGGAGGTAGAGAGGCTGAGAGATTTAGGGAGGGAATTCCAGAGCATGGGCTTGGCTGCCAATGGCGAAGTGATCGGAGTAGGTAATGTTCAAGAGGCCGGAATGGGAGCAGTGCAGAGATCTCCGAGAGTTGCAGGAGGAGGTTCCAGATATCGAGATGTATTGCAGCAGAAAATCATCCAGATCCAGGATACCTCCCACTTTATGTCCGTACCACAAAAATACAGTTTTCCTATCAGGTGAAATACGGATTAAATATTTGTGCTGTCCCATTCCTCCTGCATCGCAGGAAACTCAACTTCAGATCAGGAGGAGGACCGAATTTTTATTCAGCAGACAACTCAAACTGAATCAATGAGCACTGATTGCAAACCTTTCGTTTATGGATGCCAATCAGGAGCTGCCAATCATTCCTTAGTCCACTGCCAGCAGAAAGGTGTCATGTACTTTTTCAGTAACTTAGTTATAGAGAATAATTGATCAGCAGCTGATTATATCTACATACTCAGGACTTCAGCGAACATCTGAAGTTCTGTTTGCATTTACCATTGGGGTTCTCATTGGGTGACTGAGAACTAGTGAATGTATAGCAGTTTTGAGAAGGAGAAACCAGCAATACAATGAAGGGTTACATTTACAATCCCCTCCATGATGTGTTCGCAATGCCAGATATAGTTTTGGGGTAGGTCTGAGCTGAAGCGAGGGGAGGGTGATTACAAACCAAAGCTTTTAATTTCTGCAAAAACTCTTTCAATCGTCTGTTGTATCTTTAACTGGCAGCTAATCAGTGGAAGCGGGGTTGCCAAACCTCCAGGATTGGCCTGGAGTCTCCAGGAATTGAAGTTCAATCTCAGGGACATTGAAATCCAGGAGAAAAATCATGGGGACATTTAAAAAGTTTTAAAAAAAATATTCTTTGAACAGTTCTCTTTACCAGATATAAAAATATTGAACATGGGGGAATACAGGGCTGTTTGGCTGACAGTCAAGCATTATCCAATTGGGTAATGAGTCTTTTTGCTTTCCAATTGGCGGAGGAAGGCCGTATGTCACAAGGATGGATGTGTTGGCCGACTAATGGCTGGAGCGTGGGGGCAAGTCACGTGATGAAACCTCCAAGAGCACATTTAATCAAAGTTGGCAACCCTAAGTGGAACCCATGGAAAAACAGAGTCAGTGACTGTTTCCAGCTGTTTGTCCAGGGTTTCTGTCTGATCATCTACTGAAGTTATGGCAGTAGATGGAGAAAACTGCAGAATTCAAGGGCCAGAGGATGAACCTCAGGCAACTGCAGATCATGCCCGAGTTCCACTTGGCAGAAATCTGTGGAAAAATTTGTCCTCGATTTCCTAACTAAAAAATAACATGGTCAACGGAGGTTTATACATCGAATCATCCAACCATAGCATGGCTCCAGCACACAAGGAACCATTCGGCCTCTCGAATCCATGAAGCACTCGCTGCGAGAATAATTTACCTAGTCCCACTCTGCTGGCATTTCCTCTGAATTGGGGTTTTGCTGTATCACAGTTGGATAAGAATGAGTTGTTTGTGGCCCTGCCAAAGGATTTCCTGCCATTGAATGAAGGGTAATGGGCCAAGCCACAGTCTGACGCTAGTGAAGCCATGTATCAGCTGAGACCACTGAAAGGAAAGGGAAACTGATAACTAGGCCTTGGACTCTGCACTGACTCTGAAACTCAGACTTCGGTCATCGTCTCCATTCTCAAAAGAATTCCAGCAGGAAGTTTCCTGAAAACATATGAGTTCTCCTCAAGGTGATGCCAGATGATATTTTAGGATTGTAACACATTGTGACTTCAGGCATCGCTTGCACTATATCCACTGAAATTTCAAATGTACAGCAGCCAACAGATATAAATGTTAATGACGATGTTTCCTTACAGCCGTGTCTATAAATATAAAAAGATAGCGAAAAGATACAAGTTAGTCCAAATTTATAAAAGCCAGCATCTTCGATAAAAATACGAGACACTGACCTTTTTATCACCGTATAATGATCCAGGGTATGTACTCTCGAGTAGAATTTGTACTCTTCAATTGGAAAATCCTTTCAAGTTAAACAGGTCAATGAATATTTGCATTTATTTAATGTAATATCAAACTGAAACATTTTAAATGAATTACTTTATAATGCAGTGGCTGTTGTACTGGCAAATGCTGCAAGCGTCAGCAATCTCCCCCCGACAGCAGTGAGCTAACCGTCCAGTTAATCTGTTTTTAGATGCTACTGGTGGGGACCAAATGTCTACTTCAATGTATTACAAAATAGAACAAGCAAAATAATATTAGTTGAGTAATGTTCCAAGGAAACAACATGACTTGAGACTTACCTGAAGCCCTCAGTGTCGATTGCCTTGTAACATATTGTGTACATACATTACACTGAATACAGAATTTCCCTGTAACCGGCAACAATAACATGAGGCTGGACTGGCAAATACTAATCACATGATATTGTTTTTCTTTAGGCTAATGTCATTAAACGTGGTTATACCCTAAAGCTGGACAAACAGGCCAATCTTAGGGCTGTGCAATTCTATAGCTGCGCTTGAATGTTGCGATATTTTGATCCTAGGAATAGTTACCAATTACAAAGGAAAATTATTTCAGCAATTTTGGTGTGGAACCCATGTATCCTATATTCTGTACCACCATTGGTCAGTGTGGGGAATCCAAGATGATGGCAAATATATTGTAACCCATTTTTATTTTATTTATTCAGTCACGGGGTGTGGGTGTTGCTGGCTGGGCCAGCATTTATTGCCCATCTCTAATTGCCCTTGAGAAGGTGGTGGTGAACTGCCTTTTTGAACCACTGCAGTCCATGTGGTTTGGGTACGCCCACAGTGCTGTTAGGGAGGGAGTTCCAGGATTTTGACCCAGCGACAGTGAAGGAATAGTGATATATTTCCAAGTCAGGATGGTGAGTGACTTGGAGGGGAACTTCCAGGTGGTGGTGTTCCCATCTATCTGCTGCCCTTGTCCTTCTAGATGGTAGTGGTCGTGGGTTTGGAAGGTGCTGTCGAAGGAGCCTTGGTGAGTTCCTGCAGTGCATCTTGTAAATGGTACACACTGCTGCTACTGTGAGTCGGTGGTGGAAGGAGTGAATGTTTGTGGATGGGATGCCAGTCAAATGCATTGCTTTCTGATGGACAGTGTTAGGCTTCTTCAGTGTAGTTGGAGCTGCACTCATCCAGGCAAGTGGGGAGTATTCCACCACACACCTGACCTGCACCCTGTAGATGGTGGACAGACTTTGGGGAGTCAGGAGATGAGCTACTTGCTGCATGAATCCTAGCCTCTGATCTGCTCTAGTAGCCACAGTATTTATATGGCTGGTCCAGTTCAGTTTCTGGTCAATGGTAACCCCCAGGATGTTGATAGTGGAGGATTCAGTGAATGCCATTGAATGTCAAGGTGCAATGTTTAGATTCTCTCCTGTTGGAGATGGTCATTGCCTGGCACTTGTACGGTGTGAATGTTACTTGCCAGTTGTCAGCCCGAGTCTGGATATTGTCCAGGTCTTGCTGCATTTCGACATGGACTGCTTCAGTATCTGAGGAGCTGCAAATGGTTCTGAACATTGTACAATCATTAGCAAACATCCCCGCTTCTGACCTTATGATGGAGGGAAGGTCATTGATGAAGCAGCAAAAGATGGTTGGGCCATCCTACAGTGATGTCCTGGAATTGAGATGATTGACCTCCAACAACTACAACCATCTTCCTTTGTGCTGGGTATGACCCCATCCTGAGACTCTTGCATGACAACTAGATCACCACCGTCCTAAGTGGAGGATGTGAAACTGACACATTTCACATCTGGACTGGGGTCTGTTCTGATGCATCAGATGATATGTTCCAGGTGGGCCAAATCCACAAGGGAAACTTGGTCGCGCTATGACAATGGTTTTGCAATTTATATTTATTAAGAGAAGGTGCGTGCACTGAATTCAGAAGTAACGAGCCCACCAAGACTTTTAGAGATTTAAAAAAATAAATTGAAATATTTATTAACAAAACAAAAGATTTCATGCACATACATAAGACTGCAATTACTTAATATTATAACAAATCCTAAAATGCCTAATTATCCTGACTCCCAGTTACACATCCCCTTTAAGGCCTAAATAGATTTTAGATTTAAAACAAAACCAGCAAGCTAACACAGTACAGCTTGACAGTGGAATTCCTAATGGCTTTCCTCAACTTCAGTTACTTTACATAGCAGACTTATGCACAAACGACTGGAGGCTTCTTGAAGGCTGTTTCTGCTCCTTTTAGATCTTAAATAGCCTTCTCTTCACACAGCCTTTCATTCTCCTTTATATATGTTTCTCTCTCTTTAATATGTAAGTTCTATTGTTGCATATGTCTTTGGAACTGTATCATTGTCATAATTTAAAAACTTTCATGTTGCCAATATTGTCAGTAACCTTTGGGAAAAATAAACATACTCCTTAGCCTTGCTTATCTGGCTAGTTGTAAACAGACTAACATCCCTTTAAATCTAAACAATCCCTTCATTTATCTAAAAAAATGCAAATTCCTTTCACACTTTACATGCTAAGCCAGCGTTCATGTTTACTCGTTAGCATTTCAAACATTTCTACGCCTAGCTTCTTTTGATAATCCCAAACTTGTAGTCTACCTAACTCCAAATGTAATTAAATCACACAGGCAAACCCAACTATAATCATACCTATAAACCTACTGTACAACAAACCAGAAACATATTATGAAAATTATTATACTTTTGTAACAGATCAAATAAGGATGCGTGATTTCCCCCACCTTGTTCACCATTTACCTGTCCATCATCATCCACCTCATCCGAGATTGACTATCATCTGGTGTCAGCATTCAGTATCGTCTAGAAGGGAAGCTCTTCAACCTTGGTCATTTCCGGGCAAAACCAAAAGTCATCACCATGGACATCCACGACCTTCAGTTTGCGGGTGACTGTTGCATGATGGCTCACTCTGTACAGGACAGGCAAAGGAGGCTTGACCTCTTCAAAAGCTTGTATAAGAGGCTCAGCCTGTCCTTAAACATTGCCAAAACATAGGTCCTTCACCAACATTCTCTGGACCAGTTGAGTATTCCCCGTGCCATCCATATAGATGGGGTGGCTCTGGAGTATTTGCAGCACTTCCCTTATCTCAGCAATCACCTCTCCTAAGGGATTACCAGCGCTGAGTTAACTGTGCCAGCGCTGCCTTCTTCAAGCTGCGCCAATGTGCCTTTGACCACAGGGACCTTTGCAAGTCAACAAAGGTTCTCACTTATAAGGCCAGTGTGTTGACCACTTTCATGAAAATATAATAATTTTCATAACGTTGTCTTGATTTACTGTAGAGGTAGGTTATTAGTGGGGTTTGGATTAGTGTGTGTATGTGTATGTATGTGTGTGTATGTGTGTGTGTTTTAATTGAATAATATTTCGGCGCAGACTAGAAGGGCCGAATGGCCTGTTTTCTGTGCTGTAGTGTTCTATGGTTCTATGGTTCTATGAATTGCAGACAGCTAGTCTGGAGCTTTTGAGTTGCCAGCTCACCTCTGATCCTGATTTCTTGACAGAAATCTTTGTATCCTCACTGGCTACGGGTGAGGTCCCAGCGGACTGGAGAATGGCCAATGTTGTTCCATTGTTTAAGAAGGGTGGCAGGGATAATCCAGGAAATTACAGGCCGGTGAGCCTTACGTCAGTGGTAGGGAAATTATTGGAGAAGATTCTTCGTGACAGGATTTACTATCATTTGGAAACAAATGGCTTATTAGTGAGAGGCAGCATGGTTTTGTGAAGGGGAGGTCGTGTCTCACTAACTTGATCGAGTTTTTCGAGGAAGTGACAAAGATGATCGACGATGGAAGGGCAGTGGATGTTATCTACATGGATTTCAGTAAGGCCTTTGTCAAGGTCCCTCATGGCAGACTGGTACAGAAGGTAAAGTCGCACGGGATCAGAGGTGAGCTGGCAAGATGGTTACAGAATTGGCTTGGTCTTAGAAGACAGAGGGTAGCAGTGGAAGGGTGCTTTTCTGAATGGAGAGCTGTGACTAGTGGAGTTCCGCAGGGATCAGTGCTGGGACCTTTGCTGTTTGTAGTATACATAAATGATTTGGAGGAAAATGTAACTGGGCTAATTAGTAAGTTTGCAGATGACACTAAGGTTGGAGGAGTTGCAGATAGTGAAGAGGATTGTCAAAGGATACAATGGATATAGATCGGTTGGGGACTTGGGCGGAGAAATGGCAGATGGAGTTTAATCCGGACAAATGCGAGGTAATGCATTTTGGAAGGTCTAATACAGGCAGGAATTATACAGTAAATGGCAGAATCCTTAAGTGCATTGACGGGCAGAGGGATCTGGGGCTACAGGTCCACAGGTCACTGAAAGTGGCAACGCAGGTGGATAAGGTAGTCAGGAAGGCATATGGCATGCTTGCCTTCATCGGCAGGAGTATTGAGTATAAAAGCTGGGAAGTCATGCTGCAGCTGTATAGAACCTTGGTTAGGCCACACTTGGAATATTGCGTGCAATTCTGGCCACCGCATTACCAGAAGGATATGGAGGCATTGGAGAGGGTGCAGAGGAGGTTTACCAGGATGCTGCCTGGTCTGGAGGTTATTAGCTATGAGGAGAGGTTGGAGAAACTCGGATTGTTCTCACTAGAGCGACGGAGATTGAGGGGCGACTTGATAGAAGTTTACAAAATTATGAATGGCATAGACAGAGTAGATAGTCAGAAGCTTTTTCCCAGGGTGGAAGAGTCAATTATCAGAGGACATAGATTTAAGGTGAGAGGAGAAAACTATAGAGGAGATGTGCGGGGCAAGTTTTTTACGCAGAGGGTAGTGAGTGTCTGGAATTCGCTGCCAGAGGAGATGGTGGGAGCAGGTACGATAGTGGTGTTTAAGAGGCAGCGTGACAAATACATGAATAGGATGGGAATAGAGGGATACGGACCCCGGAAGTGCAAAATGTTTTAGTTGACGGGCAATATGATCAGCGCAGACTTGGAGGGCCGAAGGGCCTGTTCCTGTGCTGTACTTTTCTTTGTTCTTTGTTAACCCTGAGCTCCATGGGGGGGTGGGCGCCAGACCTTAACACTTCCCCACACTGACCCATGCCAGCACGGTGCTCACCCTTGCTAAGTGTAGCAGGTTGTTGAACCTTTTGTGGCACTGCACCCGTGTGCGCCGCACAACCTCGTGGCTGCTGACCTCGGCAGTCACCTCCACCGAAGCTTTTTTTGCCAGATGCAGTGTCCTCCTCCTGTCAGCTCTGGGGACGAGGGTGCCCCCCCTGACAGCCGCCTCCTCCGAGAGCTCAGTAAGACACTCGTCCGAAGACCAAGGGTCCGAGTGCCCACCCGACCTGCCCTCCCGCCTGGTGTCTCCAGCTGCTGTTGATGCTGTAGCTTCAGTCTCCAGACCGCAGGATAGGTTCTTCCCTGGCAGTTGTCAAGGGGCTGCCTCTGCCATTTTTAAACCTCCTGCTGGGCTACCATTGGACCCAGCGCCTGCCGGGCCCTTCCCGAACATTGGGGAGATGCGTTTCACGCTGGATGGGCCTTCATTGGCCAGCACGGAATCGCAACAGGAGCCGATCGTGGTTGGGGACCTGTTTTCTGACTGGCCCCGGGCCCATCGATCACATGCGCCCGCCAAGGGTAAAATTCAGGCCAGAGTGTGTGTGAGAGAGTCAGTGATGATACCCCTTGTGCTGGTAGAGTGTGAGATCCCTGTGGACTGTATCCCTGCAAATGACTGATGGGCTTGTGAGAGTGAGCGGTGAGAGTGAGGAAAAGGTTGACTTACCCTGGCGGAGCGGATAAGATCATTCATCCTCTTCCTGCACTGGATGGCCGTCCTCCTCTGAGGAGCATTGGTGCTGACCTCCCTGATGACCCAGTCCGAAGGCGATGTTGTTAGGTTGGGGACCTCCAGCTCCCGTTATGGGGAAATGTATGTTCTGCCAGTCCGCCTGGACGTGGAGTGCCCCCAGTGCATTGTCACTGAACTTTGGGGCAATCGACCTCTTTCCTCTGGGGGTTATTCCATTGCTGGCCAAGACCAGTCCTGGGCTACAGGAAGTGATGCGTGCGCAGGTGCTGTTTAACTATGACACCTGGAAATGTGAGCGAATGAGATGACGGCTGGGCTTCACGGGTTCATGCATATATAATGAGCTGAAAATTGGGCAATCTGGTGCGGAAGCCGTCGTGAGAGCGAGTTTATCCTGCTCACCCCTGACCTTACTCTCCGGATCAGAACATTCTGCCCTAATTGAGAAACTGTGAGAACCCACCACACATGGAGCACCATCGTTTCCGATCAACCTCAAGGAAATTACCCGTCCTTCCGACAGCAAAAAATCGCATTTGGACAACATTGCGGAAGTCAATTGGGAAACGATATTTTTTGGGCTGATTTTGTGTCGTGCAGTGAGACAGGAGCAGGATCAGCATCTGTTTGGGGCAAGATGCACCTTAGAATGTAGGGGCAGGAATAAGCCATTCAACCATTCCAGCCTGCTCCGCCAAGGTACCAGCCCCTCCTCTCCTCTCTGCAGCATGGGAGGTTTGCCCACTATTATCCTGATCCTTATGGTAAGTAATTTATATAAACAGTTGTGGGACAAGCACCCAGCATCCCAAAGCTCAGGGATGAAACGCTCAAATGCCATTTTCAGAAGCTTTGTTTTTTTGTCACGATCGTTTCAGTTGGAGTGAAAACACCTTCTTGGAAGTTGCTGCATTGGGTGCGATTGTTTTTTCCGAATGAAGAGATTGAATGAGCTGAATGTTTGACAGTCAATTCAGAAGCACAAGGAAGGGATTTAGGATCTTTAACTAGAAAGCAGTTATTGACCCACTATCCATCACCATTGGCATTAGGAAACAAAGTAAAATTAAATTATAATCAGTCTTCACTGAATATTTTATTAAAATTATAACTTTGAAACTGTTCAGATGCAAGTATTTGTTTTAAGAATTGCACTGTAAGCTTTGTATCAGATATACATTCATGCTGCCGGTCCCTATTCCCATAGCTTCCAGATTACAGCTGGAACAATTTCTTCATTACTATCGCTGTCTTTGGCGTGTGTAGTGTTGAGGTCATTGTAGTTCACGGTTCCCATTAGGGATTAGCAGCTAATCAATAGCTGAATTTGTACAGGATGAGGTTTCAGGTACTTAAATGAAGTCAGAACTTTGTAAAGTTCAGATGGGGCAGGGGTGAATTTCCCCTACACAGCAGAGTTGAACAGGTAATTTCCTTCCTCACTGAATCACTATACACACTTAGCAAAACAGTGAGTGTGAAAGTAGATTTTAGATCCTTGTCACATCAGCATGTTGCAGACTTTTCTTGATTCTTGCAATGTTATTACTCGGTACGTCTCCTTTTAAATGTCAAAAGATACCAGTCACACTGAGCCAGATTATTTAATTCTATACAGAGCATCTTTTTGAGAGTATCTATTTTATATCAACAATGCATGGGGGATGGCAGGGGAGTGTCTAATATTCTTGAGTTCCAGTGGCCACCCCAGGAATAGAACCACAGGAATATGGAAAGAGATCACATTCCTTTTCCAAATGGACTCTAATCAATATAAAAGTAACCAACTGGGAAGAGGTGAGCGACCCCCTGGTAAGTTTGAACGAATCTGGAGACTGCACTCTCAAACCTTAGAGATCCTCACACCCTCCTTAAAGATAACCTGAAAAACCTGTTTATAGTGAGGATTTTCCACTAAGAGAATGAGCTGTAGGTGAGGAGCTGCTTTATTTTTCTAGCACAGGATTTGGATGTCAACGGAAAGCAAACAAAGAGCATAGACTTTCTCTCAGACCAGACAGACTGAGGAATGGTTTCAGATGGCAGGGTCAAAGTTCATCCTGAAGTGAAGAGCGTGGATGCAATCAATGGAAGGATGAAAATGGATAACCTTCCTCAAAAGATTTTAACCCAATAATAGATGGGTGACCTTTTCTGCAAGGTACTCATTATTAGAAATGATAATTACAATATTATAACAAAGGTAATATAACATTTTAAACCAACTTGCATGTTACGTTCCTACTTAAAATCTACTTAAAGTAGTCCAAACAATTTAGTAACTATAATGCAGTCACCTTTTCATCAGTGTTCATCTGTAAGGTTAGAATAGTCAGAGCTGGATAGAGCAATCACACATATCAGTATTTTAACATCTTGAATTGACTCTCTTCTGATAATGTTTCACACTTATAAGACATACAGCTAGACGGTGAATTAACCCAATTTTTCCTGGGTTTACATGGATGTCCCGCCAATGCCATGATCGATGAGTTGGAGATTCCTCCCTGCTCCCCATCCCGCGCTAACCCAACATAGCCACACGTTGGAGACTATCAGGAGTAGTCAACCTTAAAACAATATTAAAATAGTAGCCTGATCATAATTTCTGTTGAATATCTTTCTCCTTCCCCATGTGGACTGGGTAAATGTTAGCCTGGCACCTGGTACTTGCTTTACCTCCTCACAGTCAGCTTTGCCTGACCAGAGAGAAAGTACTGAGGTATCAGCATGCCTTCCACTCCACTTACCCAGAAGCACTTGTGGTAGAGCCTCAGGAAATGGATGCTCTCCGAGCCCTGTTTGGTTCTAATATTTGGGAATTTTTAATGTTTTGTTTTGATTTTCATTTTCTCTACCATAGTCACTGAAATATTCTACTTGATTAATCGGTGCTTTTTCCCTTAACAAGAAAATGAATACCTCACTATTGGCTCCTCTGTTGACTCACGGTGGGTCCATTAATCCATAACACTGCCGCTTTTGAAGAAGCCATTTGGTCTCGGAGATTAGAATATAAATTTTGGGCCGATAATAAATACTGGGATTTAATAACACGTGAGGAGAGAAGGGTTGAGTCTCAAAAAAATATGCAGGCGTAAATATTCAGATGTTTGCAACATTCAAAGCCAAAGATTGCTTGCCAAGGCCAGTGTGCAAGTCTTTCTAGATAGCTGGACAACACAGGTACAATTTCCTATGTCCTCCTCAAATTGCTGCTGAAATGATGCAGGTTTCTCCTGACTTAACAAGGGTAACAGATATAATGGGGCTAATTTTAACCCAATCTGTCCAAAGGTAAATTCAAAATAGCAAAAACAAACCTCCCTGATGTTGTTGGGAACCTACTGACCACCATTTTAACTTGGGAACTGACTCTGTTGGCAACGTATCCACTAGACACAGGCTGGTATCCCATCATTATGTGAATCAGGATCCTACAAAATTACACTAGTGTTGGGTAATGTGCATGTTCTTCCTTATTGTCATTTCAGGGCCTCGTTAAGCCTGATAGCGTCTGAAAAATAGGAACTGTGGGCTGGATTTTCACCAAGTTGGGATGACTCAGAAGCCCTTTAACAATGGAAGCTGGGACCTGATTCTGGGATTCCCAACCTCATTCCCTGGGTTCCAATTTTCGGAAGTGCCTTTTAAGAGTGCGGGCTGATTCGGGTCACGAGCTCACACCCTCCACTCCTGACCTGGCCGGCCCCATTGTGGGGATAGGCATGTCCTAGTCCTCCACAATTTTCATGGAGTCAGGCCAGGTTTTCAAAGAGTCGTGGTTCGCAGCACCTCAGAAGAGTCATGCTTATAGTCTGCCTGAAGGAACCTTAAGTTCAAAAGGTCTTGCTCATGCACCATCCATGGCCAAGATATGCAACCCGTTTGACCCCTCATACCACCCATGCCAAGCTATGCCCCCACCGCCACATGGCCCCTTATGCCCCCATGCCAAGCCCTGGCACTTCCATGTCCATGCACCCCCTATACACTGTATAGAGGCAATGAACCCTATAGTGACCATAGGATGTGTAAAAAAGCTTTAAAAACTGTAGTTCATTCATAACTTTTCATTTTCTTAAAAATTTCTATTTACCACAGCCCAATTAAAGTGTCAATTATCTAGACCCTTTAGCGTATCAATAGCTGAAACTGCAAGCACTTGATACCTCTTAACCTTGTGTAAATAAACATTGTGAAATTGACAGCAGATATCAAAGAGCCAGAGGTGTCAATCAAGCAGTGTTTTTCTTGGGTCTCAGCTGTTTCAACAGGCTAATGGATTACTGGGCTCTCAACTAAGCCTCATTATGTATTCTTAGCTAAGAGCCCAGACATTCATTAGAGTACTAAAACACCTCAGCACCAGCAAAACCATTGCTTGATTGACACCTCTGGCTCTCTGATCTATGCTGTCAATTTCACAATGGGAGGGCCTTTCTGTTTTTGTTATAACTGAAATGAAAGCCTTTTAACCAGCCTGCCTCTGCACCTGGAAGCGCCTTTGGCTGCCTCTGATCTTTATCGTGGGTCAGCTGGCCCGACGCCAGCCCACACCCACCGCCCCCCATCCTCGCAGGCAACTTTTCCTGAGGCAGGCAGGCAGAACCGAGAATTTTCCCAATCCCGGCCACCTACCTCAAGGATGAAAATCCAGCTCATGTCTAAATTCTGTTTCAATTAGGCCACCAGGTTGGTTCTCTGAATTCATTTTATTTTGCCAGTAACTATATTGCATTAAAAAGGTCTCTAATTACAACTCTCCCCTTAGTGTCATGTTTCTGATTCTGGAATCAGTATTCTCAGCATGCTGGGGATGTCATTCCGGAACTTTCTCAAGACCTCAACATTGTGCGCATGCGCGATGATGTCGGGACGCATGCCCGACATCTTTTCGTGCAATTTTACGTGCATTTGGGTCAGGCACGCACCTGACCTCAGAATACACGGTTCCCCTGCTTCAGCAGTGATTAGCTGCCAACGAATAACAGAGCAGGGCACTGGGATATGGTACCCGGGTATGGCACCATGGTAGTGGTGTTAGTGGACAGGCAATCCAGAGGAAAGAGCCTGGACTATTGACCTGGAGACATGAATTCCAATCCCACCTGTGATTTAAATTCAGCCAATTAAATAAATCTGGGGGAAAAAAAAAATGCAATGGTGACCATTGGCAGAATTTAATGGATGTTGGGGTTTTTCTGATTGGCCAACAGCTTTCTGGTCCCAGCAATGCCATTGGGAGCTGCGCTGGGACTGCATCCAGTCCTCATGATGACGAGCCAGGAGTGGGATGGAAGGTAAGTGTGAGGGATCTCAGCAAGGCCAGAACAGGAGGCTCTGACCTCAACTGGGGCTGCCCTAGGCCTGGCCGACTGACCATAAATGCACGGTGAACTTGGGGGGTGGGCGAGAGGGTGGGAGGAAAGTCATCTGCAGATTTTAACAGACCCCTCCCCAACCCAGCTGCCTGGAAACCCATCTGCAGAGCACTGTAAAACTCTACCCCATGAAACTACTGAACTTGTGTAAAATCCCATTTGGTTCATTAACATCTTTTAGGGAAAGAAATCTGCCATCCTCACTCAGTCTGGCCTATATGTGACTCCAGACCCACAGCAATGTGGATGACTCTTAACTGCCCTCTGAAATGGCCTGGCAAGCTGTCTAATAACATGCAATAAAAAGCAGCCTTTCAGCAGCACCCAGATCCTGTCAATGAATAATAAAAAAAATCCTAGTCTACACAGGACTCACCAATTTCAATCTCCAGTCTAGAGGGTTTGCTACAGAATGGAAAATCATTTAGGTTGCTGCCCTTACATAGTACCCACTGACCTGTGCTGGCTGAGAAACCTGAGCCAAAGAGCCTGTGCATAGTGTCATGACCAGGGGAGGAGAGCTTGAATAACTCCCTCTTTGTCCTCTCCTTGTTTTGTTTAACCACAACAGTTACATTGTTTGGAAAGAATATTCTTGACAATTCAGGGAGCACTTAACTGTTTATGCACTGTGATCATAAAAAAACCAATAGGACAGGTTTTCATGATCTTAGCAAAAACAGAGGTTAGCTATATTATCTTTATATTAGTTTCATTTATTATTAAACAGGTTGAAGTAAAGATAATACAATAGGCACTGACTTTTGCACACACACTCGGTTTTCACACTCACATGCACTCATGCACATACTCACTCACACACACATGCACACACACTCACACTCATACAGACATAAACACACACACATGCACAAATACATGCACTCACACATACACACATAAACACACTTATAAGCACACACACACACTCACACACACACAAACATTCTCTTACACACACACACTCGGATCAGGTTTTTACGTGTCGGCGAGTGGGGGCGGGGCCCACTCGCTGATGCGTAAAATGACACAGGTGACGTTGGGGGGAACTCCCGATGTCACCCCGCGTCATTTCAATTTTCAGGAAGGTGGGGGCGCAGCAAAATCAGCTGCGGGCCCGCTAACCTGTTAATGGCCAATTGAGGCCATTGACAGGGTCAATTCAGTAATTAAAGGACCTGCCCTTCCAACCTTAAGGTTGGTGGTCAGGCCAGGAGCCCCGGCGTGAATTAGAAAAAGCATCAAACCTCATCCATGGGTGGGATGAGGTTTCATGTAGGCTTTCAAATAATTTTGATAAAGTTTTAGCAAAAATTATGGACATGTCCCAACTCAGGTGACATGTTAGAGAAATTTTATTTTTCTATTTTTAGGTTTTTTACATTTTGATCCGATCTCCCTGAGGCTGCACTTAGCCTCGGGGAGATGAGTCGCTCTATCGTACGCATGCGTGAAAGAGCGCACTCTCGATTTTGGGAATCCCACCCCCGCCCGCACAGGGAGCGCATAGCGCTTCCCACCGGACATTGCGCTGCCCATGTAAAATGGCACCGTGCCCCAATTGGGGGCACCGATCGGAAGCACGCCTGTGTGCACCCGCCCTTCAACATCGCCCCCGACAGGGGGAGAATCCGGCCCTCGGAGTTCACGTGCACACGAATACAGATTACAGAATGGAGAAGGATGGGTTGGCAAAACAAGAGTCCATAAAAACAGTAAAAGAGCATCCGATCTGTAGTTTAACGACTCAGCTGGATTAGGCTCAATTCAATGCTCTGCGTAATTCTGATTTGAAGGTGTAGATAATTGAGTTGGTTGTTCTTTGGGACACAGTTATGCTGGGTTAGATTTTTTAAAGAAATCTCTGTCTGCAGCAGGTGATCACACTCAGTAATCAGGGCTTGGGGCTTTTAACAGGAGAAAAAAGGAGGCAGGAGGGACAAAAACAAAAAATGCTGCAAAACTCAGCAGGTCTGACAGCATCTGTGGAGAGAAAGACAGAGTTAACGTTTCGAGTCTGTGTGACTCTTCTTCAGAGCTAAAGGGCAGTAGAGATGAGGTGAAATGTTGACTGTTAAAGGGGGGCATAACAGGTGAAGCTGGATAGAAGGCCAGAGATAGGTGGAGGCAAAGGAGAGATTGTGAAAGATGTCATAAACAAAAGGTCAAAGGATTGTTAATAGTGGTGATATTGGCTGAAGGAGGTGCTAATGGTGACATTAAGAGTGGAAAGCAGAATGTGATAATGGCCGGACCAGGGTAAGCGCTCTGGAGAGTGATAGATGGCCCTAGTGGGGGTGGGGTGAGGGGAGGGGATGGTGGTGGGAAAAAAGATCAAAACGGCTAAAAGCTGGGGATAAAACAATGAATAAAAATGGAAATAAAATTTGAAAGTAATAATAGAGAAAAAAAATAAAACTTAAAAAATAAAAATGAATAAGAGAAAAGTGGGGTTTCAAAAAGGGGCTGGGGATGGAGGAGAGAGTTCACGGTCTGGAGTTGTTGAACTCAATGTTATGTCTGGAAGGCTGTAAAGGCAGGAGGGATCCCACTTGGTTCTCCCTAAGCTGCTTGTCCTCAGCTCTGCTGAGAAAACATGTTTAAAACGTACTAAGGGTTGGATTGTCATGTGACCTTCCTTCTCCAACTGCGATTTTAAAAAAGACATTGCCCGTGTATTCCCAGGGTAACTTGATTAGCTCATGTCTGGATTAGTCTTACTGGCCAGTCTCCAGCAGTTTAATAAACCAGGTGATTGCCATAGATACCTTGCTAATGAGGCAGAAGATGTGAGTCCTTTCCACTCACCTGAAGTCATGGGGCAGAATTCTCTCCCCCCGGGCGGGCGTGTGCTCGACCCGATCAGGCGTCAAATCGCCTGAGAAGACGTTGGCCGAGTGCCCCGATGTCATCCCGCATTCACAGGGTATTTCGCTTGGCAGGCGCATGCAGAAGTCGGAAGCATACCCGCCGACAATTAAGAGGGCAACGAAGCCTATTAACAGTGCAACTGTCTCTGATTTTTCATAGTCTGTCCAACCTTCCAGTGGAACTGCGTTCAACGCCTCTCCTGTTGGATGCTTTGTGGTTCGATGGTCCTAACACACAAGTGATGTGAAACAACCGGTCACCCACCACAAGTTCCTCTCAGAATCTCCATTGGCCAACTGATGGTTTGAAGAGCAGAAAGTTGCTCATTATTGGCTGCCAGCAGTGCCTTCAGGAACAGCTTTTACTCTGCTCAATGCCCCCGCCTGACCAAAAACAGGAAATGATTTTATCAGGTCCGCTTAGCTCAGTGAACCTAGCTGTGCCCTGGATATTAACACGTTAGTTGGTGCTTGAAACAATATAGGCAGAAAGACTGATTAACTGAACAAATGCTGGTAGTTTATAGGAACTAAGAACAGAGCACTAAGACATGGTGGGCACTGCTTTAAAATGAGGGGTCTCCCTTTTAGGATAGAGGTGAGGAGAAATTTTTTCTCTGAGGGTTGTGTGACTTTGGAATTCTTTGCCTCAGAAGGTGATGGAGGTGGGGTCATAGATTATTTTTAAGGCAGAGGTGGATAGATTCTTGTTAGGCAAGGGAATCAAAGGTTATCGGGGTTAGATGGGAACGTGGAAATCGAAAC
This sequence comes from Cetorhinus maximus, assembly GCF_964194155.1. Lineage (NCBI taxonomy): Eukaryota > Metazoa > Chordata > Chondrichthyes > Lamniformes > Cetorhinidae > Cetorhinus > Cetorhinus maximus. The sequence continues at coordinate 94,605,993 of NC_135899.1, read as the reverse complement.
ACAAGAAGATCAGCCATGATCTTATTGAATGGCGGAGCAGGCTCGAGGGGCCGAATGGTCTACTCCTGTTCCTATTTCTTATGTTATGTGTGCTTCTTCAATCACCTCTAGCTCTAGACTTCCTGTTAGCCAGGAAGCCCGCACTGTATAGCGATTGGTCAATGCAGTCACATGGTCAACTAACTACATTCCCTTAAAGGTACATAGTACTCAACTTTACCACATCCCTCCCCCTTTTACTTGAAAGTACAATTGACAAGCTTCACAACATCCCAGTGATTTACATGAATAACTATTTACAAGTCAAGTCGCTCAGGAGGCTTTCTCGGACGTGTCGAGCGTCGTAGCTCAACGGCCTCGGCTGGTTTTTCCGAGACCCTCCCCCTCTCAGGGGTCAACTGTCCACCAGGTTCTTCAGCGGAAGTGGGCAAGTTTGTGCCTTCGACCATCTCGGGTCCAACAGGCCCCACCGGTACTTCCAAATCATGTGACATTTCTTCCACCTGTGGTGCAGACTCAAACACAAATGATGACAGCGTTCCTTCTTGTGGGACTGTCTCTCTTCTCTGGAGATAATCCACGTGTCATCCAATTATTCGGCCGTTTACCGACACATTATAGGAGGGAGGTCCTGCCACGGTGCTCACTTCGTCTCATAGCCAATTGGGCCCCTCTCCAAAGTTCTTCGCGAGAACTATCTCCCACCGTGAAATTTCTTTCATGATTACGGCCATCATGTCTGGTCTTCTGGGCCTTTTGGCTTCTCTCCACCCTCCCACATAAATTTGACCTGATAAGAGTTAGACGGGTGCGGAGACGTCTCTTCATTAGTAATTCAGCGGGGTCAATACCGGTGATTGTGTGTGGCGTCGTCCAGTGTGAACAGGAACCGTGACAATCTGGTGCTGATGGAATCCCCGTCCAGCTTTTTCATCCCGGACTTAAAGGTTTGGACCACCCGCTCAGCCAAACAATTAGAGGCGGGCGGGGTGGGTAAGGCAAGGTTTTGATATGAGTTATTCCGTTGAGGGCTGTAAACCTGTGGAACTCCCCGCCGGTAAATGCGATCCCGTTATCCGAAACGATCACCTCCGGTAACCTGCGCACTGCAAAACTCTGTCACAAATGTCTATGGTGGCAGCAGACGTGGGTGACTGGATTTCGTAGACGTCCTTCCACTTGGAGTGGGTGTCTATTAGTAAAAGGGACATCGTGCCCAGGAAGGGCCCCAGCTAGTTGACATGGGGCCGCATCCATGTCTGCCCCGGCCATTCCCAGGGGTGCAATGGAGCTAAGAGGGAGGGGTAGCTTTTGTACCTGCTGGCATTGAAGACAACTTTTGACTAGGGTTTCGATGTCTGTGTCCATCCCTGGCCAAGTAGCTGCGCGTGGGCATTTTCACCCTACTAATGCCAGGGTGAGCGCTATGTAATTCGGTCAGTAACTTCACCCTCCTGGGGCACGATAACCCTTGCTCCCCAGAGCAATATGCCCTCCTGGCAAGTGAGCTTATCTCTGCGATTGAAATAGGGCTTCATGTCATCCGGCTTTGACTCGCCTGATCATCCATTCAAGACCTGCTCCTGGATGTGAGATAAAAGTGGATCTTGGCTTGTCCACTCACGGATTTGTTTGGCCTGGACAGGGGAGGAATCCAAAAACTTTAGTATTAAGACAAGTTCCTGGGGAATTGGAAGCTTCAAGTTGATATCTGGCAGGGGGAGCAGGTTCAGTGCGTCACCTTGTGTGATCTGGCTTCCTGATCGGTGAATAAAAGTTTATTCGTAAGCAGCCAATGTCAGTGCCCACCTCTGGATGTGAGCAGATGCGATGGGCGGTGTCACCTTAACCTCTCCAAATAATCCCAGCAGAGGCTTGTGGTTGGATATAATGTGGAAATGGCGACTGTGGAGGTATTGATGGAATTTCCAAACACCAAACAGAACAGACAAACCCTCCTCTCAATTTGAAAATATCGTCGTTTTGCAGCACTGACCGTGCGGGATGTATAACCAATGGGTCTTTCGGAGATATCCACCATCCTACGTGAATGTACGGCCCCTGCTCCATAAGGGGATGCATCACAAGTTAAAATCAATTCTTTCTTCGGGTCAAAGTGGACCAGGAGGGCCCATGATTTTATGAATTGCTTTACCTTCAGAAACACATCCTGGTGTGGGGCTTGCCAAATCCATTTCTGGTTTCTTTTAAGCAATGCGTACAATGGATCCAGTATGGTTGATGGGTTTGGGAGAAATCGCCCACAGTAGTTTATCAAGCCTGAGACGGCCTTTGGTTCTGTCGTGTTTCTTGGTGCAGGTGCCTTGCGAATACCTTGACTGTTTCTTCCACGGGACGCAGACCCTGCGTGTCAACCTTATGACCCAAGTAAACTATCTCTTTGCCTTGGAAAATACATTTTTCTCGCTTCGAGCACACCCCCTGCTTGTGAGCAGCATTTCAGCACTTCCTCCAAATTAGCTCAGTGTTCTCCATCAGTTCATCCAGTGACTAAGACATCATCCAGATAAACAACAACATGGGGCAGTCCCTGAGGCAGAGTTTTCATGGTACGTTGGAAAATAGCACAGGCTGATGAGACCCCAAAGGGTAGTCGAGTGTATTGATACAATCCTCGCTGTGTATTGATGGTCACAAATTCCCTGGAGCCCTCTTCCAACTCTACCGGCTGGTAGGCGTGGCTCATGTCGAGTTTTGAATATGTGATGCCTCCTGCCAATTTCGAATATAGTTCGTCAATCTTCAGTATCGGGTGTGTATCAAGAACAAAAACAAAAATACCTGGAAAAACTCAGCAGGTCTGACAGCATCTGGGAAGAGGAACACAGTTAACGTTTCGAGTCCATATGAAAATTTTCTATATGTTTTAGTTCTGTTGAAGAGTCATACGGACTCGAAACGTTAGCTGTGTTCCTCTCCGCAGATGCTGTCAGACCTGCTGAGTTTTTCCAGGTATTTTTGTTTTTGTTCTAGATTTCCAGCATCCGCAGTATTTTGCTTTTATTGGGTGTTTATTAAGTTTGGTCACTCTGTTTACAGTTAACTAATGAGGGGAATAGATAGAGTGGACAGGATAAAATTGTTTCCCTTGACAGAGAATTCTAGAACCGGGGGACATAGATTCAAGATAAGTGGCAGAAGGTGTAGGGGGGATATGAGGAAGAACTTTTTTACACAGAGGGTAGTGGGTGTCTGGAATTCGCTGCCCAAGTTGGTGGTAGAGGCAGAAACTCTAAACTCTTTTAAAAAGTACCTGGATCTGCATCTTAAGTGCTGTAAACTGCAGGGCTATGGGCCGGGTGCAGGAAGGTGGGATTAGAAAGGGCACCTGGGTGTCCTTGGGCTGGCATGGACAAGATGGGCTGAATGGCCTCCTTCTGTGCTGTAACTTTTCTATGGTTCTATGGTTCTAGCTTATAGTCACTGCATAAGTGAACACTTTGCTCTGGTTTCAGTCCGGGTACTATGGGTGCTGCCCACTTGGAAAATTGCGCCAGTTGTAAGATACCCAACTTTTCCAGCCTGTTTAACTCGGTCTCAGCCTTGCCCTGTTGACCATAAGGGACTGGCCTGGCTCTGATAAATCTGGACGTTGCGTTAGGGCCTACATGGATTTTGGCTTGTAGCCCACGAATCCTTCCTAGCTCATCACTGAAAATGGAAGCGTACTTTTGTAACATTTACTGTAAGTTTCTCGTTCTGATTTGAAGAATCTCGGCTCATTGCAATTTAATCTTTTTCAGCCAGCTGCAACCAATTAAACTGGGGCCCACCCCAGCTACTGCTGTAAGGGGTAAATTTACAGACTGATCCCCATACTGCACCAGGACTTGACGTATCCCTTTCACTCTTATCTCTTTGCCTGTATATGTTTTTAATTCGTGTCTGATTTTTCCAAACTCAAAGGATGGGCTCCTTTATTCAAGTATCTGAACGCATGTTCTCCTGTGACACACATCGACGCCCCAGTATCCACCTCCATCTTGGTGGGTTGTTCATTGACTCTAATGACTACCTGGATTGGTTCAGTTCTACCCACTTTCAGGCTGTATAATGAATTGATGTCAGATTCTGCTTCCTCTGGTTCTTCAATGAGACAGATTTCGCGATTTCTCCCGTTGTTTTTAAAATGCTGTCTCAGCCAATCCTGACGGTGCCGCACATTATGTGACCATTGCGTTGGTAGAAAAAGCATCCGATATTTCTGACCTGTTGCTCGCCTGCAGGCTGCCTGGATGCATTTTTCTCATTAACGTTGTGGGATTCACTGTAGTGCTGTTGATCTTCAATGGTCTGTAGATAGAGGGCGTTCCCTGTCTTTCTGCGGAGTCCGATGTGTCACACCTTTTGTTACCAGCCCTTCCCGCTCGACAAGATGGACGGCGCCATTTTGTGTATCTTTTATTGCCTCCAAGTCTCTAACAGCCTCTCCATGGCTGTTGCCAATTCTAATGCCTCACTGAAGTCTTTATTAGCTTCAGATAGCAATTATTTTTGAATAGCATCATCCCTGTTTCCGCACATCAATCAGTCTCTCAGCAAGTTCTGAACTCACAACATTCCGTTAATTCCTTTAAAGCAGCTACATAGCCAGCGATTGTAACTGATTGTAACAGCGATTGAGGGCTTTGGCTTCAGGTAGATTTTTACAATGTTTACTAAATTGTGGAAAATCTTTGTATCGGGGGAGTTAGGGGACATGAGGCTGCGGATCAGTCCATATGTTTTGCTTCCCTCATGTGGACAAAAGAATCGCCCTCTTCTTGTTCTCCCCTGTGGTGTCGTTAGCGGTAAGGAAGAACGCTAGGCATTCGACGTAATGAGACCAGTCATCGGAAACAGGGTCAAATGATTCAAGATGCCCAGACCACAGCATACTCGATGACTAAAGAGACTGTGCTTTCAAACAGCTTTCAAGGTAGTGGCAAATTAACATAAAAGCAACAGCATGTTCTGATGAAGAGTCACACAGACTCGAAACGTTAACCCTGTCTTCCTCTCCGCAGATGCTGTCAGACCTGCTGAGTTTTTCCAGCTATTTTTGTTTTTGTGGCAAAGTAGCCTAGCTGGCTTACTGCGGCTTTCCTGATTGTCATCAATTGATCCGATTGATCCTCATCACCAGTTTAATGTTTTTGGTTATCAGGTTCGCTTAGTCCGGTGAACCTAGCTGCGCCCTTGATATTAACACGTTAGTTGGCGCTTGAAACAATACAGGTAGAGAGACCGATTAACTGAACAAACACTGGTGGTTCATTGGAACTAAGAACAGAGCACTAACACCATGTGTGCTTCTTCAATCACCTCCAGCTCTAGACTTACAGTTACCCAAGAAGCCCGCACTGTAAAGTGATTCGTCAATACAATCACATGGTCAACTAACTACATTCTCTTAAAGGTACATAGCACTCCACTTTACCACAGAGGTGGTGAGGGGGATTGGTGCAAGGAACGTGATTAGGGGGATGGATGGGAGGAACCAAAACATGCACTTGTGTGAAAGGGGTTAAAAGTGTGAGGCAAAGCTCGCTTTAATGATGGGGGGAGGGGGCAAGGGTGGGAGGGACCAGTGGGGGAGGAGTGAGAAATCAGAAGCAACATCTCTGGAATTGGGTGTTGCTGAAAGGTTCAGTAGGAAACCTGGAGTCAAACCTATGGGGAAGCAGATGGAAAGTGGGGGCAGTGCTCTGGGGAAACTGCACCGGGCTGGCTGAATGTTTCAAATTAACCAAAGTGTACACTTTATCACTATGAAAATTCAAAATGTGACTGGGATCAATGCCCAGACCCCCTGAGAAACCCATCACCAGTTGGAGGGCAGCATTTAAGAAAATTGTTACAATTCTAAATTTGTTGCTGATTAGAATGTCCTATAGTCTGTAAGACTGAGGTTATTAGATTTTAAGTATTGTTATGAATGAAAATGAAACATTGGCCAGGATTTTCTGTCCCTGTTGACGGAGGGTGGTGGGCAACATGGTGGGCGAGAGTGGAAAATATGGCGAGACGGCTAAAAATGGGATTCACGTCATTGTGAACCCAGTTGGCGATCGGCTGTTCCACCCATCAATGGTGCCTGTGTTTCCTGCTGCAGCATTTCAGAACATCATTTTAATAAATTTGCATCTTATTATAAGCCCTGCTCGTCAGAATCATTCACTGGACCATCCGAGCTGGTCAGTGTGTAATCAGAGCAACGTCCCTCACAATAGGAGAGAAGCGAGAGGCACCTGGAGACCTGCACTACGCTCGTGACTTCGCAGATCATCAGGCAGCACCCGCGGTGACCAGTGCCCCGCTGTGCCAGTGGCACCACATCACTGTCGGGGGGGGACTCACAGGCCAGTCTCTAACCTACAGACCAGCGGGAAGATGGGGGTGGCTTTTAATGGGCTGCAGGGTTAGGGCTGGACAGGGGAAGTGGGGGAGAACTGGCCAGAGGCGTGGGCAGGGACTGCTGGGCTAGGCCAGTACTGAGTGGGGAAGGTTGCACATGACGGGGGTGGGGTGGGGGTGGGGGAGGGCGGGGTTGTGAGTGGGGGGGTTTACGTTGAACAGTGTAAGTGGCCTCAAGATGGGGATGTGTGAGGCCCACATGAATCATAGGCACATCCACTTCAAAATGTTCAGTGGTTGACAAACGGACATGCAGCAGAAGCATGAGGGGCTCGAGGATGGGGAGGTCTGTGAGGGAGGGAAACCTGAACATGAAGCGCCTCTGGGACGATGGGAGGGGTTTCCATACTCACACAGGGAGGGTCCAGGCTGGTCTGACAGTGAGAGCTCAGACCCACTATCCTCCAACCTGCAGCAATGGCACAGTCCAAAATTAAAATGAGGAGAAACTCTGCTGGTGAGGGGTCTGAGGGCCAATTGGAGGAAAGCTACATGCACTGGGGGCAGGGGGGAGCTGATTAAAGGGGCATCCAACTGAACTGTGCATTCCCAAATGAGGAGAGAGGCTCAGTTGAGACATGTTAGGAGCCTTTCAATGACATTGCAGGGAATCAGGAAAGTGAAACAAAGATGCCCATTCATATGGGAATAATCCCGCAAAGTGACACTAATCAATCTCCTTGTATTAACCTCTTGTTCACAGGGTGGAAATTCCCCAGAGTAATAACAAACTCCAGAGCGATTGGGCGACCGGACAAGCTCCAGAAGCCTGTTCGAAAGTTGGTGCAGGATGGTTCACAGAAGAGAAGCCTCAGACCCTCCCTCAAATAATCTCAAACCCTGAATGAACATTGACCCTCATGTTTATTCCCGAGAGTGTAGTATTAGAGTGCAGTGAATGAAGATCCCAGTGCCTGGGCCAAAAGCAGCAAATCCAAGGTCCTGGTCAAAGCGATGTCACAGCAGCCGGTCACGTCAAGGTGGGTGGAGGGGGGGGAGGAGAAACTTGAAATGCACCCTTCACTGGCCATCATTTCAGGGGCGAGTACTCTCGACACGGGAACAAAGCTCTTCAATCCACATTCACTGACGAGTCATTGACAGAAAGAGGACTCTTGGAGACTAATGCTGACTCTTGTCTGTTTCTCATTGTTACTGCAGAGAGGAGACCATCAGGAAGATGGAGGCTGGATATATCGCTACCGCATTATCGTTTAGGGCAGGAGAGAAGAAGGAGAAGATTGTGATGGAGGCACCTGGATCACCAAAGGGAGGAACAAAACCCTCAAGACCAAGGGGCAGCAGGACCCCCTCTGGATGAAGAGGATGAGGCTCAGAGAAACATCGTATGTAAGTGACTCACAAGACCGAGGGTGTAAAGAACTCGCATGTCTTATCTGCGGATGAGCGAGAGACAATGTCGCCAATGCCTCCACATCTCCAAGGATCCAGAGACTCACATTTGCCACAGTCTCCAGAGATTGGCACCACAGGGACTGGGAGAACATCCATTGCCAGTGGCTCTGAGAGTAACGGCCACTCTGAACTTCTACACCAGTGGCTCCTTCCAGGTCTCCACTGGGTCCCTCTGTTGGATCTCTCAAGATTTGACTCACAAATACATTCATGAGGTCACAGACATCCTTTTATCCAAGGCGCACAATTACATCAGCTCATTCAGAGACCGAGTGAGCCAGGACACAGGAACACTGGGCGTTGCTGAGATTTCCGGATTCCCCCAGGTGCCGAGTGCCATCGACTGCACTCATGTGAGTATAAAAGCTCCTGGTAACAGGCACTCCAACACAAACAGGAAAGGATACCACTTGCTCAATGTACAGCTGGTCTGTCACCATAACAAACTGATCCTGCAGGTTTGTGCCAGATCCCCAGGAACCTTCCGGAACTCATCCACCTCGAGTAGATCCCGGATCCCGGATATCTTCGAGGGACCATACAGGATCCAGGGCTGGCTCCTCGGTGACAAAGGGCACCCACAAATGATGTAGCTGATGATGCCCATGCGGCAGCCTCAGACTCCCACAGAGAGAAGGTACAACGAGGCTCATGCAGTTCCTGAACATTGGTGGGACACACAATAGGGATCCTAAAGACGCGATTCCAATGCCTGGACCGATCTGGTGGAGCACTCCAGGACACTCCCCAGACAATGCCACGGATCATCGTGGTTTGCTGTGCACTTCACAACCTGACACTACAAAGCGGGGAGGACTTGCCAGATGCAGAACGGGAGCAGCTGCACATCTTCTCCAGAGGAGATGAGCGTGATCCGTTTGAGGAAGACACGGCTGCAGAGGAAGAGGCCACTGCACGGGCCAGATGAGGCAGGCGTGCACATAAGGCCCTGATAGCCACCAGATTCCACCAGGAGGGTGATGAGCTGTAGTGAGTACCCTATTGGACATGATCCCTCCATCATGGGCCAGCATCAGCACCAGGGTTGTAATTCCTCTCATTTCACCCACACACTTCAATCTGAGAGTGAATAGTTACACATCAAACTCACATTGTCCTGATCCTTTGAATGATGAAGGGCCCTCGGTAGCCTGTGTCCTTGCTGAGATGAAGGCGTCCAGGCTTCAGGCGTCAGAAGGTGCTGCCTCTTCAGGCATCTCTCCAGCATCCCAGTCACAATGGCTGCCTACAAGAGCCAGGAGCTGTTGGTCGATCCTCAGTGGTCTGGTAGCTGTGTGCCTTCAATGTGACAAAGCTCCTCAAGGAGATCCATCTCAAGCAATGGAACAACACACTTTGTGTAACATTGATGGTGAATCAGATAATTCACACTTGGGACAAGGCAGGTGATGACATCCTGCTGCTGTGAATCCATTTAGAGATGACTCAGTCATCTATGGTGCATTCTTCCAAATCACACTGACACCTGGCACTCTCAGTTAGGGATCCTGGACTGCATTTATCCTCAGCTTTCTATGGATGTGGAGCACCTGAGCATAATGACATCAGACACTTGTCTGCCAGACATTAAAATGCCTCGTCTTTAACACAGACATTGTGCCCTCATGACCAGCCCTGGTCCCTGCCAAGTCTGCAATGTACACACACTATGAAGCCCTCAAGGGCTTGGGTCATTGCGAATGGAGAGCAGATTTCGGCTTCAGTATATCCTCACTCCTATCCCATCGCTCCCCTCAACAATGTCTAAAGCTACATGTGTTCTTCCAGAGCCTGCTCAAAGACTGTATTGCCTGCCAGAAATGACCATTTGGAATTAGCATCAGTGCCGTGAGTGAGTGTTCAGGTGAGGGGACGCACAGCGCTGCATCCCCAGTTTGTAACGAGAGACTTGTCCCCACAAGACACAGGATGAGAGATGCCCAAGGTTGGAGGTTCGAGCGCCGGGGCAATAATGTGGCTGAGAGGGGCAGAGCTTCAACACCTTGAGGTGGCGAGGTACCCCTCTTATTGCTGAGATTAGCAGATGTGCACCCGGAAAGCCAGGAGGCGTTTGGCTCACAGCAGCTCACACGAGCTCTGAGTGTGGGCTCATCGCATGAAAAACCCTGTGGAGAGACAGAGAGCACATGGATATATGACCCTTCTCCATGTGTGAACACATCTCTCCTTGTACACCACACCTTCACCTTTTAAGAATGCAGATGAGGTAGGAGAACACCTCTGCCTCAATCTTACACAGCCAAGAATAAACAGGACATGACCCTGCAAAGCATGTGAACAAGGTTCCTTCAACAAGATCACTTCACATTAAAGTCAAGACATCACTGATGTCGAGAATGGTCTGAAAAGAGGCACACACTGTGACGATATGGAAACCCACTACATAGACAAGAGGCCCATGATGGCGACATCTGCACTAAGTGGGGTGGGAGGGACCACCTGACTGACAGCAACACAGCTCATCATAGAAAGGAGGCAAACACACGGGGAGATGTGGAATGGGTGTGATTCTAATTACATATCTGAACATTACATACATGTTGTGAATACCTGTGCCACTGTTGTGATCCAGTTATTTTCTTGATTTCCTGATCCTACTGCCATGTCTGAGTGCATCCCCGCCATCCACAGGGGAGGTGGAGGCAGCCGGCTGACTGCTACACCCTGTTGTCTGTGATGACTTTGGGGTGGGCGTCCTCTGGAGGGCCGAGATGTGGAGGGCCCAGCCTGCTTTGGGTGTCCTGCAGTGGGGCAGGTGCACCCTCCTTGGCCTGTGGAACTGGAGGTGATGGGTCACAGGAAGAGGGGATTGGGATCAGCCGGACACCCCTGGTGTCACCTGGGTGGATGGCCCTGGAGTGTCCAGCTGCTGGTCCTACCCCCTATAGGTGCCCGAGGGCCCCTTGCTGACTCCTTGAGTGGAAAGGGAAGCTGGAGTGAGATCGAGGTGCCCCATACCCCCTCGCGTTAACACTGATGGATGCCACCAATGGCTACATCAATGAAGTACAGCTCCTGCAGCAGCGCAGGACCGATGTCCTGGACCAAGGTCCCCATGGCGGCCACCATCCTACCAGTGTTGACCTCGGTGCTTTGACATGCGGCACTATCACCTCAGACTGAAGGCGGAGGGACCCCTCCATCGTCCGTTGCAATGTGAGGAATGCAGCGGACATCCCCCCCCAATGTTCCTGTGATTGATGTTCCGGCAACTGATTTAGGGCTGAGTCCAGAGGCGCGTCATCTGACTCGGACTCCGCAGATTCCAGGCCTCCAACAGTCCTCCACACACCAGCGACCTCGGGTGTCCCTGCTTCTGCCTGCTGTGGAACAGATTGTGCGCTGTGCTCACCAGGTCGTGACCTTGAGGCTACTCTAGATCTAGATCCCACCGAGGTGTGAGTTTCTGCGCTGGTGGAGGCTGTGGGTGAGCGCTGTGATGGGTCTTTCAGGCTGCTGTGTTCTGGTTCCTCATCCGAGGCGCCCTCAGGGCTGGAGCTGAGGGCCTGGCTGGTTGAGGGCATCGGGCACTTGGCAGAGGTATCTATGAAAGAAAGCGGAGAGAATTAGTGCATGGCGGCCGAATTAAACACAGGAGATTTCACTCATAGTAGCGTGGACTGATGGATGACCTGGAGCAGGATCCTCACGTGGGTGTTTACTGTCAACCTCACCTTTGACACAGGCACAGCCCACCTCTTCTCCAACCAGTTTGAAGGCTCAGTTTTGAACTGGGTTCTGACCTCGAATTCTAGCATTCCACCCCACAGTCTGGGACCTCTCCTTGCCTTGTGCATAATCTTCTCCTGATAAAGACAGATGGAGAGAGCATGAGTAGGACACATGCCAGAGCAGCTGAGAAGGATTCCTGGCATGTGTGAGTGGTGAGTGGTGCCATGGATGGGATGAGGCTATGATCACCAGAGGAGATGAAGGTGTGTGTGAGAGAATGGGTGCTGATGTCCATTGAGCTGTGTTCTTATCACAGTCAGTGTTAAATCCTGTGCAAACCAAATCCCAGAGGGAAACTTGGCTTATGGGCCACAACCTTTTTTATTGTATTTTGAAAATGAGAAGAAGACAGTAAGATCTCAGCAGTAAGAGCTCCAGGAACAGCTTTGGGATTTTAAAAATTAAAAATTAAAGTTTCATTAACAAGAATAAAAGAAAACTGAAGCACACAAAATTACAGTTACACAATTAAGATTAGTCTTGCAAAACAACCCCCCCCCACAAAAAAAGACTTTCCGCTTGGTCAGACCGATAAGAATCAGTGTTCCTCCATATTGAACACCACTTGGAGGAAGCACTGAGGGTGGCAAGGGCGCAGAATATACTCTGGGTGGGGGACTTCAATGTCCATCACCAAGAGTGGCTCGGTAGCACAACTACTGACTGAGCTGGCCTAGTCCTAAAGGACATAGCTGCTAGACCGGGTCTGTGGTGAGGGAACCAACAAGAGGGAAAAACATACTTGACCTCATCTTCACCAACTTGCCTGCCGCAGATGCATCTGTCCATGACAGTATCGATAGGAGTGACCACCGGACAGTCGATGTGGAAATGAAGTCCCACCTTCACATTGAAGATATGCTCCATCATGTTATGGCACTACTACTGTGCTAAATGGGATATATTTCAAACAGATCTAGCAACTCAAGGCTGGGCAACCATGAGGTGCTGTGGGCCATCGCATCAGCAGAATTGTACTTGAACACAATCTGTAACCTCATGTCCTGGCATAACCCCCATTTAACCATTACCACCAAGCCAGTGAATCAACCCTGGTTCAATGAAGAGTGCAGGAGGGCATGCCAACAGCAGCACCAGGCATACCTAAAAATGAGGTGTCAACCTGGTGAAGCTACAAAACAGGACTACCTGCATACCAAGCAGCATAAGTAGCAAGATATAGACAGAGCAAAGCGATCCCACAACCAACAGATCAGATCTATGCTCTGCAGTCCTGTCACATCCAGTTGTGAATGGTGGTGGACAATTAAACAACTCACTGGAGGAGGAGGATCCACAAATATCCCCATTCTCAATGATGGAGGAGCCCAGCACATCAGTGCAAAAGATAAGGCTGAAACATTTGCTACGCTTGACTAAATGTGGCACCAAGGAGCCCGAGCAAAACTGGAGTCAATGGGAATCAGGGGGAAAACTCTCCGCTGGTTGGAGTCATACCTAGCACAAAGGAAGATGGTTGTGGTTGTTGGAGGTCAGACATCTCAGTTCAAGGACATCACTGCAGGAGGTCCTCAGGGTAGTGTCCTCAGCCCAACCATCTTCAGCTGCTTCATCAATGACCTTCCTTCCATCATAAGGTCAGAAGTGGGGATGTTCACTGATGATTGCACAATGTTCAGCACCATTTGCGATTCTTCAGATACTGAAGCAGTCCATGTCCAAATGCAGCAAGACCTGGACAATATCCATGTTTGGGCTGACAAGTGACAAGTAACATTCACACCACACAAGTGCCAGGCAATGACCACCTCCAACAAGAGAGAATCTAACCATCGCCCCTTGATGTTCAATGACATTACCATCACTGAATCCCCTACTAACAACATTCTGGGGGTTACTATTGACCAGAAGCTAAACTGGACTAGCCATATAAATACTGTAGCTACAAGAGCAGGTCAGAGGCTAGGAATCCTGTGGCAAGTAAGTCACCTCCTGACTCCCCAAAGCCTGTCCACCATCTACAAGGTACAAGTCAGGAGTGTGATGGAATACTCCCCATTTGCCTGGATGGATGCAGCTCCCACAAGACTCAAGAAGCTTGACACCATCCAGGACAAAGCAGCCCACTTGATTGGCACCCCATCCACAGCCATTCACTCCCTCCACCACTGATGCACAGTAGCAGCAGTGTATACGATCTACAAGGTGCACTGCATTAATTCAGTAAGGCTCCTCAGAGAATACCTTCCAAACCCAGGACCACTGCCATCTAGAAGGACAAGGACAGCAGATATATGGAACACCACCACCTGCAAGTTCCCCTCCAAGCCATTCACCATCCTGACTTGGAAATATATCGCTGTTCCTTCACTGTCGCTGGGTCAAAATCCTGGAACTCCCTCCCTAACAGCACTGTGGGTGTAAATACACCACATGGACTGCAGCGGTTCAAGAAGGCAGCTCACCACCACCTTCTCAAGGGCAACTAGGGATGGGCAATAAATGCTGGCCCAGCCAGCAAAGCCCACATCCCGTGACTGAATAAAAAAACATAAACACCTTCCAGGTAACACTCCCTTATGAATGTTTAACTATAAGCAATCCACTAATATTACCCAAATTAAACGGCGAGAGATTCAATAAAGGCCTACTACATGACCTGTAATTCACTTCCACTGTGCTGTGGAAAACCAAACTTCAGAATAAAACTGCTTTTCGTAGCCCAAGACATTTCTGGTTTGACTGGATGGTTGATTCAAACTGCATCTGCTCCCAGCCCTGAGCTAACAGTTTCCACCTTAACAGCTCAAACTGCTCCAGCTGCTATCTTCTCAGCTCAAACATCTGTATCAACCCAGCTACTCTACAGTAACTCTAAAGTATCTTTTCCCCCTTTCATCTCAGGTTCCATTGTTTTCACACCTCTTTGAAAATCAAACCCTTCCAAATATAAAATCTTGCATGTCTCCATCTTGTCTTTGCTTTCAGGTCAATAAAATATAATATCCCCACTACTTGGCTACCTATGGAACTCCTGCAAGATGCAAACATGTTTCTTGAAACCTCTGACTCCCCTTTGATATTCAAACAAACTCTCAACTTATCTAAAAATGCAAAAGTAAAATCTAACCTATTTACCTGTACCTCAATCCAAACACCTCCATCCTTTTCATGTTTTAACCTCCCCAGACAACCTGGCTGCTATTAATCTATACCCAGCTTATTTAAATCGTACACACGCACACACACATTCACTCACACACACACAGACTTTTCCAAAGAATGCCAAATATTCCCCCAAACTCTTAAAAAACATTTATTTCTCTCAGCTGGCAGTGAGTGAGATCCCTATGAATGTCTGATGGGCTGGTGAGTGTGTGGGTTGATGGTTGATTTACCCTGGTGGCACGGGTGAGATTTTTCATCCTCCTTCTACACTGGGTGGCTGACTGCCTCCTTGGTGCTGACCACTGCTGCCCCTGCCTCCCAAGCCTTTGTGCTGAGCCAGAGTTGGGGCAGAGGACATGTGGCAGTTCTCTACGGCATCCAAAAGGCATTCCAGTGAGGCATCACTGAACTTTGGTGCTGCCATCTTCTTGGTTTTCAGGGCCATGCTTTGAGTGAAGCAGTCCTGGGCTGCGGACAGTGAGAACTGTGTGCACAGCTGCAGTTTAAATATGGCGCCCAGAGTGAGGAAGAGGTGAGGTCATGGCAGAGTTAGAGGCCACTTACCAACGAAATGGCATGTTTCCCATTCCTGCATAATCAATAAGGCCGCTACTGCACTTAGTGCAATTCAGGCAAAATCCCTTTCTTGCATTAATAGGTTAACTGTTGCTCCTGGGAGGGAAATAATTCATTTGTAAAAATAACAATGTGGGAGTTAACTTCAATAAAATTAAGCAGCAACTTACTTCTATTCAGAGGGTGAAAATGCAATGAGAATGCTCACTGTGGAGTTTTAAATTCTGGAAAGTGAATCAAATTAAGGTGTTGAAAAATTAAAAATGCCTCTATATACCCTTGGGAACAGGAAGCAATCTGGTAGTTGTTGGGTGTAAAACTATTATCATTAAGGAGTGAGAAGAGTTCGATACGAATTGCAAGAATTAGAGATGTTGCATTTGAAGAAGGATTTCTTGTCAAACCAATTATTCAGATCACATCAATCCACTGAGCTGAACAAAAGACCATCAGTGAATTTATTGCTCTTTTATTTCTTCCATTTTACTCCATATTTAGAGCTAGAGAAATTAATTATTTCACTCCTTCTCCATAACAAGCCTAATTCTGAGGACGTTCTCTGTCGAGACTTAAATTCTACTTGTTGAGATATCATTCTGCCTATCTTTGTTTTTGACTTTCCTCCCACCCCATTCCTCACTTCGTCCATCTGACCCAATCTGCCTCCAGTCATGTCCCATCACCAAGAGGACAGATTCAACCAGCCACTGGGAGATGTGCAAAATTGGCCGGCTGTAACTTCCTCTAGGATTTTTTTCCTTTTCTCTTCCCGTTGGATGTGTCGAGTGTGGAGAAAATTGCTGAAATAGACCTGCATCCAACCTTAGTACAGCTCGCCATCGGGGTTGTGCCTTCAGCTGTCTACACCCCAAACACTGGAATGCCCTTCTTAATCTCTCCACCTCTCTCTATTTTGCTTTAAGTTGAAGTTTGACCAAGCTTTTGACCATCTGTCTTGATATCATCTTACGTGGTTCAGTGTCTGATATTGTTTGATAACTCTTGTGTTTTGCACCTTGGGAATTTTTTATTATGTTAAAGATGCTATATAAATGCAAGTTGCTATTGGTGATGATGTACAGACACACTACACACTGGCAGAACACCCTTGGAATTAAGTCCACACCCATTTATTGACATTTGTTTCATAGAGAGCCATTCAGTTGGTACAATTAAAAGCTGATTGTGTTAACAATCAAAGATTATCTCTTCAATTAGTTCATGGAATATGAGCATTTATTCTCCATCCTTAATCACCCTTTGAGAGCTGATGGTGAGCTGCCTTCTTGAGCCATGCTAGTCCAACAGGTGTAGGTGTTGTTGGAAAGGGAGTTTCAGGTTCTGACCCAGTGACAGTGAAGGAACCCCAATATTGTTGTGTATTTCTCTTCTCTTTGTGTTTACTGCTGGATAAACATCAAGACAACAGCCACACATTAGGGACTGATTAACATAAAAATGCTTCGGTTTATTTATGGAGGATTTGAGAAGTTGGTAGCAGTGTTACAAAGTTGGAGAACTTGTACACATGTCTGAGTTGGCAGCTTCTTCTTAGTCTTCAAGACTAAGGGGAGAATTTTCTGCATGTTGGACGGGCCACCCGCAATTGGCTCCGTGCCGCCATTTTACGGGGACGAGCCAATTAAGGCCCACCCAGTGTGAATCGCGGCTCCTGAGAACTGCGGGAGTGGGCGGGCGGCGGCGGGACTGCAATGACCTTGGCGTTCTAGGTGGCAGGGCTTCCTTGCTTTGGAAGGTCATACAGTGTGAGTGGCAAACGTGATGGAGGCAGCATCTGGGCAAAGGAGGTCAGCCCCGGCTGCTTGGCGTGAGTGAGTGGCGGCGCCAGGGTCACGAATCAGATGAGCCTTGCAATGTTTCACTCAGGTGGGGGTGGAAGGGATGCAATGGCGATCCAGCTACAGGGTGGACTAATCAATGCCCCTCTCTCCTTGTTAGGAAAAGACTGCACACAATACGGACTGGTGGATACGGACTGGTGGATGTGGACTGGTGGAGGGCAGGCACAATTGCTCATTCTCACCAGGTACGAGCAGGAGGCTCTCGAGCTGGAGAGGTGCCTTGCGCCCAGGTCAACGGATAGCGGTGAGGTTGGGGTGCTAGTGGGAGGTAAGAGTACCGTACACTGAGGTCACAATATCTGTCATTGCAACCACTCCACTGTTGACTGTTTAGTGAATTCAGCATTCAGCTTCCATTGATTATGGAAGGAGAAGTGCATTCTGATCCAAGGGCCAGGCGAGCACATTAACAGTGTCAGGACTTCAACTAATCAAATGTCGTGTCCTTGTTCTTCCTTTCAGCCTCACTGGAGCACATCCAGACCGAGGAGGCAGAGAGCCCACCACTGACACCTGAGGGCCCTGACGAGTTACACACACCAGCGTCACACCCTCTCAGTCAGGCAGGCACTAGCGCAAATACCAGCACCTCGGTGGGGAGAGGATCGCCGGCTAGTGTCCTGGGGTGCATTGGTGAGAGAACTTCACACTGCTTGAGGTGCAGGTGGAGACAGAGAGTGCCCAGGGCGCCGGAAGTCGGAGGACTGCAGGGGACCAGGAACATGCTCAGTCGGTGGCTGATGATGGGCCTTTGGAGTCGTCCCTGAGGCAGCAGATGCTGGATGTCCAGCAGGGAGTGCGGGAGGATCTGGCGGAGATACATGAGGGAATACGTGCCATGGTCTCCGTGATGGAGTCCATGTGGAGCATCAGCAATGCATTGACCCTCATGGCCGAGTGCAACGTCTCCTCCATGGAGATAGTAGTGACTCTCAGGCAGAGGCTTCTCCAGGAGCTGAATCAGGGCTTCCTGGGGATGCGCTCGGACCTGCAGCCCTCAC
This sequence comes from Cetorhinus maximus, assembly GCF_964194155.1. Taxonomy (NCBI): domain Eukaryota; kingdom Metazoa; phylum Chordata; class Chondrichthyes; order Lamniformes; family Cetorhinidae; genus Cetorhinus; species Cetorhinus maximus. The sequence goes on along the minus strand of NC_135899.1, from coordinate 94,587,839 downwards.
ACCAGCAATGATCTCAGCTGGTCAGTGTCAGTGTGGGAGATGGATTGGGCACCCAGAATCCCAGCTAGGTGCCCGTTCATCAATGGTGAGCAGGGAGGTCAAAACGACCTCAAGTTGGCGCTTGAGCTGCCTGTCATCTCTACGGGCTCCTCTCAGGGCGCTCCGGATGATGGCAGCAGCTCCTTCGCCCCTCTACCAGTGACCGTGGCATCTGATGAGGCTGCAGCGACTGGGGAGATGCCAGCTGTGGCACTGGCCACTCCCTCCTGGGCAGGGTCAGCACAGGCTCCACGGGCCATAGGACACCCGCCAAGGTCATCAATCCAACAGGACAGCAGAGTGAGCAGCTGTCTCCAATGCTGGTGCCAGTGAGGGGGGAGGATCTAGTTGTAGCGCCTGAAAATGTAAGCATGAGGCACCTTAGGCACAACACGGGCTTCGCACTGGTGGTTTGCTGTTGCCCTGGTATTAGTTGGTTATTAGTCAGTGTGCAGCTCAACAGCTGCGAATGAAGTTTCTTTTCTGTTTTATTTTATGAAAACATTAAATGTTCATATGTGAACATGGCTCTGGGTGATTCCTCACTCCTGCAGGTGGATGGGAACCCAGGATGTTATGAGTGACGTGTTTGTCATTGAGCTTTATTGACAAGGCACATAGTTAATGCTCCTGGCCAGGCAGATGTTGCTCTCCGGTATCGAGTATGGAGCCTACAGCCCTGGCGTGTGTTGAAAGTCCATCTGTGGTGTGCCAGCTGAAGGTTTGTTGGATTAAAGCCTCCCGGGTGTCCCTGCCTCCCTGGAGTATGCCCGGGTCAGTGTCTACCCCCTCAGCATTTCCCTGTGTGTGCTCACCCTTGGACTCACTGCTGGACTCATCGTGTGTAGCCGCAGCCACTGCGTCTACATCTTCATCGTCCACTGCGTCCCCCCCTTTCCAGTGCCGGGTTGTGGAGAGCGCAGCATGCAACCACTATCAGCGACATACGATCTGGGGAGTACTGGAGTGCGCCCCGTGAACAGTCCAGGCATCGGAAGTGCATCTTGAGAAGACCGATGGCTCTCTCCACCACAGCCCTTGTGGTGCCGTGGCTCCTATTGTACCGCTGCTCAGCTTCTGTTCTTGGATGGCGGAGAGGCATCATGAGCCACCTTCTGAGGGGACAGCCTTTGTCACCCAGCAGCCAACCATCCAGCCGGGCTGGAGCACTGAAGAACCCCGGCACCTGGGAGTGTCTGAGGATGTAGGCGTCATGGGAGTTGCCTGGGTACCTTGCACAGACTTGTAGAATCAGCATCCTGTGATCACACACTATCTGCACGTTCATGGAGTGGAAGCCCTTCCTGTTGATGAAGGCACCGGGCTCACCTGCTGGCGCCTTGATGGCCACATGTGTACAGTCTATAGCACCCTGGACACGGGGGAAGCCAGCAATGGCCGCAAAGCCTCTGGCTCACTGTGTCTGACTTGCCTGGTCCCAACGGAAGCGGATGAAGGTCAATGCCCGTCTGAACAGAGCGTCTGTAACCAGCTTGACACAAGTGTGGACAGCTGATTGGGAGACACCGCAAAGATCACCCACTGACCCCTGGAAAGAGCCGGAGGCCTAGAGTTTGAGGGCAGCTGTGACATTCAACGCCGCTGACGTGGGGTCCCCACCCTCACAGGTGGTGCTGATCGCAGGGCCAATCATCTGACAGATGGAGGTGACTGTCTCCCTTGAGAGGCGGAGCCTCCATTGGCATTGCACCTCAGACATATTGAGGTAGCTGCTTCACCGCCTGTAAACCCTGGCAGCAGGATAGTGGTGTCTTCTGCAGCCCCTTCCACCTTGGACTACCTCTTGACCCTGTACCCCTTGTGCCTGTGCCTCTCCTCCCAAAGGTGGCTCCCCTGGAGGCTGAAGGTGAACTCCTGGCCTCCTCCCCCTCCTAGCTCTCCCTTCCTCCTCAGAGGAGGAGGTTACTCCAGTGGAGAGCACAACTCCCATTCCCAGGCTAAGGGAAGGCTGCCTGAAACCTGCAAGGCCCCAAGAATGATTACTGCAGAGTCCTGACCTGAAGCCTGTTATTCCTGTACAAGCAGCTGTGAAGAGATTTGAATTTCATTGTTCACACAGGCAAGTAGCAGTAAGTTTAAAACGTTAATGTCTAACGAATAGCACGACTCACCCTCTTATCCCGCCCGTGGATGAGGTTTTTAAAAAATGTGGCCTGCCCGCTTGCCCGTTGTGCCTGTGTGATGCTCTGAAGATCACACAGGCTCCGAAAAATCTCAGTCTATTAAATCCTCAATGGCCTTAAGTGGCTGGTTAATTAATGGTGGGCGTGCATTGGAACTCATATCCTGCTCGCCCACCCAAATATCGCAATGGCACGGCTCCTGCACGCCAACGTCAAAATTCTGGCCTAAGTCTGCATCATGCGATACATTGCACTTCCCCTCTAATAACGTACACAGAAAACATAACCACACCCACTTAAAGATTACCGATAAAAGAGACATGTCTAAGCTTTTCATCTTGCGCACATCAAGATGCTTGCAAGAATACCAATATAAAGGGGGAAAACAACAATTTATATTATATGTGAAGAAAGTGCTGATTGGTTGGCAAGTGGCCATGGTGAATGCACCACTTATGGTGACTGACAGTTAACTGCCAAGCAATGTTTGAAATTTAAACCAGGCAGCTTGACCCTGATTGGTCAAGGCATTGCACTGAGGAAAGAGTCAACAAATGGCTGTCACTTATTTTGTTTAGCTGAAACAGGTGCAATGTGTGTACATGTTCTTTCTGTCTGCAAAGAACAGGGTCCTGTGTATTAATATATTTAGCTTCTAGTACACGTAAATGCACCACACTGAGAGCCCAAGTGACAATCTTAAATTGGTTGTCAGCGTAAATCTTAGCACATTGAGGATTATTTCATAAATGTTGTCCAATCGCGGAATCACATCTAACGTGGGATACTGTGTTTTGAGTTTTGCAAGCACGGGCTGGTTGGGTACAGTCTGTACCCTGCGTGTTGTAAACAGCGACTGGGAGACGCTGTTTGATATGATCCACCAGTCTTTGGGACATACGGTCTACATACCTAGCATCACACTGGCATTGAAATTCATATACCACATTACTCATTCGTGTGATAGGCAGAATGTCTTATTGGCTTGACAGCAGCATCCTGTTAGTGGTGAATACCACTTGTGTTGTTACTGCATAGTAGCAGCGTGAAACAGCTAGCTTCACCTGTTGCTCACATTTTTGAGATACTTTGTCCTTCCAGGGTAATCTGAGGTAGACTGGGCACTTTTCAGGGACGAAAGTGACGGCCTTAGGCCCGTTCATGAGTTTGGCATGATATACAGCGTGAAATGGTCTGATCAGGGTGGCCATTATCCCACAGGAAGGCTTTGATGCCCCTATTTCAGCATCAAGCTCGCATGGTGAGCAAATAGTTTGGGCCCTATTTGCAAGGTTGCCAATAAGAACAATCTTGTAGCACGTGGAACTGTAAGAATTCCAACGTATATATTAACCAGTGAAGATAGGCTTGCGGTAGACTGTGGTAGAGAATCCCTCTGGCAGATTTCTCAACTAGTTCGTCAAGGAAGGGGAGTTCAAAGGTGAATTTGAGCACAGGATGGGGCCCATTAAGATTTGCAAGAAAATTATTACATGCAGCTGCGGATTTAAATATAGCAAACATCATCCACATTTTTTTTAATTCATTCACAGGATGTGGGCGTCACTGGCTGGGCCAGCATTTATTGCTTATCCTTAGTTGCCCTTGAGAAGGTGGAGGTGAACTGCCTTCTCAAACCGCTGTAGTCCATGTGGTGTAGGTACATCCACAGTGCTGTTAGGGAGGGAGTTCCAGGGTTTTGACCCAGCGACAGTGAAGGAACGGCGATATATTTCCAAGTCAGGATGGTGAGTGACTTGGAGGGGAACTTCCAGGTGGTGGTGTTCCTATGTGTCTGCTGCCCTTGTCCTTCTAGATGGTAGTGGCCGTGGGTTTGGAAGGTGCTGTCAAAGGAGCCTATATTGGAAATATGCGAGGGGTAGGAGGTTAGGTGTCATTCCGTCGAAGATGCATTTCTCATGGAACCCAACAAAGATGTTTGCGAGAGCTGGGCCTAGAGGGGATCCCATAGCAACACCATCTATTTGGGCATTAATTGTATCATTAAAACTGAACTCAACTGTGTGAATTGCCAAGTTTGTAAGTTCAATGAATACTGATTCACACACTGGTGGCAGGTCTAGATCACCATGAGATAGCGCTGCAGCACAAATACCTATGGCTTCCTTAAGTGGAACATTGGTGAATAGGCTAGCAATGTTAAATGAGCACATGGGTACAGCCTTGCTATCAATATGCAAATCCTGTCCAGCCTTCACAAATGTGAAGGATTCCTGCACTGTGTACATGCAAAACTTGGTCAAAACTGGTTGTACAGACTGTACCCAACCAGCCCGTGTTCGCAAAACTCAAGACACAGTCTCCCACATTAGATGTGATTCCGCGATTGGACAACATTTGCTCAATAATCCTCAGTGTGCTAAGAATTACGCTGACAACCAATTTAAGATTGTCAGTCAGGCTCGCAATGTGGTGCATTTGCGTGTACTGGAAGCTAAATATATTAATACACGGGACCCTGTTCTTTGCAGACAGAAAAAACATGTACACACATTGCACCTGTTTCAGCTAAACAAAATTAATGTTAGCTGTTTTCTGACTCTTTCCTCAGTGCAATGCCTTGACCAATCAGGGTCAAGCTGCCTGGTTTAAATTTCAAACATTGCTTGGCAGTTAAAAGTCAGTCACCATCAGTGGTGCATTCTCCATGGCAACGCCACTTGCCAGCCAATCAGCACTCTCTTCAGATTCAGTATGAATTGTTGTTTTCCCCTTATATTGGTGTTCTTTTAAGTGTCCTGACGATTGTAAGATGAAAAGCTTTGACATGTCTCTTGTTTCAGCAATACTCAAGTACTGTACTACCAAACGGTCACTTAAAGATGTACCACAACAGATACAGGACCAAGTCATGATGGTGAGTGATTTCGATGGGAACTTGCAGGCAGTGTGTTTCTTATGTGTCTGCTGCCCTTGCCATTCTAGATGGTAGAAGCTGTGGGTTTGGAAGGTGCTGTCGAAGAAACCTTGACGAGTTGCTGCAGTGCCTCTTGTAGATGGTACACACTGCTGCCAGGGAGTGAATGTTTAAGGTGGTGGATCAATCCGGTTGTTTTATGCTGGATGGTGTCGAGTTTCTTGAGTGTTGTTGGAGCCACGCTCAAGGCAAGCGGAGAGTATTCCATCATATGCCTGACTTTTACCTAGTTGATGTTGGACAGGCTTTGGGGAGTCAGGAGGTGAGTTACTTGTTGCAGGATTCCTAGCCTCTGATCTGCTCTTGTAGCCACAGTATTTATATGGCTGGTCCAGTTCAGTTTCTGGTCAATGGTAACCCCCAGGATGTTGATAGTGAGGAATTCAGTGATGGTAATGCCATTGAACATCAAGGGGCGATGGTTAGATTCTCTATTGTTGGAGATGGTCATTGCCTGGCACTTGTGTGGCGCGAATGTCACTTGCCACATGTCAGCCCAAGGCTGGATATTGTCCAGGTCTTAATGCGGGCGGAAGCAACTTCAGCAAATTCACACTGATTTTGAGCTTCCAAATTATATCCCAATTCAAACAATCTGAAGGCGCCTTATTTCCTTTGGGAAAATTACACACTGATACCGAGGAATGAAACATTGCTGTTTTAGTTCAGTCTGTAAAGTTATTTCAGCAACCACTGCAATAAAATAATTTCCACACCATCATCTTTCACTCTGAACCTGAAACAGGTATATTTGAGTTTTATTTCCTCCAAATGTGCTTGTTGCTGACAATATGCCTCAGGTACCCATTTCCATCTCTTTGTTTAGTCGTTCTCTGGATGTGGTATCAGGGTGTAAACTGGAGTGACTGCAATCGACTCACAAAGGCACCAGACACAGAATGGCAGCTTTCCTTCCCTAAAGCGTTTCGGTGAATAAATTGGGTTTTTAATAACAATCTAACAACTTCATGATCACTTCTCACTGAATCAGATCTTTAAAAATATTCACAGTATTTTTTCAAAATTAAATTCAGTTGAGCTGAAACTTCACAGCCCTCTCTGTGAAACGCAAGAAAAGCCACATTGAATTATTTGCTACTATTAGTGTCCGTCACCTTGTACCAAGAAATGATTGAATATCTGACTTAAGAAAAACATTACACAACAGAATCTATCCTTGCTTCAGACTTCTGCAAAAGAATCTTCCTCAAAGCACCCCTTTGTAATTGTTATCTAAGAATTATCCACAAGGTCCTATTTTGAATCAGTTCTAATTTTCTTTTGGCCTTGACTGATAAACTGGAATTCCAGACCTGGCAAGTTTATTCCAGGCCCAGCTTAATAATGGTTTAGTAAAAATATAACAACTCTGTTGCAGTAAGTCCAGCTCCATTTGAGCTGTGGAGATAAGCGGGTCATTTACTTTGCTACACAATGGATTGATACAAGAGTTTCGGTTTAAATTGTTAAATGCCAAGATGTCTAATGTCTTCTAATAGTTAAGAAGAAATAGACATTTTGAAAGGGTTTAAAATACATTTTTGAAGCAGATGCATTAACAATTATGGAGCATGAGGTGTACATAATGTAATATTCACCTACACGTGACAGCTGAAATTTTCTAAATTGGCTAACTTGTTTAACTGTGTAACTAAATATTTCATGTCATTCATATATTGTGAAAATGTCAGGGATTATCTGCTGCTATTGTGTTTTCAGCAGTTCAAAAGCTTACTGGTGCTTACTGTCTAAACTTGTGCATAACAATTGGACAGTTGGCATTGTCAATACATTATGTGCCTGCCTAGCATTACCTTTTTGTTCATCTTGATTTTCTACTCTGATTTCTTTCTTTGTTGGGGGAGAGGGCACGGGCGGGTGTATGTCACCGACAACCTGTCACCAAAAGCCTGCAAAGTGATCATGGCAAAGTTATTTTAACTATAAGGAGCTTCATCTGTCAATGGAACTCTTCCACCAGTCGTCATTGCATAAGAATTAATAGTGGAAATCCTGCTTCCTTGCAGCCCAGTCCATAGCTCAGGAACGTTGAAATAAATTGTAACACCCCATGTACTGATGCTTCACCTGGGAAGGCCCTGTACAGAATAAGGAAGGTGCGTATTGCACGGTTTCATTTGCCCATGTTTCAATACCCTGGGAAACATCAAAACCACAAAAGGGGGGAGCTAAAAGAATTGGAGTGAAAAATCGATATGAAAGACTGAGGATGATAAGAAGAAGGAAAGGTTTTGGAGTTATGACCAGATCAATGGGAGCCAGCGATGTTGCTGAAGTGGGGGGGAGAGACAAAAAGCAGAACACCTTTGGAATATCTGATTACCACGGAGTGAACATCCACCTATATACTTTTTCTAAAAACTGCAAATGCTGGAAATCTGAAATGCAAACAGAAAACGATGGAAATATGTGACTAGCCAATTAGCATCCTTGAAGAGAAAAGATGGAAAAAAAAGGACTTGCATTTATATAGCGCTTTTCACGACCACAGGATATCTCAAAGCACTTCACAGATAATGAAGTACTTTTTGAAGTCTGGTTACTGTTGTGATGGGGGAAAGGGCTGGGATGCTTCAGAGACTCTGATGAAGATTACACATCTGAAACGTCATAACCTATCTACTATGGAGGCTCTCTGATTTACTATTTATTCTCAGCAGATAAAGTTATTGCTTTAAACCTGCGATCTCCCTTATTCACTTGCCTCAGTGCCACAAAACAACCATATTTAGCAACTGAATTATCAGCAGAGCTCCCACAATGTGTCACTGTTTACAAAATCCATTTGCATTCACCATGTCCGCTCAAGTTAAGCTTCTATCCTGCATAAATGTTTGGGACTACCTGAACAGGATTGTCCTGCAATTTAAAATGTGGCATTCGCACAGTCAGACATGCAAACTATCTTCCTGAGCAGAGTAAGTTTGGACACAAAAGGAAAAGTTCAAGGAGACTGGGAAAGATACAATGACGTCTTCGGGAAATGCTTCAAAATCAAATCTGAGGTTCCTGTTGTTTTTGAGACTATTTCTGAGCTGAAAATTGTTATTTTTTTAATCTCATAAATAGAATTCCATGAAAAAAATTATTAGAAAATAAAAAAACTCCAGAAAATAGTGGAATGGAAAAGCTGAAGAAATGACAGGCTGAGACAGAGTGGAGGTGGACCATTCTCACAATCTTCAATGTCTCAAAGCTTCTTGGCAGGATGGGAAATTCATCCAGAATTCCTGATCACTGCTAATGATCCTTGCTGGAAAAATGGACATGTTGGGTAAGGACAAGAGAAGGTGTGGAAAGGTAAACTGTGGATTCTTCCCACTCCCTCCCCCTGCCAAACCCCCACACTGCCCTAGTAGTTGAGAGACTAGCTGACACTCATTGCCTGGCTTTACACAGGAAGAATTAGCATTTGCAAAAAACATCAGAGGGCTGCCAGAACTCGTTGAACCATTAGAGTCAGCACAGAAAAGGAGAGGGGTCAATTAGCAAAACAAAAATGAAAGAAAATGCTTATTGTACTTCTGACTAAGCTTAAATTCGATAGAAAGAAAGGTTTGCATTACAGTACCTTTCACATCTTTTAAGACATCCCAAAATACTTTACAGTCAGTGAAGTGCTTTTGAAATGTAGCCACTTCAGTGTAGGAAACACGGCAGCCAATTTACACACAGCAAGCTCCCACACACGACAATGTGATAATGACCAGTTAATCTGTTTTAGTGATGTTGATTGAGGGTTAAATATTGGCCAGGAGACCAGGGAAACTCCCCTGCTCCTCTTTAAAATAGTGCAGGTGGGGCCTCTATTTAACATCCCATCTGAAAAGCAGCACCTCTGACAGTGTAGCGCTCCCTCAGTGCTGCTCTGGAGTGTCAGCCTAGATTCAGTGCCACTGAAATGGGACTTGAAGCTACAGTCTTCTGACTTAGTGGTGAGAGTGTTGCCCATTGAACCATACTTAACACTTGATATACCTGATGTATGAAATACTTGAAATTTATTTTTAAAATGCAGTGACAGAACTATGAATTCCTGAGAGTTGATGATGTTACCATGTGCTTGTTCAACGTACAATCCTGAAAATAAACGATAGCCATAGGAGCCGCTCAGATCCAAACAACCCAACCATTCCAGACGGTTCATTCTAGACTTGAACACATGCAGAGTAGTTGAGATAATGGATAAACCAGACCTCTTGTGTATTCAGCAAAACTTCCTGAACTGCGGCTTCTTGTGGAAGATTATTACAGGAGACCATGGCCTGAAAGACAATTCACATTCAAAACTGTAAGGCAGTCATTTTTGAAAAAAATTGAGAGGAAGCATTATGTTCAGGAGACAGCTCTGACCTACTGTGTTAGGGAATATGGACTGTCAGCAGTTTCAGGGATGACAATAATTAAAACCCAGAGTTTATAGCCACGATGAAACAAGGAGGCGGTTCCTAGAATATGTAAGATTCCTGTCATCTGGCCTTTGAATTTGGGACTGCTAGACTCCATCTTTGGTGAAATCCCCTTGTTGATGTTCCCGGTCTCGATCCTGTGAATGCGAAACCCGCATGTTGCACTTAGCACAACAGTACAGTTGCTGCCTGCATCTGTGCCTGTCCACATAATTCAGTTGCTATGGAGACGTAGGGGATGTCAGGAACGACATGTCAGCTTGATATCCAAGCTGCAACCTGTCTTCTATTTAAATTCCAACTGGCATAATATCCAATCCCAACAGAGTGATTCTTTTCTTCCTGATATGAATGCGAGATGTAAAATTCCTCACCCTACCCGAGATGTGCCGGGTCTGAACCGGGAGCATTTTCAATCCAACGTTAAAACGCTGGTGTAAATGGGAAGCATTCTGAGTGGCTGCAGTAATAGCAAGGCATGTCTGATGACCCAGTTTCTAAGGCAACATGTATGAGCAAAGCTGTCAGGCAGACGCTAGTTTAATGCTGCTCGAGCAAACTGATCTCAGCAAAGGCCGAGGCTAAGGCAGGTTAATTGACCTCAGTATTCCTGTGCTATAGAAGGGATCAGATACAACCCTGGGTGTTGTCCCTGATGACTGCCGAGCCAATCCCAATGGAAAGTGCACGTGTGTGGACTTTGGGTGGGAACAGGATCAGGTCCTGGAACACGATGCTGTCAGTGTTTAATAATCTGCTAATATCATTTCAGTTTACACTTGGACAAGGTTTCTTCATTAGCAACTCCCAAATATGTGACTTAAGGGCAGCAGGTGGAACATCAACCATCTGCAAGTTCTCCAAGCCACATACTACCCTGGCATGGGAATATACCACCGGACCTTCATCATCGTTGGGTTACAATCCTGGAAACGGTTTAGCTAAAGATGAAGCTCATGGAATTAAAGGCAAATTGTTCACCTGGTTAGGAAATTGGCTGAGCGACAGGAGAAAGAGGAGGGATAATGGTACTCTAATTAGCAGGATGTGACTATTGGCCTTGAAATGATACCTGGACTCCAAAGGTTAAATGATGAGGAGAGTATGCACAAACTAGGTTTGTATTCCCTGGAACTTAGAAACTCAAGAGGCGATTTGATCCAAGTTTTCAAGATATTAAGGGGAAAAGATAAAATGGATAGAGAGAAACTATTTCCGCTGGTTGGGGAATCTAGGACCAGAGAGCAGGGTCTAAAAGTTATAGCCAGACATTTCAGGAATGAAATGAGGAAACACTTCTACACTCAAAGGGTGGTAGAAGTATGGAACCCTCTTCTGCAAAGGGCAATTAATTCTCGATCAATTGTAAATCAGAGATTGATTGATTTGTTATACAAAGATATATGTTATGGGGCGAAGGCAGGATATGGAGTCAGGTCACAGATCAGCCACGATCTCATTGAATGGCAGAACAGGTTTGTAGGCATTAAATGGCCTCTTCCTGTTCCTACATTCCTTGGAACACACTTCCTAACAGCACTGTGGATGTACCTACACCACATGGAAGGCAGCGGTTCAAGAAGGCAGCTCACCACCACCTTCTCAAGGGCAATTAGGGATGGGTAATAGATGCTGGTCTAGGCAGCGATGCCCACATGCATGTATAAGAAAAGCACTTACCTGGGGTAGACTGGTGTACATTCACCAGACCAGCAAGGGTCTACGTTCTTCAGAGAATAGAAAAAGAATGTGGAGAAAGGATATGCGCAATTTGTATACCTTCACATCAGTACAAAATTATTATAAAAGCCTTTCTTAATACCATACCCTCAACATACCACCTCATAGCATTTTCAGTGACGCGCAATAGGAAGGATCTGCTGTGTTGGTAATATAGATTTTATATTTAGTATAATGCATACATTTTCCCCAAAAGATGAATTACACAACCCAGTTTCTATAAATCAAGCACTCCCTTGAGGCTGGGTGTTTTTCATTCCGATAGTGTGAGCAGACATGTACATTCACTGGTCCCTAGTGCATCAGATAAACCCATTGTTCTTGACATCTAAACCAGCTACTCCTATCAAGCTCTACTAGTTCTACAGGAACAGCTGCTACCTTATGCTAATAGGAATGACATCCATCATGCTTTTCTTCTAAATGGATAGATTTTTGTTTTGGAAAATGGAGAGCTCCTCTGGTTACCATCAAACTGTGGAAATTAAGTCAATGGTTTGAATGGATCGTCCATTCTGCCACACTTGTGGAAATGATGCAAAAAGCTCCCAGCTGAGTAGATATAAATGGAAAACTTCTGTTCTGATTAAATAATTCATGCACTCTTTACCAACTTGACACTGCTCACGCCAGTTAGCATTTCCATTTGATAGGCTCCAATAGTTAACACTATGGCTGAGATTTTCTGGCCCTGTCGGGAATGGGACCTGCTGCAGGTGAGGCGGTGCTGCAGCCAGATGTCCATAAGACCATAAGACATAGGAGCAGAAATTAGGCCATTCGGCCCATCGAGTCTGCTCCGCCATTCAATCATGGCTGATAAGTTTCTCAACCCCATTCTCCCATCTTATCCCCGTAACCTTTGATCCCCTTACCAATCAAGAACCTATCTATCTCGGTCTTAAATACACTCAATGACCTGGCCTCCACAGCCTTCTGTGGCAATGAATTCCATAGATTCACCACTCTCTGGCTAAAGAAGTTTCTCCTCATCTCTGTTCTAAAAGGTCTTCCCTTTACTCTGAGGCTGTGCCCTCGGGTCCTAGTCTCTCCTACTAATGGAAACATCTTCCCCACGTCCACTCTATCCAGGCCTTTCAGTATTCTGTAAGTTTCAATCAGATCACCCCCTTATCCTTCTAAACTCCATCGAGTATAGACCCAGAGTCCTCAAACATTCCTCATATATTAAGCCTTTCATTCCTGGGATCGTTCTCGTGAACCTCCTCTGGACCCTCTCCAGGGCCAGCACATCCTTCCTGAGATACGGGGCCCAAAATTGCTCACAATATTCTAAATGTGGTCTGACCAGAGCCTTATAAAGCCTCAGCAGCACATCCCTGCTTTTATATTCTAGTCCTCTTGAAATAAATGCTAACATTGCATTTGCCTTCCTAACTACCGACTCAACCTGCAAGTTAACCTTAAGAGAATCCTGGACTAGGACTCCCAAGTCCCTTTGCACTCCAGATTTCTGAATTCTCTCCCCATTTAGAAAATAGCCCATGCCTCTATTCTTCCTACCAAAGTGCATGACCTCACACTTCCCCACGTTGTATTCCATCTGCCACTTCTTTGCCCATTCTCCTAACCTGTCCAAATCCTTCTGCAGCCTCCCCGCCTCTTCAATATTAACTATCCCTCCACCTATCTTTGTATCATCTGCAAACTTAGCCAGGATGCCCTCAGTTCCTTCATCTAGATCATTTATGTATAAAGTGAAAAGTTGTGGTCCCAACATTGACCCCTGCGGAACTCCACTAGTCACCGGCCGCCATCCTGATAAGGACCCCCTTATCCCCACTCTCTGCCTCCTGCCAGATAGCCAATCTTCTATCCATGCTAGTACCTTGCCTCTAACACCATGGACTCTTATCTTACTGAGCAGCCTCCTGTGCGGCACCTTGTCAAAGGCCTTCTGGAAGTCCAAGTAGATAACATCCATTGGCTCTCCTTTGTCTAACCTACTCGTTACCTCCTCAAAGAATTCTAACAGATTAGTCAGGCATGACCTCCCCTTGATGAAACCATGCTGACTTTGCCCGATTTTACCATGCACTTCCAAGTATTCTGAAATCTCATCCTTAATAATGGACTCTAAAATCTTACCAACGACCGAGGTCAGGCTAATCGGCCTGTAATTTCCTGTCTTTTGCCTCACTCCCTTCTTAAACAGGGGGGTTACATTAGTGATTTTCCAGTCCTCTGGGACCCTCCCTGACTCCAATGATTCCTGAAAGATCACCACTAACGCCTCCACTATCTCTTCAGCTATCTCCTTCAGAACTCTGGGGTGTAATCCATCTGGTCCAGGTGATTTATCCACCTACAGACCTTTCAGTTTTCCTAGCACAACGTCCATTGACTTGCGACGGGACCGGAAAATCCTGGTGGCCGGAGGGTGTGGAAAATCCCGCCGTATGTGTGAGATTAAAAATATTTGTTCTTAAAAGGGAAACACTCTTTAAATCCCACTGGAAAAAATAGAACTCTGAAAAAATATCAGTTTATCATTAAAAACATTTCTTTGATTTGTTTTTGAGAGGATTCAGCCTTTGCTCCAGGGTTACTCCAGTCATATTGCCGGTGGGGAAAAGCCGTCTGTGCCCCAGGACTGTTCCATTCCTTTCTAATGGGGGTCACAGGTTCAGAGAATTTTAGGACTGATTTGGAGTGAGCTAATGCTGGAAAACCTTTCTACCAGTGAAGCCGTTAGAAATTATCTGAAGGTTTTCCTTTCTGAATGCTATATAATGCCCCTGACTAGAAGCTGCTGCTTATATCCAGATGCTGGGTGTGGCCTTGGATGTGATACCCTAGAGGGTAGAATCCTACCGACACTCTCTACTCTCACGCATGAAGAATGCCTATACAGTTAAGAAGCTGGAGAGCTGCTGGTGAACCTTTTCCCATCATTTTTATTATTAAAGACCTAAATTAGTTAGCCCCTGAGTGGTTGTGATCGCACAGCCCACAGCATCAGCATGAAGAATGGAGAAGCCCAGGCAACATCTATCCATCCTCAGGCTTCATCAGAATGAATCATACGAGCTGCAAGGAGAGGGTTAGGCTGCTCATGACCCTGAAATGCCAATCGGTGCTGCAAGGTCCAAAATTATGGAAAACCAATTCACCAATCCTAGCTGACAATGAGTGAATATTAAATGAGGTCAGTGTTAATTTCAGATGATCCAGATTAGTTCAGTAGTGGCTCGTGTACCCATTGGATATGGGCCTCTGAGATGCTAAGTTAACCGTGGCTGTGTCACGAAAGTGGATTGCAGCCCTAAATTACTTACGGGCATATTGAACTTTTTAAGGAAGACATATGTTTTTTTAACAAAGACATACAAGCAAACCAAAGATGGCTGAGAATGTAAAGTAACCACTTTCTGGAAAATTCCTATATTTGATCGACTAGTCCCAACCTGACACCTAAAAATGTGTCAAGGCCTACTTCAGATAGAGAAACTTGGAAGGAAGAGATGAAATGCAAAAGACTGAACTTTAATCTCCTGTGGTTGTGGATACAATGGAGACTGATTGCCACATCTCAGCAGACATCCAAAACCCATCTCCTGTTGAATTATATCTCAGAATGTGGAAATGGTCTGAGTTGAAATAAAATGGACTCTGGGTGAAAGACATGTTTGTTTATCCCTTCCAGGAAAACACAAGGAAATAGGTTAAAAGCTAGCTGCAGATCTGATCTGTGTCTGCTAGTGTGTTAGTGTGCTGTGAGAATGACAGCACTGGAAGATCAACCAGGTACCCCTTCAGCTTGCAGGAAAAGTTATTTTCTCTCTCTCTCTGTTGCTGGAGGCAAGTCAGCAAAGCCACAATCAAAAAAGAAATAGGACAGCTTATTCATCTAACCTGCATCACCAAGTGTCTCCAAACCAACTGCTAATCTGCCGAAGTCAGCTCTACCAAAAACACCCAAATTAACAGCCGCAACATTTCACCATCTACACCTCACAGACAAGCCAAAGACTGATTTGTACATCTTTTAAAACTTTTATTGGAACTCAACTTCTCATTTCTGACCTGTGTGTACGTGTGTTGCATTTTTATTATTTTTCTCAGGTTTTAATAACTAAGAAACTTACTCTTTCTTTTACTCAAGAAAGCCTTGATAAATTGGCTCCTTCCAAAACATTATTTAATTTGGACTGGGAAAAGGTATCCATGGGGTGGGGAGGGGTGAGGTAGGGATCACTTTTAAATTAACCTTATTGTGACTTACCAAGGGGGTTGAATTAAGAAGAGGAGGCAGCTCATTCCTCCTCACACAGGAACAGAACAAAATTAGGGTCCCATTAACAAATTGGGGGACCTCGCCCAGGGACCGATCATAACACTGTGGTTTATTTAGGAACAGATCAATTGCAAAAATGTTAAATTTAAGAGCTGTAAAGTTCACAATGTTATACTAAGACTCGAATGACTGCAGAGGAGGGGTCGGGAAGAAACTAGAGAAAAAAATAATCTCCCTGTCTCCTTTAAAGAGCAATAGGGAGGCATTATCACCTAATTTCTGAAATTTTACTTCAAATGTTTCCTCCCAAACTCTATGGACTGGATTTCACGGGGTAACATCTTCCCTGCCCCACCAACTAAAATGTGGGTCACAAACCTGCTCATGAAAAAGCCAGTTGACCCACAGCCCGTTAATGCTCAGCAGAGGCATTAATTGCCTCAGGGTGGGACTTACACCTCTACCTGGGAAGGAAATCCCACCTTAGAGAGCTACCAGCCAATCAGATTGGCCGGCAGCTTTATAGTTCCACTTGGGCCCTGGTTGAGCAGTGGTCACTGCTGGAACTACAGCCAGAACCCAAAGGAGATGAGGTTATGGAAGCCAGGCTGAAGGTAAGTCAGGGGTATCGCGAAGGCCAAGCTGGGAGTCCCCATGAGTTGGGTGAGGGAGGTCAGGGCTGGGTCTGAGAGGCTGGGGGAGGGTTAAAGGGGGGACCTTGTTGGGTGGGGGGGGGGGAGGTGGAATGCCTCCAATAGGCACAGGGGACCCCCCACCTTCCCTCCCTTGCCTGACACCAGCTCGGCTAGTAAAACATGCTGGGTTACCCACTTGGCATGGGCCTGCTCTGCCAGAAATAAAATGGCGGTGGGGGTGTGTGACATTAATTGACCACTCAAGGGCCTCAGTAGGTCCAAGGGTAAGCAGGCCACCTGATGTCTCCTCTATTCCCTGTAAAATGAGAGATGGTCAGAGGTGGGCAGGAATGGGAAAGTCACATACTGCATTCTACAAGCCTACCACCTTCAAATGTGCCAGTGGAGGGCTGTAAATCCCAGCCCTACGTTCCTGTACCATCCTCGATGTTCAGCATCCTCCTTTCTTTGTTCCACCACTGGTGACGTTCAGCCAGAATAGGCCCATGATTTGGAATTCCCTCCCTAAGTTTCTCCAACTGACTTTCTTCCTTCAAGGACCCCTTTATAAGCAAGGGTTTAATAACCTGTCCTAACCTTTTCTCACACTCTGTGAACCACCTTCTGATGTTTAAAATGCAAGATAACTGCTGACGACAGTTGTGTTAGACACTGGGCAGCTTGGCATTTACTTCTGAAATTTTATGAGTGAAAATCAGACATTTTAAATAATTAAATGATGTTTTGCACCCTGTCCCTCATTTCTACTTGTACTGTCATTGTTGTAGGTCATGTGTTGCCTCATGAAGAGGACTTGAGGCTTGTATGGCTGGACAATAACTATTTATTGATAACACATAACTATATCCATATATGTATATATATATATATATATATATACAGGATACAGTCCTGACTAGGTGCTATCTTCACTCTGACTTCTACCAGACTCACCACTACATTCTACTGCCCCCATATGACTCTCTACATCATAATGTGGGTGGTACTGTTTCCCTAGTCCCAAATTAACCCTTATAGCCCTGAACACCTGAACACTACGCTCACTATTCGAATAGAACGCTAACACTACTGTATGTATCAGTAGAAAACTTTCATTCAAGGAAACTAATTTTTTAGCATCTGTTGGTTCAATAATTAACCATCTGGAATCTATTAAAAATCTTATACCCTTTAAGCAACGGTCACACTTTCTGTCACATTTTAGCATCACAGTTCATTGTGCCCTCTGACCCCCAGCATGAGCAAGTTCATGTGAAATCTGAAACAAAAACAGAAAATGCTGGAAAAACTCAGCAGGTCTGGCAGCATCTGCAGAAAGAGAAACAGAGTTAATATTTTGATTCCATATCACCCTTCTTCAGAGCTGAAGATCCTAGGTTCCTACCATTCATTATGTATTCCTTTGCCATGTTAGTTCTCCCAAAATGCATCACCTCACACTTCTCAGTATTAAATTCCATTTGCCACTGCTCTGCCCGTCTTACCCACCCATCTATATCATCCTGTAATCTAAGGCTTTCCTCCTCACTATTTACGATACCACCAATTTATCTGTCATCTGTAAACTTATTAATCATACCTCCTATATTCATGTCTAAATCATTAATGTACACTACAAACAGCAAGGGTCCCAGCACTGATCCCTGCGGCACACCACTCGTCACAGGCTTCCAATCGCAAAAACAACCTTCGACCATCACCATCTGCCTCCTACCACTAAGGCCAATTTTGGATCCAATTTGCTCTAAATCCCATAGGCTCTTACCTTCTTGACCATTTTCCCATGCTGCACCTTGTCAAAACACTTACTGAGATCCTTGTAGACTATATCAAATGCACTACCCTCATCTATACAACTAGTCACCTCCTCGAAAAATTCAATCAAATTTGTTGGACATGATCTCCCCCTGACAAAGCCATACTGACTATCTCTGATTAATCCCTGCCTCTCCAAGTGGAAATTAATCCTGTCCCTCAGAAATTTTTCCAATAGTTTCTCTGCCAGTGATATTAGACTCACTGACCTGTAATTACCTGATTTACCCCTACTATCCTTCTTGAATAATGGTACCACATTCATTGTCCTCCAGTCCTATGGCACTTCTCCTGTGGTCAGAGAGGATTTGAAAATTAATGTCAGAGCCCCTGCAATCTCCTCCCTTGCCTCACATAGCAGCCTGGGATACATCTCATCTGGGCCTGGGGATTTATCCGCTTTTAAACCCACTAAAACCGCTAATACCTCCTCTCTTTCAATGCTAATTTGTTCAAGTTTCTCACAGAACACCCTCCTTGATTTCTGCACCTACATCGTCCTTCTCCATAGTGAACACAGATGAAAAGTAATAATTTAAAACCTCACCTACATCCTCCGGCTCCACACACAGATTGTCACTTTGGTCCCTAATGGGCCTTACTCTTTCCCTGGTTAAATCTCTTGCCCTTAATATATTTATAAAATGCCTTGGGATTTTCCTTTACCTTGCCTGCCAGTGTTTTTTCATGCCCCCTCTTTGCTCTCCTAATTACATTTTTAAATCCCCCTCTCTACACTTTCTATTCTCCTCTAGGGCTTCTGCTGTTTTCAGCCCTCTGTATCTGCCATAAACCTCTTTTTTTTTTTCCTTATCCAAACCTCTATGTCCCTTGACATCCGGGGTTCCCTGGACTTGTTGGTCCCACCCTTCACCTTACGGGAACATGTTGGCCCTGAACTCTCACTATTTCCTTTTTGAGTGACTCCCACTGCTCTGATGGAGACTTTCCTACAAGTAGTTGTTCCTAGTCCACTTTGGCCAGATCTTGTCTTATCATATTGAAATCGGCCTTCCCCCAATTCAGGACCTTTATTTCCGGTCCATCTTTGTCCTTTTCCATAACTGCCTTAAATCTTACAGAGTTATGGTCACTATCCCTGAAATGATCCCCATTTACACTTCTACCACTGACCCAGCTTCATTCCCTAAGATTAGGTTCAGTACCGCCCCCTGTAGGACTTTCTATGTGCTGGCTCGAAAAGCTCTCTTGGATGCACTTTAAGAATTCTGCCCCCTCTAAGCCTTTCACACTAAGGCTATCCCAGTTAATATTGGGGAAGATAAAATCCCCTACTATTATTACCCTATTATTATTACACTTCTCTGAGATTTGCCTACATCTCTGCTCCTATATCTTCCCCTGACTGTTTGGAGGCCTATAGTACACTCCCAGCACCCTTTTTGTTTCTAAGTTCTACGCATATGGGCCTCATTTGAGGAACCTGCTAAGATACCATCCCTCCTTACTGCAGTAATTAACTCCTTGATCAATAGTGCAATGCCACCTCCTCTTTTACACCCCCCATCATACCTGAAGATTCTATACCCTGGAATATTGAGCTGCCAGTCCTGCCCTTCCCTCAGCTATGTCTCTGTGACAGCAACAATATCATATTCCCATGTGTTAATCAACACCCTCAATTCATTGCCTTATTTGTAAGACTCCTTGTGTTAAAATGGACACAATCCAGCCTTGGTCCCATTCTGGTTCAGGTGTAACCCGTCCGACTTGTACAGGCTCCACCTTCACCAGGGACAGACCCAGTGATCCAGGAAGCTAAAGGCCTCTCTCCTGCACCATCTCTTCAGCCACACATTCATCCCCTCTATCCTCCTATTCCTATACTCACTGGCATATGACACAGGGAGTAATCCAGAGATTACAACTTTTGAGATCTTGCTTTTTAATCTGCTTCCTAGCTCCCTAAGCTCTTGTTGCAGGACCTCATCCTTCTTTCTACCTATGTCCTTGGAACCAATATGAACCACGACCTCTGACTGTTTGCCCTCCCCCTTCAGAATGCCCTGCAGCCGTTCTGTGATATCCTTGATCCTGGCAACAGGGAGGCAACACACCATCCTGGAGTCACGTTTATTGCTGCAAAAGCACCTGTTTGCACCCCTCACTAGTGAGTCTCCTCCCATTATTGCTCTTACACTCTTACTCCTCCCGCCTTGTGCAGCTGAGCTATCCACAGTGACGTGGACTTGGCTCCGGCTGCACTCTCCAGAAGAACCTTCACCCTCACCATTTTCCAACACAGAGAGATGGTTCTTGAGTGAGATACACTCTGGGGCTTTCCTGGCAACCTGCCTGCCTCCCTTCTTCTGACTGCTGGTCACTCATTCCCTCTCTGACTGCACTTCCTTAAGCTGCGGAGTGACCACATCTAAAAACGTGCTCTCCACGTAACCCTCAGCCTCTCGGATGCTCCGCTGTGTCTCCAGCAGATGTTCAAGCTCCGAAACCCGTTGCTTGAGCTGGTTAAGCTCGTGGCATTTCCTGCACTTGTGGTCATCCAGACTGCAAGGAATGTGTAAGAATTCCCACGTGCTGCAGGCCATACAACACACGGCACTGAGCTCCCTCGCCATACTTTTTGTTTGTTTTTAGTTAAAAGACTATTTCCTTAAATATAAACCCTGCTCTGTTCTGCTCACTGTGTGGGTGAGTCTGTGTGTGAGTGTGTGTGTGAGTGAGTGAGTCGGTGTGAATGAGTGTAAGTGAGTGAATGAGTGTGAGTGAGTGTGAGTGAGTGAGTGAGAGTGAGTGAGCGAGTCTGTGAGTGAGTGAGTGAGTGTGTGTGAGTGAGTGTGTGTGAGTGAGTGAGTGAGTGTGTGTGAGTGAGTCTATGTGAGTGAGTGAGAGTGAGTGAGAGTGAGAGAGAGTGAGTGAGAGTGAGTGAGTG